>NC_089694.1:7306088-7950533 GCF_031753505.1 Anomalospiza imberbis
TATGCAATCATCTTGATAGCATCTAAATCTGCTGGCTAAATATTTCCCTCTTAACCTCTGTTGTCTCTACCTTCTGGTACACCAAAGGGGTGATAGAGGGAGAACCAAAGTGTCTAGACTTGCAAGCTTATTAAATGCAGAACAAGACACTTAATGAAATCCAGCCCATAGATAAGCCTGTTCAAAGAGACCAGAGGAACAGCATCTGCTTCACCTTAAATGAACGATGAGGCTTTTTGAAATGCTGCACTGGAAACAAAGAGCATGCACGGGTCACTGCATTAGCATCCCTGAGTGGAGCAGACATCCTGTGAGGTGCATCTGCCCCTTTGTGGGGGGAGGGATGGCTGCAGGGCCTGTGTGAGGGCAGGGGGACATTAAGCCAAGCTGAGATGCCTGTCAAGGCACAGGGCTTCAAAATAGGTGAGCTTTGGAATGGAGCCTGCACAAGCTATTCTGCCTGTGCTCTGTGGTTCTCCTGTCAGCCCCTCAGAGCATTTTCTGTGCTGGTCTCACTCTCACTTCAGCCTGGGAAGTCCTTGACTGGCAAGTCTGGTAGGGGATGGTGTTGTTCAGCTGTTCCTGAAAGCTGGGTTTAGTGTGCCTGGCCAGTCCCTCGAGGGTGTGTCTCTGCCTCATCTGAAACTAATGAAGGAGAATTGGCAACCTCCTCAGCCTGTCCCAAAGCCTAATGACTCTGTCTTTGAGGGCTAATACCAGAACTAAATCTTCATTTGCTGCAGACAAAGCTGATTTAGGAATTTTTTTAATCTTACCTGGGGTGGAAGTAGAGATGAACTATTACCACCCTCCATCATTTACCTCTTGAGTGGCTTTTAATCATGAGTGCCTCTCTCCCTCCAGCCCAGCCACCTGGACGCTGAAAGCACACCTTCCTCCTGGTTGCTGGAGCAGGTTGAGGAGTCTCCTCACTGAGGTTCTCAAACTCTTCTATAAAAATGTTGGAGTTCTATGCCCTAGACTGCTGTGTTTTGTTTGCTTAAGAGCCTGCTGTTGAATGTTTGGCTGCTTGTGGGATGGCATTTCCTTTCTTTGGTGGTGGTGCTTGGTCATCAGATTGGCTGTGGACAGTTGTGTCTTGCACATTTGAGTTCCTCTTGCCCAGCATGATTCATCCCACACTTTTTGATCTAATATACCCAAACTACTGGAAGGAGAGGCAATTGAGACCTGTATATTTGTCCTGATCCTTAGGGATGAGATTGGAAAAGGACACAATCCCTTCCAGAGCTGCTCTTCTGCATGACCCAAACTCTCATTTTACTATCTGCAGCTCTTCAGGGCTTCTTAATCACTTGTAGTGAAATCCATTCAAATGGAAATAAAACTGGCAAAAATGAGCTGCACACCTTCCTTAGTTTAACATGGAATCCTCTGTGCTACAGCTGTGCGGAGTGACTGAGTAGGCAGGATGAGTTATTACAGAGACCAAATTCACTTCACGAGGAGTGGACACTTCTCTTGCGGGGTGACACTTCCCCAGGCTGCGATCGGCCACTCCAGGGTGCAGCCCAAACAGCAAACCCTGTCCTCCAGCCCTTTGGAAATTTTTGTTGTGGGTTCTCTGGCTGCTAATCTCCCAGCCTTGACATTCAGGTCTGGGAGGAGAGGCAAACCTGTCCTGCCTCCGTTATTTGCTTGACCTTTGCAGCAGTTGCTGCTGCAGAAGGACAGTCCAAGTGGCGGCACATCCTTTGGATGGAGGCTGGGATGCCCTGTGGCTTCTGGAGCATTTGCATCAGCTGTTGCTGGAGCACTTTGTGCTGTTGGAACTGTTGCCAGAATTGCTCTGATCTGACACCAAAGCCGTACAGAAATGGATTATCTCCTCTTTAATTGGGAGCATGGAACAATCTGCTGATTATCCATCCCCAAAGGGCTGACCAGGAGTCATTTCAGCTCCCAATGCATAATGTGACAGCACCAGATCCTCCTGTGCATATTTGGTTTGCAGGCACTGGGAGAACTTGTGAGCTCAGGAGTCCCATATCTTACTTATCCTGTCTAAATATTTGCTTACAGTACAGGTATGTATGCCCCTGGAGGTCTCTCCTGTTGTAATTTAAACCACTAGCCTGATGCCAGTGTTGCAGTAAGAGATGCATTTTCAGCAGCAAGGGAAATGCTTTTTTGTTAAAATAAAAAATACTTTGTGAGTTGTTGGATTCACCATTGCTAAATGATTTTAGAGGTGAAGATTTGCTTGTTAATCTCAGATATGTTTATGGGCTTTGCTGAGAGATTAATGGGTAAAATTTTCTGGCCATGTAAGTGTCTCCCTCCCTGACAATGACATTCATGGGAAAGCTGTAACTGACTGTGGTGACATCTCATGCCATAGAAACAGCTATAGCAGTCAGGGATTTAAATACCCCCTCCCTTTTTTAAAATAAAATCTCTTGTGCCTTGTCTTATTTTCACAACTTAGTGCCCTCCCCTTCACTCTCCTCACTGTCTTGGGGATTAATAACATTATTAGACTTAATGGTGACATTAAGACTGCATAAATGCTCAGTTCCATGTATTAAATTCGAACTTTCACCTCTTTTGCCCTTTGAGGCTGAAGTTTTCCACGCCAGGGTCTGTGCTAGCCAACAGTGCTTTGGGGAAACTGCTCAGCTGTTTTGAGGAATTGGAGCCAGGACAGGACATAGCCCATAACTCTTCTGCAGTGTTTCCGCTGTTCCGTTGCTTCCTAGATAAGATGTTCTTACTTTTCACTTTTTAAAGACACATCCTGAATCTCTTGGAAGATGTAACTTGAAGCCCTTTTCTGGGGGAAAAAAATAGAGGGGCTGCTGAGTCCCACAAGCTCCTTGTTTCTCCTGCCCCTGTATTTCACAAGCACTTTTGCTGTTGCACTTAAACCAAGTTGTGTCCCTTTCTTTTGTGCACTCCAGACTTAGGCAAGGCAGCAAACTTCTGCAACCTTCATTGTACAGGAGGGAAGTGTGTGAGGTGGTCTGTCTCTGGACTGGGCTGGCAGTAGGTTTGGTGTTCCCAATGCCCAGATGACAGAAGGAGTTGTATCAAATGGTACAGCCCACGCCAGCATATGGGAAGTGATTAAATGCCAGGAGTTCCATTTCTGATCCAATCTCTCTGGATTTTCCATTAGCATTTAAGATAAAACAAATACAGAAGTGTAAAAGGAAACCCTTTGGGGACAGTAAGTGGAAAGAAACCAAATCCAAGAAGAAAGAGCTGGCATGGGTTCCTCAAGTCCATGGTGCACACAACTCCTCTGCTGTACAAGGAGCTGGCAGAGGAATTCCTGTTTGTGGGCTTCGTGTTTGTATTGGGCAGGGTAGCTACAGGTACAAAGTGTGATCATGATGAGTATCTTGGAAGCATCCCGGGGTGCCCTTGACCAAAGTGCGAGTCCTGTGTTACTCCTGGGTGCATGAATTCCTTCCAATAACTGGCATGTGGCTGAATCCAAGAGACTGGTCAGGAGAACATTGGCCAAATAGCTTCCAAGCTCTGCTGAAACTGGAGGCAAAAAGCCTGTAATTAATTTCTGAATTTAATTTTTGTTGTTCAGATAACCCTTTTCTTCCAGCTGCTATCTCCTGGTACGAGTTACCAGGGAGGTGTGCTGATGCAGTGGGATGCATAGCTGGGATGTATTAGTAAGCGGGAAGGACACAGAAGGGACAAGAGAAAGCTTTTGGTGGTCTCCTTTCTGCTGCTTCAGGCAATGTGGAGGCAAACACTGAAAGATGAGCCCCACAGGTGCCCAGCCTGCAGCTCCTATAGTTAGAATTTGGCAGCCCATCTGGGTGCTCTGCCTTACCAAAATAACTGCCCTTTGGGGACCTTCATCTCACATTAACTCTTTTACTGGAAACTGCTTGTGACTGCAGAGACCTGGGCCCTCGTCCTGCTCCCTGGGCAGGGTCCCCCCATGTCTGCGGCACCCAGGACCATGAGGTTAATACTGGCTGCTCGCACGCTCATATCTGCAGGAGGCAGCTCCGGGTGTGTTGGCGCAGCTGGAGCACTGAGTAGAGACCTGGTGGACCTCGGCTGTGCCAGAGCTGCATGGAATTTGAGCTTCTGAATAAACCTGTGTGGTGGGAAGAGCTCTCCCCTTTTCACCCACCTTCAGGCGAGTGCACTGATGACCATGACATCATTAAGGCACAAATAATAAGGTGGTTTGGTCTTTGCACCCACTCACATTGAGGTGAAGGTACAGCCTTATTCTGCCCTCTTCAGAAATGACTGGCACCAAACCTTACACCAACCAGGGCAGAAAATGTTGGGAAGATTTACCTCAAAGACGCTGTTGTGGAGAGGCAATCCTTTGGACTTGGTTTTGGATTGGTGCTTACTGAGGATAGGGAGGGAGTGACTGAGGAGAAACTGGAGGGAGCAACCACCAACATGCTTCCTTTAGAAAATCCCACTTGTGGGCTTTTTGTTTGTGCTTTCCCACTCAGTGCAACAGCAATGAAACAAATTGTCTGTGCCTTGGAAGTTTGTTTATTCTTTGTTTTTGTTCAACTGGCTCCCCTCCATCTGGAGGTTTTTAAGGAGGTACATACATAAGATTTTTAGTCTTGTTCATTGAGAAGGGTTCTGCTTCTCTGACAGTGGTGAGAACCAGACCTCTCTTTGGGGAGGCTTGGAAAGATCCTAAGGTCAAGTTCAAGTTACTGCAGAAGTAGGAAATTTCATGGGGTGAGGTGAAGGGGGTTCCTGCCCTATTGGTTAGGAGAGGAAAAAAAATTATACTAGATCTTGTAACTTAGCAAATATTTCAGCAAGGGGCAAAAGGATATAGTATATGGGCTTGGGGGGATCAAACACTCTTATATGATCTCAGGTTAAAGCAGTTCTGCTCTTAAGGTCACAAGTAAACTGCTCTTATCCTTTTGGCTTTTTTTCCTAAAAGCAAAGATGCAGGCAACAGGCTCTGTACATGGCTACAGGAAACGTGCCTGGTGCTCTCTGGTTACTAATTGCTGTCAACCAGTCAATGAGCTATTGTTTGTCTGTTTAAAATTAACTCTCTCTTCCTCCTTCCTGCACAAAGGAGCCACCAAGCCTATGTGCATAGTCCTAGTAGCTGCTGCCCTGGATGCCCATTTTGGTGGTGGTGGTTTGGCTTGGGGGTGTGATAGCCCACTGGTGCAGGGTTGGAGCTATTTTATTAGTGTTTAATGTACTGTAATGTCTTAGTGTCCTGCCACTCACATGCTGGCTGAACAAATAAGAGGCAGCCCCAGCTGGAAGAGTGCTCTGTGCAAGTGTAATGAGATGAGGGTAACTGAGGTAATGGGAACAAGAAAGGCATCCCCACTGTCAGTAGTGCAGGCCCTCCTCACACTCTGACAGCAGTAAGAAGGGAGGCTTGGGAAAGCATGTACCTGTGAAATACCTTAGTGAGTGTCCCAGAAAGTTCCTTTGTGTTGGGAGGATGTGGGAGGCAGCCTGAAGGAGTTCACTTGCAGATGAAGCTTGGGCTGGGAACTTGGTGTATTGGTACCAAATGGATGTGGGGCAAAGGCTGCAGCACCTGAGAAATCACAGGTGTGTCTGAAGAGATTGAGGAGTGGGTGCTGTGAAAATTAGGCATGGGAGGAATAGAGGGAAGAGCAAACAATGAAGGAAGAAGAAACAGCTGCAGAGAGGTGCATTGAGGAAGAGTTGTTGCAAGGAGGGGGATGGAAGTGCTGGGAATGATGGACCTGCTGCTTGGGGAGGAGGTAACATGGAGGCAGGGGAGAAAACTCAGCATAGCTGAAAATGGGATGTGTGAGCAGTAGCAGTCCCTGAAACCAGGGATGAGGAGGCTACAAAGTCTGGGCTCATCCTGCTGCATGGGATGTGGCAGAGCAGGATGGATCAAGAAGGGACCAAGGGCATTTCTCACTGTTTTCCTAGTTCATGGGATGACTGGTGCATACAGCAGGATGCAGTGTGCTGCTGTTTATTGCATCACAGACAGCAATCTCCACATTGTCTTCCTCCGTCATTGCTCCTTAATCTCTAACAAGCTCAGTGTCAGTGTGGTGGTGCTACCCAGTGCTGTGTGTTATCTTCTGTCCTGCTCTTCTGGACTTCTACTAGCCCCACAGTGCTCCAGAAATCAGAACTTCTAGAAATCTTGGGGTTTTTTTAACCTATGAGACTGTGGCCCAGTTGTTTTTGTTGTCTTGACTTTCACTAATCAAGCAAAGTTTAGGGAGATGTTGTTCCTCCCAGCTCTGCAGCATTCACATATTGTGGCTGTTGCTGTGACACTGGCAAGATTTAAGCCTGTACTTCTTCAAGCCCTGTGAAAGAGTTCTTCCCATGTCAATAAGTGCTAACACATGTTTGAAAACAGGACAGATAAACAGCTTGTGGATCTGCCCTGCCCTTCTGAGTTCATATTCAGTAAATGTGTTAACACTATGTGTTCATCGGTTTCTCAACACTTCCGGAAAAAGGTTGTTAAGCTAGGATTTGTTTTTCCCTGGTGGAAATTACAAATGTTGTGTATGCAATAAAGGAAGTGAAGGCATTTTAAAAATAATGAAGCACATTCAGAAAAAAATAACTGCTTTTCTCCCTTTGGACTAGGTAGCATGGCTGTGGATGGCTTCAGCCTCCAGGTGAAGAGAGCTGTGAAACATTTGTCTCTTTTCTCCCAAATTCCATTTATCTGCCTGGATTGAATTTTGCTTTACACAGTAGGAGCAGCTGCAGGGTGGAGTTTGCATCTGCACCTCTGGAAAACCCAGGGACAGAGCCGGTGCCGGCCCTTCCACGGCACAGCCCGTGGGGCTGTGGCTTGGGCAGGAGCATTTGTCTGGGAATCCATCTCGCTGTTGTGGACATTTTATGAGTAAACCTTTTAAGGAGAAAATATAATTAATCTCTTTGTGGCAGTGTTCTCCTGTACACACTAGAAAATATAATTGTCTGTACAGACAAGCAAATTAAAGGTTTTGGTAAGACAGACGGTCCTTAATTAATCATAATCTGGACAGTGTATTAAGAGTATGCTCAAAATGCAGGGTGGCAAATTATCTGAAACTAATTAATTGTGCCTATAAAAATTCAGCATGTTCCATATGTGTGCTTGAACCAGGTTTTATTTGTTTTTTAAGGTGGTTGAGTAATTGCACGTCTACCTGGGATCTGTTTGTGTAGTTGATTTGCAAACCTCCAACAGAATAAGGCCAATTGAAAACATGGCTCTTAACTAAGGAAGCCTGGTGCATGGGAATGCAGCATGTCTGGTGGCTTTTGGGAGCAGAAAGGCAGCCCTGGTGTCCTTGTGGAAGGGCACCAGCACCCCTGAACATGGCCAACAGATGGGTGTCTGTAGCAAGCACATTGGCTCAACAGCCTTGCTAAGCTCTTGGATGAGACTTGACCTTTTTTTGCACTGCAGTTAAGGTTTGCTTTGTTCTATAAAATGTGGGGGTTTTAGGTGCTGAGCCCTGGGTCACTGATTATTTGACTCTGCAGTGGCTACAAGAGAGCAGTAAGTGTGGTGCTGTGGAGCACTGTGCCTCTCTGTGTGAAAGTATTCCCTGAAATAAATGTGTTTTGCTCCTGAAAATAAAGAAATTGAAATCACAGCTTTGCACTCCTGCAGTGGTCAGCTCTGGATTCAGCCCTGAGGACTCTGCCTGGGGCAGGGCTGGGGAGGCTGAGGACGCCAGTGCTGGGGTCCTGACACAGGGCAGGTGGTGGCAGAAGGCAGCTCTGTCCATGCAGTTTTTTCTGCTTTTTCCTTTGTTGCCAGTGCATGCATGGAAGTGCCAAACCTGTTGGTGGGTGAATTGGAATGTGCCCCTTTGATGTATTCTTCTAAATTCCAGGCGCTGCCTTTGATTTTGGTAGGACTGTACCCTACATCACTGGACTCTCCTCAGCAAAAGCCCTCTTGTATGAAAATCCCACTCTTGAAATATCTGGAAATGTTAGCACAAGGAATAGGAAAGCACTGCATCCCTTCTTACTTTTAAAAAACCAAACCAACCAAACAAACAAGAATATTTTCAGGTGACATCTATGAATCCAAGATCAAAAATATATTTGGTCTGAAAGTGTCAAAAGAAGTAGATGTGTTGTTTGGAGGTGGGATTTTCTCTGTCTCACAGTGGGTGGAGTGAATGTGTTTCTTCAATTAGCTCATGTGTCTGCAATTTGGAAGAAAGATTGTTTTGAATTATTCTGGCAGTGGAATCTGATGTCATGTGGAAGCACCTTGGGGAGATGCAGTGCTCTCCTGCACTGGGTTACTGGTAGGGCTGGTCTGCCCTCAAGCTGCAAAGAGGTAATACATCTTATTATCTGAAAAAAAGGAAATTGTCAAGTAACTATGGTTATGTTTCTCAATGTGCTCTTTTAAAGAAGGATTTGTTCAAAAGCAGAGACTTTTTACCCCAGGATTTTTATTGCAAAGATGGCACATATGTCACATCCTGACTTTCTTACCATTTCCTGACATCTCTAGGCTTTCACCAAGTAGTGGACATTGAAATTCTACCCTGAAATTAAAAAATGTTAAAAGAATAAACAGAGCCCAGAGTTATAGATTGCCTGACTGCAGATTACTGCCTTTTCTGCCTCTTAAAGTTAATTGCATTGGAAATGTCATCTTTCTTTGAGCATCAAAGCCTGTAGCATGCACAGGATTCATTCTGCAATACAGACAAGTTTTAAAATTGTTTCTTGACATTAAGAAAGGTTTTGTGGCTCTGGTCACACAGTGCTGGTTCCCTCAGCCTGGAGCTCGTCCTCCTGAGCATCACCTTGAGTGAGAAGGTAACTTTGCATCAGCAGGATTTGGTTGAAGTGTGTTGAAGGCAGTACAGCGTGGCCTTGCTCCTCGGTCAGGTTGGACCAGAGCTGGCTGTGCCATGTTATCCCAAAGCCTTGTCTGTGGTTCATCCTCTCTGTGTAAGCCAGCCCTCTCTGCAGGCTCTGCTCTTAGTCAGGAGAACCAGGGAGACCTTGGAGCCACGTGCTGCTCTTGCAGGTCAGTTTGTGAAACCCTTCCCAACCGTGTGTGTGCCTGTTTGTCGACAAGAGGGGCCAGCCCTTGTCCAGGGAGTTTAAACAAGATAACTGGAGGGAAGAGAGAGCCTGCCATCCCTCCAGATAGCAATGTCTGAGGGAGCACTGGCAAAGTATGATTTGTCGTCTGTGAAAAATGTTTGCATTTGACAGCTTTTCACAGGAAGCCTGTCAGAGTGATAATTTAATGAGTACAGATTGCTTGCAACACAGCTGTAAAACGTGCTTTTACAGTGCTGTAAAGTAAGCAACCGAGGCCTTTGTGTGTTTGCTTTGTTTGAGAACAAGTCAACTTCTAATACAAATGAAAGGTGGTCATTTATTTTACCCAGCAAACAGTCAAGACGTGAGAGAGGAACCTGCCATTTTTCTTGTGGTGGCAAGGTTAATGCTGGGTTATGTTGGTGTTTGCTAATCAGCTCATTTCTGTGAAGGGGAGAATTAGTATCTAATTAGATATAGAGAGTTACTAGTCAGATTAGCATTTAACTCATAAAAAGGACTTTCAGGCTTTTTTCTTTTCCTTGCAGGCATCTAGGCCCATAGTTTGCACAGGGAAAAGATTGATGTTCCTTGTGGCGCCCAAGCTGATTTCTTGATATGGAGATAGAAACTGAGGATGCAGACTTACACTGTGCCAATAGCTACACTAAAATCCATCTATAGATACAATTTAATTGCTGCTGCTGACCAGGTGAAGAGTGCTGTGTGTTGCATGAAGGAAGATGCTGTGCATATCCCACTGCTGGGTCCATCCCTGCTTGCTGTGTTGAGCGGCCCTTCATCCCCAGTGCCATGCTTAACGTCATCCCTCCCCTGCATCCAATCCCACCTCCAACCCAGGAGCCTTGAGGTGCCAGGAGTGGCATCCAGTGGCCAAGCCACAGGCACTGGTCACCAGAGCATCCTGGCTGGCATGTGCTGGCAGGGGTGGATGCTGACTCCAGGCTGCAGACACAGCCACCTCTGTTCTCCTCCCCTTCTTTGGGAAGTGGCACTTGAGAATGGGAGTTTTCTGTCCATGAAAATGGTGGTTGAAGCTTGAGCCAGAGACAACAGCGCTGTGCATGCATGCTGCCTCCTTCAGCAGTGCTGCCTTGGGCTTTTGGAAGTGCCTGGTTTTGGTGGGAAGTTTTCATTTCCTTTATTTACCTTCCTTTTGGGCAAAGAAAAGCTGCTGGCTGGAAGGCTGCAGGTGTGCAGGTATTTGTTGCTAATTAGATTGCAGGATTTTCTTAATGATAATTAATGAACATACCTTGTTCTAGCCCACATGAAAAATTGCTAAGAGATGAAGAGCTCTAAAGCCTGGATGCAGTTTATTCAACTTCCACTTTGGAGTGTAACCAATAAAATTAGTTTGGTCAGGAGAATAAATTGGTTATGGTAATATGGATATATTACTTAAGATAACTTTCTTGGCTTAAAACATTGCTTTGGGTTCTTTAGACTGATGGTTGGAGCTATCTGCTAGATTTGCCATCAGTATAATTTTAAAAATCTCATTATTTTTGAAGAGTTTGCTGATGCATCCAGCAGGTTTTGTGCCTGGTACAGAAGTATTTAAATAAACAACTTATTTGGTGATACTAAAAGGTCTGAGCAAAGGAAGGAAGTGAGCCTTCAAAATGATTAAGTGAATTAGAAATTAATATACACCAAGCTAATCTCTATAGTATAAACTCAACAGAAAAAAATCTTCCTGGAGAGGAAATGCCAGTCATGGGAACGAAAGTGGAGGTTCCTGCTGATATTGGACAGAGGACGTGTTGGGTGTTTGAAATCAATCTCCTCTTCCCTGGATCATTTCTCTTGTGCTCCTAAGAGGCTGCATTATATACAGCCATGTCAGGCATTGAACCCCATGACTTTGCTCATCAGGAACTCATGGAATGTTTCAGTTTTTCCAGAAAATGTTTTCTGTGTTAGGCTTTGTTTGTACTGGAGCACTTTGAAGACGAAAATCTGAACTTCAGCATACTTTTAATGTCTTTTAACAAGGTTTAAATTCACACTGGGCCAAAATATTTCCCCTCCCCATCTTATAACAACTTCTAGCTCTAAGCATTGCTCCTTTGAGGATTTAGAAAACCACAGAGGCATGTTTTATTAAAAAATATTTATTGAATATGAGTCACAGAAAAGCAGAGGTCAGAATCCTCAATTCCTGGTGGCATGCATAAAATAATCTGCTTCCTCACCCGGCTGCGCCCGCTCCCCGGGGTACCAGTGCTCCCTGCAGGGCTGGAGCAAACAGGCATGGGTGGCTTTGTCCCTGTGGCACCTACCTTGCTCTCCTTAGCTGCCCCCAAGGCCATAGAGCAGGGAGTTTTTTTTCCAAAATGGTCCAAATGCTTTTCGCCTACTGGACCCCTCCCCTATTTTTTATTTTACTTTATCTCATCTATGCCAAATCTCCAAGGCAAAGGCTTTGTGGCAGGGTAGTTTCTGCTTAGACCCACGTGTCAAGGTTGTGGTGATGTGTTCTTGGAGGACGTGTTCTTTAAACTGCTTCTGCAGTGGTATCATCATCAGGTCGACTTGTTATCAGTGTTTGAGACACATGTGGCACTGCCAAGACATGGCAGCAGCCACTCTGGGCTGTCCAGTGCTCCCAGAGAGTGAACCAAAGTGGGGATTTGCTTTTAGAAAATTAGGAAGATCACAAACCCTATCTGTCCTTTGTAATTTGAAAAGTATCTTGTTATTGTGGCAAGCATTTAGGCCTTAAATTTTAAGCAAATTCTGATATATTTGTGGGGGTTTTCCTGCTGCCATCTGAAGCCCCTTTTGTGATCAGGACCAATTGGGTAAGTGGTCAGGCCTTGCCCTGAGAAATTATGAACTTGCAGGATGGGAGAATTTTAAATTTGTTTTTTAAATATATTAATTTTTTTTCATTTTTGAGGCTGGTTTATGATAATCTTGGAAAATGAATTGTCAAGAACTGGAAAGAAGGATTCATTTGTGCAAAACATCTGTTTCACAAAATCACCTTTTTCTTTCCAATATGTTGTTCTTTGAAATTACATCTTTTAAGATGCCTAAACGGAAATATCAGAAACTTTTGCGCTTTTTTAAACTTTTTTTGCCGACTCTTAATCATGATATTCATATTTGTATCAGGAAAGATTTCACTCATGAAAGTTTTCTAGTCTACAGAGAGTTTTGGGCATTGGTTTATGAAGAGTAATCAAAAATTTTGAGATATAGACATGATTTTGAGGTATAGACATGGAAAATTTCTGGGCGAGTCCTTTAATTTTCCATTTCAGTTGGACGATGGTCTCATTGTGCTAATCCTCCAGCTGAGCAGTGGTTGTAGGAGTGTGTGAACACACAACCAGTGCCCATGTTTACCATCTCTTCTCTCTCTCTTTCCTAGAGTTCTTCAAAGAACTCCTGGAGAACGCAGAGAAGTCTCTGAACAACATGTTTGTGCGGACGTACGGCCGGCTGTACATGCAGAACTCGGAGCTGTTCAAGGACCTCTTTGTGGAGCTGAAGCGCTACTACGTGGGCGGCAACGTCAACCTGGAGGAGATGCTCAACGAGTTCTGGGCGCGCTTGCTGGAGCGCATGTTCCGGCTGGTCAACCCCCAGTACCACTTCACGGATGAGTACCTGGAGTGTGTCAGCAAGTACACGGAGCAGCTGAAGCCCTTCGGGGACGTGCCGCGGAAGCTCAAGCTGCAAGTGACGCGAGCCTTCGTGGCCGCCCGCACCTTTGCGCAGGGCCTGGCTGTCGCCAGGGACGTCATCAGCAAAGTGTCTGCGGTGAGCTCTGTCCCATGAGTGTTTGTCTCCGTGTCCCTTGGAGCTGTGATGGGCAGCATCTCTCCCTGTTGTCCTGTACCTAAGGGCAGTGATGGTAGTTGAGTGTGGGTAGGACCCAGCTCCATCTCTTTAGGCTGCGCTGTTGCGTGGTAGAGTCACGTTCTGAGGACACCACTGCCCAGTGCTGCAGCCTAGTTCCCCAGGTGGATGCTTTCCTCCTGTCTGGGGAGCAACAACAGCAGGAAATTAAATGCCTTCTGCAGTGGAAATAACCATGTTTGCTTGTGTAATGGCCATATCTTCTTCTTAATATTGCCTTTAAATTACAGTGAGTCAGGGATGCTACAGGCATCTATTATGGAGCAGCTGATGATTTGCTCCTTGCTCCAGGGCATGGGGAGAGGCAGTTCACATGAGCAAACAGCACTTTTGTGACAACAGTAAGCTTGAGCCATCTGCACAGGGCACTTGTCACTTGTACTTGGTGCCACACATGCAGCACAAGTTAGACCCCAGACTTTTATAGTGAAGTCACTTTTTGGGGGAATAAAACAGCTGTGGTGTGTTGTTGATTACTTAAATGTTTACCTCCCTCTTCATATAAATCACTTTGGAGCTGTTTAAGTGGGGTGACTGCTTTTTTGACATGAGATTTGTCTTTAATTTTAGTCTGGACTGTATGGTATAGGGAGCAGTCAATAATCCCCTTGAAGTGATTATGTAAGATAACAAATACTAGCGATTTCCTTTAGCAAACTCAGCTCATTTCCTGTGGGCTGTGGAAGATTTATTGTAATCATTTAATTGGGCAGAGAGACATTTACTTTCTCTCTACCTGGTTATGGAGTAATAAAACGTGAGGCTGAAAGAGCAGGCAGGAGTTTGAATCACCCCAAGTGCCAGGAAAAAAAAAAAAGAATAGCTGTTCAGATACTATTAGAAACAGAATGCAGTTCTGTAGGCAGCACAAACAGCATCCTTAAATGAGATAATAATTCAAATTTCTTTGACTTATGGGGATAATATTAAAATACTGTCTGTGAGGATAGGGGAAAAAAGAAGTCTGCTTCCATGTTAATTTTTCTTGAAGAGAAATGAGGCAAACAGCTGGCAATAGGCCAGAACATGTATGGAGGGGCAGAGAAAATTAGCAAGGAAGGAGTTGCTTAACTAAAATACCCAGACTTCAGGAGTGAGCTGCAAGTTAGCAGTGACAGGTATAGGTCCTTGGACACCTTGGCTCCCCACCTAATAGAGATGAATCTCAAGTTAGATTAATGTGCTGCTGGTTGAGGATGGGTGTGTGGAGGTTTATGTGTGACATGTGGGGGTCACTCTTACAAGATCACAAAACCTTTCAGCCTCAGGGATGCTGTCCTGGTGGGAGGGAGGGGTGGTGGCAGATGAAGTGTGATGTTTCTGTGCCAGGCCACTGGCCAAGCCTGCTGACTCTTGGTTGGGGTTTCAGATTTGGTGGCCCTTGTTTTGTGGCTGTATGGCAGCTCTTGTGGTCAGGGGATGGTGTTTTCCCTGCTGTAGAGTGTGGATGAAATATTCAGGCGGGAGGTCTGGCCATTAGGCCCATCTACAGTGCAATTACTTGATAGGCAGTGAACGTGCATGGGTGCGGGATCGAGTTTATTCTCCATCTGCTCAGAATTCATCAAAACGTCTCCAGACTTGACACGGAACCACAAGGGCTACGGTCCCTGCATCTGTTACGAATCAGTCGTGAACCCAAGGTGGCATTGTGATTTCTCTTTCCCTTTTGAAGATCCTTGAGTGTAGAGTTGCCTTCAACCCTAGAATTAATTGCTTGAGTGTGGAAAGCTACCCAGAGTCCCACGCAGCTGCAAAAATAGCTCACGTGCAGTGGACAATCACTGTTGCTCTACTTTCCACTTCAATTTCACAAGTTGCACTGGAAATCCTGCAACAGATTGACTTTTCCATGCAGTCACAAAAGTCCCTGCTGTTGAATACCTAAGCTTTAGTTGCAGCAGTAGAAGGAATAATAATCTTTCCTGTAGTGTTTTAATCACATTCAGTGGGAATCTAACATCATGTTTCTGCAAGACACAATGGGAAATCCTAGACGTGAGTTTAAATGCTGATGTTTTTATGCCTGCTGCTCTGCGGTTGTGTTTTGGGGCTTCCCATGTTACATATAGATTAGCCTGGCTTTGCTGAGCTCTATGTAATGACTCCATTGACTTTTCTTCCTTATTATTTTTACTCAGGAGTTGTAGTGGAATGACTGCTTATACCAGGGATTAACTTGGGGGATAAATCTTCATTCCTCTTTATGAAAAAAATGTCAGAAGGAATGCAGATTAGTTTTACTTTTAATGTGCTTTGTGACAAGTAAGTTAAAAATGTTTAATTGAAAATCTTCAGGAGGAGAAATGCAAACTACTGCAAGGCCCAGCTGTGTACTTTCCCGGGATACTATCAGGAGAGCAAAGAGCACTCTGCAGTGCAACGGCCTTGATGGCTTTTTAATGATCCCAGATATTTTTACATCTTCACTAGGGAGTTGCATTTAGAAGGATATTGTTCTTGTGTGAGTTTGAGAATAAAAGGCTAAAAGAAGAGAGAATATTGAAAAGCTGCAAGTACACTTGATTTCTGAGCCAGAATGCTAGAAAATAACTTCAAATTCGGCCTTGAATGGATCAAAACCTGTACCACTGTGCTGAAATACACAACAGAGAGAAAGCTGTATGGTTTTGAGAGAAAGGACAGACTTTTTTCAAACTCTCTAAGCCTCATAATTTTGATGCTCAAGTCTTCACCCCTCAAATTCCCTTCTTTGGACCCAAAAAGTACAATATTTTCTAGACCTGTTGTGAACAGCAGATCTGTACAGGATGCTGTTTCTGCCTGTTAGAGATGTGCCCTGCCTCTGAGGTTGGCTGCAAGGGGCTGGGGGCCTCCAGTGCTTCTCTCTGTCCTGTGCTGGTGCTGGGTGCTTTCTCCCTGACCTTCCTGCCCCTGCCTTCAGGAGATGGAAATCTGCCTGTTTCCTAATCACTCTCCTGCTACTTAGCCCTGGACAGGCACTGAAGTCAGCCAGGTTAAATTGCTGCCAGAAGTGACATTTCCTGCCCTGGCTAGGGCTGGAAAAAAGGAGCAAATACAAGGCAGAGCCATGAGTGACTGAAAAAGGATGAGAACCTGCAACTGGGCAGTTCTCAGGCTGCTGAGATGTTCCCATAATTGCATGCCATTAAACCCACAGCCTGGTCGAGGGTCATGACACCTTTGAGGGCAAAGTGCACTGGGGCTTGTAGGGTGCAGGTCAGCTACAGCTATGGGGTGAAGGTCCTTTTTTGTGAGGCAAGAAGTGGAATCAAGGGCTAGGCTCCCTGACAGCATTTTGTAGGGTCAGGAGGAGCTGGGAGGGGAGGTCTGGCTGGAGGTCAGCAGCAGAGGCACATGAAAGCTGAAGCATGCAGCCACCCAGCACTGAGCCCCTGTGTCTGTGTCCCCATGTCTCTGCAGACCAGGAGGCTCTCAAATCACCTCTTCAACAAGCATTTGTATGCTGAAAGCCACATGAGATATTACTGCCACCAAAGCATCTGGGCTGCTAGAAAGGTTCTTCCAGCCTATCCTTGGGAACTCTGAGAAAGGCAGCAGCTTGAAAGATGTATGCAGGGAATGGTGTTTAGTTTGGAAGCACAGTTATGAGCCGTAGGAAATAATGCAGTTTCATATGAGGATTACACCTACTTCCTCCTCTGCTGTCCTCTGGTGACATTAACAACCTAGAGGAGGCTGCTGGAGCTGTTCCCAGTGGGTGGAGGAGGTCAGCTTTCTTTGTATTGGCATTTCTGCCCTAATGAAGTGTAATGGTAGCAGCCAAGGGGAGAATTTTCTTCAAACTGTTAATGAAGAGAATTGCAGAGGGGGACAGGGGATTGCCTTCCCACAGGTGCTTCAAAGCTGGAGCGGGAGCCCAGTGGCTTTTTTTCCCCTTTTGCTTTGAGCTGCCTCATCTTGAATGAAGCACCTGTGGAACACAAGTTAAGCTGTTGGTTGCCCTGCTGGTCTGCATGAGCAAACTGAACTGTGCTTTGTGTCACTTTTGGCATGGGTGCTGAATGTGGACCAGCCATTGGCTTAGGAGAAGCAGTGATGAAAATAAAACAAGGAATGAATAAGAATTAAGGCCTGTGTCATTACAAATAGTAGGGCACAGAGATCTGTACCCCTAGTAATTACCATATGAGGATCTAGAAGTTTAGTCAAAGATCCGACCTCCCTCTGTGCAGGTTATGCCCTTAGTTTGGCTTAAGGGGAATGTGACTGTAATCCTCTTTCAGAAAGAATTTCATGTTCCTATAGCCAAAGGCTGCAATATCTTGCTC
Source organism: Anomalospiza imberbis (assembly GCF_031753505.1). Taxonomy (NCBI): domain Eukaryota; kingdom Metazoa; phylum Chordata; class Aves; order Passeriformes; family Viduidae; genus Anomalospiza; species Anomalospiza imberbis. The sequence continues at coordinate 7,323,284 of NC_089694.1, forward strand.
AGGCAAGGGCTAGCCTTGCCAGGGAAGTGACAGAAATGGAATATGCTGCTTGCATGCATTGGGAAGGGACAAGAGGGCAGCGCTTCTGCTATGTGGGTAACTAAGAAACAGCCAGAGGAACTAAGGAGCCCTTTCAGTGTGTAGCAGAGGGCCCTCCAAAGGGACAGTGCTCTCCAGGCAGCAAGTTGCAAGCTATGAGGCCAGGCCAAGGGGCTGCCATGCACAAGGACATTTCCTTCCACATACCAGGGACAAACATCAATGCAGAAAACAATACCAAGCACTTCTCCACATCAAAGACGACCCTGAGAAGACCTGCCAAGAATGTGACTGCATCTGCCTCAGTTCCAGCCATCTGAGGGCCTGTGCTAGGCCTTCAAAGCACGCTGGAGCAGCAGTCAGCTCGGATTTAGGGCTGGGAGTGCGTGGATACGACTGTGGATTTGGAGCTGATGGTGTCATGCAGGAGTACTTCAGTCCACTGGCATGGTTTTGGCTTTTTCTTTCTCTGCTTTGCACTATGGTTCTGCTGCTATTTTTGAAAACAATGTGACAGATAATTAAGGATGGTTTTGGTTGTAGATGCCCACATAACTGTCCCTGCTGCTTTACTCATTAAAGTAAATGGAACACTCCTCATGATCCGTGGTGTCTGAGGCAGGGAGAGGCTTGTTCCTACCGAGAACGGGCTTGAAAGGCCCTTTGGTCCCAAGGGCACCATTAGCAGGATATGCTGAGCCTGGCATTGCTGTGTAAGTGTTCAGAGGGAGAGGCATCCACTTGGCTGGCACCCTGAGGTGCCCCGTGCCCCTTGTGGGCTGGGGTTGCTGTTGGGGAAGACAAGCATGTGAATGTTAAGACAGCAGCTGGAGTGCCTGGTGGTGTGACTCTCAGGAGCTCTGCTTTTCCTCTTGGCACTGTCACATCTGCAGTGGGGGCAGCACACTGTGAGTAGGGGATTGAGCAGAAATGTACTCTTGAACTTTTCCTCGCACGAGATAACACTGCAGCAGACATTGCCATGGGTAGCAAGTAATGAGACACAGAGTCATGAAGTTCCCAAGATCACTCCTTAAATGTATTCCCTTATGCAAGACCTCAGGGGCCTACATCTGTGGTTGAACCAGATGCTGCCTAAATTATTAATGTTCTAGCACCAGGCCAGCAAAATTGGTTAAATGCGTAGTTAATTCCAAAACACTTTCATTGGAATATTTGGGGTGGGGAAGCAAACCAGGAGCCTCCCAAGTGATGTTCTGCCTCACAGTGAGCAGAACATCAGGACCAGCGTGTGCCAAGATGATGTTCTTGCACAACACTGAGAGAAGGAGAAAATGATGCAAGCAGGGTTGTGTTGGTCCCAAAACTCGACGAGAACTCACTTGTCTAAGATGACTGCTCACCTAAAGCATCTCACAGGCAGCTTCAGAGTATGTTTTTGAAATCATCTTTCTGTGTCACTGGGAAGTTACTCCTTCAGTCTTTTAGCTGGTATTGCCGTTGTTCTTTTTTTTTTTTTTTCCTTGCAAATAAAACACAGTATAAAGCAAAAGTAATTTCACCACATTTATTTTCAAATTGTTGGGTTTTTTTTGTTTTCTGGCAGCTGTGCTGCTGGCATGGCAATGCTGTTGTTGTGCAAGCATGGAAAATAAGAAAGCCTGAGTTATCAGTGTTATTATAAATAGTTATTAAAGCTGACAGGATTTTAAATGTTATTATTAACATTCTTAATGTTAACTTGAGGGTAGAATGAGAGAATGTAATGTAGCTCTGGCTGTCTGACAGCTGTGGGAGCTCCCTGCAAGACTGTCCATGGTTGGAGCTCTGTCATCCTTCCTCAGCTATTCCTTGCCTTGGGAAGGAGATGAAAAAGAATCTGGTTGCTTCTCCGAATTTTATCTGCTTGCACAGATCAGTTTATCTTGAGTTTTGATGGTTTTGTGGTAGCCTGTGAATAAGGCATTGCACTCCCTAGGTGTGTGCTTTAGTGTTGATGTTTCTACCAGAGGAATGCATCCAGCTGCAATTGCCAGCAAGTTGGAAAAGGCTAAGGGTGTAAGAGTTTCCCTCATGTGAAACTCTGAAATGGGATGGGTATGACAAGGTACCAAGAAAAAACAGATTTTATTATGCCAAGAGCATGTCATTTTTACAGGAACGTGATTTTACCTTTACCAGTCAATGTAAGTTGGGACGTTACCCCAACAAATGTGATATGAGATGTTTGCATTAAGCCCTGAGTTGTTTGCTTTTCACTTAATTTTTGTGAATTCTGTGATAATCTGTATTTTTAAGGAGCAAGTTTGATAGGAAGATTGGTGCCAAAACACATCTGTTAGCAGCTTTTAATCTTCACGTTTGACAAAGCGTATAGATATGGACAAATTGTAATTTACATGATGAAACCGCAGGGTGATGGATTGCTGCAGTGGTGTGGAACGCCATGGAAAGGAAATAAATTTTACAAGATAAAAGGAAGGGACTGGAGTGCATTTGCTTCTATCAGAAGCTTTTACAGGGTATGTGCACTGGAGCTACTACTACCTGGGCTCAAATCTACCAGAGTAAATCCCCTCTAGCAAATAAAGCTTTCTTTGGTACTCTGCTTTATTAGAAAGGAGATTACTTGGTTTTGAGGGTCATTCTAGAGTACAGTTTGAATGAACTTGAGTTGCTTTCCAAGATAAACACAACCCCAGAACAAAGCATATCTGGGTTTACTGTTACATACAATGGCGTTTTAAGAGCTTGCACCTGGCGTGGCAGGGCCAGCATTTAAAAGCTTGTGAAGAATTGCCAATGCAACACATGGCACACCCCACTGACAGAGCCAGAGCTGGTCTGGACCGGGTACAGGCCCCGTGCCAGGGGTTAAGGTTCTCCTTGCAGTGATACTCAAGCAGTTAAGCATTTATCACTGTTGTAACAAGGTGTAATTGCTCATAGTCTTCCCCAAAACTCTCTCATAGAGTGATCTCTGATTGTGTCTTCCTGTTGCTTTTTGACATGATAAAATGCCAATTCTAGACTGATGAATTTGCCCATTGTCCTCCTCTTTATCTGCAACTGTATTGCACACTAACAGCTTCCCTGTGGGTTACATCCATCACTAGCAGAGCTCGGTTTGGCAGTCACTGCAGGCTGGGCTTTGTCTTTTCCATCACCCCTTTGTGATCACCCTCTGCTCAGCTCTGTGCAGGACTCAAACCTATGTGGGGAAGGAAGTGAAACCTCTCTTGCTTTTAAAATCACCCCGTGTCTTTGCTCAAAGGACCTGATCCAAGTGACCATTGCATATTGCCTGCTGTGGAATGCAGGAAAGCAGCTTCAGTTTCCCCTGCATCTGCTGGGATTCGTAAAGATCAACCCCTATGGAATATCAAAGGGGGGGATACTGTGGGGCTGCAGCCGCTCGGCGCTTGTGGGACGAGCTGGGAACCTAAGATGGGAAGGGGGCTCCTGGGTCACAGCTCTGAGTGTGGGTTTTTGCAGCATGCTGCCATGCAATCCCTTTCATAAAGCTGCAGCTTTCGACAATAGGGTTGGGGAATCCTCCTGCTCCTCATTCCACTTCAAACTCCTCTAGCACCTGGCTCGTGCTGTCAACATTTTCCTAATTCTTCTTCCCAAGGAGGAGGCAGAGCACTCCTTTGAGGGCTAACAGTGCTAGGATGGCCAGGATCAACTGATAAGCCTCTGGACTTAGCATGGAGGTCCTGTCACACACCACTAAGTGACACAGGAAGGGATTTTTATCAGAGAAACAATTAAACTTACGCGTCCTTCAGAGCTCTTGTCTCTGGGTGCAAGATGTTATTTAGTTCCCCCTGCCACTTTTTTGTTGTGCAAGGACTGCACCATCTGGATAGCAGATGATACCTTTACATTTGTCTGTTTCCAGTTTTCCAACTATAAATCATCTGATTTAGCTGGTTTCTGTTGCTTAAGCTCTTAGTATTTGATCCAGCTCTCCTTTAAAGCCATGCTGTCCCAATAGGGAGCCTTCTGCTGGGGCTCCTGCTCCCACTGTGCCTTCCAAATATATATATACTATAGAATGTGTATATGCTCTGGAGCATCTGAATCAGATTCCACAGCCACCACAAACAGCTTTCTACATGAGTTCTCCTTTTCCTCAGCCAAACAGGCTCTTTGTGGAGAAAAGAAGGGTAAAGTGCTGTCTGATGAACATTGCTGGCCAGCCAAAATCCAGTGCTGAGCTACATCAGCTGCAGAAAACTGTCCTTCTGTCTCTCTAACCAGTTCACTTGCCTGCTGAAGAGAAGCCATGTTTTTTCTGAGTTGTCAGAAACACAACAGATCTTTATCTGTCATCTCTTTCCATAAGAAAAGAGGGTTTAAAAGTTTGCTGGTGTTATTAATAAAGCCATCTTCATTATGTAATGCTTTTTCTTTTCTGGTTTGTTTTTGTTAAAATCTCTTGCCTCCTAGTTTCGTGGGCTGTCAACAAGGTTTTGCACCAGAAGATAAGGCTTAGTTTCTCCATAGGGCAATACTAAGGTCCTCAGCATATTTGTGGTACCAGATCTTCCTCGTGTACATTCATCTCCACTTAGTCCTATTGTCCTCTGCCGTGAAGTTAGTTCCCAGACCTCCAGCATGTGAAGGCCATCCGCATCTCCAGCTGTTTGTGTTGAGGGACTTCGATCTTTCTCAGGGATGTTATGTGTCTCCTCCAGCACAGTCTTGGACCACAGCTTCTTTAGAGCACTTCCCTAAATGCCTTACAAGGAGTCTCAGGTGCATTGTTGAAAACACCAGACACCATTTCTGTTTTTTCAGTGTATCTCTGCATCTTAATTTTCTATTTTCATATGTGTCTGATTAACACTTAAACTTGCTCTTGAGGGAACTTCTCCATTCAGCGCTTCAGATGGACCCACCATGTGGTTGGGATGGAGCTAATGTTCCTTGGACTGGCTGGATGGAGATGGTTTCAATGAATGTTTTGAAGCTGGGCCAGAGAGTGAATCAAACATGAATGATCATGAGTCACTTTGGAAAACAGCCCTGTTGAGGGCTCAGGGGTGACGTGCCTGCTGCAGACAGCTCCACTCGCACGCCCAGCGGCTGCACGGTGGCTTTGAGGGTCCTCCCAGCTTGTCCTCAGCTGCAGGGTTGTAGCTGCCACCTCCTTCGGGTGTGGGGAATGGTGTTACTGAGCGTGATGAGTGCTGAGTATAAATGAACCTGGGTATCTGTCATGTAAATGCTGTGTTGAGGGACTTGAATGTGATATAAAGGAGCTGGTCTCTGTGCTGGAGAGCCCTGCTGGGCGATTGTCTAGGAAGAGCCACAGCCCTGCTGAGGAGGGCATGCTCCCAGTGGGTTTGGTACAAGGATTGTGTCAGACATCCCATCTTGACGTCCCACTTTTTCCTGAAAAATCCCAGCATCATCATCTTCAGCATGTGTTTGCAGCAGGGCTCAGAGAGTGCAGCTTTGTGTGACATCTTTTGACTTGGGTGCATTTTACTGCCTTCCCTGAGCTTGAGTGCTGCCTGTCCCCTTGGAGTGCCTGTCCTTGCAGCCCTGGGAGGGGTCCCACATCATACAGGGTGTAGTACATGGTACAAATAATGTTTTGCAGAGATGGGGCCTGTCTGTGTCCCCTGGAGTGGCAGATACACCCAAGAAGGTGAGCCAGACCCCTTCTTCTGTTGCCCAGATCTCTGGACCCCATAAGCAGGGACCAGATGGCGATGGCTGACCCTGCTGCGTCTCTTCTGCACAGATCTGTCCCACACACCCTGAGGTAAATGTGTGGGGTTTTTTGCTTTAGTGACTGAGGGCTAATTTTCGTGTCCTTTTTTCTTTTTCTCTGGTAAAGGTAAACCCCACGCCGCAGGGTACGCGAGCGCTGCTGAAAATGATGTACTGCCCACACTGCCGAGGTCTGGTGTCGGTGAAGCCCTGCTACAACTACTGCTTTAATGTCATGAGAGGCTGCTTGGCCAACCAAGGGGACTTGGATGCCGAGTGGAATATCTTTATGGGTAAGGCAATGTGGGTTAAAACTGCATGTAAGTCTGCACTGGTAGTGTGTCCCTCACCTGAATAGCATTGTGAGTGGCTGTGCTGAGCTGCAGCAGGTTTTTCAGGTATCTGTGATGGATATCTTTTCCTTCCACACCTCTGTGTACAGCACACCTTTTGCCATTCACATTAACCTCCAAATAAATGAGAATGGTGTGCCAGTGACTTTTGTTGCAGCAAGCTTTAGGAGGATGGAAGTGGCATGGGCTTGTAGGCTTGGAATGTTTCTTCTTGCTGGACCAAGCATGTGTGCAAGCTGCTTTTTTTATTCTGCTTATACTTTGTTGTCACTATACAGCTGTCCTTCCTGAAGTCAGTTTTCTCCTTGCCAGCCATGAAGAACTTTTGGAAAAGATATAGGCCTGGATTTTACACTAAAAAATTGAATAGGACATATCTGAATCTGTTTTTAAATAGCTCATTTGGTGCTTGGTCACCATCCTTTTGCAGTGTCAGCAGGTCTTGAATGAAACTGTGCTAGTGCTTTTGCCATCCTCTTCCTCCTGTTTGTTATTTCTCTTCTGTGCTTATACACAGCATCATTCAATACATAAAATTTAGACTGAAATGTTAAATTCTGCCTTGGGTCGAGGCTCATCAGAATTGACAGTGCATCACCTTTTGGGGCACTGGCAATAGATAATGTTAAATGTTTTCATTTATGCTGCTTTTCCAGGAGGTTTGATTTATCTGTGATCAAGCATCCTTTGGGAACAGGCGCTTCCCTCTAGTTAATATGTGATGAAGTGCACATGTAAAGTATCTGCTGCTACTGAAAAGGTTATGGTACTCTTCCCATTCCACTCATGGAAAAAAAAAAGATTATTAGAAAGAAAAGATTTCTGTTTCACTAAGTTGCAAGATTAAAAAAAAAAGGAAATTGCTACTAGCTGACATTTCAGGCTACATTTATATCTTAGAACTTGTTTTCCTCTGTTTGTGCACTGGATTTTCACTTTGCTGCCCATGCCAACTGAATGTGTGCAGGGTGTTATTTTCAGAAGGCATTTTTTTGTGTGTGTATTCCATATAGGGAGCTAAATGTGACACTAAGTTGAGTTTCCAAGTCATTCTCTGGGAGGCTGACACCCCAGCCCCCCAGTCCTCAGAGCCGTCTTTCTCATGAGAATATTAAGTATTTCAACTACAATTGTTGCTGAAATAGCTCAAAGCCAGGAGACTTACAAACATCTAGTCCAAGTAGAAAAGAAGAATTCCCATGAAAGGGAAGGGCATAATGCCAGAAAACAGACAAAAGCACAAGCAGCTAATTGCTGTAGGTGGTATGCGGCTAAAAACGAACCTCGGGAGAAGCCGGCGAGCCCTGTCACAGGAGACTGATCAGGGACTGCATACAATAATTAAGATTATTAAACAAGACAAAATAAATACATGTGATTCCAGGTTGGAAGCAAAGGTTTTTTCTTGCAGTACTTCCTCCCCAAAGGGCTTCTTGCCCACTCATTACTTAAGTGTGGTATTAAGCTTTGTTACATTTATTGTCAGTATTTGCTTGGTTCTTGCACTCCTGGTTGATGGTTGCAGCAGAGTACAGATACAGAAAACTTAAGCTGTGCTTTCTTTAGACAATTTAATAAGTGAACAGGTGCTGGTTATGTTCCAGACTTTGGTTTCTCTCTCAGTTTGCCACTCAAGACAAATTAAATTAAATTAAATGTATCTGGTGTTTAGGGCAGGGCATATGCCACAAATATCTTCTGTGTGTGTTTAAAGGTTTAAATGATTAAGAAATAACACCCCAAAAAATTTCCCCCATACCACCTCACAAAATCCCAAAAAGCCATGTCCATGTTCTCAGTGAGATTTTGCATTGTGGATTTAAGTGCCAGGTTATGGCAGTGATTTATTACGAGTCAAAAGCAGATTTTGAACCTATCAAATCAATTTTAAAATAGTTAAATCAGAGAACATGCAGCAAGTGCTGCAAGTCTATATGAATGTGGGTGCTTGTGAAATACACATTTGTGTGTGCTAGTGGGTCTATAAGTAAGTCAATTATGTAAAGCTGGGATGTAAAGTTTGTAGGTTTTTTGAGACAAGAAGACTTTGTAATTCCTTATTTCTCCAAAGCACCATTTAAAGCTGAGGAGTACGAAATAATGACCGAATTGTACTCTTTTCTCCCCTTTAACTATCTAAATTATTTCTCCCTCTATTCCTGACACAATTGTACACCAATTAGACAGGGGTATACTTTGTTTCAAACAGGCTGTTGGGGGGTTGGAGCTTTCCTGAATGAACAGTGTTAATCTCCAGTGCCTTTTCATGATTTTTTTTTCTCCACAAAGGTTTGCTCTGCTCAAAGATGTCGAATTCAGGCACCATATACATATCTGGAGTACTACTTTGTGTGCAAAGAATTTCCCCCCCCCTGCTAAAAAAAAAAAAAAAAAAAAAAAAAGATTGTTGTTAATGAATGGTCAAGGTCTTCCCCCTCCTTCCTTCCCTTTTAAATCAGATCTTGGGGTTAAGACTGAAAACTGCCTTTTGTTCTTCAAGTCAGACAGTGAGGCTGAAGATGTGGGTTTCTGATTATTGGTGGCACAATGAGAAAGAATTGCTTTCCTTCATGAGAGCGAGGTGCTTTGTTGCCAAGGATTGTCTCAATGCCAGTAGCAAGGACAAATGTATGCAAGAGGAAAAGGGTCTTTAAGGGATGGTGCTAGATAGTGTGTCTTGGTTGGTTTTTTTTTCACCTAAATCCACTTCTATCTCCGCATCACAGGGAGGAGAGAAGTCTTTGTCATGCTGTGTGTTTGTAATACATGGCCAGGATACATTTTTCACTCTGACAAAGTTGGGGATTTTGGTGAAGCAAAGCTGAGCCATCTCAGCTGTGTCTTATAAATATCATTTACTTTGCACAAGAACTGGGACAAATAATTGTTATTTGTAATCAACTCCTTTCTGCTCCCCATAATGGAAAATCTTTTTCTGGGAGCTCAGTTGCTCAGAAGGTTGGCTCCTGGAGCTGGGGCAGGAGCCTCTCCTCCTGCATGCAGTGGTGCTGGCGGCGCCCTGAACCCCAGCCAGCCTTAGCAACGTCAGACACGGCTGCCAGAGGGAACCACTGCTTGCCACCACTGCTCTGGGGACACCAGCCAGCTCCTGCTGGGAGGTAAAAGTTTGCAGGATGCCTCCAAAATCAAAACTGTGGATGAGGCAGAGCCCCCCACCCTCAGCCCTTGCTCTTCCCCACCCCTTTCTAATGAAAGTTTATTTCGTTTAGTGTTCCTTGCCAGTATCAATCCCAACTCCAATTACTACTTTCCTTATCTTTTCTCGCCAGCTTTGGCAGCTCTGCTGGAGGCCGAATGCATTTTCTCTATCGGCAGTCAAAGCAGAGGCTGCATTCCTGGGCTGTGATACATGGAACGCCATGGCACCCCTGCTAACAAAGGACCCAATTCGCTCTACATTCCCATGGTCTTGTGGATGGCCTGCCCGGCTCAAAGTTTACAAAGATGCCAAACAGCCAGAAGAATTGGGGTTTATGTTTCCTTTCAGTCTTTCACAAACACTTTATTGATCTGTGGCCTTTCCTGGCCACTTAGAGAATTAAGTAGTTACAAAATGGAATGATTTTTCTTTTTCTTTTTTTTTTTTTTTTAAACCTGTGCAGAAGGTTGTGTGTTTTATTATCTGTCTACTCATAATATTTTTATTTCAAATGAGTAGCTTCCTGCACACTGCACTGGGATGTTCTTTATGCGCGTGAAAAACCCCAAAAGCTTTGACAGTGATGAACACATTTAAGTTGTGCTCCACTTGTTTACAAAAGTCTCCATTTGGTAGCACATCAAAAGCATTTTTCTCTCCTCCGGCACAATGGTATATTCATGCTAGCAGTCATTACTCAGAGATTTGAAGCATCACTTTATTGGAGCCCACCACAATACAGTCTAAGACTCTTTGTTTCATTTGTTATTACTGTCTCCCTTTTTTTCCTTTTTTTTTTCCTTTTTTTTCCCCTCTTTTTTTTTTATAATACATTTAGTTCAGACCTGTTTGTAGTCCCTGATGGTGAAATTCCAGCCATGCCCTGCAAGAGCTTTGTCATTGATGCTGGTGGTGTGTGCCTGCAGAGTGAGGGCCTTTCCTGGGGCCACCAGCTCCTATGGAGCTCACTCCCTAAACACCGACACCTTGGTGGAGCTGAGTGAGTGAGAGGGGTTAATTGAATGATAGTCTTTTAACTAACACCCAGCAAATCTTTAGAATATTGAGTTTTCTTTAAAAAGTGGATTTACAGGCTAGGAAGGCATCTGCAATTAATGTTGGGGGTTATGGTTTTGGATTGTTATTATAATTGTGTTTTGTTGTTGTTTTTAATAATAATGATAATAACTTTACATACTCAAATAACTTTGTTTTATATTTTTCATTGTTTGTGGTTTTTTTAATGTAGTTTATTCAACATGATTTGGGCACTCAGGCAGAGCTATTACTAAATTTTTCAGTATGTTGAGTTTCTTTATAGGGATTTAACAGATTGCCAGAGCCTACAGAAGTTTTCTGTTTGTGCAAAGTACCTTCTGCACTTAGGAGGAGGATGAATGTCATGAGAAAGATTAATAGACTGAGTGTGAAACGCCCATTTCTCGTTAATGGAAGGGACCAGGCAAATCTTAGGAGTAGGGAGGAGCTCCTTGGGGCCAGAGGGGCTGTTCTGTCCTCATCACTCAGGCTAAGAAAAATTGAGGAATTACATGCAACTGGAAAAAGATGAGTTTGTGGCAGAGCATCATGAAGTGATGCAGGAGGGGAGACCAGCAAATGCTTTGGGGTTGAGGGACCACAGTGAAAGCTAACAGTAAATTAAGGTTGTGATGGGTGAGAAGAGACAAGAGCTTAGTGCCCGGTGTATTCCTGGAGGCACCTTGTAGGGGAGAGCTAGAGAGAGATCTTAAATGCAGTGCAGGGTGAAAGCCTTAATGCCTGTAGTAATTTCCCAGAGGAAGTAGTGGATGGCCCAGTAGCTGCTGTGTTTAATGATGCATTTGATGAGGACGTGCATGTCGGCACAGGAGGAGTGACCTGGTGTTGGCTGAGAGACTTTCCATCTCCCCTTGCTTAGAGATGTGCCAAATACATCATGAGTGCACAGCATTCACCCTGCTCTCACACAGACTCCCTCCCTTCTGCAAACTGTCCATGTAATGCTAGGAATTGCAATCCTTTGGCTTCCCCAGACAGGAAAAAGCCTGTAGCTCTCCATAAGGGAAAGATGGTATCAAGGATTGTCTTGGACCCTTGCATGTTGGTGCCTTGTGCTCAAGACCAGCATGAGGAAGCTGATGGCTTTGAAAGCAGTCTTGAAAAACAAATGACACAAGGCAACCTTTAATAAACGAGCATGGAAAGGAGAGTGTTAGTAATGCTTGTTCTGATGGGAGGAGCTGATTACAGGCTGCCGTTGGCAGGCTGCGAGGGTTTTTGATGTACATGAGGCTGTGGTTTGGTGCTGGCAGCCTCTAAGTGCCTGGTGAAGGTGTAGGCTCTGGGAACCGAGCAAAATGTTTCCTGGAGATGTGTGCTGGTCTGAGGTGACACTCCAGTGGTTAATGTCCATGTGCTCAAACTGTTATCCTTCTTACCTCTTATTCCTGAAGCTCCTCCATGAAAAACCTTTTTTTTTTCTCTCTGTGTGTTAGATTCTCCTCCATTACAAACCTTTGGTTTTCTCTCTCTGTGTTAGATTCGATGCTGCTGGTAGCAGAGAGGCTGGAGGGACCTTTCAACATTGAGTCTGTCATGGACCCCATTGATGTGAAAATTTCAGACGCAATCATGAACATGCAGGAGAACAGCATGCAGGTGTCTCAGAAGGTAAATGGGCCAAGAGGACACTTGGGATTTTTTTTATTGAATGTGTTTTATTTCCCTATTCTTGTCAATATGTTTTTTTCTTGAATGCCCTTTCAAGTATATATAAAGCTAATGTATTATTTTGGGTGGGGGCTGTGCTGGAGCCTGGAAAAGGGAGGCTTTTGTGACCTCTTACTTCATAAAATCCTTTCCTTCTCTCACACAGGTTTTCCAGGGTTGTGGCCAGCCAAAAACACTTGCCCAAGGCCGGGCTGCTCGCTCTGTCTCTGAAAGTGGTTTCAGTGCTCGTTTCAGACCCTACAACCCAGAGGAGCGACCAACAACAGCTGCTGGCACGAGCTTGGACCGACTGGTGAGTGCCTGGTCCTGCTGGTGCCTCACAGGTGCTTCATACCCGGCCACCACAGTGTATAATTTACCATTTTTAATTGATAGGCTTTCTTAATATTCCTTGGCTGTCTTAAAACTCTCTAAGGGGTGTAATCTGCCCAAAGCTCTAGACATTAATTACCTCAGCACTTCTATGTCAGAGAAGTGCCTGTGTTAAAAGCTTGGCTTATGAATAATATGTGTTTGAGGAGAAGTATTTAATTTTGTATTAAAAAAGTAAATCAACCATCAAAACTCACAGCCTGAAGATCTGGCCTGTACATGTCTGTTGTGATAAAAAAAACCTTCCCAACTTCACTTTTACTGAGCGTTTGGTATTCTGGATTATGTCTTAAGTTCCTCTTTTTATTTTATTTAATAGGTTACTGATGTGAAAGAGAAGCTGAAACAAGCCAAAAAATTTTGGTCATCTCTCCCTGGCAACATTTGCAATGATGAAAAGATGTCTGTAGGCACCGTCAATGAGAATGAGTGCTGGAATGGAAGCGCCAAGAGCAGGTTTGGTGATGCTGCTGCCCCTGGTTAATCCTTTCCCTCTGACCCCGGACTTTCCCTGTGTCCTGATCTCTCTCCCTGAGCCCTTTTCTCCTACAGGAGTGATCCCAGTTTGCCCAAGACAGGCTACTGTCATTACCCATTTTATTTTTGTAGATGGGAGAGCTGGAATGTAACACCAAAGTGTTGTCCAAGCTCTGCATGGGGGTTTCTTTTAGAGGAGGGAACAGAGTGTGGATACCCAAATAGGTCATCTCTCCTTGGACTTAAGCCCCTTACTAGTTGTTCATGGGACTGGGGAGATGATCTGTACAAAATCCTATATCCCAGCCACAGAGCAGAGGTGCTTGTGTTGTCTGACAGCACTGTTGCCCCAGTGCCCCCAGATGGAGTTTCCACCAGGAACTGGTATCTTTGTTGAACAAGGGCAGGGGTGATGGAGGGTGGAGACCTTCTCCACTGCTGAGGTCAGTGGTACAAGGGGGCCAGTGGTTTCATTCACACTTTCTATGGAAAAAAGAGTTAAAAAACTCTTTTTATTTTTGCTTGTAAGGAAGAAATTGCCAACACATGAGTAAGCCAGAGTTTTTCTGTCATATGGTTTATGTAACTGTTTAACTTTTATTTTGGAAATAAAAGTGGTTTTTTTTTTTTCCTGTTTACTTACTGAGGAAATAAGCACAATCCAAGATGTTACATTTTAAAAAAAGGCAAAAAAGTAGTTGTCTGGGGTTTTCCTGCAGTTTTTCTAAGTAAAAGCAGGTTCTGCCCTTGATAATTTTGGGCCACAGCACTAAGCCAGACCTCATAACTTTTGCACAGTTTTGTGTGTGACTAAAACTCTGCCATACTTTGCTAGGGCAATGTTTTGGGTGTATGTGACAAGAAGTGGCTCTGCCTCCTGAAATCTTGTTTATCAGCAGCTTCTATGGGATTTTCCTAGCAGATACCCCCAGTGTGTGCATGGGCACCAGTATCAAGGGGAGATGGAGACTTGGCAGCACTTGGCAAGGAGACAGGGCAGGCTGGATATCCTGTGTGGGTTGGGCAAGATAATTTGCTTTACTGTTTTCTCCATGACTCCAATAAGGTAGAAGTTTGGTAGTCTTCCACAGTTTGGTCTCAAACTTCTTTGAAACATATAATTTTGATCACAAATAATGATAAAACTGTCACCACCAATTATCATCGTCATTGTCACTCCCATATGTAGGACAGGGTTTGAGCATGCTTTCCAGAGTATGTTAACATCTCACTGTCTGGTGTCCAGGATTAGTAGACTGTGCTAAAGGCTTTTCTCTCTCTTGTGCTACTGATGTTGGCATCATAACTAAGAAAAGCAATGTTTTCTTCTGTTAAACTGATCTTTCTAGCAAGTCAGGCAATTGGAAGAAAGGGGATTGTGTCCTATCCCTGCTGTATAAGATGATACTCCATATACCTGTGTCAGGAAATGTATTCTGTTGGGTTTTGTTGCTCAGTCTCTCTTTTAAACCAGGAGGCTGTACATGTGTTCAGACCTGAGCATGTACACCTTCTGAAGCTGAGCATCTTGGCTCTCCCCTTCTCTGATGTGTGAGGCTACAGGATCTCATCTTCAGCATCACAGATGTTTCTCCTGCTGGGGTTATTAGGGAAATTGCATCTCACGTCTGCATGGTGAGAAGCACACATTCAATATCCCAGCTTAATGGTTAATGTCCATTACTTAAAGCCAGAATGACTCTCTTGCCTCCAACAGTTACTATAGGTTTCTGTGGGATAACTATGGTCTTGAAGGTTGTGTTCCCAAAAGTGTCATCTAATTGGCATCAAGGCATCTCAGAACCTTGTACTGATCTGCAGCCTGCAGCGAGATGATTTATGCTGTTGAAAGACATTATTAATATAAACCCCAGATCTTCCTTTCCTTTTCAAGTTGGGGAGAAAATTGTCATTCCCCTGCCCTTGTGGCAGACTATAAATTAAAACAGTGCTTCATTCCACATGCTGCAGAGATTGGCAGGGAAGGGAGATGGGGTAAGAAGGGCTGTGTAAGGTATAGCATGTGGAAAGATGCTGTTGGGCTCAGAATGCCACCCAGACTAAAAGCAGGGATGGCATTGCAGAGTTCCCATGGTGTCATCGGGACCCTGCCGAGCTGCAGCTCTGGTACCAGCAGGAATGGTTTCTTTTCAGGTATGACTTTGCAGTGACTGGAAATGGTTTAGCAAGTCAAGTGAATAACCCAGAGGTTGAGGTGGACATTACCAAGCCAGACATGGTGATTCGCCGGCAAATCATGGCTCTGCGGGTGATGACCAACAAGCTGAAGAATGCCTACAGTGGGAATGACGTCGACTTCATTGACATAAGTATGTTTGCTGTTGTTTGCCTTTTGGTTTTTCTTTTTTCCCTTTTAATTGGATTTCATGCTAACACGGGTAGCTGGTTAAGCTTCAGCCGTGGGTAAGCGTGTTAGTGAGGAGGGTGGGAACCGGCCTCCGACAGGCTGTGTGGGGAGGGGTGTTCCCACAAAGCCATAGAATGGTTTGGGTTAGAAGGGACTTTTAAAGGTCATCTAGTCCAACATCCCTGCAATGAGCTGGGACATCATCTACTACATCAGGCTGCCCATCTGACCAGCCTGACCTTGAGTCTTTCCAGAGAAGGGGAACCTACCACCTCTTTGAGCAGCCTGTGCCACAGTGTTTCACCACCCTCATCATAAAACCATTTCTTCCTTATATCAAATCTAAATCTACTTTCTTTTAGTTTAAAACATTTAGTTTAAACCATTCATAGAAAAGGTGTTCCAGCCTCTGAGTATTTCTATGTCCTTCTCTGGACTCCCTCTAGCCGACCCTTCCTATGTTGGGGGTCCCACAGCTGGATGCAGAACTCCATGTGGGGTCTCATGAGTGGAGTAAAGGGGGTGAATCCCCTCCCTCGACCTGCTGCTCACAGTGCTTTGGATGCAGCCCAGGTTGTGGTTGACTTTCTGGACTGTACCCACCACGCAGACGTGATGACTGCACACAGAAATCACATTGACCAGGGCACCCACACTTATCTCTCATAAACACCAGAACAGCCACACTCTTTCTTTTTGTCCCTGCTGTCTTGTGCAGCCAGCAGAGGAGGACAGCAGGTGTGTTTGTTTCCCCAGGTGAGGAGAGCAGCGGGGAGGAGAGCGGCAGCGGCTGCGAGCTCCAGCAGTGCTCCCCGGAGTTCGAGTTCAACGCCACCGAGGTCACGGGGAGCTCCAACAAGAGCGACAAGACCGTGAACACTTCTGCTGCCACCAGAAGCGCTCTATCACAAGCAGCCTTGCTCCTTAGCATTTTGTTCTTGGCCTTGCAAAGACAATGGAGATAATTGTGCAGCATAGGGGGAGGGGAAAAGACTTTTATTATCAAAGGTAGAAGGCACCTGCTTTCACTTTTATACCATCTAGAGACTTTGCTTTTTAAGTTAATGGACAACAGTGTACAGTTTTTACTATGTTGCCACTGGTTTTAAGATACTGATTTATTTTTTTTTTCCCTTGTTATCCTGGGAATAACAGGAATGGGAAGTACCAGTCTGTCCCGTTCACCAAGAGTCCATGCTAGAGGTGGATAACAAAAATGTATATACAAGCCTGTAGTTAGCTCTGCATTTGTGTCTTTATCACTTCTTTTTTTTTTTCTTTTACTGTATTTCTAATGAAAACAAAAACCCCAGGGTCTTCTCTTGGCCTGTAACAAGTATGTGTTTCTGAAATGAGAAATATCTGTACAGAAGCAGGTTTTATTTATCATGTTATCTTATGAGGAAAAAATAATTGCCCAACAAGCAGAAAATGTTTCATGTAGTTAACTTCCCATTTATCCACATTATGTTAGTTGCCTTATCTGGAGAGAAGTGGAAGTCATTTGTCTTAATTATGCAGTAAAACAGAAGGTGAAGGCAGAACTGGTCACCGTGCCAAGGGCCCCGTTTGCTTAGGGCATCCATGCCAGGAGCAGGTTGTGCTTGCTTTACAGGAGGTTTGGTTAAATTGGAAGGGACTACAGAGAATTCCCATTCTGCAGCCGCTGAGAAGAGTTGCCGTTTGTTCCCTGGGATCCTTGCAATCAGCTGTAACTCCTGTGGGTCAGTTCCCAACGTGCATCCCCCGTGGGAATGAGGCATTAAACTTGTTCAGTTGGAAACAACTTGTCGTCTCGCAGATCCAAATGCCAACATGTGTCTTGTGTGCACGTTGTTAGCTGAATACTGGATTGATTTTTTAACGGTTTTGGTTCTGCTTTTAAGGAATCCTGTGGGGGAGGGCAGGTGGGGAGGGGTTGGGTTTGTTTTTGCAAGAGTTTTGTTTCCTCTCTGATGGGCAAAAGAGAAGGAGCAGGCACTGTTGCAGGTACATGGAAGCAAGAGCTGGCAGGGCTGAAGATGCCTCCTTTTGGGTGTGTTTGGTCTCCTGGGATCTGGTGCCCAGCACCTGTAGCTTTTCGGCACTACCTGAGACACCTTCCTCTCTCTGCCTGTGCTGTTGGAGTTGGAACAATGTTGTGGTGAACAGCAACTCATGAATAAAAGAAATGTATATTTTTAAGAAAAGAGATGAAATAATTTTTAAAAGAGTTTAGCAAAAGCAATGTCTTTGGAAGACTCAAAATTACTCTGCATGTCTCTTCCCGCTTTGGATAGCCTTTAGGTCTGGCTGGATGCCTGGATCTGGGCAGGAGAGCAGTCCAGAGAGAAAAGGTTTGCTCTCTTCCACCCTTGTGTCATAAAGGATAATTTTCTATTTTTATATTGAAACATTAATTACTTGTTAGCTCAGGGTCAGCATTTTACTCAACTTTATTTTCACACCAAATTTCTGCAAAGCTATAAAGACAGAGTATTCTTGGCTGGTATAAATAGTCCTGGAGGCTTAATTTTACTAGAAGTAGCCAGTTATTTATTAAAACATGATGTTAGTAGAGTTAGGGATATTCTGGTTAGATTATTTTTCTTTAGAAAATAAATCATGGAACCATAAAATTGAAAAAATTATAAATTTATGTGTGGGAAAAAATGGATTGTAAATAGCTAAGTTGCCTTGCAAGGAATTGGAAAATGTGCTGATACTTAGAAACTACCTCAGTTCTGAGGAATTTCCTTTCTAGCTTTGAGTGCTATTGCTTTTACTTGGTAGAAGTGAATCTGGTCTCCAATATGTAGCTGAAAGAGTTATCCCTATAGACCTTGTTAGATTGTTTTTAATTTAGAGGGTTGAACTACATCCAGCTGTTTTCTTTCAGCAAAGTTCCCTAACAAAGAGAATTTCTGAATTAAATATTGCTGATGGTTTCCATGACTTTTCCTGATTTGTTTGGTTTCATGGCATTTTCTGATTGCCCTTTAATTATTTAAATGGTTCTAGCCATTTGAATTTTAATCCTGAAATAAACAAACCTTAGATGCACTAGCATTGTAAATATATCGCAGTAGGGTCTGACTGGATAACCCTTCTGGCTCATACCCAGCTGGCAGGCCAGCAGAGTTAAATGAAGAAAAAAAGAATTAAAAAAAAAAAAAAAAAAAAACTTCTTCAGAGCTCTGAGATTGGTGGAACAAAAGCCCTTATGTTCAGAGCGGCTGCCTGCTTCAACATCTCCCTTCTTGGCCAAAGTGTTCATGTGTAAGAAAGTTGCCTGTAAATTCTCCTGGTTTTGAGTGTTTCTGCTCAGAAAACAAAAACACTTCTGAATTTGCATTTATCATTTTACAACTAATTATTATTCCTTAGTTTGGTACAAGCCACCAATGCAAAGACCTCCTGTCAGTTTTAAGCGTGTCCAGTTGATTTTGTTAATAGCACAAGAGACTTCTGGTATATAAAGGACAGATTTGTCACCTGGGGTGCAGGAAACAAGAGTAAACATCAATGTAGGATGATCAAAAGTTGTGTTCCTGCTTTTATTTTGTGTTTGTGTGTGAAGTTGGCTGTGTGACACGAGCTTGTAAACTAAACCATACGGGTAGGGATGAGACATGCTGCTCACTTCGGGGAAGGCATGTGCTCCCCTTTTTCAGATTTTTTTTTCCCATATAACTAGTGCCATTATGAGCATGATTTAAAGAAAAATTTCCATATATAGAATTAATTATTAAAGTTAATGGGGCTGGTAGCTGTGCTTCAAATGCAAAATGAAGCAGAAAGGTGGTGTCCTTGGCAGCATGGGAGGTGCTGTCTCCCAAAGCACTGGAATGAAAAGATCCAGCTCTTAATAGGATGTGTTTTAACAGCTCAGTGCCTGTCCTGAAATGGCTTCACAGGTGACACGTGGAGGGGAAAAGAAGAGCATGTAATGGGACTGTGATCAGAGTCTCTCATTTTGTGTTGTGTTGGTGCCCCCCCAGTCAGGACAAATGGCCAGAGCAACAAGAGGAGTCTTTCCACACTCCAGGGCGGGGTCCTGCTCTTCTCCTCCTGGCTGAGCCAACTTGGGTTTGTCCTCACAGGCAAGGTGGTGTATTCATTCTGGGGAGTGCAACCTCTCAGAACAGTGGTCATTTCTTAGACCAGATGGTGCTATTGTTTCCATCACCATCCTGTAATTGCTCTGATAGATGCCTGGCTGGACCAGGCAAGCCCTCTGGTTTGGTCCTGGCTCCTTCCTCATCATAGCATCTGGTGTTGGGCATCTCAGAGCATGGCACATAAAAATCCCTTCTATCTGTTTGGATGCTTTTACTTATCATGTGTCCTACAGTAGTTGCCAGACCTGTTTGTCACCTTTCTCACAGTCACCCCCTTCCTTCCTACGTGCAGCCCACAGTGAATGTGGCAGTGTCCCCCATGGTTGACAGCAGCAACCAGATTATTGGCAGCTGCTGCCTGTGCCCTTCACTTACCAGCACAAAACTACAGCATTTTCTCTTGTCCCTGGAGAAGCTCATGCCACTGGCACATCTCCACAGCCTGGAGTGGCAGACACCCAGGTCTTCCCAGTGCAGACAAGCCTGGAGCATCCGGGGACCCTGAGAACCAAGGACTGGGGGCATGTGTGTAAGCTGGTGGGCATTGCTGCTGCAGGAAATCAGAGCCTGGATGAATCCATCTTCTTATTGAAGGAAAACTACTTGTGGTTTTGTTTTTTTTTTAATGCTGATGGCTTGCTTTTTCCATGTAAGCTCAACTGGGATAACTGCAGTGTCTCTGCCAGATGAGATGGCCAGGGGACACCTACCTGCAATGGTCCATAAGCCAGCACTGCAGTTCTGGCAGGCTGGCAGGAGGATTGCCTGTCCTCTGCTGCTTCTCTTCCTCAGAATGTTCTCTAGGACTGGTGGTAATTTAAAAATAAATGTAAAATGTGTAGAAGAGGGTGAAAATTGATGCAGAAACACTGCAATCCTGATCCCAAATGGTGACGTGTTCTGTGCTTCATGGCATCTCTCAAATTGCTGGGAGTTAATGGTATAAGTATCTGGAAGACACAGGCTGGTTAGAGATGATGCGATAGTGGTGGTTTTAGGACCACCACTAACCCTAGTAATAGTTTTAATTTCTTGATAATGCTGTTTCAGGAATCAGGTTTTCTGGGTTTGGTTTGCTTTTCTTGTTGCTTAATCCTGTGCTGTGGTTTGTTTGATTGCTTGTAGCTGTGTAAATTGCCTGGGAAGACACAGCTCTTTATGGGCTTGCTGTAATGCTAGGTTAAGTGTGCTCAAATTGCAGTAATTTGTATCTAATGGATTACATGGATTGAGAGCCCTTTATAACTGTTGGAGCAAGGAGGGGCTGCCAGCCCTGGGAGGAAGGGAAGGCATCCTGGGCACGGCTGGGCCATTTGCCCCTCTTCTCTGGGAGAACTGTCCTTTTCATCATCCCAGGGGCTGGACAGCCTGGCACAGCTGAGGACCCAGATGGGTGCAGGAGGAGCAGGCAGCTGTGGCAAAGAGGCTTTTGCTAAACCCAGAAGGTTTTGGGGGATGCTGATGGGAAGTCCTAGCGTGGTGGTGCCTTCCGCTGGTTACTCTCCCTGTGCTGTTGGGTGGGTAATTCTGGGGATGTTTTTCCTCCCTGGACCTGCTCTGCCTTGACCAAAAGGACCCTTTTGCCTTTTAGCCTGCTCACTGTGATTTGGCCCTGTGGTTCCTTGCTGTCCTGGCTCCTTTTTCCCAAGCCTTTGCTCTTTGTGGTGGTGATTCCTTTTGTGCATTCCCTGTGTTCCAGCAGGAGCAGAGTGGGAATGTATCTCACCCATGGATCTTGGTGGTCTCCCTTGTAAGACATCTCCACTCAGCAGCAGCCAGAGATTGCTGTAACTGCTAAAACTGAAGTTTTGATTTTAAAAGCAGCTCTTGCATCAGCAAATCTGCTCTGCTTGTTAGTTATTGACATGGTTTAGTGGTGGACCTGGCATTCCTAGTTCAAGGGTTGGACTCAATGTTCTTAGAGGTCGTTCCCAGTCTTAATGAGTCTATGATTCATTTCAACAGCGAGGTAATGTCTGTCTCCCTGATGGTTTCACAGGAGCTGAGTGGGAGCAGCTTCCTCCCTGTCACAAAATCTGGGGTGCCTGTGCCCCTCATTCATGTATTGCAGCAAAGCGTGTCCTGCCACACTGTCTCCCTCTATGGGCTTCATTAATTTGTGTAATCCCATGCAAATCAATATGCTAAACCCCTCATTAATTGGGTTACTGATTTATACTAATGAGACTTAAAATCTTGGAGAAGTTTGAAGGTATTTGTTTCTCCTCTGACAAGCTATTGTCAGCCCCACAATGGCTGGCCCTTGGCTGGGCTGGTAATTGCCTCCTGACTGTATTTGCATCAACATAATGGCAAGGATATTAGCAGGAGCTAAGACATCTTTTCGTCTGAACAGGAAAATTCAGGATTAGCAAGGTGGAATGCCAGCAGTTCCTGGCAGCCCTGTTGTGCAGGGTGGCTCCTCTTCACCTATAACTCAGCTCTGTTGGTTGTTTCCATTATTAACCTGCTTTCCTTCAGAGATTAATAAGCTTAGCCATAAAAATCAGGCCTGCCTGAAAACTTGGCACGGTAGGAATTGGCCAGACTTTATTTTCTCTGGTGGGAAGAACTGATGATTATTTTTAGAAGAAATTGTTTCGTCTGTGAAGTTTAATGGGTTGAAATGCTGTTTTGGCATTCACAAGCCTTCAGACCAGCTTTGTTGAAAACCCCATTTAGCATCACCAATAACGCAGTAATGCCGAGGATCCCCAGGGACAGGCAACTGAAACAATAGCCGGAATCGTACATTTTTAAAGCTAATTGTTGTACATGTTCAGCCATTTCCCCCATGCCACTACCACACACCGCCTGCTGTCTTGTGCAGGACGCAGATCTGAGGACAGTTAAGTCCACAAGAGTAATTTCACTGACGTTTACAGGAGATGCACCTGCATTTCTAGGGATTCTTTAATGGAAGCAAGTTCATATATCCACTGGATTCCTGCAGCAGGAAGACAATGCCTTTTTTTTTTTTTTTTTTTTTTTTTTTTTTTTTATGGCTGCCTTCATTTGCATCTTCATAACAGAGTGTGTTTGTATTGAGCTGGTATGTGCAATCCTAAATATATAATTTCCTGCGTGGCAGGGCTCTGGAGGTAGATCTCAATGTGTCTTCACACCACCCCTCTGATTTTGGGTGAGCAGCCACCCTGCCTTATTTGCAGGTGAGGAGCTGGGCACCCTTATAAATGGATAGTGGAGTAAAAGAGTAAGTGGCTCTCACTTGAATAGTCCTTAGTGACTTTGTTGTTTGCTCTGAATTTCCTGTGTACTAACATAGGCCATACTGTGTTCCAGGAGGGTGCTTTAGGTAAAATGCCTCTCAGAATGAGACAGGGTGACGACTTCCGAGTGGCTCCAGGGTCTTTCATGTTCTTTGGCTGGTGTGTCACAACCTTCTTCCTTTGTTATTCTCATAGAAAGAAACAATCCAAATTTTGGGGGAAAAAACTCAAAAACATGATCACTTTATTCATTGTTAAATTCTTTGGATGGTTGTGCATTCAAAACCACTTGAGTATTGAACAGGAATTTGTGCTACAAAACAGTGGTGGGATTTTCAGTTTTGAGCAGGAGGAGTTGGGGGTCAGTGTTTATGTGGGCGAGTGAAGATTCTCAGCAAGCCAGGGGCCAAGAGAGTCAGTGTTACAAAGAAGCTGTTGTCTTTGACAGAGGGCTTCTGGAGCCTAGCTGTCTGAAAATAATTAGCCAAATAAATTAGGTGTGCTCCATGCTAAGTAATTCTGACATTTGGCTTCCTAGGGGAAGGGATAATGTACATACAGAGATACCTCAGCTTGTCCTTTGTCCCTGGCAGGGGGCACCACGGAGAAGATGGGAGCTGTTCTTTGCACAGATAGTAACAGGCAGGAGAAGCTGTCAAAGCCTTTTGCTGACCAGAGCGATGGGGGTGAATCCCCCAGTGGATGATGGGTGGGCAGAGCTGCCCTCCTTCCCCATGCAAGAATGTCCTGCCACTGAGGGCATGTTTAACTGCAGACTGGTGATTAACAACTGTAAAAATTCCATTCCATGAAGGCGTGCTCCATCATGTTGGTGCAGGCACGGTATGGGGCTCATACAGGAGCTCCCAGAGTTGTGAGACTGGCCCGAGAGGTGCTGGTTAGAAATGAGAGGGAGACAGGAGTGCCTTGGGCAGTAGCTGAGCTGTATCACTGCCATGTCCTTGTTTCCTGGCCTTTCTTCCACTCTGTTGTTATTTAAAGTGCATCACATGCATCTCCTGGTGTTGAGTTAGCTGCTCCTTTCCTGAGAGGGGCTGGCAGTAGCATCTTTGGGCCCACATTCCTGTGCTGGTTTTCTCTATCTAAAGGCAGTGGGGGTTTCAGCTTTTAGACCACCTTTATAATCCAGCATTGCAGAGGTGCTTGCTGGTCACCCTCCCAACAGAGCCATGCTCACCCCATAGGGCTTTCACAGAGTGTTTTAATCCTGCTGCAGGGTGGGAGCAGAGCAGGTTTTTTGGAGCCTGGATGGGAAGGAGATGCAGGTGGCAGCCAGCCGGAGGAGTCAGGTTTGTGTGTGGGTTTTGCACTGCATCCTCCAAGCGTTCACAAGAATCAGAAGTGAATTTGAAGCCTCTGGAAGGAAGAAATTTCCCCCATTACAATTTTGGCCCCATTGCACTGCATAGGGTGGTTTGCTCCCTTCCTCAGTGTCCTGGCCTTGCTGCTCACACATGGAGCATTAAAGAAGCAGGAATCCCAGCTGTGAGGAGTTGTTAAACCCATACAGTCGTGAGGTGCATGGAAAACGTGAGTAAAACTATGACCAAACCTATATATTTTTCCTATCTCAATGAATGGAGGAAGCAATGGGTTCCACCCTTGGTTTTCAAAAGCATTAAAGGGAGAAAAAAGCCCACTAACACTCAAAACCCCTCCAACCCACCAGTGACGAAGGTTGTGTTGGGGCTGCACATGTCCAGGAGCAGACAGGCATGGCTTGGAGCCAAGCACAGGAATAGTCCTGGCTCTGATGAACCCAGACTCCTGTGAAAGTGAGCAGTGAAATGATGTCTCTGCCATGAGAGTGAGAATCCAGGCTCTGTGCAAAGTCCCTTTCCTCCAGGAAGACAGGGATTTCCAGGACCTGTGTAAGGAGCCCCGGGGCTTAACCTGCAGCAAGCAGGGCTGTGGTGGTACAGCCCCCTGCAGCACTGGCAGTGCCTCAGCTAATCCCTGCTCAGTGTATTCGTGGCTCTCCTCTTCTGGGCCCTGCACTGAGACAGCAGAGTGGTTTTAATGAGAGCACAAAAGTTAAAACTGGGGGTTTTCTACTTTTAAAAATTAGTGGCAGACTGTGGCTGTTCAGGTTGCTATTTTAACTGCTCCAGATGTCAAGCATGGCTCAGCCAAGATCAATGCGTAATCCGAAGGAAATACTATTAATTTCAAAGGAATGCAGTCAAGATTTAAATATTTTGGATCTTTTTAATATGTACCCAGTGGTAGTGGTCTAACTGGGCTTATTAACTCTGCTTTTGGAGCAGTGATTCTATTAGCATGAATTAATGTCTATTAACATTATTGATTTCCATTTATTTTAACTTGTGGGCCCGTAACGATACTGGTTATTTTAGATATTCTCTGAGGCTGTACTGAGTCGGGAGCTGTTGGTTTAAGGCCTGATCCCACAAGCTTTTATCCTTCCAGTTCCTATTTAAGCTCTGACTTAGCTCCAAGCCTGCAGAGTGGCTCCTGCTGACTCCAGCAGCAGTTGGATTGAGCCTGCTCTGGTCCTGCTTCATCCAGCCCCAGTGGCTTCAGCTCCAGCTGCACAGAGGCTCTACATGTCCCTGCATGGCCAGGGTGGATTTAACCCCTGGAGCACACCGGTAGCCACTGAAATATCCCCTCTGCTTTCCCTGCACATCACAGTGGGAGCCAATCTTGGCTCTTACACCCAGCAGCAGTGAGTGGGTTGGACTTGGTCTATATATTAAATTCTATTTCTAAATTAAGCCCAGGTAGACCCATTCCCCCCCCCACCCCCCCGACTTTTTATGCCTATTAAATGTATAAAGCACTTAGAAGGCAAAGGGTTGGTAATGAGTAACAGAGTCTTCTTGAATGTTTTGTTAAAGGTATGGAAAATAGAGAGCGCTTTGAGAAAAAAATTCCTTTAAATCTGGTTGAAGAACAACTTAAAATAACAGAGAATGAGCTGCATCTTAAAGAGCTAGAAATGGACCCATTTTTCAACAAAATATGAAGTCCATAACTCATCATTTTCTTAACAAAATATCTGATTTCAATAGCTGTTGAAATATTTTCCTTGTAGAGGTCACACATTTTTAGTGAAAGACGTATCATTTTTTTTGGTTAAAAACATTTTTAAAAGCCAAATTATTCCCCCTTAAAAAAAAAAAAAAAAGTTTTAAATTGCTGGTGAAATTACAGAAAAGTTGCACAAGAAGAACGTTATGATCAGCCGAGATATATATATATATATATATATGTATATATATATATATATATATATATATATATATATATATATATATATAAATATATATATTTTTTTAAGTAGGCAGTCAGGGAAAAAAATGCCAAAAAACTAGAATGCCACAGATTTTGGTCTGCGTCAGAGAATGCTCTCATTAAAAGGAAACCTTCGGCTCCTTTGTCTGAAGAAACCTCACCCTTTGTTCATGTTTAAGAGAAATGGTTCTAGTTACTGAGAGAGTGTTTGCCTTGCTCAAAAAAATGTTTATGTGGGAGATGTTTTACATTTGAGTGACGCCAGAGAGCCAAAATGTGAAGCTGTGTTGGCAGTAATGACCACGGGCTCATGTAGCTGGAAAAATTCAGCTGAAAGCCTTTGGGGAAAGGGGAGGATTTCCCCTCCCGCTCCAGGCAAGTGGGATATCTGGACAAGGCCAAGCTCTCTCTGGGTGGGAATAGCTGGGGCAGGCAGTGTGCAGGGCTGGGGTCCCCGGGTGCCATCGCCCCGGCCGAGGGCACATCTGGGCTGCACATCTGGGGCCGGGCACACCTGCCCACCTGTGGCTCTGTGCTATTTCTGCCTGCATGCACTAGATGGCATTGCCAACTTGGCTACAGGGACTGTGGGCTCCCAGGGGGCTCCGGCGGGGCGCTGCTGGGGATCGTTGGTGATTTTTTACTCCCGAAGTGGTCGGTAGCAGGGAGAGCAGGATGGAGCTGCGTGCCTGGCACGGGCAGCTCGGGAGCTGGTGCCTGGGCACTGCAAAGCTGCTGCCACAGCAGCCGTGGCTGAAGCCCACGGTGTGCTCGTCCTGGGCAGCCAAGGGCCAGCCTGGCACCCTGCCTTTGGGCAGGGGCAGAGCACACAGCAAGAAATGGTCTTTGCTGCCACCAACGACTGCTGCAAATGAGGTGGACAAATAAGAGAAAGGCCAGGTCAGTGGGATCTGAAGGAGAAACCTGAATACCAGGGACATCAGGAGTTCAGCAGCGCCGCTTGATTCCCCATTCAGGCTGTTTATTCCCTTTTGTTGTCTCCAGTGAGAGCCTTGCCCCTGTCCTCCCTGTCCCAGTTTCTCCCCTGGCTGTGCATGCTGGGCTGGGATCAGTAACACTGAAGCTGAACAGAAAGCTGCGAGAAGAGGGTGCACCTGAGGGGTTGTGACCTGGTTCCTTGTCTACAGCAGCTGGCACTGAATGCCTGAAAAACATGAAAGCATGCCAAAAATGAAGGAATTGTAATCCAGAGAGCCTTCCTAAACTGTCACTTGCTCCTTGAACTCTGAGCTGCTTTCTAAAGGCCAAAGGTATGTTGCTGGCTTTTTTTATAGCCCTACATCCATTTGCGGAGAGCAAACGAAGTCAATAAAATCAAGAAAGAGTGCCTGTGTAGGATCTGCAGCACAGTCATATCCCTGAAAGCAGGAAACCCACCCCAGGGCAGGTTCTCCAGGGCATTTATGCCACTGTGCAGCTCTGGAATGCTGAACAGTGTGGGAACAAGCAGCCAGGGTTGCTTAGAGCCCTTCTTGTGCTCCAAGATTGTGAGCACCTCCTGCCCTGCCAGTGTCAGCCCCAAGGCTTCACTGGGACAAATGTGTCATTGTTTGCTACCCTGCCTTGCAGTTTCTCTTGAAAGCTAAATCCTGAGTAGCATTCAAGTAAAACAGAGTTCCTGCTTTCCCAGATGGCAGCCAGTGAGGAACACGCTCCCTTAGAAACGTCTGCCATCTCCATCTTGTGTCCTCAGGCGGGTTGACAGCTTGTTTTTCATTTAGAGTTCCCCTTGGTTGCCTGGGGTGTCCTTCAGGGCACTGGTGTGTGGCTGCCAACAGATCTAATGATCAGCAAAAGTATTATTTGTGTTGTGTTAGCATCTCAAAGTGTCCGTGTGACTTTTCATGCTGCCCGGCTACGTCATCAGTGTTGGCACTGCAGAAATGCTGATGAAAAATGCTCAGGGTAAATCTCCCCTGGTTCCTACTGGAACCTTCTAAAAACTAGAGATGTGGGAGACTTCGTGATGCAACACTTCCCTTTCAGAATACTTCTCTCTGCATGTAACTAAGAGCTTGTTTGTGGGGAGAGCTGCTCACACCACTTTGGGCATTCAAGTTTCCATGGAGAGGGACCTGGCTGCCTTTCCTGCCTCGTAGATGCAAGGCTTGGAGTAGGGCTGCTCTTAGAAAATGAGGCAATTGTGCTCAGTTGAGCCTCCCGGAAGGAGGACTTGGCCTGAGTGTGTTGTTTGGGCCATCACAAGACTGATCAGTCAGCAATTCTTGGTTTCATGCCTTGTTTTATATGAGATATTTTGTAGGAGCTTTGGCAAGTCTCTTCTCTATCTTTTACCCCCTCAGAGATACAGACAGAAAACAGAGAGAACTAAGATAGCTGCGAGCTGGAAGTGCTGCTGCAGGGCTCTGTAGTCACATTAACCCCCTGATTTACTGCCCTGCACCAGTGGCCCCACCAGTGCCATGTGTTGACATTTCTGATGGATTATGGCCATTCTCTTGTCAACATGAGCCACCCTTGTGTGCCAGATCTCATGCTTGGGATGCTGAGCAAAAACTTGGTGGTTCGTATTATAAAACTGAGCTGAATTTAAGTTTTGTTTCTCTTTTAGGCAAACATTGTTTTAGGAGCCAAAAATTCTGCCATCATAATGTATATAAATTTACTGTTGTCAACCTTTTTGACTAACATGAAATGCAACTCACTTTTTGGTATTCCTGCAGACCTGTGTGATGGGACATATTGAGAGAACATCTGTACCAGCGACTGGGAGGTGGACAGGAAATGTGTATTTTTACTGCTCACATAGGAAAGAAATCTCATTAGATTTATGTGATCTCAAACCAGTTATGTTCCCTGTGCTAAACCCAGGCCTCCAGCAGCGCAGCCTGTATCTTTAAGACAATGAAAATAAACCAGCAGCATCTGCAATGTCCTTCTTAATGGGATGAATTAGGAAGAATGTGTATGGACACAATCCTAGAAACTACTCTAAGCATAAGTGATTGGAGAAGGAGGGTAGGAGAGCATGTCATTCTTCAGCTTTGTTAAAGAAGCTCGTTATGCACATGCATGACTGGGAATGCCAGTCTCCAAACATTCTGATTACTACAGATGCTCCAAGTCGTGTTCATCTGCCAGGTAAACAACAAGTGAGATACTCATATTTACAGTTGAAATTGCCTGAGCGTTCAGCTGGCCCTCACTCTGCCAGGCTGGACTTTCATTGCACGTAACTCATCATCAGTGGCTTGAGAAAATCTCTTGACAAGACTCACCTTGGAGCTGGCAGGACCACACGTGACTTCATTTGGAAAAGCAGGTTAGAAACTCTTCCCAAATGTCTGACCCTAAGCTTCCTGTTTAACTCAGGCAATTCCCAGTAAGGTCTTTCCCAGCCAGAACCACTGTTCTAGTAGCATGGGCTTATTTGTACTGATTTTTAGTGATGCATTACATTTCTGCTGTTCTGAAAGGGTATAAAACTACATGTTTCTCTGAAGGTAAAAAAACACTTCACTGCTTTGCTATGGTTGTGATTTTGTATTGAGGGGTAGTGTCCATTTGCTACTAAACAATGTCCCTCTCCATTGCTCTCACCCTTATAGGCAGGGTTTCTGAATGGGGAGCTAGAGCAGATCTGTGCCCTTCTGGCACTAAAATTAAAGAGAAAAGAGGTCTGATCACAAACTATTCATTTCTAAAAGCAATCTCCAGAAATGAAGTAATAATGCCTAAATTATCACAGTGATGAGCAAACCTGCAAGTCCAGCTTGCAAACTGGCAGTCAGAGGTTCCTGATGCCATAGGCCTGCAGAAGGTATTCCTTTTTTTGTGGGTTTTTTTCACCTGTATCAGTGTGATTAACTCTGCTGTATGTGAGAGCCGGCTCTATCTGAATTTGGGGGTTGATGTTAGTGCTTTCATAACAGACTTAATACCTAAAAGTATGTTTCAGGATATGCTCAAGACATGATCTGTCTTTCTATATGTGAGTTCTGTCTTAGAATTACAGCTAAACCTCTGCAGTTTAGAATCTAGGTGAAGGTTTGATTATCTAGGAAGAAAAAAAGAAGAAACAAAAACTTAAGTATATGGTACTGAACAGAGATTTATCTCAATGGGTTTTGTTCATAACCTCCTTGTGAAACTTAACAGAAAATTAGATCTCTGCCACCGAATTCTTAAAGGTATTAGAAAACACTATGGTGTAGACCTTACCTTCCATCAAATTCCACTCCAGTGCCTTTTAAAGAATGCAGCTGTTTCACTCATTTTGAGTTCTTGCAGACTTTTCCATAGGGGATATTTCCATTTTTGCAGTTTCCCATCAACTCAGCGAGGAGGGGAATAAAAAAAAGAAGAAAGGCATTTTGTCTTGAGGAAAATCTTGTGTGCTCAGCTGGAGCCTTTCCTGTGAAGTAGCTCTCCCAAGGCCCAGGGAGCTGCTGGAAGTTCCCATGGCTGCTCCGGTGTTCTGCGCACTCCAGGCTCAGAGATGCTCTCCTGGGTGCAGATGACGTGGGTGTGATGTGCCACATGTGCAGGAGTAATGAGGGTGGATTCCCAAGGACCTTGACCAGCAAACCTTCCCCATGCCCCAAAATCACCAAGTTTGAAAAAGATAGAAAAAAAATTTTAAAAGTATTGCAAGGAATATGTTGAGTTCTTACTTTGGCTGGTGGTGTCTTTCCAGCTAAGGAAGCCCCCTTTGGCTTGATTTTGATGTCCTCACTGTGGGTAATGAATAGATGTCCCTTCTCCCTCTGTGACCACCTGGCATGTGTGCTTTGCTTTGAGAAGCTGGCCCTTGGGGCTGAAATTTTGCCATATTTAGTTCTAACCCAAAATATTGTAGACCAAATCCAGCCAAAAATATTGGCTGAGGGAGAAAGACTAATGCACTGGAAGGTTTGCAGTTGGGACCATCAAGGAGCTTGCTGAGCTTGGGCACGGGTCCCTGGCCCAAAAGCCCAGCCAGACTGGGACCATGGCTGTGAAGTTTTGCCATATCCAGTTCCCTTTTTGGCTGCACCAAAGGACTATGACACACTGTGTGACTCTGACAGCTCACGGTGTTCAGCTGGGGTGAGGTGAAAGTGGGGTCCAGTGGCAGCAGTATGAGGAGCAGAGTATTTCCTTGTGCTTTTCCAAAATAGCTGTGTGTCATGCTGACTGTGTAGTTAAAATGAAAGATATCTTGTGCTGTAAGTTTCCCCCGCTCTTCTTTAAATAAATCCATAGATATGGAGGAAGGAGTGAGAGAGAAGGACAGAAGGAGGAGCTTTTGGCCGGTGGCTTTGGGCAAACAGAAGATTGACCCTGCAGTGTTGCTGGCAGGGCAGGGAAACTAAATGGAAACAAAATCAAATTATTAAAACAAAAATTGAAGTGAAGGAGAATCATGTTTCCTGAAGGGTTTTGCCTCTCCTGGGTGTGGTGGTCTCTCTTGGCGGGGTGTCAGGCTGAGCTCAGCGCCGGGCGGTCACCGCGCACGCCCCGGGACCATGTACCCCACTTTGTTCTCGACACGTGGGGTGGGGCCGTTTATTTAACCAGATAACTTAGAGCCCCTGAGGACTCCAGGCTGCTGTTTATCTTTCAGAGTGTCAGTGTTGGTGCAGTGCTTCTCTCTTTTATCTGAGATATTTTTATTTAGTAACTGCTAACCAGAAATACACGCTTTCCAGCTTCCCTCTCACAAATACCGCAGGGTTGGTTATTGGGCTTGCAGGCAAGATAACGGGCAAAGTGAAGCTTGGGGGAATGCTGAGCTCTCACCTGCAATGCCCTGGTGCAGGCACAGTTGGGTTTAACCCTCTGAGCTGGGGACCAGATTCTTGGAACACGGGGGTGTTGGAAAAGACAGCTCTGAGTATTGCCAAGCTCCTTGAGGAAAAGCTGTTGTCGTGTATTTTCTTCTCAGTGATTCTCATGCTGCCACAGCTGTGCTCTGGGTTCATTTCCAGTGGGAGTGCTCAGAGCTTGGGCCTGAAAAAATGGGCATTAAATGCAATGCTGCATTTTATTAACATTAAATACAACTGGGCCTTGATGTGAGCAGTGACTCACAGGTCTGGAAAGGTGTGGGTCTCTCCTGCCTCCCAAAGCCCCCACTTCCCAATGAGGGCCAAACGCCTGCATGGGGCCCAGCTCCTGGTGTGTGGCAGCAGCCAGAGAGCCACAGAGAGCAGACACAACTTTCCCAGGCATTGTCCTGGGGAAGGCTGTGAGAAGATCGGAGAAAAGGATGATAAACAATCCTTATCTTCACTTGCTGCACCTGTTGTTGTGATCATGTGGAATGTGTTATGGAGATTTGTTTACCCAAGGGTGGTTTCTCAATTGGCCAGTGGTGATGGTGTTTGGGTTCAAGGACCAATTGGGTCCAACTGTTCAGGGCTGTCTGTAAGGGTGATGGGTTTCTTAATAAGTATAGAATAATAAACAGATTGAGCAGCCTTCTGAGAGTCATGGAGTCAATGATAATTATTACCCCTTTGGGGATGCCATGTTACCGTACTGGTGCTCTTCACTGCAGCAAGGACAGACTTCTACACTCTACCAGTGGTAGGTACAGCAGCTTTGCCTGCACATAGGATCCAGAGATCAGCTATAACTCCATGAAGATACAGTGTGATGCTTCCTCATCACTTGGTGTTTTCATAAGAAAACAGTGCTTAGATAAAGAAGGGAACACTTACAACTCAATTGCCTGATTCTGGTCCTGTTTGATGTGTGGGTTGTTAGCCCAAAGAGATCAAGCTTTTCTTAATTTTATAAAAATAAACAGAATGGTGGAGAAGGGCTCAAGCTGGACCCTTGGTGGAGAAGGTTGTAGCATGAGTTTACAGTTGCCTTCAGAAAACCCACAGGTGAAAGCTGCAGAAAACTGGGTTTCCTAAGTTTAACTTTCACAGGTCTCCTTGTTTTTCTTGTACATGTGCCTGCAAACAGACCTACATCTATCTTTTTCTCTTTCCATTTCACACATTTTCACCTTGTCTTGAAAATGGGATGTGTTGCAGGCAAGGCCCCTGCCTTGCAAAGGGACTGACTTGAGGCTAAATAAATGACAGCAGGAGAAGCTGGAGATAGCTGGAGGAAAACCTTAGGTCAAGCCTATCCTCATGGATGTGCTGTACATTCCCAGACAGGGAGCAGGGTGGTGTTGAGGCATATTTGGGATTCATTTGTCTCTGAGCTATTTAGTACCTTGTGAGATGGCACAGAAAGACTGTTAACAATGAATCTGCTGCCATTCAGGGCGGCCTTGAGTCATTGTGGTTTAAAAAATAAATTCTCATATAAATAGCTGCTTAGGAATCTCAGCCTGAAGACCACAAAATCTCACCAGTGCATAGCTTTTTTGGCTTACGTAGCACCATGTGTACTTGTGGAATATTTTGGCTGTATGTCGTAAAACCACTTCCTATTTTAAAAAGAGTATTATAGGAAAAGAATAAAGTCTATTGTTAGTGACAGCTGCTGGTGGTTTCCTAGTGCCTCTCATTCCAGGAGCTGAGCATATCATAACTGGATTTTTCCTGTCTTCACTGAACCCACCCCAAGATGCCAACACCTTGTGGAGACCAGTATCCCCTGCCCTGGATACCCAGAGGTGAGCAGGAGCATTCCAGGGCTGGTTTAAGACACTTTCTGGGTAGTTTTTGTGACAGATTGGTGGGTTTTGAAAAGCCAAAGGAGAGTGTGGTGGTGAACAAGCTTACAGTTATGCTCCTGCAGTTGGAAATACCACTGGGATTTTGGATATTGGAAATACCACCTCCTCCTGCTGACTGGCATCCTCCTGTGCTCTCCCAAAGCAAGGCTGAGTGTGACTCATTTGAATTTTGTGACTTTATAAAGTGAAAAAGAGCCAAGGCTTTTGATGTAGGCATCTCACGCTCTTGCAGTGCTGTGGATTGTTAATGACTACATCTCCACTGACTTTTTTGGAGCAGGATCAGATACCAAGAGCAAAAATCCTCCTAAGAAAATTGTTCTGAGTGAACTCCAGCCAGTCAGCTCAAACAGAATCCATCCTTGGGTTTTCCCACTACGCTGGTTCTGGCTAATAGACTGCCTATTCGTTTTAGTCCTATTTTGTTTTGTTTGCTTTCTTTGCTTATTTGTGACTTCCCTTTGGGGAAAAGAAAGAACAGACTGGGAAGTACAGCAGTGCCACTGGAGGTTGTGGGATGGTGCACGTGGTAATGGTCCTTTCAACAGGTTTTTTTCTCAGACGTTCAGCAAAAGTTTGCAGTCCCAGCACAAAATGTGAGAATGATGACTGTATCACAAAGACATTTTCCCAGCGTGGCTGAGCTGTGATATGAAACAAGTTGATTTTCTCATGAGAGGGGAGTAAATCCTTGGAAGTGTTATTTTTCTAAAGTTTTGTTTGAAAAGTACTAGCATGACCTTTTCTTGATGTTGCTTTTTCTTTCTCTTTTTTCTTTGTAAAAATCCTTGTAGGATTGTGATTAGCAAGATAATGAATACCATCTGCTTTTAATCAATTCCTTCCTTTTCTCCCAAACCCTCCTAGCTTCTAATATTAATGGAAACAGATTTGAATACTGGAAGAGACTGCTCTGGAGAGTGCTTGGGTATTTACTAGGTGAAAAGTGAAATTGCACAGGTTTATTTCATGGGGCAGGGCATTTGACAGGTGCAATTTTTCTTCTAGATGTGTTGCATGCCTGTTTTATAAGCCAAAATTCATACTGACACATGAGATTACAATTCTGTATTGGAGGGAAATTTTAAGAAGAGGAGGGTTTGAGCCCAAACTGGAGCTGCTGCCCAAGCTCTTTCAAAGAGATGATGCTCATTTACTGCCACAGTGACACACTGAGGGATAAATGAGGTTGACTGGGAAAGCTGGGAAGCAAAGGATGCTTCCTAGGAGGAAAGCAAAGCACATGGCATTTTGAGTATAACCCTCTGTTAGTTTTGCAAAATACCTTGATGGGACTCACTAGCACAGCTTTCCTCAATGCCTATGCATTCAAATCTCCCTTATATTATTTTATCTTGGAAGCCAAGAAAAATTGAATTCATTTGCTGTCAAGCCTTACCTCAGATCAAACTGGTTTTTTCCCCCCCGGATAGGAGTCAGTTTGATTTGTGCTTTTCTCTTAGATTGGAATCAATCATCCTGCTCTGATTTGAATGACCATTTTACCCCTCCAAAGGTTCACATTAACTGGCATTCCTGGGATGTTTTCTTGATTGGGTTCAAGGCATTGTGTGTTCCCATCTGTCCTGCCTGATTACAAACCAGCTCTGCCAGCTAATGTTGGCTGGGAAACCTTTCCTTTTCTGCATTGCTCCAAACTGGGTCCTGGGAAGAGAAATTGCTGTTTCTAGCACATGCATTTGTGACAAGGTGGTCCTGGCTGGAAGTGCTGGTGTTCTGCTGTGCCCTCTCATGGGATGGATGCACAGAGCAGCCAGGCAGAGTGACGGGGCTTGGGGTGCCAGGAGTCCTCTGTCCCAGAGCCCTCTGAAGAGACAAGGCAAGAGCTGAGAAAGACTGAATGAGGATCCTGAAGGGCTTGGGATCTGCAGCTGTGAGCGGTGCTGAGTGAAGACTGGGCCAGCACAGGTGCTGGGCTGCCTGGGTTATCTGCCCATACAGCTCCCACAGGGAAGTTCCTACAGGGAAGTCCCTCACCATGATGTGAGGGGCTTTTGTGGATATTTTCTTCCCTTTTTTGAAAATATTATTTACCTTTTCACTGAAACCCTGGATATTAATTCTGCTACATGAAATACTTGGATTTTGGGGGGCATGGGCAAGTGTATGCCTTTGAGCCTGGACAGGGATAGGCCCTCCAGTGCCCCTCATCAGGAGAATGGCCCAAGGATGTTTCAAGGGGAATGGGCTTGTTTCCATCACACAAGGTGTTCTCAGTGGTGTTGCTGCTGCTGAGGGATCCTGCATGCCTGTGCAAGTGTCTGGATTAAAGCAGGACTTTTACCATGAGGGAACATGACGTGTACAGATGCTTTGTCCTCAATCTGGCATGGGTTCAGCTGGGGTGCCACATTTCTGCCAGTTGCTTTCATCTTTGCAGGGCTGTTTGGTGAGAGCAGGGCAGCAGCATATGCTGAGCACCCACAGTCTTGGGCTCATGAAGTAAAGCACCAACAATGCAACCTCTTTTCAGAAGCAGGCTGTAAACATCTTGAAACAAATTTCCAGTGAAGAGTTTTTGACTTCCCCAGCCTCTCCCCTAATCCCTTGTTACCGGAGCTTTTGGGGTGAGACATCTGAAGTCGCACAAGGACACGCATGTAATGCCTCTGATTAACTCACACAATTGCGGGAGCTAAAGCCTGGTGCTACCAAACAAGGCGCCCTTGTTTCCTTTCTCTCTTTACAGACCCTTGCTGGCGTAACATCTTACATTTCCCCAGGATGTGGAGCCTGAAGTGAGCGCGCGTGGGCTGGGATGGAGCCAGGGAACTGGCTGGGGCAGGGATGCAGATAGTGCTGGAGTGTTCCTACAGGTTGTTCCTCTCCAAAGGGGGGGATGCTTTGCTGTGTGCTTTGCCATGTCTTGGGGAGCCTTCATGGGCAGGACGACTGAATGAGCCAAACCTTCCTCCTGGAGCTGTCACTGGGAGTCCAAGGTGGATGGAATAGCAGGGAGAATAACAGTTCATCCTGTTTGCCCCCAAGAACATGCATGTGCTTTGACTGTTCCTTGGGACTTCTGAGAGGCTCTGCTTATGGTTTGGAGAGGGCACTTTTGGCATGCCTCAGGAAAATTCCACCTCCTGGCTTGGTGCTGAAAACATGAATATGGAAGCACTGCATGGTGAAGGGAGGATCAGGAGTGGCAAAAGCTCCACATCTGATCCCTGCGGGGAGGATCCTCCCTGCACTTCCCATTGGCACCCACCTACTGCCAGCCCTGCAGCCATGTGAAGGTCAGGCAGAAATAACAGCTCTTTTTGCAAGGCTGACTTAATGAAAGCAAAGGGTAGGGGGTAGAAGAGAGACAAAATGGCTGTGGTTTGCCAAAATCCCTACATCTGGCACCTACAGATTGCTGACGGGGGCAGGCAGAGGCAGCAGTGGCCAAGGAAGAGACCCGTTATTCTTAGCAGCTGTTTCACATGCACAGACAAAAAAGCCTGCCTTGCTGCCCCACTCTGCTGCAGCAGGGTGGGTGTGGAGCTTGGAGATTGTTCAAATTCTGTGTTTCTGGCCCCGAAGAGGCTGCTCTGGCTCACGGCGATGTCACCGTGTGGGAATGCACTTCCCCTGCGCTGGGACATCTCTGGCCAGCACCAGATACCCTTCCTTCCTGCCTGCTCCCATGGTGGGGATTATTGCTTTTGGCTTCTCCTGGCTTTGAAAGGCATCCAAAGAGCTCAGCTCTTGCAAGCTGAGAGCAGAGACAGAAAGCCTCTCCCTGCCTCACCTGTTTGTGGTTATTCAGCTCCCTCCCTTCACGCTTTGGCACAATAATGGCCTGAAAGTAAAACAAGAGGCAAGTTCTCCCCCCGGCTCAGAGCACTGAATGAAACCCAGCCAGCAGGGCCTATTGAGACAGCATCGAGACAAATGTCAACTTTAACACAAAGAGGCTTAAATGACTGACACAGAAAGGAATAATCTCGGATCTGTTTTCCAGGCTGCTCCCCAGCATAGTTGTGCTGCAGACGGAGACAATTTTCAGTTCCCCAGGGAGATTGTATGGCCAAAAAAAGATACTTGGTGGTGATATGCTATAAGAGTAGGTCATGAGAATGGATGTTTGGAATAATGACAGAATTCATTATAGACAAACTAAATTAACAGAGTGTCTTGAGAAACATATGGGGAGGAAATTGCCACTGAAGCCCTGTAAAGTGCAGCTTTACTTTTCATTGTGCTGGGCTCTCCCAAGGCCTCCATGAAATGGGACGGGGGGTTATAGAAGTCATTTTGTGGCAACTCTCTGAATCTGTTGCCTTTTTGTTTGCAAGATGGCTATTTGCCTTTGAATTTTATGAAAAAGTAAAAGTAATTAAGGTTCATGAATAATGGCATTGAAATGAAAATACAGCCACCTCTCTCCAGAAGCAAGAAGAAAATAATGTCCTAGTTGGTGTCTTGTTGACCTTGCTCAGACCTTGTGAAGTGGCTGCAGCATGGGGGCTGCACTCAGCCATGCCAGGCACCAAGAGCACCCTTCCCTTCCCTGCCCCTGCACTGCATTTGTCTTATCAGGCACTGAGAGCATCCTCATCACCCCGTGGCTGCCTGCGGCTGCAAAGAGCTTTGATCCCATTGCAGACCTTTTGGGGAACGTGCTCAGGGTCTTGCCAGAGGCTCCACATCCTGGGCTGCCAGAAGGAGCTCCCCAGGAGACCCTGAGGGAGATATGCAGGATTAAAGAACCCTTGGTCCTCTCATTAGGATTAATGAATCCTCAGTCAGTGTCCTCCCCAGGACTTCCAGTGCCTGCAGAACTTACCAAAAAATGTAGTTGCCTTTTGTAATTATCAGTTCAAAGCTGCCTGGTGACAGCTGGAAGCTCCAGGAAAGGTCCCTGTATCTGAGCAGGCAGTGGCCCCATGGTGCTTTTGGGTGGCAAATTGCTGAGCAGAGACTTGGAGCCACGGCTGTGGGCTTCCAGCAGGGAAACAGAGCTTGGTGCCAGATATCAGTGCCCCATGGAAATCTGGAGCACTTGTGTTTCTGGAATATGTTCCTCTGTAGAAGAGAAAGCAGGACTGTAGCAAAGAACTTTTAAAGTCAATGAAACAATAAACAGCTGGAGTACAACAGGGTAGTGTTTGGTAGAAAAAAATCAACTTAGAGAAACTCAAGATGAATGATTGAATAAGAAGAGATTTAGGGAGTTTTGCATTTTGTATTTATATTTATCCATACATATGTATGTAACACCTATATGTACATGCCTGAGAAGTAATGAGAGAATGTCACAAACCCAGAGCAGTGTGGCATAGGAAAGGCAAGAGGATGCTCTGCAAGCCAGCACTGGTTACCTGGCATAAGACCTGTGCTAAGTAATGGCAAATGTGGCCCCAGATTCAATTAGAAAATAATTAAATGATTGAATTTAATTAATGTGGAGCATTATGGAAATAGTCTTTTATTTAAAAGAAACATAATTTTATTCTTTGTCTCTCCAGGATCTGTAAGTCAAGCTGACAGTGGGACACAACACGTTTTGAAAGATGTTTAGCTTAATATTTCAGGAGGTTCCGGTGGTAGAACATGGCAAAGAGCTTAAGAACAAGGTAAATGAGTAACCTCAAACAGGAGCTTAATTTCTATCTACTGCAATGGCCTCCCTGGGTCTGGAAAAGAAGAATTGAAGTTAAAAAAAAAAAAGTACTATTGGGTTTTTTGTTGTTGGTTGGTTGGTTTGGGTTTTTGTTGTGGTGGTGTGGGGGGGATGTTGTTTGATTAGTTTTTGGTTTTGTTTGTTTTGGTTTTAATTTTTTCTTGAAAGCTGTCTCAGATTTGGAAGTTTTTGGGGCTTAATCCACTGGGAATTAAAAGATAAAGATAGATATAGCTATCTTTATATATATCTATATATGTATATATATATATACACAGATATAAATATATCTATGTATACATATAAATACATATATATATATGTATGAATATAAATAACTATATCTATATCTTTATCCTTTTTTTTTTTTGTAAGTTGTTGGCACTTAACTGCCCCTGAGCCCCAGACCTTTGGGGAAGGCTTTGCCTTCTCCTGGGTGGTTTGAGGAGTGGGGCTGGGGGGATGAGACAATGCACTAACCCCAGGTTTTCTGCCTGTGCTTAAAAGGATTTGCCCTCGCGGCTCGCTCTGATACGGTGTGGAAAAGGAAAGGGACAGGGAAGCTCAGAGGAGCTGACAGGGGCAGAAAAAGGGTGTGAAATTCATACTATCTGGTGTGTCTCCTTTGATGTGTCACGCAGAGATTGTGCAGGCGCTCAGACGGGAAGGGGTTAATGCGTTTCTCAGTAACCATTGAAATGGGGGCTGTTATGGTCTATTTAGGCAATGATCTGTTACAATATCAATGGCATTTTCGATGGCAGTGTCTCCTATTCTTCTATTGAAATCACAATAGCTTTGGAAGTTCACGGCCATGGCAGTCTCAGAGACAGATTTCTGTTCATTTTTCTTTGTTGTGAAGATTTTTCTTTTTTTAAGAAGTAAATTAACTCACACAAATGCGAAAGAAGCTTCAAGTGTGTGACCTTTAGACAAAAGCTTCAGATTTGTCATTCTCTCTCCTTAACTTATGCTATGCTCTCAGCAATGCCTCAATACAATATCTAGCCCAGCTTGGGCTACCTGGCCACAAATAGCTGGGCAAGGCTGGAGTGACAACGTGAAATCTCCATTTCTATGCTGTTGTCAGCTTCTAACACTTAGGGAAAAACGTCAAAGTTGGGGAGAGGTTTTAGCTGCCTGCCTCCCATGCATTTAGATATAAAGGGAGCCTCCTGTCCTGGCCCCTCTCTGCTTCTTTAGAAACCAGGGGCTAATGCAGTCCCCAGGACTGTCTGGAGAGGTTACTCGCCCAGCCTTCACTTTGATGATTGATGACAGTGGAGAAACTAATGATATTTTATTCACCTGTCAAAAAAATTCCTTGCCCTGGGCAAGGCAAGGCTTGCACAGCAGAATTTTAACACCGCTCTTTTGACAAAAATGCAGTTATCCCATTTTCCTTAATATATTATCTCAAAGGAAAAAGTGCTGTCCTGCCGAGCCTGTTGCTCTGGGGTGCTGGCCAGGGGAATCTCTCCAACCTACAAAGTGCCTTGAACTTTGAACATGCATTGGGAGCATGAAACAGGCATTGCAAGGGTGTCCCAGTGATTCTGCCCCTCAGTGCCCAGGCAAGGAAAAATCCCCAGAGCCAGGGGGTGTTTTGAAATGCCTTCCCAAAAAAGGCAAAGTAACTTTAGATCAAGAGCACCCCCTTCCCAATAACCAGTTCTGTCTTAAATGCAGTGAGCCCCATCAGACAATTTTCTGGTGTTTTGCCCCACTTAGGTGATTTGGTTTTGCTCTGTGTTTATATTTCTTGATTCTATGTTATTACTCTCTTCCTTGCTAAGGAGCAAACTAAATATTACCTGTTCCTGCAGCTGCCTGTCAGAGGGCTCTTCCTAGGCCAAGTACACTACATGTAATTGTTAGAAAAACTCTTATTTTCCCTGCTTCCTCTTAGGCATAGCTGGCTGTGAAGCTGTGTCCAGCTCCACCAGGCAAGATACCCCATCTGATTCTTTCTCGTGGTTCAAAGTGAGTAAAATATGTTGGAAATTAGTCCAGCAAAGTCATGGGAGCTGTGAAGAGGTAGGGTTTTTTGTGCATTGTTTATCAGCAGATTGCCCTGCTAGATGTTGAACTGTGCTATATCACAAGGCAGAGAGGAAATGGACTCCAGAGCCAACTTTTGCTCCAGTTCCCTGGGCTGCAGGCAGGCTGGTGGCTGGGATGGCTGGGAGCTGAGTGCCAGGTGAAATGGGGCTATTCAAGGTGCACTCAGCAAAATGCTGCCTCCTGGGGAGGGACAAAGGGAGCTGACCATGGCAGCAGCAGCACAGCTGCTCCCATGGGTTGACAGCGAGGATCTCCCGGCACCCTCAGTGCCATCTCCCCTCAGACTGCTCATGGTCCCATTGTGTTTGCCCGGGATGGTCCCATGGCAGCGCACTCCTGGCTGTCTCTTGGCACGTAGTCCCGAGCCTTTAATCATCTGCAACTTTGGCAAAATGTGTTTCCTCAAGGAGACAATTGATAAAGTGGATGAAAAGGGATCTAAATGCCTGGGCAGGCTCAGGCTTTGAAAAGCTGGATTCCTGCAGCAGGGCTTAAAGTGCAGAGGTATGAAAAGTAAACATTTCCTGGTAATGCCAGTGCAGCTAGAGCTGTTCAGATGGATGCCAACTGCTGTCAACAGCTGAACTAATCTGAAGTACCATTAAAATGCATAACAAAGAAATCCACAGCACAACAAATATCTTCTTCCAACCTATTTGTGACTTTGCTATGGGGTGCTGCTGTGGTCCTGTGGGCAAGATGAGGGGCCCCTCATCATGCAGAGCGCAAGACCTAAAGGTCCAGAATATCTCTGTGCATGGGCAGGGGGGGCTCTCCTCCTCTCCCCAGGATGACATTTTAAGCTATGCAGGGCAAAGCAGAGCTGCAATCTAGTCCTGGTGTGACAAGGGATCCAAAGGAGTTCAGGTACTGCAAGGAAATGGAGCTGGGGTGTCCTTTATCTGCTTGATGTGAGGGGGAAAGGCAGGAGCCACTGCCACACCATCCTGCTGCCAGGGCTGTGGTGTGTGCTGGGTTACTGCACAAGAGATGCTTTCAGGTGCAGGAGAGTCCTTCATGTGACTTTGCAATACGTACCTCTGCAGCAATTGTGATTAGAGTGAGAGGTGAAATTGAGGGCTTAGGTGAGGTTTGAATATTACTTTTCTTTTTTCTTTTTAACTTGG
This sequence comes from Anomalospiza imberbis, assembly GCF_031753505.1. Lineage (NCBI taxonomy): Eukaryota > Metazoa > Chordata > Aves > Passeriformes > Viduidae > Anomalospiza > Anomalospiza imberbis. The sequence continues at coordinate 7,365,569 of NC_089694.1, forward strand.
TTTTTTTTCTTTCTATTTTTTTTTTTAATTAGAAAACGTGACTGTCACTTTGAGTTCAGGGGCTGGTTACAAGGACTTACCTCTATTTCACAGCAAGAAATTTGTCTTGACAGTAATCGATGCAGGTTATAAAAGAAAAGAAAATAAGGGAAACTTCAAGCATTTGCAAAGTGAAGGCTCCAATACGCTGTGATTTCAGCTCCTCTTTTACCTCCACGGAGAATACAAAAAAAATTAGTTCTTTTTGATATCTCCAGTGCAATTATGGAGAGAGAAATGAAACTTATGGAAATGAAAGTTGGTGTATCTTAGGGATGTCAGACTTTGAGCACAGAGCCTCTACAGAAAACATTCAAGTTTCCTCTTTTGAAAGTCTTACTTGGCTTTTTAAGATTCTGCCCTGGGGTGATAATTGCCTGTTGCTGTTATTGCCCCCTGTAAAGTCACAATGCCATGATTTATTTTCACTGTTTCCATAGGAAATGTTGACGTTTCAGCAGAAACTTGAAAATGCAGCTGTTTTGCTTCAGAGGAGCAGCCACAACACTGTAGGCAAGAAGGAGCTTGGACATGTCCTCACCTCTTGCTGGGAATCCCCATGAGCACAGTGCTGGGGTTTATGAATCAACTCACTTTGGTTTGCTCAAGTTTAGTCTTCCAGCAAGAAACTCCCGTTGATTCTCCCCCAGAAGACAGACCTTTCTCAGGGGGTCCCAGAGCAGCAGACCCACCTGTGTCTGCCTTACCAGGGGCTGAAGGCCATGTGAGCACCTCCAGCCTGACCTCTGGAAGTCCCCTGCAGGTCGTGCTGGACACCACCAACCTTCTTTTTATGAATGAAAAGCACTGCAAGGTGGATGCTACCTTCATAATGGCTGTGATATTTTTAATGCATTTTCCAGTGAGATGGGATTTTGGAACATTACTCATAACCTGCAGAAAGAGTGTTGGGTGAGAAGTGAATGACTGAGCAAGTAATTCCCACAGCCCTGGGAAGAGTCACTGGAATACCAGATGGATTTGCAGGCTGTGGGTTTGCCCGAGCTATGACTTTGCATTGCCACTAAGTGGCAGCCGAGTAAAAAACATGGTAAAATGAAACTTTCCTGAATAAATGTCAATGCAAGGTGCAGAAGCAGAAAGGAAAATTTCTAAGCTCGGCAGTGCCCTGCTGTTTATCCTAGGAAATTAAACCTTAGGAGGAGACGGTGATACAGATACTGTAGGAATGCACACAGGGAAGCTGAGTGTGCAGGAGACCCTGACTGTGCAGATGGATGCATCGGGGAGCAGATGAACAGTTCAGCCCACTTCTACCTCCTGATTTGGCCAGCATGATATTGAACATTTACAGAAATCACCCAAAAAAGGGTTGGGACATCGATAAGTGGCATAAAGGTGTGCAGGGTGGGGGTAAAAGCAGGGAATCAGGCTGGTAGTGATCCCTACCCCCTCCAACGATGCCATCCACAGGCAAAACTGAGCTTCCCCACGTAGCCAGCCCCTGGGTAACGTTTGCCTCTGATGCATTTTTAACCATTTTAATTTTTAAGTGGTTTGAAAGATACTCAGGTAAAGCCTCCTGAAAGCAAGGCAGAACTGGGTCAGACACAGAGTGCGTTGGCTTTAATTAGCACCCGTGCAGATTCTTTAACATTTTGTGAAATTTGGGGACCTTTGGTACCTCTGCTGCTCTGCTCCGGAGCCAAAGCAGAGATGACCTCTTCAGGGAGAAACAGTAATTGGAAGTGTCAGTTATCTGAAACTTTTATCCGAAAAGACAGGATCCTGGGCGCTGTGCCAAGGTTCTTACATTACGAATATTTTACAATATTTGAAGAAAGTAGCATGCATGGCATAAATTTTAATGTTCAAAGGACTCCTGAGATAGCTTTTTTTTTTCTGAGCGTAAAGCAAATAGTAGAAAGGGAAGATAACTATCACAAAGTCATCTAAAAATGCCAGGGGGCTTCTGTCTCAGACACCAACAAAATCCGATGCTGTCGATCTGCTGAATTTCAACCAAGGCCAGCCCAAAGCCAGGGCTGCAAATGCTGGTTCTGCATATGGTTTTTCTGCTCCACATTTAATTTGTGCTTAAGTCATGCAACAGAAATATTGAAGTCAGGGAGGCAGCTCCCAGTCTTCCCCAGTGTGAGGGCCCTGGAGATGCTGCACTGCAGCTGATGGATGATGTCTGGGATACAGCAATGCTGTCCCTGACAGACCCATGGTGAGCCAGAGCAGCAAACCCAAATAGGCATGGGGTGGGCCAGGGTCTCCCCTTGCACAGGATTTCCCAAGCTTTCCCTCACCTGATGTGCTTTCCCCCCTTCCCAGAGCATTTTTGTGCTGGAAGCAGGTGGTAGCACCAACCCTGTCTCATTTTGCCCTGGGACCTGTGCCAACCAGAGCCTTTCTGAGGCTTGTTTTTCCTCTTTTTTCCATGCACAGAGCTGAGCTCACTCCCTTGGATGTCCTACCACCTGCAGATGCTGGTACACAGGATACCCTTTTAGCAGGAGGTAACCCCCTGCTCTGTGCTTGCTGGTGGATTTTAAACACTCTTTGTGGGGTCAGTACCCATCCAGTGGCCTCCGTCACCCCTTTCTCTCATTCTCACCACCACTGCACCTTGTTTCCCGGGGGTAAGTTACACGTGGGGTGACATTCTGGCAGGGCATTGCCCCACTATGACCTAATTACTACAAGCAGCCCCAATGGGGACAGGATTTTCAAATTCTACCTAGGGCTGCTATTTTTTTTTTTTTTTCAAAGCTCACACCAAGTGACTATGTTTTCACCTCTGAGCCCACCCATTTCCAATGCCATCTTTGGAGGGGAAGGGGGGAAAAATTAACCTTGCTCCACAAGTGATGGTTTGGGAAAAAAAAAAAAAAAGAAATGCAAGACAAGAGGCTGGCTGAATGTGCAAGATGTGCCCAGGCGTGTGAGCTGGGCCTCCCCAGAGGGGATAAGGGAGCTGTCTGGGAGAGATTTGGAATGCTATTTTCTCCAGAAGCTGAATGTTTCCAGCACAAACTTGTGCTGCTGCCAGCCTGCCCGGGAGCTGCAGCAGTGCCCGTGGGACAGCCTTGGCAGGCACGGGGATGGGCTGCAGCACAGCCAGGTGCAGAGGGAGGTACCTGCTCCTCAGGTGAGGGTGCTGCCACCCTGGGGCTGGCTCCGTGGAGGTGTGGGGTGGTTTGTACAGCCCTCAGCCTCGGGTTCAAAGTGCTGGCAGTGCTCAGTGGGAGCATTATCTGTGCTGTGCAGATGCTGCAGCGTGGTCAGAGCCAAGCACTGGATGAGGGCAGCGTGGTGCTGGCAGGGGACTCCTCGCAGTGTGCTGCTGGACAGCCCGTCCTGGCCTGCCAAAATACCTCCCTCTGGAGCTGCTTTTCTCAAAACCTGGCATGTTTTCTTTACAGAGCACCAGGGCCCATTCCAGGTGGTGATCCTGAGCTCCCCTGCTTTCCTAAGGGCTTTTCCCCTCACCTGCAGTCTAAGTTTGCAGTAGCTTTTCCTCTTTTTGAACAGAAACACTGTAGACCAGACTAATCTATTAATTTCTGCTCACTTCTTTTCATGTGCTGATTCAGGCATCATGTTTCCTCTGCAGTTATCTCAGGCTCCTGTCTGAATTCAGTCAGATACTGGGTCCTGCTCCTCCTCGGTGAAACAGGCAATGATTGCTCTGCCCAAACAACCTGAAGGCATCCAGGTAAGCACAGAGCTAGAGTTGTTTGGGATGTGCTTTTGGAGTGGGTGGCACCTCATTTCTGACCAGTTGTGCACCCAGGATTTAGAGAGGAGAGTGGAGCTGTCTCAGGGTAGATTGTCTCCAGCCTGTGATGTCTCCTTAGTCTCCATTTGTCTCATGAGCACACCCCAGAAGCAGTGTGCTGTCCTCAAGCTCTTCTCCTGCACTGTCAGATTCCCCTTTATTTGCTGAATGTGTTCATTTCCTTGGAAATCAAATGCTTGGCAAGTAACAATTTAGCCCATGTTCGAATTTCTTCTGTTTCCCTCCTGGTGACTCTGTCACTGGTTGCAAAATCAGATTATCAGATGCTTTCTCCTTAACCATCTCTGTAGAAATTAGTTACATACGAGTGGAAAAAACACTATCTAAGGGTGACACAATAAATTTTTGACTGTTTTAACCTTGTCAGTGAAGTACCAAATGGATTGGCTGTTGGAAAGCCTACGGCACTCTTCTTTGCTGCTGAGCACAGAAGGGGAAATTGCCTTCCACTCTTAAATCTGCAACTTCTGCCTTTTGCGTGATGGTGAACAGAAATATTGCCAGATCATCTTTAAACTCAGAGGTATTAAGGACTGTTTTTCCCAAGAGAGGAAGAGATGTCTCACTTTAGATGTGTGATTGCCTCATTATCTCCAAAGGCGAGGAGCTGTAGCTGGAAGTTAGGCATATCCTGAGGTCCCTCTCTGAAATAGAGCCTGACAACAGAAAGAATATGAGGAGCTCAAATTTGCTGTTGCCAGTGCAGAGACTTTTCTGTAAGCAGATGGAGAAGTGGGTGCACACAGGGGCTGGTGCTGTGGTCCCTTTCCAGACACAAACTCAGGGGCGCTTGCCATGAGCAGAGGGTAAATACACAGGCTCAGATTCTCCAACAGAAAATTTTGAGGTTTTCTGCTGACCATGCCAGCTCATTGCATTAATGTATATCCAAGAAAGTCTGGCCTCGAAAGCTTCCAGGAAAGAACAACCTACATGGTTGGTTTTTCTTTTTTTTAGTTGTTGAAGCATCAGTTTGGTTTTGCACTGTCATATTTATTTTCAGTGCATGTCTCCCGGCTAAATGGCACTAGATGTTGGGCTGATACTTCATGCAGTTGGACTGATTTATTTGGGGTTGCAGTAGTTTACTTCATAGTAAGGTTTGTCTCCTCTGTTAATACTCAGGGTTAATTTTTGTTCACGTGTGTGTAGGAGACAATAATGGGGCAATGTTGATAGGGAAGAATGACTTCTATAAACACAAACATCAGAGAGCTCTCAGAGCTGGCAGCAGTAGCTGATCAGTCACATCAGGCAGAGCATTCCCTTGCTGAGGAGGGTCTGTGTTGCCCCAGAGACACAACTCCTTTTGCCACACACATGCTCAGAGTTTGCTGGTGCCCTGAGACATGAAAAGGTTGAAGAATGGTGAATATTCACCTGCATCTAATGGTGCAACAGCACAAGTCCAGGCAGCTGCTGTCCAGCAAGAGACATCTAAACCTGTATGCCATAATGGATGCCTGATCTTCAGCTGATCTCCTACTCCCTCAAGTGTACATAAACATGAGTGGCTGGGGTACCACCAGGGTGCCAAGGCCAGCTCTAATCCACCTGACCTGTCACCTTGCTCATGTATCCCCATGTTGCAGGATGGGCAGTAGGGAGAGGAATGGACTGTGATATGTGTCATTTTGGGGAACTATGGATACGATTTAGTGCAGGGAGTTACTTTGTAATTCTTGGCTTTAGAACCAGTTCAATTAACAGAAGTTTACTTCTGGATGCTTTTAAAGTGAAGGATGCAGTTGCACTGCTTGTGCTGCTCCCACCTGGCTTTATTTTTGCTTTTGCATGTTAGATTTACAGATTTCCTTTCTCATTAAAAGTGGTGGTGATATTAAGCCTGGGAATCTTTGATGGATTTCAGATTGAATATTGTGAGTCTTGTATTAATGCAGGCTAGCTGCAAATAAATGAGGAAATCCATTAAGCATGTGGTGTGCCTCATAAATATTCCATAACACAAAAGTGTTAATGTAATGATGAGAAAGGAAAAACAAAAGTGTAGGAGTCAGGAAATGCCAGGCACTGAAAGACCACTGTGATCATCTCTAAGTTCTGTATTAACAGCCCTTTAGATGATGAGGGCCATACTGGACGCCTCATGGAGCAATGCACATTTATGTTTATTTTTTTTCTAATAAAAATTTTGAATCTCATGCAATTTTTTTTTTTTTTTTGGTAGCAGGCCAAGTTTGAGTGAGACAGTAAACCAAATGTAACACTGAAAAACAAGTCATTGCAATGTAAACAGGGATGGCTTTAGTGAAGCTATGCTCACTTTCTGACCGTGGGCTTGTCCTTTGATGCACAATTGGGTAATTGAAGCTCAAATATCGAGCCAGCATGAGTTTTGCACCATGCTCTGCAACCACAAAAAATACACGGGAGATGTGGTGTAACACCACAAAGTCTGTGCCTTGTGTTTATGTAGAGACCATTCCAAAGTGTAGGTGATGATGAGAGTTATGTTAGAAATCAATCCAATGCATCTGCCTCGGAGTCTGAAAACACTGAACTGAGCATGTGGAGCATTCAGAACAAACACTGAGAAGTGCAGTGTGTCACTGAGGTGTGGATCCTCTGCCAGCTACAGAGACAAATGCTCTGGCTGGGTTTTAATAGGAGCATCCATTACTTGTGCAGTGATGCACGCTGAGCAAAGACAGCCCAGCAAACCTGCACCCCCAGAGAGCCCTGCAGTGCCCAGGCACAGCCGTGTGGTGTGCCCGCAAACCTCCCCATGGCCAGCATTCCCTGCTCCCTGCCTCGCCTGGCAGGAGCAATGCTGTGCTCTCCACCCTGTGCACCAGAGGTTTTTCTTCTGGATAATGCGTAGTGAACTCTTTTCCAGCTGTTCTCCTGCAGTGGATTGTTCTAGTGAAGAGGTTGGCTCCTGGTGCTCACCCCCTCCCTTCTGTACAGTTTTGTAACCTGCATTGTCACCTTGCTGCTCCTGGCTGTCCCCTGGTACAGCATTCACTGTTAGCAAGGCAAGGAGACTTTTGTGGTTATTTCCAAAATCTGTAACGATGGAGGTGGGTGAGGAGGTGCAACCAGACCTTTGGCAAGCAGCTTCTGCCTGTTGAGATGTTTCTCGAGCTGGCAAGCACCACAAAGAGGAGAATTTGGCCAGTCAGGGAGGCTGGTGGAGCAGATGGAGTGTCTGTTTTTATCAGGTTTTTATCAGGTTTTTATCAGGTTTCTTCTGCTCCTGGGTCTGAGCAGCAACAGAGGTGGGCTCTGGGCTGGGGTATGCAGGTGTCACTTGAAGCATCCCTGAGTGCCCCAGCAGGAATGCTGCTTAGTCCCAGGTAGAGGTCATAGAATTCTAGAATCATAGAATGGGTTTGGGCTGGAAAGCTTAAAGCTCACCTGCTTCCAACCTCCCTGCCATGGGCAGGGGACCCTGGTCCAAACACCTGCGCAGGGTGCTGTGGATTTTTGCAGGCAGGAACTGGACTCTTGGAGAGGAAGAGGACTCTCTCCTGTTTGCTCCAGGACTATTTTCAGTTTGATTTCAGATCCAAGCTTATAGCTGGGTGTCTCTTTAGAACCAGGTGTTTGGAGTGCCATCTTACTTGGCTGAATGAACTTCTGACATCAGGTTGGTTGGAGGAGGCCACAAAAGATCATGTTATATAGATTATCTGAGACCCAAAGTCATCTAAAAGCAAGCTCATGATAACTTAATGCATTGGATCAGCTCAATTTTGGGCCCAGTGGTGTGGGTTTCTGCCAAATGGGAGTTGTTTATCAAACTCCAGTGGGATGGGGTATTCTTGTTTTGGAGTTTTGTCAGGGACTGAGCTGTAAGTGAAAAGTCCCCGGCATGCGGGCAGGTGGAGATGCCTGTGTCTTAAAGCACCTCTTCAGACACAACACAGTGGAAGAGGAGAGCCCATTCTCAGTGCCCCTTCCCAATGTATGAAACTGCAGCACAGTTTTATCTGTGTATCAGGCTTGGAGAGGCAGCCAAAATACTCTGGAGTTTGCAAACCTCATCATATTTTGCAAAATTCGGTTGTCAGATGAGGAGAGTTCTGTCTCTCTGAGTCAACAAGGCGCAGTTTTGAATATCCAGGAAAAATCCCACGGAAGGAAGGTATTTACCCCTGTTCTCTGCATGTTAAATGTGCCTTATGGCTCTGTAGGTGCCTGTGGTGAGATGTGCTGGCTGTCTTGCCCTATCTCAGCACTCCTGGGCACCCTGATGGAGTTATGGGGATGTTTGCTGAGGGTCTGATGTGCTTAGCATCAGGATCTGTTGAGACATAAATCAGATTAGAGTGGGAGCAAGGGGCTGTGAGTGATATGTCCAGTTGTGGTCTGACTCTGCCTGGACAGGCTGCCCACACATAGCCACAGGCAGAGTTGATGGATGTTGGCTCACATGCACGTGGCAGGCACGTGACATTTACCCTGACCTTGCAGGGCAGAGACCTTTGCAGAAGATGTCACTGAATTAGGGCAGAAGCAGGTGGCCTTTCTGTCACTAACACAGTAGAGATGCCACCTCTCTCCTGCAGCTTTTTTATCCAATAAATATTTATTTCTGTCCACAAAGCAAGCAAAACCAGGTTTCCCCTGCTTTTCCCTTTGTTGCCACCACTCTGTGGCTTTCGAAAGTGCTCTTGTGTGGCAAGCACATTTCTCTCTCTCTCAAGATTTTTCATAGAGGTGCACAGAGAGAAAGAAAGCAAAAACAATTTTTATTTCTACTCATTGTTTTTCTCTGTGCACCTCTATGAAAAATCTTGAGAGAGAGAGAAATGTGCTTGCCACACTCTTGCTTGCTGGATTTGGGACATTCTAGTTTTCAAATGTCTCAAGGCTATTGAGCACCAAGGGATGAAAGATGACCTTTCCTTTGGGGATGCTCATCCCAGAGCACCACGTCCTTTGCTGAGGCATACAAGGCTCCAAGTGCTGTCTCTCTTTTGTACCTGGAATTGTGTGAGGGGCAGGAGGGCAGGTGCTGCCCTGGCCACAGCAGCAGAGCAGCAGGAGGGGGAGCTGCTTTATGAGATTCTTTGAGCCCTGCTTGTGACACCAGCTAGCTTCTGCTCATTTCCAAGGTGTCTTCACAGAGTGCAAAAAAATTCTGTACAGAAAGATAAAATGGTCAGATGTCCTGCACTCTTGACTGAAACATAGCTTCAGTACAGAGCTAAGAAAAAGCTGTGCAGTGTGATGGATAGCTATGATACATGAAATGTGACAGGTTTCTTTGGCAATAACATTAGAAATCCTTGGTTTATTGGTATGAAACAAAAGAAAATAATATAAATCCATCTATTGCAGAGTTTTCCAACAAAAAAGTCAGTAGAGCTTTTGCCATATGTGCTATTTCTACATAATTGACACTTCCTTTCCCAGAAGCTTTTGTGTCTTGGTCTTCATTCTGTGCCCAGAATCTGTGTGGAATTCTTATCAGATGTTGCATCGAAGTTACTCAGTAGTAGAGGAACAGCAAGGTTAAAACAGGGAAAAGTAACAATGGTTTGATAACTTTGCACAGTGGAAGCTGCTAATTTGTGGTAGATCAATTATCAAAGCGTCAGGAATGGGGATGCTCCAGCTCAGTTTGCTAAATGCCAGCCAGTGTCCAGGCTCATCGTGTTTGTCTCTCTCAGAACCATTTAGATTCCTTCTCTTAAAGGACGTTTTCCCAAATGACACTGTTTAACTAATGCAGAATTCCTATGTCTGAAGGACAGTCTGTGATCCAGTCCATTGACTCCTGATTTCATTTAAACTGCAATTCATTATTTTGTTCCTGTGCTCATTCAAGAACCCATTGTTCATTACTCTTTCATCACTCTATGATTGGAACAATTTGTATCTGTCGTTCTTACATTGGCCAGATAATGAAATAATCATTTGTGCATCTACACTATGTTTTACATTTATTTTTCACAGTGTAATTCACTTTGTAGGGTCATTTTATCATTCTGGAACAAACTGTAATTTTGTTTAAGCATTTGCTAGTTGGTAACAGTCTGCAACTGCCAACATCAGGAAGTATGTTGGGACACTGCTGTCCACAGACACCAGTGGTAAAATTATTGCTGATCCTCCAGCTAACAAAACCAGCCTACCTTCTAGGAGGAAGGATTCTGATGTCCAAAGTACACTGGTTTTACTGAGCTGAGTCCTGCACTCTTTCCCAGGGTTTGGGTCAGCCTTTCAGAGAGAGATAATAATAAGGGGTAAGATTACCTTAATAAAATTGAAACTAGATGATAATGCACCCAGAGGACAATTATGGTGCTATTCAAATGAGCTCCCATACTCAAGGAGGTCAGCAAGGTTATGATTTCTAGAGGGGTCAAGAGATTACGAGAATAAACTAATTATTCTGACATCAAACAGATAGAAAGGTGATTGCTGATTGGTTAATTCATTTTTCCTTCTGTGAATCTATTTCTGTTCAATTAATTAAAATGACACATATGTTATACTCTCCAAATATCACCCACATTATTATGTAAAGGTTGAGCTAGTCATTACATTGGAAAAGGTCAGGGCTTGAATTTAATGCTGGAGGGAGATACTTTCTTCCATTTACTCGTCATCATTACCATCCAGTTCCTGCTTGGCTGTGGTTTTCAATGAACTTCCTTATCCTAGGAATGACTCCCATTTCAGGTTTCTTGGAAAGGTGATGGTCTTGGTGCTTCTGCTTAATGGGTGTATGGGGTTGGGCCTTCAAGGGACTCTTCTGTCTTCATGGGCTCTTCCTGCAGGGAAAACCGAATCTTCTACAACTGGAGAAGGTCACATGGATGTTTACAGGACTTGTAAAACAGCCACAGAATATTCCAGGTTACTAACACATAAATAGTTTAAACATTTGTTTATGCTGTTTGCAACAGGAGTGACTGAGGGGACATGTGGCCATGGGATTTGCCAGAGTCTGTAAACATAAATCTGTGGTCGCATTTATAATTTTAATGCCTTATGTGATACATTTGACTCTAATTTAAATGGTCTAGAAGTAGGTTTTTTTTGCGTAAATATATTAATTCTTCTTAGTTATGCTCCATTAACTGGTGTTTAGTTAACGTGCGTGTAGACTGTATCAGCCCTTTTCATAGAACAAGATGGGAAAGAAATGCTCTAAGACACAAGCTGGCATCAGATTTATCTGGAGAGAGAAAATATCAGCAGAAACAAACTGTGGCAGGATGTTAAAAAATCACCTGCTTCTTAGGGGAGATACAACTGGGTAACGATCCATGGAAACATGAACATTTTGGATTCTGTATCTTCCACTCAAATTTATGAGCAGCTGTCAGGGCGCTGGTGCTGCTCGCTCCACGAGGGGGATTGCTCTTTGCCAAGCCATAATGAGCAGATTATGGGTGGCACTAGAAAAAGTATGGGACTTTTCTGAGAAATTGCAGTGCATCATATTAACTTCTCTCTGATGTTAGCAATTCCCCATCATATTGTATTACCAATCACTGTCACTAATATACCATGAAATTCAGATGTATAATGTAGTGTACAACTCAACCTCTCATTTCAAAGGTTTGTTACCCATAATCCTGCATGAGTCATTAGCAATGTCACTGAACAGAGTAAAACTCATTCACTTCTTACAGGGTTTCCCCTGCTGGCAAATAACTGACATGTTACACGTGGGCACAATGCTTGATTCTCCAGAGAGTTTTGAATGTGGCTTCGTGGAATGTGGGCCTCTTTAATGGGCAATCAGGCCTCCACTATCCCCAGTCGACAGGCTCTGCTGGATGGCTGAGCAGCTGGGTACTCTCATAAAGCACCTATTTGCTTTTCTTTAAATTATTTATCTATCAAAATGTTGTTTATGGTATTTTAAAGGCACTTTCATGCTAAAAGGTAAAAATATACACTCACCAAAAATGAAGGAACTGAAGGGTGGGGTTAAAATTTGGGAAAGAACTTTGATTTTTAGTAGGCTTGCAAAAAGGTTGTGGCCCAGGTTTGGGGATGAGGGTGAGCACCCAGGTCCCTCAGGAACCTGCAGCACAGGGCCAGGAGCAAAGCCCAGCACCATCCATCTAGAAATGAGGCACAGATGAAACCCAGCTGTCACTGGAAAAGCTCTCAGTTTTAATTGCAGAGAGAATCTCTCAAGGCAGGCTCAGCAGAAGGTTTCACAAGGAAAGGAACTGCCTCATCTTCCAAGGAGAAAAGGGATGACTTTAAGGAGCCTCAACCTACTTGCTGGGTTGTGATGTTCCACGGGTGGTTTTATTGACCTTCACCATGGGGATGTTGGGTGAGTTTTTCTGTCTGGGGAGGTCATCTTGAGCTGTGATGCTGTTACCCTGAGTGAGGTGCCCCTTTCAGCCATGCATTTGCAGTTTTGACAGCAAACCATGGGCTACAGGACAGGGCTGTGGTTGACGCTGAGCTGCAGATAATAATTTTGAGAGTGTAGTTTTGTGGTAAATTTTCACTTACCTTCCATTTCCTCATTTTGCTCATGTGAAAGTTAAATGGGATGGTGTCACAAGCCTTCCTGAGCCAAGATGTATCACATCTACCGCTCCCCTTTGCCTCTGTGCTAATTATCTTGACAAATTGGTTTGCTGTGATTTACTTGGAAATTCTGCTGTCTCTTCCCACCCTCCTATTGCCAGACTGCACACGTAATGCTTGGCTGTTTTACCTGGTCTTTTTGCAGGCAATGGTTTGTCCAGAGGGTCTGTGCCTCCTGCAGTCATGGGGCATCGTCCTCCACAGAAATTCAGAGAATGGTGCTCCTGGGTGAACTTCAGAGCCTGCTCCTCTCCCAGCAGAGAAGGTGGGTTGGCAGGTTAGAGCTGACAGTGGAGGAGACTGTGTTCTGGATCCACAGCCTGTGTCTGCTGAATGCCAAGGTCGTGCTTCCTTCTGGTTCACCTTGTACCACGGCCCAGATAAAATGACTGCAAATGTCACTCCCTTCCTGACCTCTAGATTAGAAACACATTAATAGGTTGCCTATTTGTTCAGTTTCTTGCTTAAATTAAGTAATTCTTTTTACACATTTTATTTTTAGCAACGTGTAACATTTCTCTTGTATTTTTTTTTTCACCATTCTTGCATCAAGACCAAGGTCAGGTCAAAAGCTTTTTGGCTGGGACGTCATTCTGTTCCAGAAGACACTCTGACACATTGATGCTGCAGCATTTGAGGTTTTACAGAGAAAACACACAATTAAATGGCAGGTGAAATACGCTGCAGGGCTGTAAGATCACCTATCAAGGCATGGCTGAAATTTCTTAATTTTGCCTGAGCTGGACTATGTGGAGGTGAGGCTGCAGCTCTAATTCCAGCTCTCACAGCTAACAAGGTGCTTTGTGGATTCTCCCAGCAATGGTGTGACAGGCCCAGTGGTTCCTGTATTGTCAGTTCAAGTACTTACTCTGCCATTCCCAATTTATTTCATGTAGTCTCTGCAAACTCCACGTTTTCTAATGTCACAATGGTGATGAATCTATTTCTGTTCCTGAAAGGATGCAAAAGAGGGACATCAGAGCCAGGGCAGCTCTGTTAAATACCTTGTTGTCAGGACATATCAGAACTCCAATCTGGTTTTTAAACACACCTTGCTGAAAAATCTGTTTAAGGGAGTACACAATTATTAGGAGTGATGCTTGTGACAGTAACACACATGACATTTTAGATGTTCTTCTCAATGACCTGGCTGAGTGTTGGCTTATGTCCTGATTTGCACACCAGTAGTTTTGCCTGTACAATACCCAGGCAGCCGGACTCAAAGTGCAATTAAAAATGAGATCCAAGCTGTTACCAGTTTAAATCAGTATAAAGACATACCAGCCTGGGAATGATAAACAATCAATGACACTATCAGTAACTTACAGTAAATTAACTTTTGCAGCTTGGCCTGGGCTGAGTGTCACAGAGCAGGGATGTTTTATCTGACAAAGGCTGTGAACTCATGTCTGGGTGCTGTGTGATATGGAGGGATAGCACGAAACTTTCAGCAAAACAATTTCTCATCAGAAAATGTTAGTTTATCTGGCCCACAACTTTTGGCAGAGAATTTGAGCTCCAGCAAAGGTTAAGGCATTTACCAGCTATGTTTGTTATCTAAACCTGATTTTCTGAGGCTCTGTGTGAGTGCTCAGATTTCTGAGACTCAGGCTACACTGGCTGACTCTCTCTCAATCCCCTATTCTTCAAAATTCAATTTTGACACGTTTGAAGTTTTGGATCTATTTCCAGCCACCTCTGCCAGTGTATCCCTGCTTGGTGTTTAAATGGCAGGTGAAATAGCAAAGAAGCCTTCCCTTCAAATCCCAGTTCAGCTCAGCACTTCTGTATATTTGAGAATTTGCATAAAAACATCAAGTCTCTCCTGCAGTTTCTATATTGAGCTTTAGGAGAAAATGATTTTCAAGAACCTGAGAGTGGAATGGAGGGATTCTACAAGCCTACATACATCTCACATCTACATGCCTGCCTTTTTTTGCTAACATTTTTCAACCCAAAAGTCCAAAGCACCTCAGAGATGTTCAGGTGAGCCAGATGTTTTGTCCACATGCAGCAGCTGTGGGGTCCAGGAGAAAGTAGAACATGAACCATGCCTAATTTTTAGTCATTAATATTAATATGAGTCAAGTTGGGGTTCTGGTCTCGTTCTTCCATCTAACAAATCTTTCTTCCCTGAAGTTGTGCTGGGCCTGGTAAATATAGGAGAGGCCACAAGGGCTTCCTTTGGAGCTTGAAGACCAGCAAGGCAAGGGGTGCTTTGGCTGAGTGCACGGAGGTTATGCAGAAAAGAGTGAACTCAGCTGCAGCTGGGGACCTCCCCAGCACAAACCAGCGAGCTGTTCCTTCTCCCATCATGTTGTTCCACTGTGGCACTCATTACTCTGGGAGGCTGAGGTGGCCAAATGGTGCTTAAATGGTGCAAGAAACAATTAGATGAATTCATGGCAGAGAGATGCAGCAAGGGCTGTTACACACCAGGAGACTTCAGAAAGTCTCTAAGCCCAGATTACTGGGGCCCATCAAAGCACCCCAGGCAATTACTGTGAGTTTATCCTGCTCCTAAGCTTTTCTGCAGACATACACAACTATTTGGTCTTAGAGACAGGGTGCTGGGCTAGAGGGACTGGTGATCAGAGCCAGCCTGACCATTCTGATAAAGCAGAAGGAGATGGCTTTAGACAACTCCTGAAGATGTGATGTCTTAGGATCTCTTGGGTAAGCAATGTGAGCTCTCAGTGTGTCTGAGAGCTGTTTCTGCTATAAAGAACCTCAGCTCTCTGTTAGGAGACAGTTCTGAGGAGGCTGGCAGTCATTCCTGTGTCCTGTTGGAGAGCATTGTGTCTGTGCTGGGCTCTGTATTGGCTCACATTAATAAGGAGAAGAGGGTAGAAAGATATAAAAAAGCAGCAGAGGATTATTTGGCAATTCCAGTGTCACCAGGATCTGATCCCAGCAGTTCAACAAAATCACCAAAAGAGGAGAAAATCGAGGAGATTTCACTGGAACTGAGCAAGAGCTTGACAGCTGGCAAATGATAATGTAAGTAGGCAACTGGGAGTGCGGGGTGGAGGGAGGGTGGTGTCGTTTAGCACCGCTTACAGAAGTGCCATTTAGGTCTGAAGAGAGCCTGTAGAAAACGTGTTCCTTTCTGCTCAGCTCCCCTGCCCTGTCACATGTGTCTGCCTGCCCAGTCCTGCTGTGCCAGTGGGCAGATGGTGCTTGTGGAGGTCATCTCATGCAAAGCGTCTCCAAAGCAGCCTGGGTTCACCCAGGCCAAGGAAACCTGCCTCCTCCATGGCTGGCTGGAGTGTCAGCACAGAGGCTTAACCTTAGTGGGAGCATCATCCTGCTTTTGCTGATCCACTGGTTTCTGTCCCAGGGATGGAGATGTGGAGGAGAACCAATGACTGATGCAGGTGGGCACAGAGCAAAGCTGGGTGTACAGCCTTAACACACCAGCATGTTTTTCTCCTGTGAATTGCTGCTCAAATAGCCAATTTCTTCCAGGGGAGTAAAGGCTGGTAACAGCTCTGTGTGGCTGTTGTGCTTTTTCTACTGGCAAAGTTGCCTGGTTCTAACCAGTTATTGGTTTCTCTGGACACTCACCATCCAATTTCACTTCTGTCCACTGCCCCTCTGGGTTTCTGGCAGGACATCGTCACCAAATGAAGCCAAATCTCTCTTTGGACAGTGGAAAATGTGGCCATTTTTGTTTTATTAGAGGTATAATTGTCACATAAACATCAAACACAAAGCAATGTTCTTGCAGCAGCAAGTCAAGCATCCATGCTGGTCTGTAGATGAGGTCACCCTCAGCTCAGTCCATGAGTGCCTCAAGGTGGAGTGCACAGTATTCATCCAGCAATTTCCTCTTCTGCACCTAGAAGCATTTCTCTGGCTATTCTTCCTTCCTGTACAATTAACTATTAACCACATGAAAGCTCAGAAAAATTGATTGCACTTCAGCAATTGTCTATGAGCACCTTCCACAACCTGATTTTCTAAAATCGCTCCCTGGCCTCCATTTCCACCAGTATTCTCCAGAAACAGTTGGGCCATGTTTCATTGTAATGTCAAAATTGTACTTTTCTGTATCTAAATAATAATTTTGTTGTCTGAGGATGAGGTTTTTTTGATTTAGAGCTGCTGCTTTGGTATTTCCTCTCATGTCAAATATCCATGCTGGACTCTGCTTCCCTAGAGGAATAGAAAAAATAGTGAAGGTTGCAACTGCAAACCACATTCCTTTCTCATTTCCTGAATGGCATTGGGCTATTCAGAATTTCAGAGGTATCACAGATAGAGGTCCTATCATAGACCATATGTGCCATGGGATACACTCCAGTAATTCTCCATACAGGCTTAATATTCAACAGATAAAAGTAATGTTAAAGAATCATATTTACAGGAAACTGTTTTGCTTTGTTGGCCATGTTAATAATAAAGTTCTGCAGGGAGAGAACATTTGGGTTTCTGTAATCCAGCCTGTTTTGTGCAGGTTACTTTTGGTTTCCTGGGAAATGTTCAGTCTTAAAGATCTTGTATTTGGATGTTTCTGCAGTTGTCCCTGAAGTGACACCCTACCAATGATAGGCTTCAGGAGCTCATGGGTGTGTTAATTTGAATTAATTATAGCAGCTTTGACTTGCCTTTGCTATAAAATTGACTTGCTTAATTCACCCACTAGACGTTGTCACTATTAAATCCAGAAGGTTTATGAGGATAAAGGTCTTGGGAATCTGGTGACTCTCCTAATCAGTTATTCAGAGTAGAGCTGAAATCAGTCAAATGTGACATCCTATGCCTGTATTTAGGGTTGATAGTCATCCATAAATCCAGGTGCATGCAAATCTCAAACACATTATTATTTGATATTATTCTAATTTGGAAGGTATGGGGGTCTCTGCTCTTCTGGGGAACTGCATTAACTATGGATTTTCACTCGCTGTGTTTCCAAAACCAGCAATAAGTGGTCCTGGCAGGGAGAAGAGAGATGTATGTGATAGTTGTCACTTCACTAAGT
This sequence comes from Anomalospiza imberbis, assembly GCF_031753505.1. Taxonomy (NCBI): domain Eukaryota; kingdom Metazoa; phylum Chordata; class Aves; order Passeriformes; family Viduidae; genus Anomalospiza; species Anomalospiza imberbis. The sequence continues at coordinate 7,382,896 of NC_089694.1, forward strand.
GAGAGCCATGATGGGGACAACTTCATCAATCAGCACGATGGCTCCAGGGGCCAGGGCTGCAGCTGGAGACCCTGGGCCTGGCAGACCCTCAGGGCAAGCAGTTATCCCATGGCAAAGGACCAGCACCAGCTGCTTTGGTAAATTAAGATGTAGCAGCACTTTCCACAAGACTTCTCAGCTCTGGGGATATCCCTGTCTTGGGCATGGGGGAATAATCTTGTGCTGAGCTTTGAGGCACTGGGGCACCCTGGACTGGGAATGCTGGTATGCAGCTACAGAGCTCTTTGTGTGGTCTGACAAGGAAAAAGCTTAATCAAAGGCAACACATTTCCAAGGGTTCTTTTTTACCTTGTGTGCTGATGTTTCCCTAAGGAAAATGTTATGTTGAAATAACAGTGCTGAACTAGCAGTCTCTGATTGTGCCTTTTAAACCTAAAATCCAGAGGGGATGGCAGTCAGTGTTCATGTGAGGAACACATCAAGCAGGGTACAGCGACAGAAAAATAGCAATTAAAATATTACCATAAGGAAATATAATTTTAAAAGGAGAGAGAGAAAACCATGGACCCTTGTGGTTAGAGATTTACCTGGGTAGTCCAGGGAGGTTAGACCAGGAGTCCTGTGTGCTTTCCCTGGGCTATGCTGGCAGGAGTGTGCCCCTGCAGATCCACTACCCTTTGTGCTGGAATAGTCACCCAGATCTTGTACATCACTGGAAAAGGTCTCCATTCAACCCTTCCACCCATTTTTTTCCCTACCTGAAGAGTAAGTAGAGCAGGAAAGAGAGATGAAATTCTGTCAGCAATTCCTGGATGAGCTGTAATGTGAGGCTTTTTACCTTTCAGTGAGAATGGGAGAATTATATACTGCCCTGTCGAGCCAGGCTCCAATATCCTGCCCACACAGGTGCATGGATAATTTCTCTTTTATATTCTTAACATTAAGACACTTCACCCCAAGATTAAGACTGCGGGTAAGTCAGCTTCATTGGTGCCTGGAACACTGCACTATGTAAGCTGAATTTTTGTACCTAATATGTGGAAGAATTTTTTTGTCTTTTCACATGTGTTTCTCTAGGGTTTTGTTCTTCAATATCCTCTGAGTTTGTCTGGGATGGTAATAAGGTCTGCTCCTCTTTCCTGAGCACAGTCAGGAGAGTTTCACAAAGGCCATGCTGCAGTTTTGCAAAAAGCTGATTTCTTCTTCAGAATTAAATGTTTGATGAACAAAACATGTTAATTTAAATTCAGTTGGAAATTAAATAACTCTGATGGGAGGCACAAAGTGCCATTTCAAAATACATAAGAGCAGTTTGGGGGACTTTCTACTGTATAGAAGGCACAGAGGTTTGCAAATGTGATGTGTTGCCCCACAAGCTCTCACGGGTCACTGGTGCAACCATCTCATCCTCACAATGATCAAATGCTCTATGTGGCAGGGACTGTGCATAGAAGAGTTGGGCACAATCTGAACTGAACAAAAACTGGAAACAGTTTATTAAATCCTCAGGCTCTTTTGCATGTAGTAAGAAAACTAAAGTAAGAGCAAGATAACCTGTAAATGGATTAATTAGAATAACTTAAGCATAAGCTATGTTTTCCATAATAAGATCTGGTGTTCAGTCAATATAGAGTTGAAGAATTTGGCTGCTTCCTGTTTTAAACAATCATCGTGGATCAGCCTGGAATTTAAGGACAAATAAGCCATGGGGAAATAGATTAAAAAAAAAACTCCAATTAAATTCACTGAAATCAAATTGACTGGGAATAGCATGGAATGATGGAATTCAGGATGGATGAGATGTGATAAATAGGTCTCTCAGGCTGCCCTTCCTCCCTAAGCTCCTCTGTGGCAGGGAGGATGCAGACCTGAAGTATATCCAGGGATAACTTTGCAGGAAGCTGTTCCAAGTGATAGCTTTCCTTGAATCTTGCTGTATCAATTAGTAATGATTTGTGGTTAGAGTAATTCCATATTTCATTTGTTGTGTTTATTGCATAGGGCATTAACGTACCGAGTAATGAACCTGGAGCAGCTGAGTGATTCAGCTGAGGGTTTGCTCACGTGATGGAGCTGGTTGGTGATCAATTATGTTTTTGTGGTTCAGGAAAATGCTAGTTTTTATGAGCATTATTTTCTCTGTGTGCAGTTACAGTGGAAAGCAATATGCTTTAAAATTATTCTATCCTAAGTAGTTGTAGAAGCCCCAGTATTGAAAAAGTGAAGCCTAAAAGTTATGTTTCTTATGAGGTTTTACATTAATTTTAATCATATTATCCTTCCATTTAAGGAGTATCTCCGCGGTGGTCAAAACCCACAGAAACTGATATCATCTCTTCTGACTACAAGTTTACATGGTATGTCATTAGATGCAGAATTTGCCTGTTTCTTTATGAGATTTAACACCTGACTTTGTCTTGGCCTTAAGAACATTTTCCACAACTCTGCACATAGGCACAATCCATTCCCTGCTCTGCTCATCCTTCAAACCTGTTAGAAATGCACATAAAAATCAGGCGTCACATATCTCAAGATCAAATCAAATAACCCCACAACCACATGAATGCAATTAAGATAAACGTGTTCACAAACCCCCAACAGATTCCAGTCAGCCCAGCCAATCTCCTGGATGATAATTAGTATGAAAGGTGGTTACTTGGCTGTAGTCTGTGTGTTTTATATAAAATTACTGAGGTTTTTAGTTTCTGTTTTTTTTTTTTTTTTTTCAAATTTCTTTTAGGTGTTTGATGTGCATCAACTAGTTTTTTTTTTTTGCCTTAGGAGTTTTACAATTTTGCATGTGTTTTTGGTTGTCTGTCTATGGGCTCCTGGGCAGGCACACATCCATTCCTGATGAAGATCTTGTTTTCTTTAGGCTCACCCAGAAGCTCTACCTTTGGCTTATGGAGCTCGTGTTAATTAACCACCCTGCTGACTGTAAGAGAAATACCCCTGCAAATCCAGGCTGATAACCAACACCAAGAAAAACAGCGCAAAGAAAAGCTTACAGATACAATGAAGGAAAATGCAACTAAAATTTGGTTCACAGGAATGAAGCAGTGGTTTAGTTAATGACTAATTGCCAAAGGAGCTACACATATACACATAGATGAGAAAAATCAATATAGTTGATGAATCCTCATTCTATTTTACAGTCATAGATAATTCATTTCTAATGACCCTCAGTATTTATGTGTGTGAGCATCAAGTAAGAGAAAGGACACTAACTGTTCCAAAAAATCTGGTTTATTCAGAAGATCAGAATGCCTGTTTCTTATTGTTGGGGCTTTCTGAACTCTTGGAAGTGTAAGAGAATTTAAGAGAAAAGTTGAATACACAGATGAATTGCAAAAAGAAAGACTATTTTATGTATTAAAAAGTGATTCTAATGATATCTATTTTCATAATAGTGTTTTGTGGAATGAATGGCTTGGACAAAAGCACTGGTAAATTGCCTGAAACGAAACTGCCTGACACTCAAATAGCTGCTAATGGTAGGTAGCTCCTTGACTTCTTCTTATATTTCTTTCTTGCATTTAATCCTTCTCAGATCATTATGCAGAAGGACACTGCTTTGCTTAAAGGGTTATCAATGTCACCAGGCACTGGAGAAGATATGGAGACAATTTAGCCACCTTTTTGCAGATGGGATTCACACGTCCTTTTGAGAGTAAACAGAGTCTCACTGAGGTTGGAAACCTTCAGAGAGGATCCATGAAAAGGCTTTTCTACTACTTCATGGTGGTGAATCTCCCTGGGGGGGGGGGGGTGATCAGCAGTGACCCCATCACTAACCATGCAGGAAATTTTCCATTTTAACTCCTAATTTTGCAACTTTTCCAGGGAAATTGTATTTACAGAGCGGGAGTTAAAATTTCCCTTAATCTTAACGGTATCTTTTGGCTCTGCTGCCCCAATCTCTCCTTGTCTCCATTGGGTGTTTCTATAGCAACTCCCCAGGGAGTTTTCCTGTTATCTGGGTGAAGTTAACTGGAAACAAGTAGATATACTTGAGATGAAGTGGTGTTGGGGAAGACTGATGAGGCCTTCAGAGCATGATCTGAAAAAAAAGCTGAACTATTTGCAGAACCTTCCTCACTGTAAGAAGCTTGAAGCTCCTGCAGTCAAAGAATTTGCCTAAAGTACACTTGTCCTCTGTTGTGCCAGCACAGTCTCAGGTACACGAAAATGTTTCTGCATTTATAATAAAGCATATGGAGCTCAAACCGGCCAAGCCTAGAGGTGCCTTGCTGGGGAATGGGATTTTCACAGGCAGTTTGAGGAGATCGATTGTCGCTGTTCCAACCAAATTATAATAAACCTGGTGTCATGTCTCATTAGCAGGCATTTCTGTGTGGTTTCATACTCTGTGGGTGAGATCCATCTCCCAGCTCATCCAGGGCCTGCCAGGGTGAAACAACACCTTTACCACCATCCATCAGCAGCATGGGGGGCCAGACCCAGCAGCACAGATCAGAGGAGGTGGAGGATGGGCCTGGCTAAAGGGATGCTCTCAAGGGAAAGAGATCCTTTCTACAGCTTTCTGTAAGGAGCTTGGTAGCTGTTGTGGCAGCTTTTCTCTGAATGAATAACCCAGATTACACCGAGTCAGAAGGTTTGTGTCCCAGGCAAAAGCCCACTCGCTTCACTCCACCTCCTGCTTCCAGGCTGTGGACCAGACTTCTCCAGGCTGGTGTTGTAGCTGATATTAATGGGCTTTTCCTTTGCATTTTAGACAGCCATAGACCAAGCTGTTGGCAGGCCAGCAGCTATTTGAGAGCTGCCAGACCTTTGCTAGACGGTGAGCATCTCTCTTTGAGCTTGATGAGTGTTTCCTGTGGGCAGCTGTGACCTCCTGCTGCTGTCACCCCAGGGAATGGAAAACCTGCCTCCTGTGCAGCCTGAGCTGCAGATACCAGCCAGCTCCTTTCCCTGCTTTAATTTTTTGGATACCAGCCGTGTGTTGCTTATCATTGGTTCTGATCCCTAAAGCCGAGGTGCTGATTCTTATCTGCAGCTTCAGCCAGGCCTAAATCTTTATCTTCACTCAGTGAGTCTGAGCGCTGAGTGTGCAGAGACATTATTAGATTATTAAATCAATGACACTCAGGTTATTAGTCACACTCATCCGCATTACCTGACACTGTAATGACGTTCTATTTTTACTTCCAGCCTGCTAATGTCCCAGAGGTACTGAAATTATGACCAGAAAATTAATTTCTATACATTTGAACAAGAAATAGAAGTATCGGAAATAATCCCACATCAACAGCATAAATCCTAATGGAATTGTTCAGTAAAGTAACAGGGAAAGGGAGAGGGTGGAGAATGGTGTCTGACATGAAGCCTTCCCTCTGTGCTGTCATGCCAAACTCTTACAGGTATGATGGTTGCTAGTAACTGGGCCAGACTATTTTAGCTTGCAAATTCATTTGGGGTAATTAGGACTTCTGTGCTGGCATTAGTGATTTTCCTCACTCAGCCAACATTTTCTTGCAGAATCCCTCCACCAGGATGATGCAGTAGGTTTGTTTTTCAGGCATGAAATCAAACCCCGTAAACAGAAAAAGGCCAGCACATGGCAAGATGTTGTTTACGTTTTCAAAAATGACCCCTTAATCTCAGGCAAATTATCATCCCAGTCCCTAGGCTGAGCTAAGAAGTGAGGTCCAATCTGATGACTCTTGAAGATAGAATTCGATGTTATTTCTGCTTTGCATGACTAACCATCTGCAAGCTGGGAGGAATTTGTTACGGTGGAAAAATACCACGGGAAAAGCTCAAAGTCCAGCCACGCCCTTGCACAGCAGAGCAGCACTGGCCTCTTCTCGCCCCTGCAGCCAGAGAGATGCAGAACTGTGGCTCGGAGGGCTCTGCTCCTCACTTTGAACCCTGAGTGGGAGCTGCAGGGGGCTGTGGCTGTGGGGTGTTGCCAGGGTGGCTGTGCAGGGTGCTGCTATGGGGACGGATGCCCGAAGGCAGGGGGTGGCTGGAAGAGGCAAGCTCTGTGGGGGTACCACAGCACGCAGCCAGCTCTCAGCCAGCTGGGACAGCTTCTGTGGGGAAAACAGTGGGGAGCAGATGGTGAAACACCCCACGAGGGAGAGCCGTTCACACCCCTTCCCCATGCCGCCCACAGCCCCAGATACTTCCAAGTTCCCTGAGCTTATTGATTACCCGGCACAAATCTCCATATTGCTTAATTATAACTTGGTTTTAGTGCACGTCTTCACGCTGTATTTATTTCATGTTGGCAATTAATTCCAAAGTGCCAGAAATGGTGAGCAGGGTGACTTTCTGAGATCTTTTGCTGAGGAATTGCCACTTTAAAATGGAGAAATGCATGCAGGTATGGGTGTGGGAGTAAGTATTGGTGGTACCTGCTAAATGCATGTTGCAGGATGCTCTTGAGAGCAATGTTTGTAGTAGAATTATAATGAGCTGAGTTGTTTAGGTGTAATTAAAAGATGGGAGTGAGAACTTGCTTGGAAATCCTTTTGTCTAAGCTTTGGGAAGCCTGCTAATAATATATAAACATTTAGCAGCTCAGCTGGAGCATGGTGTGCTCTTTGGTTAAACATTAAAGGGGCATTGTCAAGTGTTTTTAATTAATTAGCTGTGTTTTAAATCAAATCAATTTGGAGGAATTAGGCTCAAAATTAATGTTGTTTTCACCTGGTGGGGAATGTCCTTTAAATTATGAACATCTTAAAGACAATGAAAATTAAAAATGCATTTAAGAAATCCCATCCACATGGTTCCCTTTTCTCAGAGAATGGCCAGTATTCTGATGATCTGGAATTACTGTCACTGCTAGAACAGTAAAATTAGAGCCTTTTAGGCTCTGTCTGCTACAACCAACATTTACACACCTCCTAGATGTGCAACACCTATGTCAAACCTGGCATGTAGAATCTTGAATATACTGTTTTCCTTTTTTATTAAGGCTTATCATGGTGCAACACACTACTTTCACTACCAGGTAAGGAAGGTGGGCAAGAAAGTCCATTTAATATGTTTGCTGAACACAGGTGGGATGTGGGTATTGTACACTCAGCCTCCAGAATCTGTGAGATTTCTGCTCAGTTTTAGCCACTTTGAGTAGTGGGACAGAGATCTCAAGGTTTGTAGAATTCCTACAGGTGTTGTGAAAATTCACAGATAGGACACGGAGGGAGTCCAAAGAGTGCCTGCACTGAAGGGAGATAGAGCACAGTGAAATCCATGGGGGAGGTGATAGAGGCAATCCAGTTCTCAGGTTTGTGGGGGAAAGGGGTTTCTATTATTCTTATTGCTGCTTAGATGCCTTGTGTTAGATTTAGGTGGGGGGAATCAACACAAACTCCCCATGACACAATAGGCTGTAACTGCTGGAAGCTGTTATGTGCTATTATGCGAAGCCTTTACAGTCTGTTGAGTAAATAATCTACAGATTAAAGCTTTCTAAGTACACAGTGACTTGATAGGTAACCAAAGAAGCCATTACAATATGTCATGTCAATAAGAGGAGGATTAAGGTCCCTCACACTTGCTGCAGTGACAGAGTCTATCTGCTGCCAACCTCTGTGAAACAAAAGCCATCCCCTTTTAAACACCCCGCAGTGCAGTTGTACTCTGGGGCTGGGGACCAGGGATTTGGATGGGGACAGCTGCTTCTGCCCTCATTTATTGCAACCTAGGGATGCCTGAGCAAATCAGGGATGGTGTTCTGTCTCCATCCTCCCAGCCTCACCTGCTCCTGTGCCATGGGTGGCTGGAGCCAGGGCCATCTGCCATGGAGAAAGGAGCAAACCAGTGGGCTGGGAGTAGCTCCCAGTTCTCTTTATGTAAATAAAGCAGCGTTTTCTTTCTGAAATCTGGGAGCAATATGCGTGCAGAGAGCTGGGCTATGAGGCAGCAGGACAGGAGGATGTAAAGCCCTGTCAGCCCATGCAGGGGGAGGAATCAGGGTGCTGGGTGGGAAGCCAAGGTTTTTTTTTCTAAGGCCAGAGAGATTTCTGCCTTTCTCCCTTGGACATCTGCCCACCTACTCACCACCCTGACCACCCAAAACTCCTCTCTCTTTCACTGCTCCCAACTCAGAGCTACCCCAGTTCCTTGGGGACCCTTCCTGAATCTCCTTGTTTTGCAGGGGCCTCCTGGCTAAGGCACATCCAGCATCCTGCCTCCCCCTGCAGCATTTAATTACTCCAGGTTTCCAGTCGCTCTGGTGAGTTCAATATGAGCTATGTAAATTCCTCCCAAGAATGATAGGATTTTGACAGCCTGATTTGCCTTGCAGGCATCCTCAAACCAGCTCATTTTCTCTTCTCTGGAATTTTTGAGTGGTCGGGTGGCATTTGATTATCATTGGCTGGCATATCTAAGCTCTGGGGTTGAGCATAAAGATATTTTAAATTTAATAGGTTTAAGATGTCATTATTTCCATGCTGATGAATTTATACTTGTAACCAGAGAAACTTAGAGCATTTAATGAACTTATTTAGATATCATGGTGCAAGCTTTAAACCCAATCCCCAGTATAAAATTAAATCATGCTGGATAAAAACTAACACCCGGAAGCAAAAACTGAACTGGGTAAATGGACGAATTTCAAAAGACAGAATAAATACAGATATAAGGCACCTAGGGGACAGATTTACTAAGAGTTTTTGCACTATTTTCAATGGAGCTTGTAATAGCATAAAAGTGTTAAATCTGATTTACTAGAAAGGATTTGTATAGTATTTCACTGCCTGTTTCCCAGTGCCATAGCCCCTTCCCATCTCTCCCAGGTCTCTAACAGGAACTCTGGACACAGCTGAGCACTCACTGGAGTAGGATCCAGCTTTGCTGAAGAGCTTGCAAGCAGCCAGAGAAGAAAATAATGCAGCCACTCAGTGATCCAACAGGATTAACAATGTGATTCTATGAAAATCAATTCTCATTCCAAACAGGTCAGTGTAGAGAAGCCCTGCCAGGCCGGTTGGGAGGTGGATGGTGAACACTCACCTGTGGGACAGTCCTGCCCACCTGCCCCGTGTTGTAGGGCTTGGCTTTGCCAAGGCAAGTGTGAGATCTCCTTCCCAGCTTCCTCATGCCAAGGCTTTTATCAGGATCTTTTAAATCCTACAGACTTTCAGAATCTGTGTGAAGGAAATGTCCCATCCAGAAAGGGAGACTTCAGTTCTCACCATAGTTGGTCACGTCATGTGGGGTGATCACTCACACACCAGGTCTGGAAGTACCATAAGTGTCTTTTTTTTTTTTTTTTTTTTTTTTTTTTAGGGGGGCAGACACCAATTAGAGAGCCCAGATGAGGAAGATCAGCTCTTGATTTATTCCTGAAGACCTTATTTGAGATGTAAATACTGATGAGCTGCTCTAGTACTGTCTGTTGTTATCAAATTCAGCATCCCTTTGGAAAAACCATCCTACCATGGATATATTTCATTTTAAATTAAGAAGCTCGAGGAGAATGAGGAAACAGATTTAGATGAAATGGGAAGGAATTAAATTAAAAAGTTTAAAATAAACCAAGACAAGTGACCTTTACTATACTACCTACAAGCAGAGATTGTCTATTTAATGCTTCCAAAAGCAGGCAAATGCACCAGAAAGCAGCCAGCAGGGCAGAAGCACAGAAGAGAATCACTGAAAGGGCTTAATGGGACTGGATTTTCACAAGATTAATCTTCTATGGACTGATTACATATAGGAAACAAGGGCTAGGAAAAATGTCCTATATCAATTTTAACAGTGTGTGGAAATAAGAGTAGCAATCCTGCAGGTGCCTGTGCTGGACACTGTCAGCATATTCCAAAATGACCTGGAACAAAGAGACAGGTAGGTGAGATGGTGAAGTTTGCAGCTGACACAGATTTGTCCAGAGTAGCCATACCTAAAGCAGAGGTTTGCAGAAGGATCTTGCAGAAATAAGTATCAGGGTGATATGAACTGGCAGGTGAAATTCGGTACTGATAAGTGCAAATTAATGCCCTTGCTAAAACAGTTCTGCCCACACACCCAGAATGATGAGCTTTGAATTAGCACTTGCCCTTAAGCAGGAAAATGTGCTGGAGCCTTTGCAGCTGCTCCCCTCCAGAGGCTGGCACCATCCTCATGGCCATGGAGAGGATGGAGGAGAGCTCCAAGAATGAGGAACACCACTATGCCAAGGCTAAATCCCTGCACACCCACACCTCTGATCCTGCCTGCAGGTCTGGTGACCCATTGCAGAAAGGCTGCAGGAGTACAAGAGAAGGAAAAGGGAAGGCAAAAAATTTTGGACATAGGAACCAGCCTCTGTGAGCCAAAGAGCTCCGTATGTTCAGGGCGCTTGCTCGGAAAGGGCATGAACAAAGGGGACAGGGGAAAGGCCTGCCCCATCCTGAGTGATATGAAGGTGGATAGGGGTGATCCATGCAAGAGGGAGAAAGACAAAGGCCTGTTTGGGGAGGAGAGGGCTTGTTTATTTATTTCTTATTTTATTTGGAAGTGCAGCACTCAGCTCAGAGTGTGTCCAGAGGAGGGAAACAAAGATGGTGAAAAGCTTTGAGGGCAAGACTTGAAGGAGGTCACTTGGTTTGTTCAGCCTGGAGAAGAGCAGGCTGAGGGAACCTCACCACAGCCTACAGCTTCCTTAGTGGAGGGAGAGCTGCTGACCAGTTATAGGTCAGGAGGAAATGTGATGAAGCTGTGTCAGAATTCAGGAAAGGAAAGGCTTCTTCACTAGGAGGGCAGCCGGACCCTGGGACAGGCTCTCACAGCACCAGCCCTGTCAGAGTTCAAGGAGCATTTGGAGGATGCTCTGAGCTGTATGATTCAGTGTTAGGTAGTCCTGCAAGGAGCAGGGGTTGGACTTGATGACCCTGATGGGTGATTCTGATATTAATGTATGGAATTATTCTACGATCAGCAGCCAGTGAAGTGCATCAACAGTTTTCCACCAGAATAGTTTCCCGAGCTACTTTCTGTTGGAAAATGCTGATTCGATGGTATCAAGATGCTCCATGGGAACACATCAATGCCATCAAAGCCAACAGCAGAAGCCAGACATCTGCCTGGCCTCCTTGCCTGCTGCCCAGCTGGCTGCCTCTCTGGGACAGCTGGGCCCCTGCACTGCAGCCAGCAGCCCATTTGATTTTTCTTTACTCCATCGTTGTTCTATTTATATTGCATTTTTTCCCTACATTTCCATCTTTATATTTTATATGCAGTGTAGTTACAGCATTAAAAAAATCCCCCGTGGCCCATCAGAATATCAGGTGTCAAATCTAAGTGCAAGTCACTCAATGAGAATAATTAATTTTATCATTTAAATGAGTTGTAAACACTCATTTTGTGGGATAAAAATATACAAAAAATAAAGAACACATGCAGCAAAGAGGTGGGTTTGGGTTTATTTGTATATCATACTATATCATGTATTAACATGAAGTCATAATTTCTGATGTACAAAGCTTGAGCCCATGAAACTAAAATGATACTTTAAATATATGATACTCAGTGGGCTAAATGGAAATGGCATTTTTGTAGCATGCAATTTCAGAATTTCCCTCCCTGTGCAATTTCAACATTTTGCAGCATTCGGTTGCTTTGTTTTACAGATGTTTCCATAAAGAAGAGGAAAGACAGAATTGATGGTTGCCCTGGTTCAATGCAAATACCTGTTCTCAGCCTGAATCAAGGGTAATGTATTGCACAAAATGATGAGCCAGATTTTAGAGAGGTGGAAAATTCCATATCTGTGGTAAAATGAGCAAGGAAAGCCCTTTTCCTAGTCAGCACTTCACTAGTGCAGGAGTGGAAGAAACTATGTAGAATACCCATCTTTGTAACACAAAGTGGGAAGAAATCAAAAGAAATAGGTCACTTTGTAACCTGGAATGATTTCCAAAATTTTTGTTTTGCCTGTGACAGCTAACACATACAGCAGAAACCTTCCCTAGGTGAATTTTGCCCATGCTATGGATTGCCTCTGGCTGCTGGTGGTACAAGCTCCCCATTGAGTTAACTAGCTTTTGCTCATAACTAGATAAGCAACTCGTTTTTGAAAGGCCCTGCATGCTCATTTTGATTGGAAAGGCCTAGGTTTGGCCCATACAATCGCATGAATGATTTGAAAGGTTGATTTAGAGGTTGTTTTTCTGGAGAGCTGGTGATGCTGGAGAAAGCTAGTGCAACTCCTGTCTGCAGTGTGCTGCAGGAGGGCTTCTCTCTGCTGTCCTCCATATGCTTATGAGACTCCTCTGCCCTCAGGTGTTGGAGATGGTGTTTCAGGTCATATATGATAAGCCACCACACCGTTGTCCCCAGAGCTGATGGTCACCACCAATATTTTTCTCTTTCTGGGGCAATTGTTTTCAATAAACTTGAACAATAGGCTGAGATAACTTCAGCACAGGGAGCTGCTGCTCCATGGGCCACCATTAGCAATTAAAATTAGATGAGCAATTAGCCTGTGATCTTGGCACTTGGATGGCTGCTGCCTCAACAGCTGCAGGTACAGCCCAATGTTCATGGGGTCAGAGCAGTGCTGGTGGGATGGGATGGAGTGGGATGCCCAGAGGAAGTGCCAGCATCAGTGAGGGGACTCCAGGATATATAGTGTTATTTATTATGCCTTCGGTTGATTTTTCTTCTCCCCTTCTTCATCAGGGCACTGGAAGAAACAGGAACATGATATCTAATTTCCTAATTTTCCTGTCAGCTTTCTGGTTTTCAAAATGATTGCAGCAGAAATCTATAAAATGAGGATGAGAGAAGCAACCTTAATACCATTGTAAATCTCCAAAATGGATGCAGAAACACAGTACTCAAATAGGAGTAAATAAAAGCAAGGAGAGATTCATTCCAGTTTTCTCCTCTGTAAACCTACTGGCAGCTTGGAATTATTCAGAAAACAACATTTAACTGAGAAAAAAGGAATCCTGTAAAATAGTAAAGATTGTACCGTAAAGCTAAGCACCCTCCATAAATCATGGCTGGGAACATTGCTAAGTTATAGGAACCTGCAGATGGCTGTCATTAAAGGAAAAGAGCCTCTCCCAGCTTGGCTGGCTGTGCTGTGTCCTGGTGTACAGCTACAAATCGAGCTGCCTTCATGGGGGAGTTGCAAAAGTGGTTTTAAAATAGGAATTTCAAGCAGGAGCAGTATGAGCTGTTCAGCAGGACTCAGGCTTATTGCAAATCCACAGTGGTAATTTCAGGGCTGATTTACAGGGGATTCTAATAAACCTCCCCTATTTAAAATGATACGACAATAGTTGATTACTAGTGCCTGTCTGAGGCAAGAAGAGAGGGTGTGGGGCACGGTGCCTCCAGTTCCAAGCCTGGCATTATTCCATCATAAACCGGTACAACTCCTGCCTCTCCAAAGACATGAGGGCTGCTGGAGCAGGGTAAGCTGCTGGTCCTGTCTCCCAGCTTGTGTTTAGGAGTGAGTCAGGACAGACCAGTGGGCTCCTTCCCTGCTCTGAACACATTCCTGTGTGCTCACCTGAGGCAGCGCTGTTATTCCCTTTCGGATGAACTTGTCTGGGGCTTCAACTCATGAAACAGCAGGAGAGATGCTCAAAACAAGCCTGCAAGGCTGAAAATAGCACACACCGGCTGCTGCTGCGTTCAAGATAAAGATGTCACCAGGTGAGCTCTTTTAGGATTATATATTGAGCCACACCATGACGTAGCATGAAGACACTCCACAGCCCCAAGCTGTGTGAGCATCGCAGGTGTGCAGGGATGTCTGTGCCAGTGCTGAGCCATGGGGTGCTGCGGGGTACTGGGGGGAGCTGGGGCTGTGCTGGCTCCCCGGGAAAGGCTTTGCCATGCTTCCCAGAGGAAAGATCACACTATCTGCTCTCTTGCCAGAGCCTCTATGGAGACTTAATCCTAAACACTACCCTGAGGCACAAGCACTCCCTGCCGTGATCCTGCCCTGGGAGGTTCAGATGTAGGTATGGCAATTAACATATCCAGCATGTAACAAGACCTCCAGGAACCTACCCTTCTTTAGAGGCTGGAAATGTTTTGCCCCAGTCAGCCACACTTACCAGGGTTCGTGGTTTTTCAAGGTCACTATTTCCAACAAGGACAGGAGCCTTTCCTGAAACAAAATGGCACAGCAGCTGACGGCATTGATTTTAAATATCCCCCACCTCCAACCTTCCCATTTTTGTTGTATCATTCTGATTTTCTTAGCATTTCTGCAGGACCATACCTGCACGTGCTGGCTCAGGCTTGCTGGGCTCACTGCCCACCAGGTCAAGGGCTTTCCCAGGTGCTAGGGTGACTCCCTGCAAAAGCTGTAGTCAGTGATTTCCAAAAATGCGGCCAGGAGGAACTGGATCCCACAGTATTATTTTTCTTTTCTGTCTCTGGGTGAATTGAAGAACTGCTCACTGCATCTTTAACAACTGTGTTTAGCTCCTTGTCACGACCTCCTTTGTACATCAGTAGAAAAGGCATCACCAGCAGATGCAATTTCTTTCAGTGCTGGAATTGTATTTATTTTACTGGAATTGTACTCCATTTGTCTGGTGGCAAAGGGACTGAGCAATTTATACTGGCAGCACTGAATGTACTGAGATTGGCAGTGCTCGGGCACTCATGGCTTGTTACCCAAGGAAAGTTCAGAGCATACTAATTTATCCCACCACGGAGCAGCAATACAAGAACTGTACAGATGGTATCAATCAGCCTTACATTAGTAACACTGTAAACATTTTTTAAGATGGTAAAAGGTCCAATATATCTGCTTTATTCTGTTTCATTGTGAGGTCCAGTTCTTCCTTTCCATCATACAAACAACTTCCAGGTAATGGAAGGGATATTGCATTCGCTATTCACAAATCACAGTTTGACCTATTATTTGTAATTTTCAGTGCCTGCCTTCTTATGCAGTGCTCATAAAATGAGATTAGAGTGATTTACAATAGTGAGAAATGGAACAAGACTAAGAAGAGATGTGACTCATTAGACATAATCCCAAGGCTGTTGGAAGGAGCCTGCTTCACTCAGGAAGATGTGCTGCGATTTTCCAAACCAGTCTAGGGGACTTAGATGTACCTTTGAGGGCTTCCAGCACTGAAAACATGACCCAAACCCCCCACCCCAGCCCTGATTTTATCTTTTATAGAATCAACCAAGAAATTCAGATTGAAAGCTCCCAAAAGTCCCCTCCAACACCCTGGTCTTCTTCATGATATCGTTGTAAAATGGTGTCCTTTAAATACTATGTCACCAAGCTTTTAAAAATGAAAAAGCTGTTTTTGTGTGCATTCAAAATGGGGAAACTATACTTTGGGTGTAATTTACAGTGCTTCAAAATTATCAATATTAGTTATGTCTCGAGTATTTAGCTGCTGTATCTGGACTTAAGAAAGAACTTTCCTAATCCAAACCAAAAATAATCTGTCCTGTTACCAGGTATGAATTGGACTGCACCAAGCAAATTAACAAGAAATAGGGAGAACATCCAAGGGTTCATTTTAATGAGCAAGGAAATGAGCTCCAGCAGAAGCCAGTCCATCTCCTGGAGTCATGGATGGTGTTGGGAACAGGTGGCTGGGCTCGTGTTGGGCCATTTGGAGAGGGCTAATAGTCCCTCTGGTTTAGTATCTCCTGCTGCTCACTTTTCTCTTCTTGAGCACCTGTTGGGGAAGATGAAATAGGAAAACCTTGCAAGCACCCACATATTTCTGCCAAATTATTTATTGCATCTCCCAAAAAAAAAAAAAACAAAAAAACAAAAACAAAAACTTGTCAAGAAGGAGTGCTTGCTTCTACTCTCTTGCAGCAGACAGGATCTGTAACAAATGACTCACATGCAATAATTACAGTCTATTTCTCCCTATCTTGCATTGATTATTCAGATGTGGAAAGAATAGCTCTCTCCTGAATTAAAAAAAAAAAGCTCTGAAGACCCAAACAGTGGATTGCTGATTTTATATTTTTTCTGGTTTTCCCCCATTTCTTTGTTTTTCAAGTAATGTTTACAGGCATGGAATACTGAAGAGATGAAACATTTATAAACAAAGCCTCCTGTCAGAGTACTGGTAGTTTATGTTTGTTTAAAGGACAATTTTGTGTCACCTCTTTGTATTTTAATAGTCAAAATAAATTTTGCATAATAATTCAACTCCTCTCTGCTGCCTGTAATGACTATCTGCATTTTTCTGATGGATGTTTGTATTTGTTGCCTATGATTTACATGACCTGACATCTCATATAATGAGCTTCCCAGCGCAAATGCCATTTGTGATACTCCGTGCAGCACTAATCTATCATTTGATGACCTTACAAGTGCTGGGGTCATGGATTCAATCAGTAAAATGTTTCAGGGTGTAATTAATTAATTTCCCCCTCCCCACTCTACAACTGTTCACTTAAGATTTGATGAAAGCGATGTTTTTCTGTAGCACTTCTCCAATACATACGGTTTGTTTGTGCAATCAATCATGCTAAGTTGGGGAGTTCTTAGTATTCATGGCTTTGTCTTGCTCGAAACTTCCAAATGTTTATTTTTCAGCATAATTTAATAGTTTAATTAACCAAAAAACTAGCTACTGTACTTTTTTAGGTATACTCAGGTTGTGATTTAATGGCATGGTTTTGTCTTTCCTAAAGCTGGGCTGGATTGCTCCGCACAGGCTGTGGAGCTGGTCGGACTGTGAGTGACACTGCTGAGCTGGCTGTGTCCCATGTCAGCCTTCCAGGACACTGAGCTGTGCTGTGGCCTGTGGCAAACCCTGATGGAGCTGCTGGCACTCTGCTTTAGGCTTCTCATTAAACAAAAAGGGAATTTTGTGGTCCTGGTGTTCAGCATCCTTTGCCTGCACCCGTGTTGCTTAAGAGCTCACGTGGACGTCAGGAGGGAGGGCTGTGGGTGATGGGATTTTTCAGGCCACCCTCTGGAGGTGTATGGCTCTTTTCTAGGAGTCTGTGTGAAACAGCTAGAAAAAGATGAGCTTAAATTCCCTATCCTGGAATTAGCATCTTAGAATCATAGAATCATTAATGTTGGAAAAAACCTCTAAGATCATCGAGTCCAATCCTTAACCTAATGCTGTCAGGTCCACCACTAAACCATGTCCCTAAGCATCACATCTGCACAGTTTTTGAACACTTCCAGGGACAGTGGGCAGCCTGCTCTGATGCCTGACTGCCTTTTCAGTGAAGAATTTTTCCTAACATCCAATCTATCCCTCCCTTGGTGTAACCTGAGGCCATCTCCTCTTGTCCTATCACTTGTTACCTGGGAGCAGGGACTGACTCCTACCCATCTGCAACCTCCTTACATGCTGTGCTTTGTGGAGTTTTTCTAATAACAGGAGCAGGTGTATTTTTGTGCATATGCAGTCATCTTTTCACCTAATAATGTGAATTTCTGATGTACAAGTGGCCCTGGAACAAAGTCCTCCAGGACCCTGTTGGGAGAATGAGATATGGTCTTTGCCATCAGCACTCAGGGCTAAGCCTCTGAGGCAGCTTGGAAGGAGCAGAAAGCCCTTGGTGGCTTTGAAATGAAATGCCTTAGATGTTCTTATTATGTTAATAAGTTTTCTTTTATCCTGCCAAGGTCTTAGGGAAACTTTCTATTGACCATTAAGGCAAAGCAAGACAAAACATGCTGAAATTGAGAACTGGATGCTTACAGACAGAAATCCTATAATGTTATGATTCAATGTCTTTTCAGGTAAATATGATTGTTTCTGCAATCCTGCTGCTTGGCTTACTGAAACTCAGGAAAGAACTTGGAGGAAGAGAAGACACAGACATGAAGGAAAACGTAAAAACTGAGACAACATTACAAATCCACCTGACAAATTTGGTTTGGAAGAGGCACAGGTAATTATTTAAGGAACAGCAGCCCTTTAGTGCAAAGCACTAGATTTTGGAAATAATGCTCATGGTATCTTCCCTAGTTTGGTGGCTTCTGTAAAGGGCTACACACACGTGTTGGATGAGATTAGGCTCTAACCCAGTTCCTGCTGCTGCCTGTTTGCTAGACCAGCATGGACGTGGCCCCCCAGAAGTGTGGCCTGTGATGGAGGAGGCTTTGGGAAGAAGGGATCATGGGGACAGCCTGGGAGGTGATTCCCTGACATGGCTTCAGTCACTGCTTTCACAACTTGCTAGAATGATCTTTCTCACAAATGGTGTTTTCTTTCCATTGTTTTGAACACAGTGTGGGTAGTAAATCACAGTGCTGCTTGGTTGGAATAATGGCCTGAAGTGGTGTAGCAATGTGTTTTGCTCATAGTCTGCAGCCATTCCTTTGATGGAAAACAGGCTGGGAATG
The DNA here is from genome assembly GCF_031753505.1 of Anomalospiza imberbis. Taxonomy (NCBI): domain Eukaryota; kingdom Metazoa; phylum Chordata; class Aves; order Passeriformes; family Viduidae; genus Anomalospiza; species Anomalospiza imberbis. The sequence continues at coordinate 7,401,179 of NC_089694.1, forward strand.
CAATGTTCCAATGTGCTCTGGGCTAGCAGGTTAGCCCCATGCAGCTCCCCAGTGTGGCTCAGGTCTATAAACACACATCCTGGCATTTGCAGAATTAAGGCTTAATGTGATGTTTTACTGGGAACTGGCTGTATCCAGCATGAGACATGGTCAGCACTGAGAATAACACATGCATGCAGGTCTGCTGTATAGGCTATAGCCATTGCTGCAGTGCAAGAATTGCTGCTGCTGCTGCACACACTTCTTGCAGTGGTGTTTGGGCTACGTTAGCTACGGAATGTTAGAGGTCTGGAAGGACCAGTCCCAGCAAAGAACTAATTGCCTGGAGCAAAATTTCTTTATAGTGAGAGAGTATAGAAGTAGTATCTGAAACTACAAGAAAGTTACTCTGCTTTTTGCAATATCAGCAGACTTTAATGAAATTTTAAGGGGGAAAAAATTGCTTCTTGGCTTAAAACATGAGCTGTGTTACTAATCTCTGCAAAGGAGTTTTATAATTGAAACGCTGATGGAACAGCAGCTCTACTGACTCAAAGATGACCTAACAGTGTCTAACATAAGCATATATGAAGCTGCATAATGCTGTCAGGATCGTAAGAGTTCTTGATAATGCAGGCAGGTTGGAAACTTACCAACCAAAATTCAGTATCTTTTAAATTGTTTTTCATGATTGTTATGCCATCTGGTTTCTGTGTGACACCGTAAGGACTCGGACTGTCTCACAAGGATCCCTGCTGCAGGCTTGTCTCTGGGAGGCACCTGGCATGGCTTTGCTGCTTATTGGGAACATTATCATGTGCTGTCATTTTTATGAAGAAATTACTTTTGAAAAGAAAAGTGATTTTAGTACTTATATGGACAATGTCTGTGGTCTCAGGTGAGTAGCTGGCCTTTAGGAAAGACAAGGATGCTCTTCCTAGTGCTCTGCTCAACCTCTCAGCCAAACTGTGTTTGAAAGACAGTTTCTCAGTCAAGTTAGCTTGAGGGCCTCTGAGCCAAGCCAGGAGCTCAGCTTTTCCCAACTTATCCCTGTCTGCATATTTTAATTTGGGGTTTTGTTCTAGTTTGCAGGTTTTGCTCAGGTTTGCACAGCCCTAAGGAAACCAGGACCTTGCAGGGCTGGCACCTTTGGGGAGACCTGCTCAGATCTGCTCTCTAAAATGCAGACATCTAATGCTAATTTTTGTTCTGATTTGTCTACATTTTTCTCTTCCTGATGTTAAAAAAAAAAAGGCAACTGTGAAGAAAGAGACATATAAATTACCTGTCTTAGCCTGTGCCTTTCCATGTGTGTTTCTGATGAATACACACCAACATGCCTTCATTATCTCCCTGTTCTGTACCTACCTGTCAGATATGTAAAGTAACGCCAGTATCAGCAAATCTCATCTTCTTTTTCCCTTTGTTTGAAAGTAGATGAATGTATAAGTGAGATATATATATAAAAGCACTGTAAGAAATAGCTTTAGGTTTTTAAATGACAATTTTCTTCTCCAAAATGGAAATGCCAGTATTTAAGCAGACAAGAAATGTATTGTGCACTCTTGCTACCTCATGTTTTTCATCGAGGCACAGTGGAAACTTTAGGAAGGTAAAGAGGAGATGGGGCAGAAACCCATCTTGGAAGAGAGAGCTGGGTGGCCTCAGGGAGCACCTGGCTGGTGGGAAAGGCAGGAGAGGGCACTGCACAGGCAGGCAGGAGCTGCCATGCTCCTGCAAGCTTTGAAATAATGCCAATCATTGCTGGCATTGCCAGGTTTCCACCTTGGCTGTTTAGACCTATCACTTCTCCTTAAACAAAGCTCATGTTTCATTTTCCAAGTGGATGCATCTCCATGTAAAGGACGGTGCAGGGCAACCAGACCTTCTGTGGTGCCACAGAGCAGCCTTGCTCTCACTGCCATGGTGTTTCACCATGGAGAAGTTCCCCATCAGAAGCTCTGATTTGGACTCCTTATTGGTGCTCAAAACACTCTTCCTTAGAGATTTTGAGGAGCCATCAATGTCACAGAGACCCACATTTTGCTGCTATCTTCTGATCCTGAGAGCTTATGAAAAATGATGTCCTGGCGGTATCAACGGGTTTAATATTTTCACTTTATATTTATAGTACACACAGTTCTTTCTGTGCCTTTTAAATGTTACATTAAAATACAGATTGCCACTAGCTTTAAGGAGTTAAAGCACAAAAGCACCTTTCCTGCTCTTGTCTCCTATTGTGAGGAATTCGCAAAGCTCTCAGGGAGGCTCTTGAATTATGGCTCTTCCTCTTCCTCATGATGCATGGAGAAATTAAATGTATTATTAATCTGCCCACTGTCAGAGATCTCTGCTCTCTCTCTCTCTCTGTCAGTACACAAGGAGACAGATTGACAGGAACAGCAGACATATGCAGAATTGCCTTGCGTGTGCTCAGGCTGGTGAATCACCACATGCTCGGGGTGATGAGATGCTCAGTTTGAAGAGGGTTATAGAGCCCTGAGGGGGTTTGGTGTAGGAAGGAAAACATGATAAGGTCCTGGATAACACAGTACCCCTTCAGATGTTTGCAAGAAGCTCTTTCCTTAATTAAAAAAATATATATTTTTTTTTAATTAATTTTTTCAAGGCCCACAGGTTTGAGGACAAGTGGCTGCACCACATTTTCAGAGGGCTTTGGAGAACAGCCTGTCTGAAGTGTGTGCATGCAGTGCCTGCAGGGAGGGGAGCGGGAGTGGGTTGGGTGCAAGCCCCAGCACTCGGTGGTGATGCCAGGAGCAATGTGGCCTTAAAAAGCTCAGGAAAAAGGAACTGAGCTGCTTGGTGTGTGCAGAGCAGCATGGTGCCCCTGCACACCCACCAGCTGTTCTCCTGCCAGGACTCAGCCCTCTTTTTGCTTCAGACCAAACAGTGTGGCTCCGTGCCACTACCTACATTTAGGAGCAGGGGGTTGAGTGTGACTGGGATCTCACAAGGCCTTTGGAGAGCAAGAGCCAAGGCAGGAATCAGCAGACATGTCTCCAGTGTGACTCAGCCCCTGTGGGATGGATTCATCTCTCCTCCGGGGAAGCCCGGCAGCACAGAGCACAGCAGCACACACCTGTGTCTTGCCAAGGCTTCTGCTGAGCTCTGCCTTGGCTCCCAAGTGAAGAGGGATTTCGTGAGGATGTGTAAGCACGGGCTTTCCCACGGGGGCTGTGAGGTGCCTCATCTGAGAGGAGGAGTTTTGCTCACCAAAGAATGAACCTTGGAGAAGCAGGGAGCCATTTTCTGAGGTGAAAACCCATGCTGGAAGGTGAGACCCAAATTGTCACAGCTGCTGGGTGCCCCTATAGAGAAGAGAGCCCTTGGCTGTACTCTGCTCAGACTGTCCATACTCTTTCCAGCTTGAGGTGCTGGGATGGGGTGCTGGCACTGCCCAGTGACATCTATGGGTGTCACAGCATGGGGGTGTTGTCTGCTTGCTCTGCTGTCCTTCTTCCTCCCATACAGACTAGGGTCCTCCTTCTATGCCTAGCTCCAGTGAGAATGTTCTCACTCTCCAGTGATACTCAGAAGGAACTGGTTTCATATTATATCACTCAGCTCCCTTGGTGATTTGATTTTTGCAGCTCCCTCAGCTTCGCTGCAGGGATTTACAACTTCTAGAAAGACAAGATTTATCTTCAAGCAGTATATCTCACCCCCCTACTCCCACAGATTGGAATATTTTCTATCAAAAAGCCTCTTGGAGAGTCTGGGTGTAAAGCACTGCCATGGCAGAGAAGGTTTCCACGTGTGTCATACCTACAATGTGCAGCATGATGGCAAGAGGCATCCAGGGATCTTTAGCATCTCCCAGTCCTGTGAAGCAGAGATCCTACCACCTTCCCAGCCCTCCCCTTCCTCATACAAGAGTTTTAGCTTGTGAATCTGGTTGTGAATCAGGAAATTTTGCATTTCCTGGGCGTGAGGTTCAGCACAGGACAATGGCTGAGTTTGGTTGCAGTGGAGTTAGAAGAGCCAGGAGTGGTGTTGTGTCTAGCCTGCTGTGTGCAGCCTGACCAAGCAGAAGGGAGGGAGAAAAGCTGTGCTTGCCACGTGAATTGATAATGCCGCTTTTATGGCTCTGTTTTAGTGGTTTTGTGCTGTTGTTATTCTGCTGGTGCTTTCTTAGTTCTGTTTAGTGCTTAGTGAGGCCGTCACACTCCTCAGTGTGTGCAAAGAAATTGCTGTCTTCTTCCAGAAGTTCCTATCTGCGTTTCCTCCTGATTTCTGAACCCCTTTGGAGGACGGTCAGGGTCTGTTCCCCTCTTGAGTACCACAGGGTGTCGAGAGGGAAGGTCGTTTGTATTTGTATGAGCAAGTTAGCAGTCTGGAGACATGTATTGATGCTAATTGATTTCCTGTCTCTTTTCCATGTCCAAATGATCTGCTATATCACTGCTATAAATATCAATAACCTCCCGGATGAAAAGCATGGCACAAAGTCGTAGCATTGTTGCTGCATGTGCAAAGGGCAGGAGAAACACCAGCTGCTGATCATCTCGTAGGTCACGTACACTCAAGTGTCATAAGAGGCAAACAAAACTGCTGACCCTGTGCAAACTGAAGTTTAGAAGGAATGCAACATATGAGGGATGTGAGAACATAGCATGACTTGTTGTGAGCTGTCTGGAAGCCCTTTTCAATAGGTGGGTAAGGGTGAGAAATGCCTGGGCTTTAGATGAGACCCCTCTTGATAGTTTGGTCTGCTCTGGAAATCCCAGGGAGAGGATGGGTCCTTCCACTGAGTCTTGCATTAAATCAGATTTCTTGTGCTTGACCAAGAAATCACTTAACATCTTTTGAAGAAGAAGCTCCAAGTGTTAGGGACTCACCACAGCCTTTGAACTGGCTGATAATGACCATAACTATTAAAAATAGCTAAGCACCACACAGCTGCTTGCTCAGCACCCCAGCAGGATGGTGGGGAGAGAATTGGAAGGGGTTGACATGAAAACAGCAAAATTATTTCAATATAATAATAATGGTGATGATATTAGTAACAAAAATTGTAGTGAAAAGGAAAATAACAAAGAGATATAAACACCAAGAAAGACAAGTAACATAAATGAACAATTGCTCACCAATTGGTTGGCAACCCTTCTGGTGACCTTGCCCCAGTTTTATTGCTGAGTTTGACATCTCAGGGTATGGAATATCCCTTGGGTCAACAGTCCTGGCTGCTTCCAATTTCTTGTACATTCCCACAGTTCAGCAATAACTAAGGCATGCCTGTATTATCAACACTGCTTCCAGGACAAATCCAAAACACAGCTCTATACCAACTACTATGAAGAAAACTAACCAGCCCAGACAAATGCAGCACGATGGCTTACCTTCATAAAAAAGAGAAAATTTGGGAAGCTCTGATAAAAACCTTCCCAAATGGTCTTTCATTTTTCATTTTGTTAACTTCTTTGGGATCACATGATAGAAGGGAAGATTAAACTTAGTCCTAAATTCTCTGTCAATTAGCAAAACCGTTTTGACAATTGTAAAAACAATCCTACAACTGATACTCATCCTTTTAATGCTGAACTGATTTCCTGGCAAATTACCATCACTGATTAAATGTTAAGGGAATTCTCTTCTAGGAAGTGGTCAAAGGCTGTTCTGTGAGAAACAGGCAGGCAGTGAGATGGTGCAGGGGTCTCTGCCAGGGCAAATTTCATGAGACTATTGCATGGCTGGCTGCTTAATTCTGCAGTGTAGGAAGGGCCGCCAGAGGCTGTTGTGGTGTTACTATGCTGATCCAAACTTAGGGGAGATGTTTTCACCCAGATGTCTTCAATATGGCACTCCTGGTTTCCACAGGGTAAGATTGCACTGGAGGAGCTGGGATGTGTGGAAGTTACATCTCACTCTGATGGAGAGTCCTAAAAGGAGCTGTATTTTGCAATTTTCTCAAAAATGTTCTGATTCATTAGGGTGAACAGAAATTATTAATCTTAAAATCAGGGACAATTTGAAAAGCCTTGAGAAAAGCCTTCATCTATCCAGTGTCCAGGGGAGGTGAGGGACATGGACTGGAGCTGACATTTGTAGTCAGAAAGCAATGAAAGGCAGATTCTGGTGAATAAAGTGCTGAAGGAAGGTGAGATAATTTGTATCAGTCAATGCAGGGCTCTGAGAACATTAACATGATTTTGTTTTCTCATTAGATTATTCCTGGGATCAATAAAAGCAATAGTATTGACCTAGTATACGTTGAGGTCTGTAAGCATTTATGATTTTGCAAATTCTAAGTATCAATCAAGAATGCTGTTTAGTCATTAGGGCACACATTAAATGGTTTAAAGAGTGACCAACCGACATCAGAAATGAAAACTGTTTCTCTAATTTCTTATTCCTAAAGATCAGCTCCTGTTCCTAAGCTTTTTCATAATGTTTTTATCTACAGTATGGAGAAAAAATATTCTGAAAGTGCTGATAAGGTTCCCAAGTAATTTGAAGATTGGTAATGTGGTAAACAAAGAGAGGATCACCGATAGACAACCTGGGCAGCTCACTAAGCCAAGGGCAAGCAGGCAAATATGCATTTGAAGACATGCAAATACAAGGGCAAGCACATAGAAACAAGGAATGTAGGTCTGGCTTGTGGAGGAGGAGGCTGTCTCAGGAAAGAAAAAACCAGGAGAGGGGTTGTGGAAAGTGAAATGCATATGAGTTCCCACTTGTGGCTGCAGCTGAAAGACCAGTAAGATTCCCTGGATATATGGCTAAGTATAGTAGGCAGTAGGAGTAGGGAGGCTGTATTACCCCCAGGTTTGGCACTGGTGCACAGCTGCTGGGTGCTGTGCTCATTTTGGGCGTCCACGTTTCACAAAGTATGGAGAAAGCTTGAAAAATGTTGCAGGAGAGACACAAGGGTGATCAGAGTGTTGAGAAACTGCCCCGTGGAGTTTGTGAAAGTTGTCTCATTTCATTTATAGACTGAAGGCTAAGGAGTACTTTGAATTACTGTCATTGAATGTGTTGGAGGAAGGCAGCTATGTGGTGTAGGCACAGGGACACAGGCAGATTATCTGGGAAGTGGGATGGTGTGACTGGGATCTGTCTTTGGTGTGTGCTTCCTTAGGTGTACATCAGTCTCCCCCACCATGGGCCCTTCACTGGCTGATTTGACTCCTACGTATTTTTAGCTGTTAAAATCTCTTTTTGCATGTAATTTGTTTTCTCTTATCAATTCATCCCAGTCCCACCTTACACTTTTGGAGGAGTTATTTATATAAAACAACTTCTTTTCCCATAGGTCCCTCTGCCTAAAGCAATATTGTAACCTAGTTCCCTCTGGTAAGCGGTCTTATCCAGACTTTCCGTATTCATCTAAAATCCAGCAGTATAGTTTTTGGAGGTCTGAAGCACCAAGGTATCATGCTGGAGGAGTACAAAAGATCAAATATTGAAACAGATGGGTCAGGGTGCAGTATGGTGCACCACAAGGGCTTCTGAAGCTCTCTGCAGTGCAGCTGACTTGTACAGAGACCACATCATCAGACCCCATTTTGCTGCACGTTTGTAATTGTTATGGTTTGTTTGTAATTGTGTATGGTCATTATTAAGCTTTTAGTATTTTGGTCTGCCTTTCCCTTACAGTGCTTCTGCACTAACATTGTGTAAAGAGCATTGCCAATAATAAATAACTCCTGGTTTTAACACACTGCTTTTTCAAAGGTTAGGTTATCTCTGTGGCAGCTTGACATTCAAGGATCACAAAGCTTCCCCATAACAACAATGCATGGAATGATCTAATTATGCTTTGACAGGTCATCCCACAAAACAATTAGGAGGGACTGGAGATATTTTATTATGTTGCTCTGTGTGCTACACGTCAAAGATGCAATGGTAAGAAAACTTTTAAATAAACAATGCTTTCAGGGCTAGCAGTTGCTCCTGGGATAACTTGTCTGATCCCTTCCCTTCCTCCTCCCCACTCCTAGATGTAGATGTGTTGCTACATGCATGGTGTTGGACCCAAAGGTCTCCACCTTGGTGCTCTTGTGGGGATGCCTGCTTTGATTTTGGAGCTAGTCACATTTGTACGCTAAATCCTGACTAAATGCTTCATAAGCAAAGCACCAGCAAGACCAAGCTGATCATTTTTCCATGAACTGTACCTCTCAGCTTGTTGCTGCCTCCTCCATTTTAGCTTAGAATGAGATTTCTCATGTTCTTGGCAATAATTACATGTGTATTACTATAAAGGTTCTGTTGATTAAAAATCTAGAATTCATTATTTAAAGTAGTCCAGATATTGTTTCCATCCAGATAAAGGGATTCTTTACTATAACAGAATGCTGCTGAGCATTTATGTGGCATTCTTTCTCTTCAAATCCCTATAGCAATGTTAATCCAGGGAAAAGGTCTTCTATAAAAGCTGGAAGAGAGCACTTGGATCAGGGGGACAGCTCTCAGAATTTAACATTTTATCACCATCTGTTGAAAGACCGGAACACTTCAAAAACGCCTTCCAACTAATATTTTAGAAGAACTTTCCTGGTTTCACATGCTTGCTATGCAAGAAAACGGTCCAACATTCTGATCAAACCTAGAGGATAAATTGCTGCTTATTTTAGAGAGTCTGTGCACCAAAGTTTGGATCCAAAGTCTGGGCTTTGCTCATTTGGAAACGTGCCATAGAAGGAGAAGCACTGAGTCATCCTGAGCAAGAGGGGCCATAGGCTCTGCAGCACCTTTAAAAGGCACTGGAAAGCTTAAAAAAAGGTACCTTTAATTGCTTTTCAAATTACTATCCCATTGCCCTTGGTAAATGCCAGATTAGAAGATGCTTCACACAACAAGTTATCTTCCTTTTTAAAATAAAGGTTAGTTTAAGCTTATCAAGAAAATTAATTGCCATTGCAATGTACCATGGAGAAAACGCTTTCACTCTATCCTGAAGACAGCTGTGAGGCTGTAATTCTCCTTCTGGATACAAGAATAAGTTCTCTGCCAGGGTAGTAATTATCTCAGCATCTGTCTCTTTCTTCCTCTGCTCCGAGAGAATCGAAAGCCTCTGACAAGGTTTGCAGATCAGCAAACACAGGGGAATTCTCAGCCTCTCTCCCCAAGGACTGACATTTATGTGCTTACACTCCTGTATGCTCTCTCCTTTTCCTTTTTTCCAGAAACAGGACCCTCAGGAGTGTCCCCTGCCCATGGCTGAGGTGTGTTCCCCTCTGCCAGCCCCAGCGGTGAGAGGGTGATGAGAGGGTCTCTGCATCATCCCTGCAGAGCTCAGGTGGCTCTGGGGTGGCTTTCAGCCCTGCAGGGTCCATGCATGAGTGCAGGCAGGAGAGATGTGCATATGGCTCTTCCAGAGTCGGGGAAAGATGGGCTTTCCCCTCCAGGGGGTGAGGAATAGGAAAAAAATGAGAAAACTTGTTTTATCCAAAATTCTTTTGAGGACTCCGTCTAACCGGCAACACCCCTTCTCTGCAGGGCTCTCCTGCATCTCCTGTGGTGTGGCCAGAGACAGCCCTGATGCTGGTGCTTTCACCTTGCACTGTGTCCTGCTCACCTGAAGGCTGAAATTGGATGTTCTTGGACACAAAAGAGGAGCATGAAGCCCAGTTCTCCCTCCTTCTCCTCCACCAGCACCGTGCCCTGTCCATCACATCTTTTGGGAATCTCCGTCCTCCCAGGTCAGTCTTGCAGATGCTGTGCCAGATCCTGGGGCAGCTAATCCTCACTGCTCAGCCTCTGCTCCATGCAAACATGTCTAAATATGAGTTCTTTTTACCTTTGATGTGCCATTTGTACTCTTCCCTATATGAAAAAATCAAAGTCTGCATAGCTGCAGGATTTGCCCATTTCCCTGCTGACACCAGCCCATCTTTGCCCCCTTTTTCGGACATGACACACCCTTGCAATGTGCCTTTCATGCACCCTGCATCCAAGTGCTGTGCTTGAGGGCTGAGCTTTGCTCATTGTCTCTGTTTTGTTGTGTGAGATCACTGAGACAGATCCTGACTCTGATTGCTGTCCCTACCAGCATTTCATGTGCTCTTTGTATGCACCTTGTCCAAGTCCAAGCTGAGAGCACCATCCCACCTTTTGATGGCTCCTTTGTGATTGTTTTGTACCAAGAACAAATTGCATTGCTGGTCTGTGCCTTCACCCTTACAGGTTATTGATCATATAAATTAATTAAACCGATTCCAGGGCTGATCTCCGTGGCAGTCTATATTTTGCAACCCAAACTGCTCTCATTTAACCACTCATTCTCATCAATATCACAGCCAGTTCTTTCTCCACTCCAGCAGCTCCATCTATACAACAGCCAATTCCCATGTAATGACCTTCCAGAACAGCCTTTTCTAATTCTTCCTCTTGTCCAAACCCTTTTCTACAGCTTTATAGGTTATGGTCACTTTTTCTTGTTCTCAGAGCAGAAAAAAAAGAGGGGCTCTAAAAGGGTTTTAGGTATGGAAATAATCAGGGCTGGAAAGAGGGAAATAATTCTCTGTATTGCGGCAGCTTTCACTTTAAAAGGCAGCACTTGTGCATGCTGATTATGGTGCAACTTCCCAGGGCAGAGCTCCCTGTTCCAGGGAAGCAACAGGCAGGGTCTCTGGAGATGTCATGCTTCTTCTTCTCAGAGGATAAGGCAATATTTGTCCTCTCCAATTGCACTGACCTTTTATTGGCAATCACCACGCTTGTGCCTGGCAGATGTATCAGTCTGAATTCACGTAACTCCCAGGAGTTTGATACGTCTCTCTTCTCTCGCTTCATAACTTAAAAAGAGTCTCTCTGCCTGTTTCCAGTTTATCATGATCCTCTGCCTTGGGACTGACACTGCAATATCTATTAATTTCTCATTGCTCTGAGTTTAAAGTGAAGACCCTCTTGTAACCCACTCGTAACCTTCATGGGAGAGTGGAGTATCCTTGCCAATTATCTCAAAGATAGCTTTATAAACTCATTCCCTCCAAATATATTTTACAGCGGGAATAACTCATATGAAAAAAGATTCACCTTCCTTTCAGCAATGTCACTGGAGTCACAGCAGATTCAGAAAAAGTTGAAACACTAACAGGAGTCATATGAAATCACACACACTTCTTCCTTGCTTCTTGTTTTTCCTCTGCTATCCCTTCTGGCTGTCAGAGCTCCCAGTGATACCTTGAGCAAAAGAATCTACGTCTCTAAGTCCTCATGCCCTTTGACACATTCAATTTGTCCTTACCTCCCTTTGGACCATAAATAAATGGGAGAGTTCTTCATTATCTTCCAAATGAGATGTGAAACTGAGGTCCTGACCACTTGTGATCATTAGAAAAATCCCATGGCACTTCTTGCAAGAACAAGACCATTAGCCCTGATGTCCTGGCAGAACTCCAGTTTGGGTGATTATAATTACATTTTGCCTGCTTTTGTAGCTTCAGAGGGATAATAGAACTTCCATCCCCTGCTTTCCCAGCCTGTCATGCAGGGCAGCAGTGCCAGCAGCTGCACTACCCCACCCTTGTCCAGGGTTCCTCTCCAAGGGCGGGTTAAACACAGGCTTGCTTGGTCCAGGCCAAAGGAGAGACAGGTCATGGCCTGCCATTGTAACTATTTCCACGAGTGCCATGGCTGTTGGGTGGAACCCTAAGCCTATGAACAGCTCGGCCAGAGCTTGAGCCATACCGAGGGAGAGAGAAAAAATATAGGGGAATTATCCTTCAGAGCTGCCTCACTGGGGATTCAGTGTCGCTGTTCCTTTGAGGATGTGTTTCAAAAGCATTCATGGGGCACTCTGAGAAAAGCATCCCAAAACTGAGTGATGCAGGTGACATCCTGTTTGTTGGCTGTGTCAGCGTTAGGAGGGGAGCTTTAGGAAACCCAGGGCATCCCAGCTAGGTATTTATTTAAGATTTTTCTACAGCAAACATCAACTTCTCTGGGAACAAACCAACATGTTAAGCCCTGGAGAGTCAGTGGTAGCTGGGACCCCGGTGCATCCACAGCCCTTTGCTCTTTGGAAGGGAGGGATGAGCAGCTGTGCTGCCCTGGAGGTGCTGCACACCTACACTGGTGCTGTGGCTGTGGGGCAGAGCTTGGAGCTGTGGATCTGCTGTCCTCTGGACATGCTTGGAAGCAACCCATCTCTTTAAGTCCTTTTCAATTTTCTTTTTAAATTCAGAGTTGGTCTGAGTTGATTTGGTCAGAGACTCTGTTTTTTTTATTTTTTTCCCTGTGTTTATTTGCCTGTTTGGCTGGCTCAGTATGTGTTTCATTTCCCTGGCTCCTTTGGCATTTCTTTGAAATCTGATTAGAGTGAATATGCAAACCACCTTTCCTAGTAGGAAATTCCTTCTACAAACACAAGGGTGCCAGTCTGGCTCTTCAGCAGCAAGCCCAGCTTGTCTGGGGGAGTGGGCTTGGGGGGGGTTGTTCCTGTCACTCCAGAGCCATGCATGAGCCAGGACCTGCAGTGCCCATTCCCATCATGTGCAGACTCCCACGCTGAGCCAAGCCACTCTCTGCACCACACAAGTCTTCCCAACAGCATCACCTTGGCCACTGAGCCATGTGGGAACTATGCTGGCACCTGGAGAGTGCAGGGTTGGGACCCAGGGCAGAGCTGGCTCCCTGGCTCAGAGCTGGCACAGGCTGTGCTGCTCTGCAAGGGCTGGGGAAGAGCAGCTCACAGTGGCTGCATCCCTGCAGAAGATGAGCAAGCATTTCAGTAGAGGCTGCCTCTCACTCTCCCAGTCCCCCTCTGCTCACTGAGGAGGCTCCATGCACCCAGACCCTGCATCCCAGGCTGCCACAGAGAGGGTGAGTGTGCAAAGTCACAATAAATCTTCCATCAGGCTTAGGAAGCTGCTGCTCACATTGTGCATAGACACATTTTGGCATTATTTCTCCCTGCTGCATTCTGGAGCAGCCAAATACTGCGACAGACAAGAACTTGTAGAAACAAAAGATATTTCTCCCTAAGCCAAGTGCCACTGGAAATGGTTCAGGCTGCAGCAAGCTTTTGCTCTCCTATCTCCACTTGTAATTAAGCTTTGCACTAATACCAGATGAAATTAATGCTCAAAGCTTGTTCCTTATTAATGGAGAGGGTGGTAGCTTTTGTGTATATGTGTTTAAAGCAGAGTTGAACCTGCTGATCTTGATGAATGGGTCATTTGTGCTGTGAGTTTTCTCTGAAAATGAAGAGGAAAATACACAGCACCGGTGCTGATAAGGGATGCTGTTATTTTGTGTTCTGTAGCCATTTCTCCAGGAAGCTGTTGCTTCATTTGTATTGCTTTTTTAACCTTATATGCTCAGTGGGCCCAGGCAAGGCTTCTTTCTTCTTGAATTAAATGTAATCAGGCTGAGCAGCGAGGAAGAAATGATGAATGAGGACATCATTTTGGAAAACACATATCTCCTGACTGCTTATCTCAATGACATAAGAGGACTTGAATACAGTATGGAAAATAAATGCAGATGGGGGCTCAGCATATCATACTGGAGCATAATAGCTCAGACCTGGCCAGAAACTATTTATTATTTAGAGTATTGCTCTTGTAATTTATAAAGGTTAATCATTAAAACTTTAATTCTCCTATAGGAAAATGGTTGAAGAGCTCTGGCATTAATCATGCTTGCAGCAAGAAGGGACCATGGCAATAAAAGGAGCAACCTTGCATGGAGAGGGAGTGCCTGGGCTGATCCACCCAACAGGGCACCACTGTGCTTCCTACCTGCAAGCAGATCCAGTCCCAGCCCACCATGGGAGTCACCTGGGGTAAGGATGGGTGGAAGGAAGGCTGTGTGCAAGGAGCTGAGTAATGCACAAAACGCCTTGCAGAACTGTAGTTAAAGCAAGGAGCCATTGTCCTTCAGGGAAGGCACCAAAAAAGTCCCCTCACTTCATCTCCTGGCCACCCTCCCAGACTGGCAGCAGAGAATCAGAAAGTGCCGCAGAGGCATGAAGTCTCTAGAGGGCAAGAGGAAAAAGGGACTCAGAATAAAACTTCATGGAGTGGAAAAGCGGTGAGGTTGTCTCTTCTATTCTAAGGCTACATTTTTAGCCAGGGTGAATTTGTTAATAACCCTATTAACCAGGTGATTAAGGAGGAGAAGAAAAGGGGAATAGTTGCCAAATAATTTGCTTTTCTCATACTGCAATCTACCACTGAAGTAATTCATTTGTGATGTAACTTTCTTTAGAAGAATAAATCTGATAAAATCTGGTCATGCTGAGATAAAATAGCCTTTGAGCTGGCTTGTTCAACCCAGGTCAGTGTGTAATTATGGAAACATCCAGAGTTTTGTCTGAAGCAGAAAAGGCTACTTTGCTATGAAAATGAAGGGGTCTCTTTTTGTGCCGATAATCAGATTTTCATAAAAACAAAGTGACTTTGCAAATTTGAGTCATCAAGTCATGGCTGTGTTTTGGCAGGGGAAGGCTTCTCATCACAATAAAAAGGAGTATGGCACATCCCAGAAGAAGTCCAGGGAAAGTCTCCATTAAGAGAGGATTAAGTATAATAAATAAAGGTGACAGAAAAGCTAGTGTTTAGAAAATAATAGAGGTCTAGCCCAGCTCGACCATGCTCAACTTTAAACAACCCTCAGACTTTGAATATCTGAACTTTGAGACTGTAGACTGTCTTCAGTGCTAATTGGAAAAAGCTCCTGAATGCAGCACAGCACAGTTTACCTGGCCTCCATATCGAGCATATTTCACTGCAGTGAAGTCCTGGGATGTCTTGGGGATCCAGCAGGGCTGGGCACTCCAGCAGTTTACATTGCAGCTCATTGCCCCAGGAGCTGCCAGATTCCTCCTGAAGCTGAAGGAAATGCCCAGCCTCGCTTGAAGTTTTGCAGATGTGAGGGACGAAAAGCTTTGGTTAGCCATCTGAGTACTAAATCAGTGTAATTGAATTTATATTAATTAGCAAATCCGTTTATTGACGTTGTCATAAGATGTTCCTTTAATTCAGAGTGGCTGTTTTGCCTTGCTCATGAAATCCAGGTATCAGGGCTCTCCAAGTCCTGGGATTCAGCCCTGTTCAAGAGCACCCCTCACACCACCAGTGTGCAAAATGCCCAAATGTAACTGCTGGCAACAAAAGGGAAACAGCAAACACAGCACCAGATTCGTGTATTTATTGTTGTTGACTTTCCTTTCTCTTGAGAAGTGTAACTTTAGAGCAACCCCAGCCTGGTGGTGTCTTGCAATAGCCTGTGATGCTATGGGGCTGATGCAGCCCAAAATAATGAGGGTTTCTGGATGTGAAACACAGATTTGGCCATGTGTAGCCTTCAAGCTTTGGTTCTTCCAGAGAACAGGGAGTGGGATGGGGTTGAGCTGGGGAAGGACTCAGGAGCACTTCTGCTCAAGGCAGCAGCAGCAACCATCCAGAGCCCTTGGCATCATTCCTGATTGCAGCCCATGAGGGATGGCTGGAGGATTTCATTCAGAACGCCTGCAGATCCCTGACAAATGGATGCCTAAGTTCATTGCAAAATGATGGACCAAGGATGGATGCAAACTAAAAACTAGGACTGGACCTATTTTGGAAATCCTTTAGTGATGTCTTTAATGAAAATGACAATTATCCTGGTGGTATTTGTTTCTCCTCCTTTTTGTTTTATTTTAAATTTCACTTTTAAAACATGTGATTTCCATTTTTTTGCTAGGTCTCCCCTTGTTTCTGATTTACTTCGGCAAATATCTCTAAGTAGGACTGCAGTGCCACACAACCGAGGTGCTCTTCTGCCTGCTGAAAAGCCACTAAATCTTGGAAACTGACCATGAAATCTAAAAACAGAACAGAGATGATGGCTGGAGCAGCACTTCCTCAGAAAAAGAGTTGTGGAAATGTCAAACACAATGAGCTGTTTGCCTCTCAGATGATGTGTGACAAAGGAGATTGTACAGCATGGGGCAATCCCAACCTGCCATCCCAGGCTCAGTGGTGGCTGCAGCACTGCCAGCACTGACGTTCAGTGCATGAGGAAGGTCACAGAACCATGGAATCATTAAGGTAGGAAAAGACGTCCAAGTTCATCAAGTCCAGCCTTCAAGCAAATGCCACCATTCCCACTAAACTGCATTGTGAAGTGCCACATGTACTAATTTTTGAACCACTTTACAGGGCTGATGACTCCACCATTTCCCTAGGGAGCCTCCTGCTGCCTTCTCCCTGCCTCTCTTTCCAGCTGTAAATTGGGAATAGAGTTAGTACCTGCTAACTGAAGTTGGGCAGGGGATGCTTTTGGCAGTATTTATTTTGAAGACCACTGTGTGATATCTCACAGATCACACAATAAAAGGCAAAACATTCTGTACGACGAAAGGAACCTCTGGTCTGTAAAACAACTCTTTTTGGAAGTGCCATAGAAACCTGTCAGAGCTCATCCTTCAAAGGCAGCTGCTGCATAGGCCAAGGGCTCCTCACTTACATGCAGAACAAAAACAATGTCTGCGAGGTAAGAAAGTGTGAAGGGGAAATAGTCTTCCCCTCCATATTTGCACACTGGTCTTTAAATTGCATCATATAAATCAGCCCCACCAACTAAATGTGGCGTGTTCTGAAATACTGTATTTGCTTTGGATCAGTTCACAACCAGATTGCTTTTATTTTGTTTCATAAGAAGTTGAGATTGGAGATGTATGGACATGTTACTCTTTATGTTTGCATCTGCCACCCTGGCAGGAGAAAAATGGTTGCTTTGGTTTTGCAAGCATTCTCCACTTATTTTCCTAAAATGGTTTGGATGAAATACTGTTGGTTAATATAATTAGCTGAAATAATAAACTGGAAAGTGTTTGGTTTTGTTTCCTTTTGGAAGGAAACATACTGCAGTGAGCTCAACACCCTATAGTGCAGTTGGCACAACCTGTAATGCCATGATGTGAACACTTTGGAGTGGATCACAGCCTGCCCCCAGCCCTAGTGATGGTCCTGCACAGAGGGACCAGAATTCCCACTGCTCTGTCCCTGCTATGAGCATGGGTTGTCCTTTCAGCTCTTGCAAAGGCAATGCTGCTGGGATGGATGGGATATCCCTGGAGAAAAGGATGTTTTCAGGAAGGCAAAGGGAGCTGCAGAAGAGTACAGCATGTTCCTACATGCCAAACATGCCACCTTAGGTTCACTTTCTCCTTTTCTTACCAGCATCCTTATCCAGATAGACCAAAAACTGTTTTCAGTGAGTGCCAAAGGACAAACTCCTGATGCACACAAGCAGAAAGGAGTCATGTTCCCAATGTGCAGCTATTAGTGAGCAGGAGAGCCCTGCACTAGATCAGATACAGTGGGCCAGAAATTCCTGGCATTCCAATGGGCAATTCAGTTCTCTCCTTAATCCTTCTTTCAGCCCTTGAAGGAGCTTGGCGATTTCATCACTCCCCTCAGGAGGAGGGATGGGTGCACTGGGCACATTTGGATGTGTTCCTTTGGGCATCTGCAGTCATCACACTGCAGCATCTGCTGATCCTGGGGAATAAACAGAAATGTCTCTGTGTCATGCACAAAACTCTTCTGCTTCCATTGCCCATGTGTATTAAAAGAAAGTAAGTAACATTCTAGGTAACAAATGCTGCAAGCTACTAAAATTTAATTTTGAGTCAGATTTGGAAAAGATGTGTGGGGCTTTTAATGCTTTTGAACCTGATAGTACCAATTTTTATCCCTGGCCTCTATAGCAACGCTGCCTCCTGTCCCACTTCTCAGTATATCCTCCCTGTGCAATAACCTCTGCTCCTTCATCCTGTATGAGTTGTGTACACTTGGATAGTGGATCAATCACCATAACAGCTGTTGTCTTTAAGGTTTATTAATGCTTTCCAACTGAATTCTTGTTTTCCTGCTAATAACCCTACCCGTGGAACACTTTTCTGGACACTCAATTATTCATGTGGCAAACTTGCCACCTGAGTGCTGGTGGGAAATTAGTAAGCCTTGCATCCAGCTGGAAGCAAGTCATTTGTAATTTCTGCAATGGGCTTGAAATTGGGATTATTCCACTGCAGGTCTGTCTTTACTCCAAGCAATGCTCAGGAAGGAAGAGCAGCTGATGTATTTGGAGGGATGAGAGTTGCACAGGCACTACCCATAGGGATTTGTTTGGCCCCACTGCTCTCATTAGCTTGGATTTGTGGAGTGCAGCTGAAAGGAGGAGAGGACTGAAGTGAAGGGGGCAAGCAGAAAGTGAGGGTTTGGCCCAGCTGCTGCTGGTGGGAATGAGGAACAGCTCTGTAGAAAGAGACATGTCATGGTGCTGGAGCAATGAAATTCCTATGTGGCTTGTGTGGGTCAGGCTCTTTGGCAATAATGGGCTGGGCAAAGCCTCAACATAAATGCCTCTGCAGCAGCAGTGAGGACTTGGACTAAGGAGAAAGCCAGACTGGGTTTTGTTATGCTCCTCTTGTTTAAGCAAAGCTGCAGATATCCTTTCAGCAGCTCAGCTAATAGCTGCTACCTGTCCCCAGCAGTTCTCTCTAGGTTTCGGTAGATAGGCAGTGCTTAGGACTAGATACCACTGCTGGGCACAGCTCCAGTTCCCTGTGGTAGAGATAGAGACAGTATGTGATCTTTTGCATTGTTATGCTTTATCATTTTAGTGTATATTATATTTGGCAGTCAGAATAGTTGGCCAAGCTGGGAGTCATCTCTCTGCTTCAAAACAGTGCAGCTTGGCAGTTCTGTTTATCTTTTACCAATTCATTTTAATGGAAGCTGAAATTTGAGAAGTTTAAAAATTAAAAGGAAGACTGTGATAGCTATAAAGCAGGGGTTTAACTTGTGGCTTTCTTTTTTTTTCCTTTCACTTTCTTTATTGGCCCCAGGCATGATAACAGAGCTATCCATACCGGCAGTGTCAGTACTTTTATGCTGACTGTAAAAATACCCTGAACAATTTATGCTGAAGAAGCCAGCACCTCTCTCAAATGCAGCATTGCTGGGGCCAACATATTCCTCTTCCAGACAACTGAATATTGAAAAGAATGCAAAACACACTGAAAAAGCAGAACCTGTCAGTCATCCCCTGGCAGCTCTCAGCACTGGAAAGGATGGATGAAGAAATCAAACATGGCTATCTATATCCAGTCACTTGAATGCTGAGCTCAGAGGCAGCTCCTTGAGGGGTGGGATACAAACTTTTCTCTAGGATGGGCTCTAAATATCTGGGGCTCTGCATGGACAAGCTGCTCTGCTGCAGGGCATAGCCAAGCCATTTCCAGCACGTGCTTGACAAAGCCCATGGCAGGATGCAAGGAGAAAGGAGTCCTGCAAGCCCTGCCAGGAGCCCTCAACAGCAGTGGGACACCTACAGCTGGTGCAGGAGCTGTGTACAAGGTTATCCTTGGGAAGCCAGGCATTCCTGCTGCTACAGTGCATCCCTGACTGTGGCTTCTGAGGAGCTGTGTGTGCTGGACCTGACTCCATCCTCCATGAGGATTTAGGAGGTGGTGGCTTTGGTTCTTCACAAGCAGGGCTGACAATGAGCCAGGTGTGCTGTGGCAGCAAGTGGCTGCTGGCAATGTTTTCCACCTTTCTGCCCCTAACACACATCGTGCTAGAAAGTTCTTGCAGTGCTACAGTGGCCCACCATCTTCTTCATCCCTCTCCCCCAGTGTGAGCAATGCATGACAAATGCAGAACCATGCACGCATGGGTACAATCTGACTGTTCCACAGTCAGCAGCACACCCATCAATCCACTGGAGTCACTTTAAACTGCTTTTCTTCTATTTGTTTCATTATGCTGTTACGGCTCTCCTCAGACACAGTGCTAATTAACTCAATCCCATCCTAGCAACTCCTGGCTCCCACATCATCTCCAGGGTTTCCAGTCCAGGGAATTGTAACAGATCATTTGTCCCATGGGCTTTAAATGGATGCTTTTCCATGATGGAGCTGTAGGCAGAGGGACTCATAATTGCAGAGGTGCATTCAAGTCTCTAGCTCAGTATGCAGCATCAAAATTTGGATAGACTTTAAATAATTCATCACTGGGCTTTGGTATATTTAGTTATTCAAATTGGGAATCTAGAATTTTGTTCTGCAGAGAGCTGGTGTGTGTCATTGTCAAAGGTTAGCTCTGCCGCCCGTGTCCATGCAGAGGAGTTCAGGCAAATTAAGTCAGAAGAAGTGACTGGCAGCAAAAGGTCCAGCAGGTACAGCAAAATCTGTGACACATAATAATGCCATGAGGGCCTCCCAGCAGCTGTGGTCTGGGTGATGCTGGCACGTTGTCCAGCAGGATACACACTGCCGAGGTGTTGGGAAACTTAATTAGCAAGGAGCACTGCCCAGGATTACAGATTACACCCATTTGCATGGTTTAGGTAAGGTCTTCAGGCTTCGACCCATGAGCTACCAGCACTTGGGGACTGTCTTCATCTGTTGCCCCCTGCTCTGTATGTGGATTGCAAAACACTGGAGGCAGGGAGATGCTCTTGCTTTTTGCTGCGTCCTGTGACTGTAGCACAGGCAAGTGGGTGCTCGTACCCATTAGCAGACATGGCAGCAGTGCTGGACTCAGAGTCACCGATGGCAGAGACCTGAGGTTTGGCAGACACCCCGACCCACTAGGCAGTGCTGCAAAGGGGTGGTTCAGAAACTGGAATCCATAACTTCATTTTATTTCTTCATGACCTCTGGCCTGACCCCCTTTCTTAACTCAAAGGAGGTCTTTGAAAAGGGGCTCCAGTAGAGATGACTCAGGAGGGGTCTGTGTGCAGCATCTCCCAAAGAATGAGATCTACTCAGGGTGTCCAAAGTTATCCAAGCCACAAAGCACAGTGAAGCCTTTTGTCCACAGAACAGGCTATTTCAGGGAAATGCTGTTGTTCAGGAGGGGGTTGATTCTGCAGGGTCCCAACACCAATTCCCCTTGACAGGAGAGAGCAGGAAGCACTCAGCACCTCTCTCTAGGATCTCAGACCATGCACAGCATTGAAGCCTTTTTTCTACTTCTTGTTTTTATGCATTACAGTCACATTATAAAGAAGTCCTGCAGAACATTCAATTACTTACTGCACAATTATAATCATATTTGTATATCTATAAGTAGGTCACCAGTCTCTTAGGTTAATCAATTATAATGGCATTCACACCGGTTTATTTCATAAATCACTGACTTTTCATGTATCCACTGAGATAATGGAGGAAAACCATCTAATTTTGATCTAAGTAGAATGAAATGTGAATGTGCATAATTTGCTCTTACAAAGTGTATCTAATGTTCTCTACATCTGTATTTATTTGTGCTGTTTCATGCTGCATATCGTTTAAGTGGCAAAAAAATACAGAGGCTGCTGCACTTAAAATTAAATGACCCAGAATAATAAAATTTATCCACATTTATTTTACATTGTTCATCATGAAAGATATTTTAATAACCTCATTCTGATGCCTGGTGCACTTATTACCAATCACACTGAAATTTGAGTCCTGACAGCAAGCTTGTTTGGTGTGCTACAGGGATATTTTGGGAAGCTGTTTTGCCATGTAAACTAGGAAGTTAAGTGGAAAGGGTGGGCTTTAGTCAGGCTGGGGACAGAGAAGGCTTTAGGACATAGCTGGAGGCCACCAAATAGTGGGCATCTATTGAGCCACTGAGGTTGTAGCTGCTTTAATGCCTGCCCAAGCTGCAATTTTCAGACAACTCAGTGAGCAGGACAAATAATAACTGAATGGCTTCTCTTTTCTGCCTGCTTAGCATGGGTGCCTTAGCACTGCTGTTGGAGAATATGTGTGGGAGAACTTTGTGCCCCCCTCAGTGGTGTCCTGAGCAGGCTTTGCTTGGCTGGGTCGAAGGGACTGGGATGTATTTTGTGAAGTACAGACCAAGACCTAGACTTCTGCTACCAGAACTGGCTGGTCCCAATTTGACTGAAGAAACTGCAGAGGAGGGAAATTTCTGGGGCTTGGGATGCCCTTCAAGGTTCTAGCTGATGTGCCTTGGGCTAGTTTGGGTTGGTGAAGGAGTGAGGTCATGGCAACCTACAGCTACCTGCAGAAATGACGGAGCCAAACTTTTCTTGGTAAAGGCAAATGACGTAACAAGGGGCAACAGCAGCTTTGGAGACTCAAACTGGAGATCAGGAAAACTTCTCTGTGAGAGAGATGCATGGTCATCCAGTGGGATTGTGGCATCTACAGCCTGGAAGGTTTTCATGTTCTGGCTAGATAAAGCCATGGCCAAGCTTTTTTAGTGCTGGTAATAACCCTGTTTTGAGG
This sequence comes from Anomalospiza imberbis, assembly GCF_031753505.1. NCBI lineage: Eukaryota > Metazoa > Chordata > Aves > Passeriformes > Viduidae > Anomalospiza > Anomalospiza imberbis. The sequence continues at coordinate 7,423,368 of NC_089694.1, forward strand.
AGGAGGATGGATGAGAGGCTTTTCCCATCAACATTGCTGTGGTCCCATTCTTCAGGATCCTTGAGAGGGAATTCAAGAAGGGTGACACAATGGGGTGTGAACCCTTTTCTTCACAGCTAACACACCTTGAGTTTTGACATCACCTAAGTGAGAGACATAACTCTAGAGGCAGAGGGGACAGGGAGGTAGAGGGTCTGCTCAGCAGAGACCATTCCCTGCCTCGAGCATAGTGGAACACTCATTGCAAGCAAACTCTGCTTGAGTGATGAGCTCAGATATTTTGCCTGGATGCAAACCATTGTTCTTCATCCTGCCCCTCTTGGAGAAAATGTTAAGCAAACCAGTTTTAGCTTTCTGTCTGCAGGAATGTCTGCCTAAGCATCCCTTTGGCTGTCAGCCTGGAAAATGCCAGTGTTGGAGAAGTGGCGATGCAGGGACTGCATCCTGAACAAAACCCAGTGTGCAAATTAAATGTAGAGAGGGACTCACCTTGGGCAGAGTCACTGACTGCTCTGGAAATGAGTTATTGGTTAGGAGATGGATTCTGCTTAAGCACTGTCTGTTTTGCAACTGTGGAACAACTTTGTGCTGATTTCCAAACAGGACCTGAAAGAGCAGGCGAATGTTTGAGCTCAGCTTTGTGAGACGGCAGCTCCGCGGGATTTCCCCACCTGGCAGCATCTCCCCAACCCAGCGCTGGGAGCTGCAGGTTTGCTCCGGGCATGCTGTGCCCTACAGCTCACTGCCATGCTGGGAGCTCCACATCCCCACAGATCCTCACGATTCCCTGCTAGCTAACCGGGCTGCTGTCAACCCCTTAATCCCAAAGCAGCTCATGAAGGGGAGCTGACAATGGAGCCTAATGAAATTACACTTTTTATTTTTTTTTAACCTCGGATGCAATTTTTTACTAAAACTTTCCATCTTTTCAGCAGAAGCTGCTACCTGAGGAATAATCAGTGTTTTCAGATCTTCTTCTGAGATTTTTTTGTGTGTGTTTTGAAGGAAAAAAAAAATCCAGGAAAAAAGCCCCAAGAATTTTATACTGAATTGTTTCCTGCTTTCCTTATGGAGAAATAGCAGCTTTCATCCGAGGGATTTCTGCTACATGGAGCTGTTTAGTTTTGACAGAAGGTTGCTTGCTTTTTTTAAATCTGAAATTGTTTAGCAAAAGTGCCCTGGCTCCTGTGACTTGGCCAGCTGGAAGGTCTGGCTCATTATTAATGTAATTATTTACTCATTTGTTGTGGTAGAAGCAGAGCCCTCGGACCATCCACGTCAGCCTCAGGCACTGTGGAGGTTCCCGTGCAGATTTGGTGACCGTGTCTGGGGTGAATAGGAGGGGGATAGCTCCAGAGAAGCATTCATGAGGATTTATGTGTGTCGGACTCCTGTTTTGGAATGGAAATGTGTCAGTACATCATAAATATTCCAAGTGATTTACGTTCACTGGTTCGGGTGCCTTAGCCCCAGGAGTAGATAAATTGTGGTTTAACGTGTTATTTACGCTTTCAGGAAATTCAGTGCCTTTGGAAAGCACTGGATGGAAAGTCCTAAAGGGAAGTTGACTTCTGGTGGGATGGATAACCAGCAGGAAAGGTTCTACCAGATCTCAGGTCCCACTCTGCGCAGGGCCCTGCGGGAAGTGTTGAAAAGCAACTTCTCAAATTGTTTTATATCTCTATAGATGAGTTTAATCCCTTTCTATTTCTACAGGAGTTTGGAAGTCCTATGTGTCTGAAATGATAGCAGGTAACACAATAGAGGGCTTAGCTGAATTTTAGGTATGCAGCTGAGCTAAATTAATTAACAGTAGTCTGTTTCAAATGTATGGCAGAGTAATACCAGTCTAGTCTATAGAAAGATTCTTTGGGACTTAATAGTGAACTGGGAGTAATTGATTATGCAATAACCCGTGGTTAAGCAGATGATATCAGCAAGTCAGAGGGTAGGGTTTGGATTTGCCATTTTCCAGCAAGGATCCTTTGTGTTTGCTCTGTGAAGTCAGTCTACAATGGTGTCTGTGAGGGTGCCTAGAGTTCCTGAAATTCCCATGTGGATCATGGGTGTAATAACCCACCCTTCACTAAAGGAAAACTATTATAGCATAAAGCTTGCAGGCTCAGAGCAGGTACAGCTGAAAGAGAGAATTGAGTATTTTGTTAAGAACAGATAGTTGGCTTAGGACCTTATAAGTACCTATCTAAGCCCCGTTCAATTAATGAAATACAATTTAAAGCAAAAAGGATTGGTACTAACCAAACCACTGCAATATAAGCTCTTCTAATTATGCAATAAGATAATGTCCACCAGATTAAAATTTTAATTAGCTTAATTTAGAAATAGAAAAAGCATTAGATTTCTAGTTCTGGAACACCTAAAATGACCTCAAGGGGGGAAAGAAATTGAAAATCATTTGAGCATTGTGTGTATTCACGTCTGTTGTTTTCTGAAACACGTCAGCAAATCCCAATGGGCTTGGACTCCTGGCTTTGCTTGCCAGGACCTGACTGGGGAGCTTAGGAGAGCTTGGGGAGCTCTGGGAGCAAGGGCAGTGCAAAGGAGTGCCCAGCACTCATTTCTAGCCCCAGCTGCCTGCAGTCCCTCTGGCTCTGCTTTCAGAAGGCAGAAAAATGCTTGCTATAATGGGGACTTTTGTTCTTTTATGTTTTCTTTTTCCTCTTTCCTTTTCCCTATTCATAGATTTAAAGGCCAAAACAGACCATTAAGTCCAACTAATCTTACATCCTGCATGACAAAGGCCATCCCGCCCATCCCCTAATTCCTCAATACCACGGCTGACCATGACCATGTGATTATATACCCTTCTGTAAATGCACTGGGAGCCTCTGTGTGCTCCGGGCACAGAGCAGGACCCCACTGAAAACACCCAGCCTTGATTTAAAGACTTTAAGTGGCAGATGATTCATCACATCCCTCATGAAACCATTCCAATGTATAATTAACACTTACAGTAAAAGAAGTCATTGGGACTGAAAGCACAGGGAGCTGTAACAGAGAGTGCACAGTGTACAGTTGTGTTTGGTTATGAGGTAAGGAATCCAACAAATTGCTTTTTTTGTCTTTTCAGGGGAGAAACAAAGATATTTGAACCATTTGCATAGCATGGAAGCTCTTCAGCCCACCTTTTGAATGGGCTAGAAGTTTGCTAAGGAAGCTTTGAGGAGATGGAGTAATAAAGAAAAGAGGGTTTTATTATGCAAGGTTGAGTGGGAAACTTTTATTGGGAGGGTTTGGCCAGCTCCTAGTCCCATGGGGAAAGCAGGATGAATTTGACTGTTGTGTGTTTCCCTTTTGGAAGGTCAAAGCCATTCCATATAATTGCAAAGCAGCATAAGAGAGAAACACTTATTCCTCTGTCAAGGCTGTCAAAAATGGAGGAGGAAAGGAAGTCCCAAACACTACATTTCATCAAAGCCCTGAAGGTAAAAATGATCTGCTGGCTTGAAATTTATCTTAATGAGCAAAATCCAGCCAATGAAACAGGGTGCATATGAAAGTGACAGATGGAATCATTTAAAGTTTGATTCTTTGCATGAAAGAAAATAATATTTTTTACAAGTTATTTTTCTTCTGGTTGTTACAGTGTTCTGCATAGTGTCACAGCCAGATTAATTACCCTAAGTCTCTCAAAAATTCAGAGTTAGAGGGAGCTCTTGGAAAACTGTTATATCACTTGGGACTTAGGCAGGTCCATAAAAGCTCTGTGCAGTAGGAGGACACACATTCTTGTAGGAAATCTCCTAAATTCTGATGCTGAGAGGTGCTCTCCTCCACCCCTTAGTGTGCAAGGCCAACATTATGTGTTGCATATCTTTAATAGGGAAAGATGAGCAGGAAAATACATTATAATAATATCATCTCATCATCTCTTCGGACAGGTAATTCTTGCAGTTACCTAGTGCACATCTGTGAGTAACAGCAGTGGACCCCATCCCTGTGAGAGGGCAGGAAACAAAGCATTGACCCCCTCTCCTCTGCCCACTTAATTTCTGATTATATCAATGAGCAGTTAGCAAAGGTTCAAGACACAAAGGAAGGTCATCTGCTGGCTTCTCTGATTTAAGCCGTGTCAGACTAGATGCTGTGTACCCATAGCAAGTGTTTGACTGTGCAGCCCTCTGCCTGAGGCATGAAAAACTCACATTGGCATCAGATGGGTGAGGGGATGTTGAGGCCGTGGTGAGGCTGCTGCTGGTCCCCAGCCATCCTTTCCATGGATTCAGCATTCCCAAAGCTCTGAGCAGGAGGCTGAGCCTGTGCTGCTCAGCCCTGGCTGAGTGGGCTGGTGCTCACACCACCCCACACCCATCTCCTGTGCAAGGCAAGGAGTGAAGGCTCTGGCCAGACACGATCTGCACATGCACTCCCTGCCATGTGGCTCTGTGTCAGCTGGGAACAGAAGGAAGGGATTGCAAGGAATTTCTTCAGATGTGTTCCAGCAGCAGATTAAAATAGCTGCTACTATTTTGATCCAGTGAAGTGGCAGCTCAGGCACATGCAGGACTGGCAGCATCTGTGCAAAGAGGGATTCCAAGGGCAGCCTGGGACTGTAGTGATGCAAGCACAGGGCTGGCCCAGGGTGCCCAGGGCTGGCCCCGGCCAAGGTGGTAGAATGTAGGATCAGGAGGTATAAATTCACCCTGACCCGGTTTTCTGTGAGTTATTGCAAAGTGTTGTAATGCTATGAACCCTGAGTGTTTTTGGGAAACCACAAGAAATTGCTGCGCTCAATATCTGTAATTTACATCCAGTCCAGCTGGGGATTTTCTGCTGAATTCTGCTGTGATGAAATTTTAAATGTTTAATTGTATTTTTGTTTTCTTTTCCAGAAATTTCAGTGTAATATAACACGAATATTCTGTTCCCCTGTGGACTCACGACAGCAGTGTGTGTGGGGGGTGGGGTGCAGAGGAAAGGGAGCTTTTTCTTTTTTAGGAGTTTTTTTTACATTTAACTGGAATGTGAAACTCCTGCTTTGTCCCTCATTTTCTATTTTATAGGGGGATGCTTGCTGTAGGCCTTTAGCAGCTTGGCAGACCTAGATTTGAATAAAAGAAAGAAAATTTATCTCTGCATCTTCAGAAACTGTGAATTATTTATTTGCTATTCCTGCTAAATCTGCAGTTGCAAAACCTCGCTGCAAAATGAGCATTTCTTTGTTTCATTGGACTGTGGGATCACTCCCTGAAGATTCATCAGCCCTGCTGCTGGAAGAAGCCGTCCTCAAAGCTTCTTTTACTGTTATTATTATTTGGTATTGCTTGAGATTATTTTTGCTTCACCTTCATTTATTCTCCTGTTCATTTTAAAAACTAGGTAATTGCATGAAGTAATCTGAAATTTAAGACCTCCTCCTGAGATTTTTTTTTGCGCCTGCATCCAATTCTCTGTCACATAGGTTAATTCCACAACACTGTGTTGCTCAAATTCAGCATCAATTTCAACATGTAAATATTTATACAGCATCCAAGATGCAGTCTGTGCACAGAATGACACCAAATTAACTTGACACTAGCTACTGTAAGATTGAAGAGTGTCCAGACAAAAGGTGGTACCAATTTAACCAAATCTATTTCAAAACCTAATTCAATGTGAAGGGCAAATTTCACCTTTCAGAAGTCTTGAATGCCTTTGGACCAAATCCCACTGTTTTCACTCCACACAGGACTACCTATTGAGATAGTGTGAGGTAATATTATGCCTTTTCTCACTGTTCTTTCAGGGCCATGTCTTCCCCCTGGGTTTTAGGAAGATTTAACAAATATTTGTATGAGTCTTTTAACAGCCTTTTTCTTCAGTGTAAAACCACTGCTGAAGACCACCATACATTATCTTAGTCTCTTACCCACCTTAATCAGACAAATGCTGTAGGTTTTGTCCTGAACTAGGTCAGATACGCCAGTTTCGCATTATATATCTTCAGGGTGGGCACAAAGTGTCCCTTGGACCATATGGTCTGCAGCCCTGGGCTCTGTTGGCTCACACTCTTTCTAATTCCTCCTAATCTGCTCATAAGCACCTCCAAAAGGGTTCTTCACACACCTCACCGGTAATCTCTATGAATGCCTGGTTGCTCTTTGGATCTAATGCCAGATGGTATTAATATACCCATCACTGTAATTATCCAGACAAGCAAACAGTGGCAGGAGCAATCCCAACTTCTCACTTTTCCCACTGATTCAGAGGCATTCTTGAAAGAGCCCTTTCATCCCCATGGATCCTGTTCCCTGGAGTTGTCCCAGGCTGTCCTCATCAAAAGGGAATTTGATGTTTCAGCAGTTTCTCAGCCAGTTTCATGCTGGGAAAGAATCAGTGGTGATGGGGCAGTATCATTCATTCACCCTCCAACTGTTGCCCAGACACTTGGTACATGGCCAGGTGTCAGTCCCACATCAGGTCCTCCTTTAAAACCTTTCACAAGACAGAGATCTATGTGTGAAGTGGAAATTCTGCTGATGCCTTGTAACTTGAAAGCTAGCCTGCCTTTTGTCTGTCTCCAAGATTTGCTGCAGTGAACAGCCTGGACAGAAGGTTTCTGATGCCATGTGTTGGGAAGGAGGTACTCCTGAAAGCTTCCTGCACCCAGCAAGTTCGGTGCAAATACCTCCTGCCAAGTCCATCTAAATGCTATGTGGCATTTAGACAAAGTTTATTTAGCATGAGCCCACAGCAAAATGAAACTGCAAGGGAGTATATTGAAATTATCTTGAAATTATCTTGTAAATTGGGTCCCTTGAGTATCGGGGTCTTTGTCTCAAGTTTTTAAAGGCTGCCCAGTTTACCACACACCCAAAGAGCTTTGGGCAATGTGTGTATTCAAGGAGGCAAGATCTATAAGTAGAGATAAATGCAAGATCAGTTCAATAGCTGGAAAAAACAGAGCTCTTTTGAACACCTCAGCCTTTCCAAGACCCATCTCCTATTACGGAGAAAGATGTTACACTTGCATCAAGTGTATTTGGTTTTAGGAATGAGCAGCACTGATGCCATAGTGACAAGAAGGAAGACTTTGATGCCCACATCACAAAGAATATGCAAACTTGTATTATTCCTTTGATTAGCTGCTCTCTGATATGTCAAGTCCATGAATAATCAAGCCTCATTTTCTAATTAGTTTACTCATCACCCCACTGCTCCATGCCTTCATTCATTTGCATACCCTGTACTAGATAAGGGCATTATTCTATGAGGTGCTAGCAGGGCTTCCACCTCTCTCCCACCACAGCGTTTCTTTGGTCCTTTCCCAGATTTTTCCTTGCTCTTGGCTTTGCTTCTTCACCCAGGCAATGACCATCTCACTGCTCTGTGCTTTTCCACTCATTTTCAGACTTGTTTCCCCAGGGAGTAGAGTGGTGTCATCCACGCTGTCTGTCTCCCAGTGATACTTTTTGACTCCATAATTTGGTTTTACCCAGTCTCAAAGGAGAAGTAAAAGGATCAAAGTTGCTGGTTTGCACATCTTATGGAAGTAGTGGAGGAGAGGTCCTTTTGGGGCAGCTGGGGACCAGGCTGGAGCATCCACTTCATCACTTTGAGGACAAATGATGGGAAAAGTGTTTTTGAATGCCATGGCCACAAACCTGTTTAGCCATCAGCTATTCCAGACAAGATAGACAATTCCATAAAGAAAAGCTGCAGCAGTTGGGCTGGTGATGATTATGTGTGTTACTTTAATAAATATGTTCTTTTCTTGACACAGGAGGCTTTTCTGTACTGATTTCATCTATCTTCTCCCCTTTCCTGCACAGGTACTATAAGATGAATCACATTACAAGGAGATAAAGCAAACCTAATAGCTCGTTTGCATTTCTTTTAATCAAGTTATTCTAATTGTGCTATTGTGCAAATAAGCTTTCCCCTCTCATCTGGAAAAGACTTTATCCTCCCAGCAGCTGAGGGTGCCTCAGCAGCTGGGGTTACCCCAGCCCTGGCCAGGGCTGCCCCAGCCCAGCCCTGTCCATCTGCCCAGGGGGTTCAAGCTGGCTGCACTCCAGCCCTTGTCTGTACCAAACAGTGACACTGGGACCTACTCAGGCTGAACTGATATGAGACTTGCTCCTTTCAATAAGCTGGAGGCCTTAATGCCTGGTAAAACTCTGTTTTACACACTAAGAGCCAGCTTAACTCAAACTGATGTGTGTTTTCTTTTTGTTGGAGCCGAGCAGTCACCATTTGCCAGCCAAATGCAGAGGTGAAATTCAGATGCTGTGGAAACAAAGGTTTTCAGGAAGTACACAGGGATGTGATGATCAGCCCCAACTGATGAGCTAACAACAGTTTCCTAAAGCAGCAAAGATCAATCTAGGGCTTGAGGCACAAGGTGTTTTATTGATCTGTCTCTGGGCAAACACCCCGTGCCTTTGCATACAAACCCCTGATTTTCTGAATATTCCCGTGGGTAATAAGAGAGGGTCAGCTCAAAATGAGATTCTTTACCAGCTCAGCTTGGCCCTGCTATACTGGAGCGAGGCAGCTGCTGACAGGGTGGGTGCGGAAGGGACCAGCCAGTGGCAGAGTACACTTGTAGGTGGGAGAGAAGAGGAGCAGTGGCCATACCCATGTGCTCATCCGGGCATGACCACGCACTGAGACATGGGGTGATGGGATCCCCTGTGCCAGCAGAAAAGGGTCATGTGTGGGGAGTGGGAACAGGGATCATGTGTTTGGGGTGTCTGGGGGTGCCGTGTGTGGAGAAGGAGGTGGAGATTTTTTTCACTGTTGTTACTAGGTGCTCAGTGATTTTGATTGACCTCTTAGCTTAAACCAGCTGCCCCGCCAGCCATCGAATCTTGCCCGTGCTGTGAAACCTTAACAGCTCTGCTCTGTCCTACTTTTATCTAGTTCAGAGCAATTTTCATTTCTTTAGTGCCTAAGCAAATGTTTTGGGTCCCTGGATCAAAGCTCCAGAGCATCATTTACATACTGTGAGTGAGAAGGCAGCAGACTGGAGACCATCACTCATTACTGAAAGGATGATCATTGTTTGTTTAGCCCATTCCAAAATAATGGCTCTGCTGGGAACACCAACCCAGTATGCATCATATCTTTTATAGTATATATTAATTTAGTGTAGACTTTAGGCCAATGTTATTCTCTCTGTTTAATTCCCAGGTATTAGCATTCAGGATTGGTTTTAACTCACCATACAGCTTTGTTATTTCATAATGTAAAATAAATAAAACTGGAGGCAAACATTTTTTTTTTTCAATAGAAATGACTGTGAGAGAGTGATGGATATAAAGCACAGAAACATCTTTATAATTTTAAGGCTTGAATTTCAGAACAGAGAGTTTTCATTAAATGGTGCAATCCATTCATTTTGGAGATCCAAATGGAAGCAAATGAGCTCAGTAGTTCTCATGCCTAGAATCTTTGTGATAAAATTGCCTATTCCTATGGTGTAAATGTTTTTAAAATATTGTGGACAACTAGAAAAAAATGCAGAAGACAGGAGAGGTTGCTCAAGGATGAAAACCATAAAGAAATCACCTCCAAACACCACATGTACCTGCTGAAATTATTTAGAGAGAATTGCTTGAGAGGAGGGGAAAAAGGAGGCAAGTTTCTTTTTTTTTTTTTTTTTTTTTTTTTTTTTTTTTTAGGTTTTACGATGAATAAAGGTCTGGGGAGAGTGTTTATAAACTATTTTCTTTGCTACCTGCTGTGCATAATAGAAAATTCAGCTCTAGGCTGATTGGCCACGCAGAGAAACAGAGGCATCACAAGGGACAGGGAAGCAAAAGCTGAGGTGCTGTGATGGGCAGGGGAAGGAGAAGCTCAGACATTTCCAGCCCTACCTGAGGTTGGGGATTCCTGAAATGCAGCACCTCTGTGTAACATCTGTTAAGTATTGGAGCACATCAGTCAAACTGGGGTTGCCCAAACCCATGGTCCCACCCTGGCTGCTTTTCCATGAAGAACAAGACACTGGGGATGGGGTGAAAATCTCCTTTAGCCAGAAACCTCTTCTTTTTATTATTGCTTTTTTCTTGCAAGGCTGCAGTTGTCACAGGCATTTATTGCCTCAACATCATTTACACCAAGAGGGAAAGGAAAGCCTCGGGCTCACTGGCTGTGTTGTGCTTCATGGCCCTGCCAGGTCTTGGCACATGGTGTGGATGTGTCCCCGTGGAATGGCATGGGACGAACACGGGGTGAGCACCCATGTGCTCCCCCCCACCTGCCTCACAGAACAGCCACCAGCTGCTGGAGGGCTAAACAACATTTGCACACAAATATACACAGGACTGTAATCAGAGATAAATCCAGAGAGTCCTTGTTGTTATTGTTTTTTATACAGAACACTCTCGTTGCGCAGAGAGGTTTTGAAATATGCTGACAGAGATAGCACAGGTATTTGCTACCTTAACAGAAACCACTGTTTCTGTGGGCATCAAGCCTTGGGGCATCAAGAAAAACAGGCGGTGCACTACCTCTCCACCCAAAAACCCCCAAACAAAACCAAAACGCTGGGTGTTGGTGTGAGGTGTGGAGAGAGAGTGGACAGCTCGGTGCCCAACGACGGGAGTGTGCGTGTGTACGAGCCGGGCGGGACGGTGACGGCGGCTCCGCGGCCGCGCCAGTGCCGTGACCCGGGCCGTTCCCTGCGGAGCACGGCCCGCGCTGCCAGCGGGCCCCGCGGCGGGCACGGGGCCGCGCACGCACTGCCGAGGACGCGGCGCTCCTCAGGCCGCCCGCTCCGGGACGGGCACAGGGGAACAGCGGGCACAGGGGGACAGCGGGCACAGGGGGACAGGGGGCGCAGGGGGACAGCGGGCACAGGGGGACAGCGGGCACAGGGGAACAGCGGGCACAGGGGGACAGGGGGCACAGGGGGACAGGGGGCACAGGGGAACAGCGGGCACAGGGGGACAGCGGGCACAGGGGGACAGGGGGCGCAGGGGGACAGCGGGCACAGGGGGACAGCGGGCACAGGGGAACAGGGGGCACAGGGGGACAGGGGGCACAGGGGGACAGGGGGCGCAGGGGGACAGCGGGCACAGGGGAACAGGGGGCACAGGGGGACAGGGGGCACAGGGGGACAGGGGGCGCAGGGGGACAGGGGGCGCAGCGGGACGGAGCATCGCGGTGCGCCCCGGGCCGGCCGCGCTCGGAGCACACTCGGTGTGCGCGACGGCTGCCGCCGGCGGGAGAGCCGGTCCCGGTGCCGTGCCAGTCCCGGTCCGTGCGTGGAGCGCGGTGCCGGTATGGTCCCAGTCCTGGCGCCGTTCCCGGTGAACGGTCCCATTCCCCGTCCCATTCTCGGGGCCGGTGCGGAGCGGCCTCCCGGGGCGGGGCGGTGCCGGCGCGGCGCCGGTGCGGGGCGGAGTGGCCGCGCGGGGCGGTCCCGGGAGGGGGCAGGGGGCGGTGCCGGTGCCGTCCCGCTCCGGTGCCGGTGCCGGAGCGGCCGCGCGGGGCGGTCCCGGCGGGGGCGGGGCCGGGGCCGGGAGGGGGCGCGGCCGCGGCGGGGCGGGCGGAGGCGCGCGGCGGGGCCGGGCGCGGGGGCTGCCGGGAAGGGCCGTGGGCAGCGGCGGGCGATGGCGGCGGCGCGGGTCCCGCCGCGGCGGAGGCGGCGGCGGCTGCGGAGGCTCTGAGCGGGGCGGCGGCGGCGATGCGCGGCGCTGCCGGCGACGATGGAGGACCGGTCCCACAAGGTGCTGCTGGCGCTGGTGATGCTCTTCCTCTTCGCCGTGATCGTGCTGCAGTACGTCTGCCCGGGCACCGAGTGCCAGCTCCTGCGGCTCCGCGCTCTCAGCCCCGCCGCCGCCGCCGACCCGTACCGGGCGGAGGACGAGACGCCGGCGCGTTTCGTTCCCCGTTTCAATTTCTCCGCCGACGACTTGCTGCGGCGGGTGGACTTCAACATCAAGGGGGACGACCTGATCGTGTTCCTGCACATCCAGAAGACGGGCGGCACCACCTTCGGGCGGCACCTGGTCCGCAACATCCAGCTGGAGCAGCCCTGCGAGTGCCGCGCCGGGCAGAAGAAGTGCACCTGCCACCGGCCCGGCAAGCGGGAGACCTGGCTCTTCTCCCGCTTCTCCACCGGCTGGAGCTGCGGGCTGCACGCCGACTGGACCGAGCTCACCAACTGCGTGCCCTCCGTGGTGGACAGCAAGAAGGAGGTGCGGCTCCGGCCCTCCAGGTGAGGCCGTGCCCCGGGGGGCTCCCCGCGGTCTGCGGCGGTGGGACGGGCGATGGCCCGCGGGGCGCAGCCGTGGCGGGGATGCTGCGGCGGCGGGAGGAGGAGGAGGGGGAGCGCGGTGGGAGCCGAGCATCCCGGCACGGAGCGGGTGGCACCTCCGGGAGCCGCACCGGCCCGGGGCCACCGCGGTGGGCACAGCGTGCCCCGAGCTCTGCAGAGCGAGCAAAGGCTGCCCCGCTCCGCCGGCAGGGAGGTGATAGAAGTGATGTCCCGCCGGCTGTCGCGGTTGTGACCGCTGGTGGGGAGAGGCCGGGGGTGATGAGCCCGGTGACACGGGAACAGGCCTGGCTGCCCCACAGCCTGGGGACCCCCGGAGCAGCTCTCACAGGACAGAGAGTGCTTCGGCTGCCTGCGAGCTTCCCCCAGAGCTTTTCCATCTTTGGCTGTACAGAGCTCCTGCAGCTCCAGTGTGCGCCAAGAATTACTGTTGGTTTTGGGAGTGTTGGTGAGCCACTGTATCTTCTTGGTACCTGAAGTTTGGCTTCAGGATAGTGGCCATGTAAAGTAAAGGTTACTGTTATGGCTGAGTTACCTGCAAATATTTGCATTGTTCTTCAACCCTAACCTTGATCGTTTTGTGCTTGCATTTTGAATTTTACTGGCACTGCTCTCTCTTTTTCCCTGGATCTTTCTTCGAAGTTGCCAACCTCCTTTGACCATAGCAAGGGGGTTGCCTAAAAGTTGCCCCTGCCTTCCAGAAGCCATGGGGCTTTTCCTCCTGAGCAGTGAGGACCTGCTTCCTCCTCTCCCAGAGCTCTTTGATCAGAGCCCACCTTCAGTTGTAACAGACTCAGGAGCTTGTCTGTGGCTGTGCCATGTAGCAGAACTGCTCAGGGTTTCAGTGTCTCTTCCCTTCTTTTGTGGGAAATTAGAAACTAGAGTATCACTCCTATTGCACTGTGAGACTAATGGCAGGTCCCTTTATGAAGAGGCTACTGTTTTATATCATGCTATCTGAAGTCAAGTCTAAGCACAGATTCAATTGTAATACAAAGCAATTTCTTTCTAGAATTCCTTTTATATAGTGTGACACTACACTGCCATCTAGTAGAAAAATGCTTAGCATCATTGTGGTCCTGTACCCAAGGAGCAGCTCTTCATCAGACTTGGCTATTGTGATTCCTGCTCTTTTGTCTTCCCTACTGCTTTAAATTTTAATTGTCTAATTTTTGTGACATCCCATTTGCTAACATCAGGACCACTTCCTTGTCCTGTGGGTCTATTAGCTTCCTGGTTTCAGGCTGCTGAGCCTTGCAGCTACGTAGTTTATTTTACCTGTCCTATAAACATGTTGTTTGTCAGCAGAAATGTAAATCACATACCATGTGCTCTGTTTTGCTGTACCGCTTCCAGTGATACATGTTCCTCTTCCTTCGGAGATGGGCCTGGCCTGCAAAGCCATACCTGTGGGTCAAGGATTTCCTTCCTTTCCTAGAGACAAGTCTGACTGTGCCCTCCAGAAAAATGGGAGGCTCCTTGTCCTGAACCCACCACCTGAGGCGGAAGGGAACATCAGGCTCAGAGAGCTGGGATTTTATCTGCAGCTTTTGGCTTTGTAATTTTCTTTTCCTTTCTTGGATACCAGACATGCTTTCCTGAGTTGGAATGGAAGCGGTGCATGTACCAGCTCAGGAGTTCAGAGCGATGGCTCCTCATCCTATGAACAATGTCTGCTGTCACAGCTGACTTCTGAGAGGTCGCTAGGACTTGTGACTTGGGATTGAAGCCAGGAGAGAGGGAGGAAAATGAAGCTGTGATGATTTTGTTAGGTAGAGGTCTACTCTCTCAAAGCCTTCCAAATGATACTATACTTTTAATAACCTAATTACACAGCTTGCTGAATAGCTACAGTTGTTCTCCAGAAAAATGTCTTGACAAGCAATTATTTGGACTGCAATTTCTAAATGTTTAAAAAATACAGGAAGAGAAGTTCTTAAATGAACAATAGTCCTTTCAAGTCTTTCTGCCCATTTTAATACCTCGTCTTTAATTTTAGTTTGTGCTCTCGATTTAGCAGCGGTTCAGCTGACAACTGGTTAATTAGCAGCTCTACCTACTGCCAGCAGCACACAGGAAGTCTAAGCCCTTTCTGGGCAAATAAAAGCTGCTTTCAGAGCAGCAGTAGGTGTGGGATGGGGTGTCTAAGCCAGGAAGCTGTGCTGGCTCCAATTGGGGTCAGCCTGGCTATTCCTGAACTGAGGTTTTTAGGGGGAAGTCTGACCATCCTGGGTCATAGGTGCTCGTGGGAAGGGAAAGGAAGTCACAGCCCTGGTGTGCAAATCCTGAGAGAACGGGAAGCAACTTGGAGGAGTGCAAGGCCCATTTGGGGAGCATTGTGAGGGCAGGGAGAAGAATTCTCTCAGGAGCAGAGAAGAATTTTCTCAAGTGAACCTTGGCTTGACAAGGGTAGGAATGCCTTGTAGTTGAGGTGATTGAAAAGTGAGACTTATTGTGAGAGTGATTTGAACTCCTTGGCAGCTGCATCAAGCAGTCTATAGTTACTGTCTTGGGGCTGTGTAGCCTTGTCTGGAAATACCCAAATGTTCCATCAAACCTTTTAGCTTGCACATATGTGTGATTACTTTGCACAGATGTTTGTCTTTTCAGGCGTGGCAAGTCTTTTTGTCAGATTGCTGGTTACCTGGGCTGGTCTCTAGGGGCCGTTTGTTTTGTTTAAAAGTTGAGTCTTTGTTAGACTGGAGGAAACTCTGTCCTGGACCATGCAATGCTCAGCACCAGGTACAGAGCATCTCTGTGGTAGGATGTGATGGGATCAGCCTGGAGGGTGTACACATGAAGAGCCTTGCTGCCTGCAGCAGTCATCCTGCAGTATCTGCTCTTAATTCCGTTAGTAGTCTGCCTCTGTTTTCTCTGGGAATTGCAGGTTTAGAGCACAGATTCCTTCACTGGAGCAGTAGAAATACTCGGGATGGCTGTTGTGCTTTAACACAATCCTGAGGTGGATTTAACACCATGTTCCTTTTCTGTCTGTGAGCATATAGGTTCCCAAAACTTCCTTTTCTTTGTAATGGTGGCTTGTGCTCCTTAATAAGTAGCAAGCTGGTAAATAGATCTTCTCATTCTTTGGTTCTTTCTTCCCCTGGAGGAACATGGTTCTCTGGTTGTGGGGGGAGGGATTTTTGGGTTTCTCTCATTGGATCCCAACGGAGTGCATGTTCTGTATGCTCTGTTCCTGTGTCTCCTGTTCCATCAGCCCTGCTTGCTGCTGCAGCATCCAGAAATCACAGAAGAGGGAATGGGGAAAATATAGGCAAAATTGATGCTTTCAGTGCTCTGGATCTGCCACTTGGGAGGTGTGTGGAATGGGCTGATGGTGGTGGCAGAAAGGAGAGGATTGTCTCGGCTTCTTGGCACCAGTGGTGAGAAAGGAGAAATGTGCTTTTTCCTAGTCATGAGTGACTGACTTGGGTCACTTGATTGATTGTGGAAGCCTCAAAGCTTTTGGCACACTGAATGGAGGCAGCATCCAAAGTAACAGTGCATCACAGAACCGAGATTTCTCTCAGCTCTGGCTAATTATTATGGGAAGTGTCTGCTGAAGTTGTCTGTAGCAGTAAATCCAGTGGCACCATTGCAAGGAACAAAAGGCCTTGAGGTTAGACAGGAAACTGTAATGAGACATAGGAGCAAATACAGGTACCAACATTCTTAAGTGGTGTCATGGCTTTGTCCCCTCATTTGGTGAGAGATGTGGCTGCGGTTGAAAGTTGGGCTGTATGTGATGTTCCTCCTGGGTGGCGTTAAAGGAAGGAGATGTTCCATGTTGAAAGGAGAACCAGCTTGTAGAACTGCCTCTGGAGCCAGAAAGTCTGAGACGGGAAGAAACTTCATGCTGCTGGTACAAGCCTGTTGGACCAGGTTGGTGCCTGCTGGCTTTTGGGAGGCCTGATGTTGGCACCAGGTTGTTGTGATGTGGGGCAGAAGCCGCTGGCGATGCATGGGTGTTCTTATCTTGTCCCTGCACGTTAGTGCAACTCTTCCAAGTTGAGTCTTACAAAAATCTGAGAGAAAAGGTTAAAATATTTCTTAGCAAACTGGAAACACTTATAGTGTGTGTCTCTGTTGGCTGAACAGATTAATCCACGTGCTCTTGAAAATGTGGAGTCATCTACTCTGAGGTCTGCAGTACTGCCTCTAACTGAGGTGGGGTTAGTTTAGTTTTTAGTTTTCCCCACAGTGAGTTTTTGTCGTGGTGCTGTGTGTATGTAGGTATGAAGGCATTTGTAACAGTTTCCCAGTGAGCTGCTTTGGTGTGGAAGGGGAAAACCATCACCAAAGCACTGCCAGGGAGAGAAAATTCATTTGTGGGGTTTGGTTCTTAGCAGCGGTTGAGTGTGCCTCTCCCTTCTGCAGAGGTGTTACATAGCTGTGCAAGTGGATGAACTCCATGTTTGACCTGTAGTGGTGCAAGTTAAGCCCCATAAATCAGCACTTGTAGGCAGAAGAGGTGCTTTAGGGTCCCACGACGCCCCAAGACTTTGGGTGGATAAAGCAGGAGGTGGACAACTTAAAACCTCTGGAGCTGGTGGAGCAGACACCATTTCCAAGGATAGAGTCCCCCAGTGCTGCTGCTTTCAGGGTGAAGCCTGGGGGGCTGCTCCGGGGGAGAGGGGACCAGCACAGCTGAGCTGGAGGCTGTGAGCGAGCAGATGAGCAGATGGGGTGACCTGCTGTAGCTTGGGCTCTGGCCAGAGCACCAAGAGGGTGCCTGCCTGCCCTTGAAATACACATCACTGAACCCCCCCAGGAAAAACTGAGCAACAATTATAAAGAAAAAAAAAAAAAATCAATCACCAAAACCACCAAACGAAAAAAATCCCAATGAAAAACCAGAGCTTTTGCAGAGGTGCCGCCAGGCCTGGGTGATTCTGAGCTGCTTCATTGATCAGCAAGATTTCCTAATGACCCTGCTTGTTTCAGCCTGGTGGCTGCAGGGTGGGATTTGCAGTGAGTGCTATCTTGCCACCCACAAGCCTCCAGCAGCTGAATTTTCCTGCATGGCACCTGTTGGGACCAAAGCAGCAGGAGCAGTGGACCAGCCTACAGAATGAAAAAGGGCTTTTGAGGGAAAGGGCAAGACACTATTTTCATAATTACAAGTGTTTCCTTCACCTAATCCCATTACAAGGACTAACCTTGAAAGGCTTGGTTATAAACTTAAGTTCATGGGTTTTTTAGGTTTGGACTATAGGACTTGTAAAGCTCTCTGATTTGGTATTGCTGATTTTGCAGATAAAGTGTTGGACTTCTTAAAGGGATTTAAAAATAATTTTTCATATTAGGTCTCTTCAGTTCTCTAAGTCTTTAATAAAGTGCAACTTGACTTTTAGTTATTTGAAAGTATATGTTTCCTACTGCCTTTTACTTTAAATTTGGAGAATTTCTTGTGGGTAGAGAGAAGTCATTAATTGTTGCAGAAATAACCCCCAGTGATTGCAGTAAAGCAAGATATGAGGCACAGGTGTTATACTTTGAATTGTTTATTCCATATGTTATCTGAGTTGGTCCTCCCTGAAGAAGAAGAGAGTGGGAATTTGAACACTGTGGCACGGTGCTGCTGTACTAAGAATTGATTACTTTTTATTAAAAGTGTACCTTTCTGATATTTTTTTCTTTTGGATTTTATAAATATTCAAATTAAACTATAAATAAATGCTTTGACTGTATTAAAATAGACACAGATTGTGCCTTGTGATCCCTCTTGATAACTTTATAACCTTTAATAAAGGTTATCAAAGGCGCTTGGAAGTCAGGCGTTACCAATCAGTTATTTTTATTAAAAGACAGATTTTTAAGTTTAACAAGTCAAGCGTTGGTTCTGAGACATATTAACTGAGATTAATTTGTGCTTCATTTATTTAATCTGAATTGTCAGGGATCATGTTCTCTACTGATGTAAATGTCAGCAAAAAGGACTTATTAGTAGATTTGATTGCTTTTTAAATTTAAGTAGCAGAGATGCACTGGCATGCCTAAGAGAATTGGTCTGTTTCTGTGAACAGTTCAGTGCCTAATGAATCACTTCAATGTACTTTTCTGAAGGAAAGCAGAGCAATTTAAATGTGCAATGCATTGATTTACCTCAAATGGATTAGGCCTCTGTGTGCAATCCTTTGCATTAATTTACTTTCTCCACAACTGTAATAATAAAGGCAGCATTTCTGTGTGGCAGTGACCCAAATTAGCTCACGTAACTTGCTAGAAAGCAAAAATAATTGATATATGACTGAAAATGGGATGTTGGAATGGGTCTTGCTGAGAAGACACAGGCTATGGTTAGTGCAGCAGGGTCCAGGATGCCTCTGGGAGCCATGCCAAGGGCAGGACAACTGGGCTGGATGGAAGCCATGTCAAATGAACCTTGTGTCAAAAGTTTTCTTGACATTTTTATGGAAAAAAAGTTATATGTATATATATGTATTTGTGATTTGGTGCAAATCTAAGATTTTGGTGATGTGGACAAGTTTATCTTTTTTAAGTTACTGAAGAAATAATACAAAATCTTGTAACTCCAGCATATTTAGCTTATTTTATTCCTGCAGTAACTTTTCAGTCATCTCTTCCCCTACCATAAGCTCAACCTGCTGAGCAGCCAAGCGGCCAGGGCACAAAACTCTGGGTAATTCCTTATTTAACCACTTTGCTGCAGCAGTGGTGCCTGGGCTTTGTTTCACTCTGCGGGGATTACTGTGGGTGAGCAGCCCTCAGCCATTTTTGGAATTATCCTTGTAGGCTCCTTACATACTTGTGAGGATTAATCTCCCTTTCCCTTCTCGATCAGTTAATTCCCATTGCTGGATAGCTGCCTGCCCAGATGAAAATACCCAGGGAAGCAAAGCTGTGGAGCATCCCCAGCTGCTGCCTCCATCCCTTGGGAGCCTGGTTCCTTGCTCCCAGTTTGGGGGTGGAATTCTTGCCCCAGCAGTGCCTGATTCTGCAGCATCTTGGGTGGAAGCAAAGTCGACCAGGACAGGAGATGTGGGACTCTCCTTTTCTATGGGATGATGGAGGCAGCACGGTGACTGGGGTGGGGGGAAAATGCCATTCCTACCTCCTTCTTCCTCCTCCTCTTCTTCCTTGGCAGCTGGCAAGCGTGGATTATTGTTTGTGATTGACTTGCTGATGCTGGCAATTGTACATTGTGTTCTGGGACTAATAGGGTAGCGCCGAACTATTCAGGCGTTATTGAAACGAATCACATTTGTGATGAGTAATAAGTAGGAGACTGGTATTTATGAATAATTAACATGGTAAAGTTTTTCTTAGACATGAAGAAATTATTTAATTTCTACTGTGAACACTCTGTAAAATTAATGAAAGATAATTGCATTTGCTAATGTGAGACTAAGACGCCAAAGCAATCTATTCTTTTGCATTTAAGTTCACATTGCTGATGTAAACAGCCAATGTAGATTTCCTTTAATATGTTTTCATTGGGTGGGACCTGTGTTTAACATTGAGTGGGGTGGGTTTTGTGGAAATAGAAAAGTCTAAACACTTAATTTGCTGTTGCGTTTTCCATCCACTCCCATGTCTCTGGGTGGATAGTGAATGTATGCATATAACAAGATAATGTTTTTGAATAAGTGGCAATTAGGACCAGCTTTTTTTCTTCTTCCCTGACTTTAGCCTTCTTTCTCAGCTGTTCATGCTTTTAAAGACGGAATCCATTTAAGCTATTATATACAGCTTTGAGTGAAATCTCCTCTTTTTTAGTCTTGAAAAAAATCATTAGTCTTTAGAGGCCTATAAATCATAAGATCCATTAGGGGTGAGACTCAAATCATGTTACTTCTTGCTTCTCAGCTGCTTATCCAACTCCGAAGGAGTCAAACTTTTGATGTAATATAACTCAATATATGCAGCTATGAGGGAGATAATCTCGCAGCATAAGTGATTTTGCACATCTCCATAAAGGCATGAAGAAGAGTATGCCTTTCATGAGATCCTTGTAGCAAATGCTCCTAATTTCCCGTAATCAAAAGGATTGTGCAGTTTTGATGCTCTTAGAGGTCCAAGTAGCTGGAAGATCAATTCTGCCATAAATACTTTTTTTTTTTTGCTAAGTTAAAACATTGCAAGGCTCCCAGCAATGGCAATCTGCTCATTCAGTGCTCTGTTTGAACTGTAAGATTCTTCAGCAGACACCCAAATCGAGTGACTGAAACACTCTCTGCTGCTGATTATTTTCTCCAGCCTTCCTTGGGTTCAGAGAAAAGCAACTATTTTAACCCCCCTGTTAAGCAAAACAATGTTTCCTTGGTCAGAGCCAGAGAAGCTGCTTTTGAGAGTTTCTTTTTCAGGGTAACTGAGGGGAGAGCATTTCCTTTTGCCTGTGGGAAAGTTAGTCCCTGGAGCAATCCCAAGCCATTCTGAGGTAGCAAGTTTTTTATTTTTTTACTGTGGGATCAGAGAAAACTATTTTGAATAAGCTTGTATCCTACTTGTGCAGGATAGAATAAGCTTGTGCCTGCTTAAGCAAAACCTGCCAGGTACTAACTTCATCATGGTCTTTGCCAGCAGTTAACTCATCTTGATAGCGAAGGTGCTGTGGGGGTTCTCCTCCCCATGGAGGACTCAGAGGGGGCTGGAGGTGGGAGGAGGCATCTGTCCCTGCAGCATTTCCAGAAGAGTGGCCTTTTTTGTTCCTCCTGGAACTAATTCCACCAGCTGTAGAAGGGGAGGAAGATGGCTGTGTGGCTTCTGCCTTTCACAGAGCTGTTCCTTTTTCTGTGGGGGTGTTGGATCTAATCAGAACTGTGGTAGCACAGAGAAGGGAGAAGACAAAAGAAATGTCAGGCACAACAGGATGTGCCTGCTGGATGGTAGCTGAGTGACTTGCAAAAACATAAATGGCATAAATTAGTCTTTAACTCCTTCAATTCTTGCTGCAAGTCAGTCTCTGGTAAGAGAAAAGCCTTGTCTTGGCATGGTCACCACATTTTCTCTTTTGCTAAGTGCATATCTTTAGCCAAAACTTCAGTAGGTTTGTTTTTTTTTTTTTTTTACTTTGGTGATTTCCAGTAACTATAGGTCAATAAAATGTGGGGTAGAATTTTTGCTTTCAAATGCAGCTGACTCTAAGGGTCAGTTGTTTGGCTTTCAGGTGGCATGTTGCTGCTGGGGTCTGTATGCTTAATTCTGGTCTGCGTGAAGGAAAAGCGGTACACAAACATGAGTGGGATCTGAGAAGCCAGAACATTATACCTGGGATGAGTCCTGTCTTCATCAGCAAGTCTGTCATCTCCTCTCAGCCACTGCCTTGTCTGTGTAATTCAGCTCTTTGCACAAGGATATCTTTCCATCTGTACATAGAATAAAGGATGTTGGATTTCCTAGCCTGATTGCATGTAGTAGCTTTGCTGCCTATGTGACTAGTCCTAGGCAGAGGCTCTGGAAATATTTGTGTTCAGTTTGAATTTGGGGAGCTGTAGTGTTTAAATAGAAAACCAGAGTGCTGTGGTGATAGGTGACTGCAGCCTGCTGTGTATGTGCTGGTGTCCTGGGAGGGATGTGGTGTTCCTTCCCTTCCCAGGAAGGTAAGAAGGAAGCTCCCTGTCCATGTGGCTGCTGACTGGGGTCACACCACTCAGTGCTTCCAGGCCGGACCTCTTGCATCATCTTGGTTTCACCCCTTTTCATGGATGAAGCAGTGTACATCTTTGCTCTTTGAAAGGAGCAACTTAGGAAGATCCTAAGTACAATTGTCCTAAAGTAAGATCTAATCATGCTCTAAAGGTGTGTATGTGAACCTGGTGCTCTGACTGAAGGGTGTAGTGAAAAAAGCCAGGACCTGCCTGCCCTCCAAACAGGAGACTTTGGGTGTCTGACACCAGATGTCCTGAGCAATCAATAGGAATGAGACTGTTGTGCTTGAAGCTGCTGCTTTCTTTGTCTGCTGGCTGTCAAGGCTGCAGCTGCTCAGAGTGGAGGGCACTAGACCATCAGAAGGCACAGTGGTAGCAGAGACCTAGGAGAAGCTTCAGTTCCTTGATATGAGACTTCCTTCAGAAGTCATTTCCTTGTATCTCTTAAACTCTGTTAATTTGCAAGACTATCCTGTATTGCCATTTAAGTCAGTCCTGCTTCAGATAGACCACAGGTGAGCCCATAAACACAACAAATGGATTTTGCAAAGTGGAGTTATGAAAGCTTTTTTTCATCCCATTTCCAGAGAAGAGGCAGAAAAGAAATGAAAAGAGTAGTTGCACCTGCAGATGCTTTTCCTGAAATGAGCCAGCCTTCTACTGGCTCACTTTCCATGCTGATAGTTGCATTTTAGATGTCAGCAGTGTTCTGGGTTGGAATACGAGCACTCTCAGAATTTTATGGATAGAGACAACTTCCTTACTGAGTTAGATTTATGGGGTATTGCTGATAATACCTGCTGGAGATTGGAGCTCGCAGTTTGCTAGCAGTGATGCAGAACAGCTGAACCAGAGGGCAGTGGCTAGGGATGTTTTGACTGGGAAAGAGTTCTGCAAGCTTCTTTATCACCCAGTATTTTTGGCATAGTTAACATGCTACCATGTGCAAGAAGAAATTGCAGTTTTGCTAGAAATACAATCAGCAGAAAATACTGCACAGGAAATGTGTTAGCACTGCCCTGTGTTTTGAATTACTGAGCTATTTTGTTGCTTGCAAGGATGAAAGTGTTAATTGCATGTGGCCTGGGGTTTGGTACAATACAGCTTTTGGAAAAATCTGCCATAAATGTTTTTAAATGTATTTATTAGGACATTTAAGTGTAAGCATGTAATGGTGCTGATATTTCTGGAGATGGGATCAGAAGGAGGTTGTGCATCACTAGGTTTAAGAGGCACTTACTCTGTCTTGTCAAGCCTGAGCTCTGTTGTGTTAACAAAAGTACTTAAATATATTGCTTAAGCATAGACTCAAAGTGTTTAAATTTGTTGCTCAGGGCTTTGCAGAATAGGGATCAGTAATGGTGTCAGCACGCTTTGTTGCCCTGGGGTGGCAAAGTTTTGTGCTCTGCAGACTTGGGGTTTGATGTGTCTTCTCTTGTTTGGGATGCCAGCTTTCCCCTGCTGCAGTTCTTGCTGTCTTACACCTTGGGGTGGTCAGTGCTGCAGCTGGGTGTGCACCAAGACAAGCAGGGTGTGCAGGGTCTAGAGACTTGCTGAGACAAGTAAAAATTGAGATTCCCTGTTACAGGACCCAAAGACCTGGGGAGCAGCTTGGGTAAGTTGATGGATCCATGTGATGTTGTCCATCCTGGCTGGTACATTGGCCTTGGGTTGGGGACCTGGAGAACCAAAAGCAGCAGCTGTTTCAGACTCTGTAACAGCCAGACCTCTGCAGGAGGAGGCTGTAGGAAGAGAAGCCTTTCCTGGGCAGGCATCCTGGTTTGTTTGAGGGTATAGGCAAAAATGGGAGTTTTAGATCTCTTTTCCAACAGCATCTGAAAGAGCACACTAAAAAGGCCAACTCTGTTTGACCTGAATCCAGACCTCCCATCAGCCAATCCTTTTTATAAAATTGGTCAGTGTATCAGGCAGCCTAGAGAAAAAAACACAGAAAGGACTTAAGAATAACTGAGCTCATGGTGAGATAAAAATTTCTCAGAGCCTGGATTATGGAGGGATCTGGTTATTTGTAAAATATATAAGCAGATTCTCTGGCTTGGCTGCGGAGGCTCAGCAGTTGTGCTGGAGGATTTGATTGTGTGCTCAGCCCATCCTGCTGCTCTCCCAGCTTCAGCTGAGTCTGGAAATTGAGGTTTAAGGCTGATGACAACTTGTGTATTAAATGTTACAAATTAACTGTACTTTGGAAATTGCAATTATAGGCTTTTTTAAGGAATCTAAGGTTCTCTTGTTTATTCTCTGAAGGGTTGGTTTTGCTTTTCCCATCATGTTATGTTATTTTTCTGAAATTAGCAGAACATTTTTGCTTCTGCTTTTCCTCATGTATCATCTGATGTCAGGAAGGTGAATTGCTTCCTGCAATAAGCCTCTATAATCATAGAAGAGTTACGGGTGTAAAGTGCAGTATCATACTTTATTTTTTCTCTTACAGTAAAAATATTTAATGTCTTATAAAATGGTCCATCGAGATAAGTGATATTCTGGTCTCTTTACTCTTGCAATTAAACTCTTTTTAAGGATATTTGTATGTCTCAGAACATGTTGGAGTCCCAGTACTTTTAGTTGTTTATAATGGAGGTTAGGTGGGTTAAACGTGAGGTCTGTCATCTCATCATGATGGGCACTCAAGCTGAAATCTGATCATCAAGAGAAGGTAACACACTCTGTGAAGTGAGTTGCTCTTTTTTGGCAGCAGGTGTTACCAAAATGCTTTCCTCTGACTTTCATGTATTTGGCTTCCCAAGACCCTTATTGAGAACAGCTTTGGGGTGGGAACCTCATCTCCTCCCACCAAACACTTGGCAGACAGAAGTCACTGGACACATAAGCATTTACAAATGGCTTGCCTATCTAGGACTTTATCTTATAAGGCATGGCTAATAATTTTGATTTCAGCAGAGGACTGACTTATTTTCCTATGGAAAGGGGAAGCAGGTATCTGGGATGCAATACAGAGGCAGGAATTGCAGTTCTGGGCTGCCAGAAGTCATTCCTTTTTTCGTATTTGTGGAAGTTTGTGTTGGGCTCTATTACAGGACTTGGGAGATGTGCTTTCTTTTGGATTTAGGTTACTGTAGGATTTATGGAAGCTGAAGAGTACATTGTGTCCTTGTGTACAAGGGCATGATCTGTGCTAGTGTAAGTGATCCTAAAATCTGCGGTGTGATAGCTGCTGGGAGCCAATCTTGGATGTTTGGAGAAGTGAGGAACAGAAGACAGACTTTTTAGCTCATGTGGACAACATTCTTTTATTTTGCAAGAGGTTTTTCATCTTTGTTTGAGCAGCTGAGATGAAACATCCCTTTCTGTTAAGGACAAAAGCAAAACCCTTCACTTTAATGCAGGTAGCAGGGCTGGGATGTGCAGCAATCACTTGGCTTTGATCCTTGGTTGTGGTGTAGGAGTGCACAGTACAGCTCAGGAAAGTGTAGTGGTGAAGTGTTTTTAAGTCCCTGGTTTAGACTGACGCCTGTGTTGCTGGCCCAGAGTAAGATGAGATCACTCCAGGCTGCAAGGGCTGTCGAGCTCTTTGGGGTCACCTGCAGCAGTCGCATTCCAGCCTCCTCTTCCTCACTGCCTGTTTCCCCTCCCAGGTGCCCCCCAGGCAGGGAGACTGGAGGAAGATTTTCTGAGAGGACTGTCAAAAAATTGTCTGTTCCCTTCTTCCCTTCCTGCTTGAA
Organism: Anomalospiza imberbis; assembly: GCF_031753505.1. Taxonomy (NCBI): domain Eukaryota; kingdom Metazoa; phylum Chordata; class Aves; order Passeriformes; family Viduidae; genus Anomalospiza; species Anomalospiza imberbis. The sequence goes on from NC_089694.1 coordinate 7,448,906, forward strand.
GATTGGGATTCTCTTATGACCTTGCATTTTATACGCAGTTTTTGTGTTAAATGAGCAGTCTTTTTGCAAGCTCCACTGCTCCTTTCGCTGGGAGCAGGGTTTCTGCCTAGCAGAGATCTTGTGGTAAAATTTATTGTGCTGTACTTGAACACTAACCTGAGTGGGTTTTCCCCTTCTCTCTTTAAACAAGCTTTTTTTTTTTTTTTTTTTTTTTTTTTTTTTTTTTTTTTTTTTTTACTAATGGAAAATTTCAGCTTGTCCTCTGCTTAAACACAGTTCAAGCTTTTCCAGGAAAATAGAACGAATCAGTAATGCTTCCCTCTTTTGCTTCTTGTATGCTTAGCTAATTGTATTATTTTTATTGTGGTTTTGATTGCATAAAGGCCTTTTCCTGGCATTATTTTCTGCATAAGAGAGGGCAGACAAGATCTCTAAGGTGGTGTTTCTCCCTCAGGAGTTGTGTTATCCCCAGACCTTCAGGGTTTGGAAATCACAGCTTTATGAAGAGGTTGAATCTGAACAAGGACAGACAATTCTTACAGTATGTTGTTCTCCGGTGGACTGAGGGGTTTTCATTCAAATGATGTGCAGGAATGAGCATCCAGGAGCACAGGATGACTTTGAGCTTACCCTTTGGCAGCAGGGAGAGGCAGCTTCCCTCCACAGCTCCCAGGCAGCCTCTTGGTGCTCCTCATTTCCTTTGCTGCCACTCACTCTCCTTGCAGATCCCAGCACTGTCCTAGAGCTTTGTTCTTAATTGTTTCACCTTTCACATAGACTTGATGCTGTCTAGATTGATGTCTTGAAGCATGGGTTTAAAAATCAAATAGCAAATGACTGCACTCCAGTGGATGCTATTGCACTAGACATTATGTTTTAGAAGTCACTGTGGTTAAGTGGAGTATCTCTGGAATCTTGTTTTTATCAAGACATTTATGTTCCCATCTAATTTTTGTGGAGCGTCGTTTAGATATTTTCCAGATTAGAGCATAATGGAACTGCTAGCTATAAATGTTCAGAGGAATCCATTACACATGCTGATTTAGTGGTTAGTCACAATTACTTTGGAGATACAGTGTCAAATTTAACACCAACCTTCAAAACCACATATTGTGAAATCCGGTCATCATTCCTATGAGATGTTCCAGCCTCTCTGAGAAGATAAAGACATTTTGTACAGCAAGATATAAAAGCAATTTGGAGGGGACAGGCTGATGCTGGAGGAACAACTCGGTGTAAGAAGCAAACCAGCAGGCAGCTTTTCCCTGCGGAGTTTTAGCCTTTTTCTTTCTGCTTCATTAAAGTCCCAAAGGTTGGTGGTGGCAGTGGGTTGTGCTTATTTCCATGCACGGGAGGTGCAGGTGGAGGCAGTGACTGATGGACCTGGAGCAGGACACTCCCATGTGCTGCAAACCTGTGTCTCCTTCCTGCAGCATTGCAGGGTGCAGGGTTCTGGCTGCTCCAGACAGGTGCCCTTGAGGTCAGGACTGGTCTTTCTGTTAATGGTAGTGGAGATGTTCCTGAAGGCTCTCTGGAGAAGGCACCATAGGCCATAGAGCTGTAGTTAATAATTAGGGGGACTCCTGAGTAACACAGGTATCAACAGACATTTTCACTTGCTGTAACTATATATAGGTGTGGGTTTGAAAATCAAATAGCATCTGCTTTAAGCGAAGCCTGAGAGTGGAAACTGTTGCCTGTTTTGCTTTTGAAACAACACCTTTTTCCTAAGAAAAAGTGCTTGTTCCAGTTGGCTGCATGTTCCTGCATCCCGCAGATGGGAGTTGTGTGCAGTGTCTTGAGCTGCACCTTCTCTGACTTCCTGGGGTGGGAATTATTGCTCTGAATTGAATGACCTGCATCTTACTGGGTGTTCTTTGATGAGGGGAGGCTTATGACCTGTAAGACTGAGTTTTTCCTCGCTCTCAGCTTATGAGTTCAAAGTGAGCTCATCTGAAGGTTGTTAGACACTCTGTCTTGGGTTTTAAGCCAAGGGTGGTGGAGGTGATCAAAATAAAATTAACCTGAGATTTAGAGGATGAGCAAGTAAGTCCCATTGAATTTGTGCATGTTAGAGTCTCAGAACAATGTTCATGTTAAGGGATGAGTGTGTGCAGTTGGGCATCCTGAAGCTGTTTGGTTGCTTTGTTGTCCAAGAATATTTGTTTCCATGGTGGCTGATGCTAGAGATGCTCACAGGATACCTGAAAGTGCTTCACCGTCAGTAGTTTAATAGCATGATATAATAGCACACTTAAAAAGAACATTATTTGGTATTGTTAAGGCTTGGCCTTAGTTTGGAATTTCTTCTTGATACTTGGAGGAGATATTAAAATTCTATGTTTGTGCAAGCTTGAAAGGGTCAGTACTCTGATCGATAGCTGAGTTTACTGGTAAAGCTTCCTAAACACATAGGAATTTTTAGATATTTCAGGTCAGATCCCCTTCTTATCAGTTGCCCAGACATTAGAACACTTTAAGACCTGTCTAACACACAAATCATGTAACCCTTTCATTCCCTTGGGTTTAGAACTTTATTTTTGTTCTTGAGCACAAGGTAAACTTTTAGAAGAGGCAACATTAGAAGACTTAGTTCTGTGTGGAATTAAGTTTTCTGGGAGTTAACAGCAAGGTTGCTGTGAATTTGAACTACCTGGGGAAGGAGTTTGTACTGGCTGTTATGCCTCTGGCAGCTCACCCTCAGCTTGCTCCTGGAGGCATCCACAGGGCATTGAAAATGTCAAAGCAGATACTGTGCCCTGGGATGCTGCCAGGTCTGATCATGATTTGATCTCCAGAGCTGCCTGGTCTGGCTGCAGACTCCCCATTGTGTGTCCTGGACTTGGCAGGGGTGGTGCTTTCATGGCCCAACTCACCCCTGTTAAAGACAATGGTACTCATCCCGTTGATTGCATGAAGAGCCCTCTTCCCTGGAGAGGCTGCCTGCCAGGAAAGGAGATAATTCATGCCCTGCATCAGCTCTGTCTTAAATTGGTTGAAGAACAGGATCCGGTTAGCTTTAATGATAAGAGCTAGGATTTTGCAGTGTCAGCTCTTTTCCACAGGGTTTATGCTGGGACCACAAAACTCATAGGGGTTGTGTGATGGGATGAGAGGTTAAAAGCCAGTGTAATAGCCACAGAGTGCTCCAGCCTTACAAAGAAATGTCACTGCATCCTCCTTGGATACTCGTAATTAGTAATTCCTGATTTGCCCTGGTTCTTTGGAGGAGTCTGCTGGGAGGACAAGCCTGTGAGCTGCACTTGGCTGCCTGGTTAGGGCTGTTAAACCAGAGTGCTGTTTTGGCATTGTTCATTTTTAGAACTGGGTTTCCATGTCTTGCTTTAACTGTTATCATTAGCAGTTTGCTGGGCTTCATTTTGGGGATGAGAGAGCACTTTGTGATCTCTGAAGCATTCGGAAGAGCAGCAGTGTATGGCAGAGACAGTACATAAACCAGAACAATAGTATTGCTTTCTAAGTGTATTTTTTAAACTCTGTTTTCTCTTTAATTCTTCTGGGCAACTCAACTGAGCATATGTATTATTGCTAACATTTTCTTAAAATCAAACCCAGTACATACAGGTTTTTTACTGTTGCTTTTAGAGGACTAATTTATTTTTTTCTTCCCCAGTAGACTGTGTTCATCCTGCTCTCGTGACTTTTTTCCTGTTTAATTGCTTTAGTATTGTGTTGAGTTCTGCTTTCGCTTTTTAATTGGCAGTCGTATCGTGTCCATGGTGAAAGAGAGGGAATTTCACTGTGGAATTGAAGGCAGAGATTGGGACCACTGTGTTTTCATTTAATGAGGAAGGTACTTAGCACTTCTCTTCAGACTGTACCTATGGCACCAACAAGTGGTGTCTGCTTAAGTGAAGCCCGTGAGATACATAATACATGCTTAACACTCTGTAAAGAATGATAAATCAGGGCACTGATAGCAACTAACCAAGACTTTGTGCAATGGCACAACCAAGGAGGAGCCAGTGGTGCCAGTGTCATGGAAGGTATGGGCTGACACGGGTGGTAGGGATGTGGCCAGAGGAGCCTTTGCTTCTCTGGCTCTCAGGTGGGTGAGTCCAAGCTGAGTCCACCTTGACTGATGGACAGCTCTGTGCCCTCCTCTGTGCTCGTAGGCTTTGCATGGCAAACTGGGCAGCCTCACCTTAGCACTGCAGTAAAATGGTATAATTGAGATGATTTCTTCCCAGTGGGTTGAGATACCCCTGATGCCCTTATATTCCTCATGTATGAAAGCTTAGTTGCAGCTTTCATGCATTTTCTTTCTCTTGGTTGCTCCGGGAGCTGGCTCAGTGTAGAGCTACACCTGATACAGGGCAACAGAGCTGCTCAGACTTGTGGCCCCAGGTCCTGTTTAAACCACCCAGCCAATTTTGTTAGCAGATGAACACTTCAGCTCTGCTGAGTTAGTGTATAAATAGCTTTTGTTACAGTAGTGCAGCCTCTATAGATGCCGTAATGTCTTGTCTGTGAGGGTTCCTGCACTTAACATTTTAGGGTTCTTAGGGTATGGCACAGACTATTATTGATCGCTTCTTATAGGTGCCTGGTGTTAGCATAAAACAGGAAAGTACAACTGGAGTTGTGGGCACTTGTTTATAAATATCTTGGAGCAGCCAGGAAGCCTTGGAAGGCGCAGTTTGTGCCCCCTGGTGTGGGACTGTGGACTCGGGTCACCCCAGCTCCTGTACCAGGGGGTTCAAAGCCAAACCCTGCAGCCCTGGCAGCAGCAAGCACCGTGCACCTGGAGCTCACTGCCTGGGTAAGGAGGCGTGAAGGAACAGCAAAGCAAGTTGTACTTTTGCATAATAACTGTGAGTCTCATCCTGCCACCTGCCCAGGCATTGTGGCTTTGAGGTCACATTGATGCAAATATGCTGTGCTGAGTGCTGGGAGAGCATCTTTCCTGCTTCTTCACCCTTTTGAAATGCATGCCACACGTCCTGGAATTCAGATTAATCAGAGGCAGGAATGTTTGTACCAAGATTGGCTGATGTATTTATTTTACCCAGGATTAATTTATAAACTCTACCTGGAGAAGTTTGATTAGCGTTATAAATCTAACGTGCAATGGATACTGAAGGAATTGAGCTTTAAAAAAAAAAAGGAGATGGGAAATTAGAGAGAGAAATTGGATTTAAATTGCAAGGCTGCCTGTGGTCCTGGAGGAGCTAGGTAAGGTCATGTTCCCTGAAAAAATGTAGTCTATGTGGAATCTACTTGTTTTATTTATTGCAGGTATTCAAAACATGCTTAACCTAGATCTGGATGTGCCTTAATGATTCAGAGGTGATAACAATATCAGAACGGTTTTTTTTAGTTGCAAAACTACACAATATTTATTCCCTAATGTGAACCGTGGAAATAAATATGTAAATCCCAACAGGCAGCTGTGATTGTGGGTTTCATTTTTGTGATGCACAAGATTTTGAGCCAGTGCTAGGACCTGACTGATGAAACCGTGCCCGTGTGAACGCACATCTATCCTGCATAGCCAGATGTTTTTCAAATCCTTGGTCAAACTTCTCGTGGCCACCCTGTGAACATTAGTAGAGCTGCTGCTTGCAGAATTTATTTCTACAAAGTCTATAACACTGGGATTTTCTTCCAAGGGCAGACAAATGTCTTAGGGGGAAAAAAAGATGATCTTTTCCTGAAGAGTGGTGACCAGTATTGATAAAGTTTAGTATTGAAATGTTTTTTAACTGCAGACCCGTTTGAGGGCAGGGCATATTTCTGTAGAGTAATAATGGGTTTTTTTGTGTTATTGCTTCTTGCAGTTGCCTCTAGGATTTGGGAGTCATTGCAGGAGGTCGTGGTCTGATTTTTTTTTTTTGTTTTGGTCACTTTCCCAGCTGTTCCCACTATGTGCTAAGTGGGTCTTGTAACCTAAATGGATGCAGTTGCATGGATGAAAGAAGACAGCGAGAGAGAGAGGAAGAAGTGAGGAAATATTTCATGAGGCAGTTGAGTGAATGATTTTGCTGATTGGTGAGGTGGCAGGCGGCCATCTGCTCGCTCTGCATCCCTTCCTGCTGACCTTAGCTTTGTTCTCGGTGAGTTTCTCCTAGAGCCCATCGCTATGGAGAGGGAAGACATTCACCACAAACAGATTCACAGGAGGTCACTCCTTTGTCTCAGGCCTTCTCTCTCTACACCAGGTTGCTAAAGCCACCCTCCATCTGTCCTTATCCGAGCAGCCGTTAATGGCCCCAGTGTCTCTGTGCTGCTGACGCAGGCCGAGGGGCCTTGAAAGCAAGGCAGTGACAGTGCAGAGCTGGCATTTTCCACTAGGTCTGCTAATTAATTAAGGTCATATGTCCCAGCTATTAGTTTGGCCACTGCTTTTCTCCGTTAAGCAGACGGTGAAATGCCAGGGAAGGGAAGAGCAGTTCTCCCTTCCACAGAGCACCACCATGACTGGGGTGATGGTCACAGGGTGCTGTTGAGTCATGGGTATGGCAGCCTATTGGTGAAGCAGTATTTGCTAGTTTAAATAGGAAAATTTGGGTTATGTGGCGAGAAATTCTGCATGCTGGAGTGTTTCCCTGATTTCTCTAAGGGTCTGCTTCGGTGAAGGCTTGCTAGAGAGCGAGGTGTTACCAGCCAAGCTTGCTGAGTGCATGATGGCAGAGCTGAGAAGCAGGATTTAGTATTTTTAAATAAGCAATCATTGCCTCGCTTAAAAAAAAAAATAATTCCTTTAATCAAGACTTATTGCTAATGTGGAGGACATTCCAGTGCAGAGTACGTCACCACTGCAATTGTCTAGACAGGTTACCAGTGCCCCTGTTAAGCAACCTCATTATTTATTTATAGTTATTTATTATAATAAATGTGATTGCCTGCAGTAAGACGCAAACTCCACCGAGTCATATTTCAGATCTCACAGCTGTGTTGGTTGAATTTTCAGAATAAATAAAATGTTTGCAGCTGCAAATAGAGCAGCCTCTTACACACTCAGGTGGCTCCATTTGGTGGTGTTCCTGGTAAAGGTACAAGAGGAGGAGATGCTCAGTTTTTGGGGGGAGGAGGAGGAGCAGGAGGGATTCTTCAAACCCCCCCATACTGCCTGACCTTGGATGATCTCCTTGTGGGGTATAGGAGCTGGTGGAACTTGCTGTCACTGCTGACTTCAGCAGGGCTAGGGTGGTACCCAGGCACTGCATTTAAATGCTTTAAATGGAAAACATCCAGTCTGTAAGAAAATGGAGACTTTATGGATTTGGTGTGTTATCACAGGGATCATGTTCTCTGCTGCAGGCCCGTTGACTTTGGTAGAGTTACTGAATATTTGCCTCTCTCAGCGGCTATGGTGAAAATGTGCTGTGTTTTTTACCCTGGAATTTTGTTGTGTGGCAGGAGCTTGCCAGAATCCCAACAGCTCCGGTTTTCTGGGATAAGCAATAAGTTTGCAGGTATGTGACTTCTGTCCAAAGGGAATTACTTCCTTCTTGACCATTTACCCAAAATCTGAAGCTCTCTGAGCTGTCTAGCCAAGGAGGGGAGGTTGTTAGTGAAGCTGGAGATCAACTCAGGAGGGAACTGACCAGAGGGAACAGTTTCCTTGCTCATCCTTTCTGATTGCTATTCAGCCTAGAAATGATCCCTGCTCTTTCTCCCCTTGGAGTCTCAGGTCTGCATCCTTCTGGGAGCATTCTGGCTGCTGTCCTGGTTGTTAAGCATCTTCCAGAAGCTTTCCAAAGCTCCTCTGTGTGAATTCCACTAAGTTTTGGGCATGTGCTAGATGTGCCTGTCCTCTTTGGTATATTGTAACTACTTCAGCTCCTTGGCTCTAGGGACAAATATTTATCCTAAATGAGGTTTATCCATCATACCCACCCACCCATTCTGCAAAGCCATATGCAGAAGATAACCTTGTATGCTGACAAAAAATGGTGGAAAGCTTATCTAGTGGTATATTTTATATATATTCTGAGTGGTAGGATTATGTATAGTAGATCAGTGTTGGCAAGGTTGGTCTGATGGCAGAATCTGTTCAAAATGGTTGAGCTTGGCTAGATGTATGTTTTCTTTCCTATAGAACTTAGTTTTATTAAAGTATGAAAGAACATTAAGTTTGGCATTTTATGAAATGACTTGAGGGAATTGAAGTTAGTTGTTCCCTGTAGCATTTGATAAAATACACAAAGGCCAGAAGGAATGAATGATTCACGTCTCGACTGTCAGCTGTGGTGGAAAAATGAGGTGAAGCTGGATTCGTGATATAAAAATCTGTTCATCAGCACTGGAACTTGTCAAAACATCATTTCATCTTGTTAATTTTAGTGAGTTATTGACTCAAAAGTAAATCATAAAGATTTGTAGAAGGAGAGCAAAACGGTGTTTTAGAGTGAGTACTTATTTTTAGCTTGATTTTTTTTTTTAAAGGAAGATTTCATAAAACTTCCCGCTGTTATAAAGTTAACATGTTCTTGCTCCAGTAACGCCTGCCTGATTGCAGAATTTGAGGTTTAATCATGCACCATCAAATTCTATTTTCAAATTTAGAGTTAAAACAGTCTTTCAGGCTTAAGTTAACGTGCTCACTTTCATTTCAGTGCACATAGTGGCAGATAATTATTGTGTGTGCTGTATTTCTCTCATTAGTAGGTAAGTATTTCAGCTTCTGCCAGACCACAAATAATTAAGGGTTACTTCAAGTATGACTTTAAAAAAAAAATAGAAAAGTAGTTCTGAGTAATGCTATACAGTGAAGTAATGAGTGTCTGCAGCAGAGACTGCATAAATGACTTAATGTGCCCAATCAGCTGATAGTCAAACATAAAACCTGCTCAAGCTTGTTAGCTAATCTCGTCCGTAGAACTAACTGCCTATTCTTCATGGATGTTAACCCAGTTATACTAACTTTTTAAGGTAAAAAACCCCACAAAAGTGGAGAAACTACATTTGAAAAGGGAATAATAAATGAGCCTTCCTGCTGTAATTAAACAGACCATTGGTTAAACAGACCTGTGGACTGATTCAGGCAGTGCTGTTCACCGTGTGCAACTGGTTCTGTTCAGCCACTGCTATTGAATGTGGTTGACCAGCCACATCCTAAGCAAAACCTGCTGCGATGGCGACTTCAAAATTTCTATGCCAGTGTTTGCATGCAGCAGATGGACTTGTAAGAGAGAGGAGGAAGTAGGCTGGCTGCGGGGAGGATGTACATGGACAGAAGGAGTTCTTACACAGCTCTCTTGTATCATTGACTTAGATGAATGAGTTTGTGTCTAGCAACAGATGCAAGTAACGCAGTGTTTTAGGTCTGGAAATTCCTCTAGGATCCCTGGATGAAAAAAGACTATTGCTATGCATTACTTATAAGTAGTTTTGCTGGAGCCCTAATGAAATAGCAAAACTTGAGTGGTTTGAGCTGTTCTTGGGCAGTGCAGGTGTGCCATGACCATCCATCCTCCTGTCTCCAGAAACACTGTATAGTAGGAAATGCATAGGGGTCCAAAAAGTAGTGGGATATGTAAGAAGTAGTACTCGTCTTCAAAACTGGCTTGGCTGTCAGGGTCCCTCTGCAGTGCAGATTTTTTTTTTCAAGTGGTGTTTGCTTGGTTTTTTACTGCTAAAAAACAGTGAAGTATTGGGATCCAGCTGGTCTTCCCATTCTTTTGAAAGGTGCTCCAAGGTGTGTGATGTTCTCACCTTCAAAATGATGTCAGTTGATACAGGAGAGCCCAGGACCACCAGGTCTGTTGGCAACATCAGCAGAGTCGTAAAGGAGCTGGAGACTCCTGAAGATACTTTTTTGTTGAAAGTGTTCTTATAGAAAAAGCAGAGCTACTTTCCAGATCTTTTTTTTTAACTGTATGGAGGATTTTGCTATGGAAGAAAGCTCAGAGGCTGGTTGTTTTGCTTAGCTTGTGGATGGTGTGGGTGGCTTGGAGGTGGGATTCAGCTTTTCCCAGCAGAATTGGGAGATAACAGTCAGGAAAGGTGGGAAGGTTTTCCTTTATCTGAAGCCAAACAGCTGTTTGAATAGAAAAGCAGGGATGGAGGACTATATCAGTGGAGATGCAGTTGAAATTGCTGGCTAGGAGAAGGACCTTTCTCCTCAGCTCTCTAAGATTGGATATGAGCATGACAAGACTCTGTTGCAGAGGCCAAGAAATGTGCTGTAATTGAGTTGTGCAATGAGCTGTCCCTGGGTGGAAGCTGCTACGTGTGGCTGGGTAGGGAAAAGCTGTTCTTTAAATCTTATTCAGAAAGAATCAGCAATCCTTAGATTCAGGCTGGCTGTGAGGATCTCAAGTGGTTTGTTAAAAGCATGTTTGATGAGTGTAGAGGTGAAGGGAAGATGGGGAAAGCAGCTGGAGAGACAAGTGCATCCAAGCCTGGGAGGGAAAATTCTGGGGAGGGTGAGGGCAACAAGCAGATGGAGAGCAGGAAGGTGGGCTAGGAGTCACAGGTACATGGAATCATCACTCTGGCTACAGTGCTGCTCCCCAGAGCTTTCTGTTTTTGGTGACAGATGTGGAGAACTAATGTGCTGTGTTGCCAAAAGGAACAAAAATCCTAACACTTTGCCACTAAGGATGCAGGGTGCTTATACAAAAAGCTAGAGGAAAGGCAAGTGTTTAACAATGCAGGTAGTTTGACCCACTGATGGTTTTCTGCTTTTTCCCTCTCACTGGTTTGCTGGATTTTAGTAGGACTTTAATAAATGATTAAGATACCGTGATCAATTTGCCTCGCAGCTAATTCGGAGCTGATTTGTGGTGGTGGTGACTGCAGATGGGGTGGGCAGGAGAGGGAGTCTTTAGCAGAGAGATGCACCTTGGAAAACCAAATCAACCTCCCTGGCTGTAACTAGTTCTTCCTTCCTAAGCCCTGCTTTCAACCTCTAATTAAATTTTGCTTATTTTAAAAAGGAGATGGCTTCTAAAAGAACTTGACAGTGTGTTAGTGGAACCATTTGATGTTGGTTTTGGTTTTTTTCCCCTTGGTGTTAAAATCAATATTGAATGATTAAAAAAAAAATACATTTATGTGTCCAGAACCAGTAACCAGCAGACAGCAGTTGAAACAGTCCAAACATGGCCAGGCAGAGGAACAGGATCATTCATCATGCTCCCAGTTCGTTAGAGAGATAATGTTTGAGGAAATTAAAGTGTGGTGCAGAACTGCTCAGGGGTGCTTTTCCTGCACCGTGCATATGCTCATGTTTTATTTGCCATTATTCTGCTGTAATGTATGTTTGGCTGCTAGCAAGCACATGAAAACCTAATATCAGGCTCAAACTGTGCCTCCTTTATTTATAAACAGCTTTTCTTTTGCTTTGCGCTGATGGAGCATGATACAGGGACATCTTGCCATAGACTATGTCAGTATAAGGTGCCAAAAATGAAGAGGAAACATTTTATGTGATTAAACAAGTGAGACGTTCTGACAGATGTTTGCCTGACAGAGTCTGCAGGAAAGGCAGCGACACTCAGATCTGGTTAGTGCTCCTGTGTGTGATTGTGCCCCAAATTCAGGGGAGTTGTTAACAGCTGGCTGTATCTCACAGGCTCCTGGAACCTCTTGCTTTGTGTTGTGTAGTGGCTCTGAGTGTGCTTGGTGTGGGCTCTGTTCCTGGAGCTGGGCTACCTGCAAAGTCCTTCCCCATGCCAGCCCCAACAGCTTTGTCTCCTCTCCAGTCTTCCTTTTTCTTAGCATCATTGCTTTTATTTTCTGGCTCCTGACTCTGTTTCTTTCTTGTACTTCAGGAAGTGTTCACTGGTTTCAGTGAAGGCTTTTGACACAGACCTTGCCAAAATAAAATCACACTGAAAGGTACTGGTTCTTACCTCTTGGCTACACCTGAGTGTCCTTCCACTTTAATTCCCAGCCAGATGGGTGTGTGCTTTAAGGGCAGTTTATGTTGGGGCTTTGACATTTTTTGACTATTAAAATAGCTTTAATTTCAAGTTTGAATTCAAGGTAATACCGCGATGGCTTTGGAAAAATTGCTGTTGATTATTTCATATTCTGATGTAGGTGGTAGAAAGGCCCTAAATATTTTGAAATTGTATTTGGAGAAGTAATAAAAATTAATTCAGACCTGTCCAAGCTAGTCTGTTTGGCTTTTTTTTTTCCTTAGATTAATAGAGCAGGATGGGTCTTTTTGTGATGCGTAATCAAGGTGGAAATTTGTTTTGAATCAGACTGCAAAGGTGTAATCCCCTACAGGGATTATGGTACATTTTGCATATTGCCTGCAAGTGACTATCCAAGGTTTCAATGGATGCTTTAACCCTGCTGCTATCTATAGCACTTTGGAAAGAATTCATTGATAAAACTGGATTTTACCGCTTTGCAAAGACCTGAAGGAAGGCGGAGATGCCTGGGAGAACAAGGAATGTTGTTGCCTATGAAGATATTGTGATTCTGTCAACTGCACTGATGAAAAATGGACACTCACCTTGTGTGCTAGAAGTACTTATAACTCATTTGGGGTTGAGTTCAACCCCAACAGTGTGTTTGACTTTCCAGGCCATCTCTCTGCTTGTAAAAAGCTGGTTGTGTTGGAGTAAACCAATCATGGTTTGCCATTAATCTTGATTAGTTAACAAATGGTAATGTGTTACATTATATCTGTTTAGTCTCATTTGCATGGGGTGGAAGGTAGCCTGAAGACTTTATTTGTTGGTGCGTGGCTAAGATGATTAGATGTGGCTCTGCAAAGGTAGGGGCAGATGATGGGGAGGTAGGGTGGTGGAAGAGCATCTGCCATAGTACTGCTTATTCCATAAACACTTATTTAAAAGAAACTCTATCCTGTTGTGTTTGGATTGAAGGAAGCACATTTATTACTTTTGACTTGTGGGAAAATGCTAAATAATTGCGTCATCCTACCAAAGGCAGTTGGCGAACTGGGTGGAGAGACAGCATAAAGGCTAAAGAAGTGTAAATGGTTTAAGTGTTTCTAATTTATGGCACAGTGCTCACGGGGGAATATGCTCAGTAGGACCTGCAGCATCTTTCCTGTTGAATGAACGGATTAATGGTGGCAACGTTTGCCATGTGAGGAACACGGGGGAGGGCACTCCTTGTCTCTGGCTGTAGGAAATACTTCAGCTGGAAAAGCCACCATTTCCTTGCGGCTGCTTTGGATTCTGCTTTTACAGTTGAGAGAGCAGACTTTTTTCTGGGATAGTTTTGGAAAATATTTAATTAAGCGGCTCTAATGAGGGCCCATTATAACTGCAAACGGAATTATTGTTATCATCATTTCAGCTGTTAACATTTTAAGGGCAGTTGTTCGCAAACTGTTCAGTAATTAGGGCCCAATTCACTGTGGAAAAATTGTAGCTGGGCTGCTGCTGCAAGCGTAACATGGAAAGGAAGTCATTCTTCACAGGGTGTGCAGTGGACACATGGACACGTTGCTTTTCAATACAACATGGTCTTCTGTAAGTGCAGGCTCCAAAGCTTCAGGTCCCAGAAGTGGTGTGGGCTGCTGTGCCATATGCACAACAGGCTTATGCACTCCCACAAGTAATGCAAAATTATCATGGTCCTTTTATAGGTGTGCAGAGCAGAGTTCTGGGACAGAACTGTGGAAACTCGTACTTGTGGCACAGCTGTTCTAATGATCACAGTCTACAGCAGTTCTGCAAACTTAGTGGTATTGTGATATTAATGGCCAGGTGAGCCTTTGAGCCTCCTAGGAAATTAAACAGCACGAGAAGGGGAAAAGCGCAAATTACCTCTCTGTTCTTGGGAAGAAGCAGCACCTTACACAGCTTGATGCAAATTGTTTCTAGTTAAGGAATGTCTTAAAATGCAACTCTGCAGGGTTGCTGAGCTGTAGCTATAGTTAGAACTGCAACTATAGATAGCATTAAATTTATTTAAGTGCTTATGAAGTGAAGTTTGCCATTTCCTCCGAGACTTATTTTAGAGCAAGTCTAGCAGAATTTTTGAGCAGCTTTGTGCACCTCATGTTCAAGCACGTTCATACTGCTGAGGCTGGGCAAGAACACAGGGCTCTGTCAGTGTCTGGCTGAGTGGGTGCTTTGCTTCCTTAGTCTGGTTTGGGATGGTCCTGCAGAAGCTGTGTGGTTGTAGCAGCCTTCCTGCTGGTCCTGGTGGGGTGGCCAGGTGTGGCTGGAGCTCTGCGTCCACAGGGAGCCCTGGTATTAAAAGAACTTCATGTCTGTCTCATGCTGGTTCATGTTTGCTTTCTGGATTAGAGCGTATTCTGCAACTCTTGATTGGTAAAAACCCTCTTTCTAAGCAGGAGAGGAAGAACTTTAGCTCACGAATGGGGCTTGGTGACAGCACCAAGGAGCTCTAGAAAATAAATGCTGTGTGCCACATCTAAGCCCTGAGACTGAATTTACTTGTATTTATTCCTCTTCAACTGAAGTAAATGTCATCTCTCCTGAGAGGAGATGGATAACTTTTATTGGACCTGGCCAAGGCTTTTTCCAGGTAGCAGTGGTTTGATCTTGGCAGAGGACATGGTAGGAAGTCATTAGAGCTCCAGAAGATGTGTTATCAAATGGCTGCCATGGTGCTGGTGGGAGATCCTGGTGTCCCTATCCACTGACTCTGTGGGAGCACATGGCCCATTGTTACAGGACCATCCCTTGGAATGTGGGTCAGGGTCCCTAGATGGGTTTCTGGGTGGAGAGCTGGTTTCCTGCAGGGCTCTGCTATCCTGCAGAGCAGCTTTCCTGTTTTACAGGTCGGAACCACAGATAAATGGGAATTCTCTTTGGCACCATGTTGGAGCTCTGGGAGAGGCAGGCAATGAAGTGCTGTGTCATTTTGGTCAGAGAAATGGTGTTTTTCCAAGAGAAGGGGGGCTACATCTCCTGCCATGAACAGCAGCTCATGCAGAGAGAACTAGAGATGCCTTCAGAGACCTGTGGGCCAGCCAAGGACAGTGGTAGCCCCAGAAGGTGTGCTGGGGTACACAGGGAGCTGGTGCTGCTTTGCTTCCTTGCAGGCTCATTCCTGGAGCTAAGGCAGAAACATATCTAGCAGTGAACTGAAAAACCTGTTTGGGTTAAAATTTCCCATCCAGGGAATACCCTAGAGCTGAAATCTTGCTTTGCCTTCAGGATAGAGTCAGGACAGGCACGACCATCTCTTGTGAGAGCTCCTCCATTGCTGTGCTACAAGAAACAAGCCAAGAATTCCAGCTCTGGAGAAACTGATGCTTTTTTCCATTCCCATCCTAAGCAATCTGCTAGCAAAGGAATTTATGATAATGAAAATATTTTTTGTGTGAAGTGCAGTAGCATAGAGCAATAAAACCACATAATTGCGGCAGGAATATTCCACATTAAACCAAACTATCAATTATAGTTTGTACAGAGGTTTGCTAGACTAAAAAGGTGGTGCTTTCATGTGAAAAAATATTCATTATCTTCTTTCAAACACACCTTAATTGCCAACATCAAAATTATTAATTAAGCAATACATCTTGCAAAACTGGATTGGCTCACCCAGTGCATGTGGAGTGTGTGGTAAGAAAGGTATGGAGAGCATACAAGTCCCTGGATCCTTGCAAGGGAGAGCAGTCTGTGATGTCTGTACTTGCTGTTGATTTTATGGCAAATGTAATTTTTTGGGGTGCAGTGTATTTAATTTGGCAGCAAAGCTCTAACAAAAGCAGTGACAAATTCTTCAGCCAGCCCTTTTCTAAGGTTCCCTGTCTGGCAAACCCTCTGGTCCTGCAGCCAGCTCGGGGGGTGACCAGGCTTTGTGCTGGGCATCACTGCTGCCAGATCTCCCCATCCCTGGGGCTTAACCTCAGGTGCTCCAGGTGCCCCAAAATGTCATTCAGAAATATCCATAATAAGTGTAGTTGGAGCAAAAAAAGGCAAGGAAAGAATCTTAGCTCTGTTTTGCTTGTCTGTCCCCTCCCCCAGGTGTACCTGTGCTGCTGGCTTCCAGTTGCTTCCAGTGCCATTCTGAAAAGCACAACTGCTTTGAAGAACAGAGCTATTCTACTTGAGGCATTCCATATTTTCATGATAGGAGAGGCCTTAAATAAAATTAAATTTTAAGACTGCCGGTTGAGACCTGGAAATTTAATTTCTTTAGCTTCTGGTAACTCAGTCCTTGCTCAAAAATGGCTTTTCTGTATAATGACGTTGGTCACCATCATATCTTATTAGTGCAAGGAGAATCTCAGACCTGCTGTCTTGTGTATCAGATGCTTCTTGTTATCTTTCTGTTTTCCTCCTCCTTTGTTTTATCACTCAGGAACATCCCCAAATTAGTGGTGAAAAGCTGTCACACAGAATGGCCCTCACGGTTACAGGTGAGACTTGAGAGTACAGCTGGATCTGTGGGTATCCAGCTTACCCTGAGCCAACCAGACCTTTCCTCTCCAGGCACCTCAGTGCACCCTCCCTGGGCAGAAACTCCCCTCACTCTTTGTTCATGTGCTTAAAGCCCTTTCTGTGCTTGACCCTAATTTTGTTACCTGTATGAACTTGCCATGATAACGATGAATAAGTTTTTTTCCTCTATGTATGATTTTAGAGAATGCTATTATCTTCTGTTTCCCACTAGCTCTGGAGGAAACTATGCCTCTAAAGTATTTGTCTCATCAATTTGCAAAGACATCTTTATTGCCCTTGGTGGATCATAAAGGCTGTTTTCCAAGGGGATGTTTACTGTAAAAGCTAATGAAGACATCATTGCTTTTCGTGGCATCTTGTAACTTGTTCTCCAGCAAGAGTGATTGA
Organism: Anomalospiza imberbis; assembly: GCF_031753505.1. Lineage (NCBI taxonomy): Eukaryota > Metazoa > Chordata > Aves > Passeriformes > Viduidae > Anomalospiza > Anomalospiza imberbis. The sequence goes on from NC_089694.1 coordinate 7,465,633, forward strand.
CTTCTTGTTGTGGCTGTATCTTAGCTTCTAGGTGTGTGTTTTAATGATTTTTTTTCTCCTCGGGTTGTTAATGGTAGAGTTGGCTGATTGGACAAAGGCAGTGTTGTTTAAACAGGCAGGGCTTGCAGCAGGCAGGGTGGATGTCAGGGTGCTCTCTTTGCTTTCCAGGTTTTCTTTGCATAAGAAAGTGCTATTGTGTGTATCACTTAAAATTAAATATTTAATAATATTTTTAAGATTTTCTCTCTGACCTCTCAGTGCACATAGGGTGTTCCCAATTACACTTTTATGATTATAGATTTTGTGCTTTGCATTCACAAGAGCATGGAAATGTGATTAATGTAAAAAATTGTCAAACAGCTTTAATCACTATTGATGTCTTATTGATTCCTGCCCTCCCTTTTCCCAGAGAGCCGTTGTGCTTGCACTGGTCTGTCAACTTCTGTGCAGTGAATAAAATCTTACACCTTTCTTGGTGCCCTCTTGCCCTGTGTTTAAAAGAAGTGCTGTGAAGAGCCAGGGAACTGCTCCTCTGGGATTATTGGGTAGCTTTAGTCACAGTGGAGAGAAATAATGGGAGGAGAGAATAAGCATATTCTATTTTATGCTGTTGCTGCCACATGTGCTAAACTATGCACGCAAGACAAGTGGTTTTACATCTGATGTGTATTTTCAGCCGGGGTGGCCTTTGTGAGACATAAGTGACATAAGGTGAACAAACTGCTTATTAAGGTAAGACAATGAAGCCCCAATTTTAAAAGGTTAAGATGTACTAGAAAGTATCAGAGCATCCTCCAAGTCATTAATGCTGTACAGAATGCACAGCATGTGGTATTTTGAAAGGCCACTGTAACCTTTTCAAGCATGAAGCATGCTAAAAGGAATCTATTTCCTCACTGCCTTGAAAAGGGAAATCAGTCTTAAAAAGCCTTAGATTTTATTTGTTTAAAAAAAGAAACAAATTTGGTGCATAAAGAGGGAGGGAGGATCCTTAAAGCTAAGTGAGCAGTGAGATGTCTGCAGCAAGGGAGCAGCCCTGGAAATCCATAAGTGATGTGAGATGTGGAACTTCGTTTATTAAAGAATGTTGTATTCCATCCCCAAATTTTTACCTGTGTTTTAAATTTTGCACAAGCTTGGTCTTGGCTCTGTTCAGAGCAGCAAAACCTTGTGGTTGGATGAATGTGTGGTGTGGGATCTCTGCTCCTGTTGTTCACAGTGGGGAGCAGAGGTGAGGAGGCCACAGAGTGGAGCGGGAAGGGGCAGCTTCACCCGTCCTTTGTGTTGGCAATGTCCTGAGCTGCAGAATCTGAAGTGTTCAAGCAGCAGTTAGTTCTGTTAGGGTGGGAAGAAATCCACAAGTCTTCAGGCAAACAAGCTACAAAGACATGAAAAGGGTTTGTGTATTCCATAAAGCTTGTCTGGTCCTTTGAGTTAGTGTGTTTGGCCTTATCTAAAGGAGGACAGCTCTCTACAGAGCCAACCGTGCTGTCCTACAGCAGCGTCACTGCCCCCACCCAGCAGGTCTCAGTGCTTCCAAGCCCAACATGTTTCCATCTCCTTACCTGCCAGCAGCTGAGAGCAGGAAAACCCCATTCAATCCAGCCCCAGGGATGCTGCAGCCATGTGCCCATCCACTCAGTGTCTTGGGCAGCAGTGGTCCTGAGCAGTGGTGGACCTGCCCCACTTCAGATCTGTTAGGATGAGTTAGGCAAGACCAGAGTGCATTGGAAGTCCAGTCATACCTCCTCCTAGCACGGTGCAACTTGAGGTCTCTTTTTTTGGGGATGTTGCTCCCCAGCCTGCTTTGAATTTTAACAGAGAAGGTTGTGAAGACTTAACAAGCCTCCTGAGACTTGAGGAAACCCCCAGGTTGCCTTTTGCTGAAGTCAACTTACCTGTTACGTGGCCATGCTACATTGAAGCAGCTGGGCTTTGCAGCAGGCATCTTGCTTTTGTTGCTGAGGTCTTCTTGAAACAAATTAACCAGATGCAAGTTTTGACTTAAGCCCACTGGGAACTGGGAAGATTAACAGACTGTCTTGCCGTAAGTTAAATACGAACTCTATGAAAGAACAATTTAAGTGCTACTTGTTGTCTGTCCTTGGCATCTGTTGGCTAAATGGTCTTTTCAAATATACACTAGAGCTCCAACTTCACTTGCTGTAGCTAAGCTCCTGATTGCAGGATGCTTTTTACTCCTGACTATTCAGCCTTTGACTCTTGCAGTGTCAGTGGAATTAAAGAGTATAAAGAGTAGGGTTTTACAGTCAGTGCTGCTGCTTTTGCTCCTGAATCCTGAAAGCTGCTCCGGAAGAGCAGAGGTTTTGTGTGTGGAGGGAAGAGATGAATTAAAATATTTTATCCCCTCCTGAACATGGAGAAAGAGAGTCCTTATGTTTAGATGATCTCATTCAGTGGGTGTCTAAAGGCTGAGTGATGTGCACTGTGCCAGGGTTTTCAGTACATGTTGCACGGGAGCAAGACTGTTTTGCTTTTCTGAGGGGATGGGGCAGATTTTGGTCTTTCAGGAGTTTCTCTGAGTTTTGGATTTGGTTTGCAAGCTAGGTTGTGCAGACTGATAACCAGGCAGTTGTCACCCAGGTTGTCACCTTTCATACGTTACAGGTCCATCATCCACATCTAGTTCTCAGTTTCCTGAAAACCAATGGCAATTTCAGTGTCCCTGTTTTGGGACTCCTGGGGGACTGCTCCCAGTGTGACACATTCAACAATCAGATCCTAAAAGTGAAGTCTAGAACATGCAAGGAAGGGACAAAGCAAGGATCTTGGCAGCTCACCAGCCTCGCTATCTTTCTTGGCTGAGGCTTGCAAGCATCAAGTTGCACTCCTGTGTGGAGGAACAATGGTTTAATGTTTGATAGTGATCAGATCAGGAGAAGAGCAGAGCACCAGGCATCCGACAGGTTGTCAAACCTGTCACATCCCAGCCTTTTCTTCCCCTTGACAAGGTTAGCCACTGACTGACAAGGGTACATGTTGCCAGGATGGCAGCAGAGCCTTTAGGAGGAAGAAAAATGCTTTTGAAAATGAGTTCAGCTGCTTTCTACGTATCACAACATCTCTGCACAAAGCTGTATTCTCAGATGTGCCTTTGCAATGACTTTGAATCTTTTCCTTTCTCCACTTCCCTGTTACTGGAAAAACAAGCACACACAGAGCCTTTCCACAGGCTGCAGGTGCTCGTTGGGTGAGGTGTGGAGCAGGATTGCAGGGCCATAAGCATCCCTTGTTGTGGCTCCTGGCGTGGGGTGGATGTCTGCAGTCTGAGCACCGGGTGCACACAGCCACAAAAGCCCACCTCTGGTGACACTGGTGTTATAGATGAGGCGAGTTTGGAAAGGGATGAACTTGTCTGAACTGGAGAGGTTTCTCTCTTGAGGCTTTCCTCCCCTACCCACCCTTGCCTCTCTTCTGTTTTTCAGGATATTGAAGGGGTGAAAGTGCCACAGTCTGTCCATCTATTCACTTCCCACACTGCTGACTGCTGTGTTGGTAAAACAGTTCCAACTAATCTTTTTTTTTCAAATGTGCTTTTAATACTCCCTCACCCCTAAGTGTCTGTCACTATTGAGTAAGAAATGATACAGACTCACAAGAAGGCTGGTTTGCACAGCAGCAGCTTTAATACGAAAATTCTTTTCTTTTATACACTGTTCTGATACATACAGACCAGACTGGTCAATCAATCAATACATTTCACCTGATTGTCTAATTAATAAAAACTGTTTTGTTAAAAAAGGATGTTTTCTTGCAAGCAATCTTTGAGAAAAACGGGAAAATAGAGAGCAGGAAAAACACTACCTGCTGGTTATTTACAATAACAAGCTATCATGGTTTCTCTACACTCCCTAGAGTCTCACAAGCCTGCTGTGAGAAAACTTACCTGGTTTTCTTGCTCTCTGACCAGGCTGTCACATCCACAAGTGCCTGTGACTTTTGCAAGGCAGCTTGGCCCCAGGACTTTGTGATGCAGCTCAGTGTATGTTTGTGTTGCACACTTCCCCTTCTGTGTGCACATAATCCTACATAAACGCATGTGCCCTCAATTCACTTTTCCCAAACTGTGGCCAACCTCAGTCACATTAATATTAAAACTGTAGGTTTGCAAAACCTTTGTGGAATCTGTATCTGCTGTAGGAATGGAAGGATGTTTGTTAATCCTTTTCCCTTGACGCACTTTATTCTACCTCGGATCTGGTATCATTTTCGCACTTTCAAATCAAAATCATAAAGATGATCGTCATAAGGCATAAAAAGTTAGCATGCTCTTATCTATTTTAATTTTGTTTGAATGATGCCATCTGCTTTTCTGAATATGGCGGGTAGCTGAAGCAGGAGAATGTACCAGTTGGGAACAGCAGAAACAAAACAGCAGTGTATTTCTTACGGCTGATGGATCATTATTTTATGTGCTGGTTAAGTGAGAAACTCATGCATCCCAGTAGGTCCTTTCTGCAGAGTTCATCCAACAGCCCTTCCAGGCTCTGAGCTCTAATTGCAGTCCTGCTTTTCTCAAAATACCAAATGCCTGGTAATTGTAGCCAGAAAGAGGCAGATATGTGAGTGCTTTTGCAGGATAGGTTAGTTGCACAAATTTTCCTTTTGGGAATAAGTCACACTTGTATCCTCTCTGTCGGTTCCTTGGGAGGATGAAGGCTGCTCTCCTGCCTCTCTGCTGTGGGGAATGCCACTGGGATGTTACTTAACCCACGAGTGAGGATGCACTTGCTATGATCTCAGCTATGGGACAGATCCCAGCCTTTGCACGTGCGTGTTCCCTCACCTGCATGGGTCAGTGCTTGGGATTAGGCCTGAACTGCAAGGCTTTCAATTAATGTGGTTATTCTTCTGCTGAAAGTGATTATTTTTCTACTGAAGTATTATGAACAACAGAGTGGGTGTGTTACACTGAAAGCTGCATATCTGGAGTACTCACTGTTGTTTGCCATCAGATCCAGAAAGAAATAAACTGTTTTTGTTAGCTGTTTTGTTAGAAAGGCAGGAAGCATCTGCTTAGCTGCACATTGGTGTGCAAGTTGATTGTTTGATACTCATCATGGTCGTGTAAGCATCTGTTGACAGGTGGGAAGAGCTCTTTGGGATTAGGCTCATGGCTCTGTTGCCTACCTAGGTGTAGCTGCTGCCCAGGTTAGGCTGACAGTTTAAGAGAAAACCACCACTTTGTGCTGTGCAGAAATTTGTTAGTATGGATGGATACACACTGACCCAAGCAGCTAAGACAGACATTAAATAAATGCCCTCAACATGAGAATGCAGAGCTGAAGCTGAGCTGTTGTCATGCTAATGCTGTGCAGAAACATGTTTTTAGAAGTGGTAATATATGGGAGTTGTTTCACTAGGTTTAGTTTCCATGTTATGTTACAGATTCAGTTTAACTCTGGAAACTGATACTCATCCAATGAAACTGGAATTAGCGTCCACCCAAGTGAAATGGCTTTGGAGAGTGAGAGGGTATTGGGCTCTGTAAGGAATTTGCCATAAAGTAGGGTAGCTTCTTCATGAGGATAGAAAGCATGAACATTTGAGTGAGTTTCATGGTTTCTTGGTACTTCTCAACCTTCCATATTCTTGCTACTAAACAAGCTAAAAGACTTTAGTAAGAAAAAAAAAAAGTTCCTCTTTTGACACAATGCTGAATATCTACTATATGTCTTCAGAATGTATGAAGACAGTCTTTGACCTGCACAAATATCAGAGGTCCATACAGTTGCTTTAAGGTCACTCACATAACCCTGTAGAATAATATGCTGGCATTGCCCTTGACAGATTGCCTGGAGATTTGCTTGCTGAAGCCAGTCTTCAGAGCCACTGTGTCTTGGTAGCAAAGACTGTAATAAAATTGTTCATTTCAAAACAGACCGTTCTTCATTTTGACTCGTAATCAATAACTGTCTGTGGCTGGTGTCGCCTCGGACTCTGTCTCACGGGAACACATTGTTCAGTGGAGTCCTGTATGCTAATCTGTGTCTATAAATAAAGAGCCATCTCTGTGAAGACTCCTACATCCTTCTGGGGCTGGTGGAGAGCTAAGGGGTAAGAGGGGAGCTCTTGTTTAGAGCCTTAGTAGACTTGGGTTAATTTGTATTCTGGATCTGCTTTTTTCTGAAGGGAGACAGGATTTAGTACTTTCAGCTGGACAAGTGGTATGTTTGCCATGTCTGTGGTAAATGTCTTTGCATTCCTTGTGGCTGAATAAAACAACAGCCATGGTGTTTCTAGCAAACAAGTTCTGGCCAACCCGTCTTGAGTGGGGTGGAGTAACAGCACATGAGGACTTGTTCCTGCAACAAGGGAGGCCAAGTCAGTGGCACTCAGTGCCATCTTAGGCTCAGCTCTTGATGGGTGCACAGGGATGTGTTTGGGGACAGCCCAAACCTGCAGCAGTGCTTCCTCAACCTCTTGCCTTGACGGGACTGTGCGTCCCAGTGGCACCCCACTGCCTTCCAGTGAGATGCTGGTTGGTGATAAGGATTTATTTAGGGATGTGGCTAGGTGCCACAGGAGTCTGACTGGTTCCACGTGTCCCATTTTAGCAGGGTAGATGCCAGGAGGGATCTGTGGGCAGAGCATCCTGGTTGAAACGTGAGGCTCGCGTGGGATCTGCTGACTTACAACTTGCTTCTGCTCTGCTGGAGTTGTGGGATTTTTTTTTTTTAAAGATGCCTGCAAAGGCTTCTTTATATGGACATCTGAGGGAGAGGCTGGTGGCGTGGTGGGAGGATATTGAGTTACTTTGGGCTGCAGGACACAGTGTCTGTGGAGCAGACGAGTCTCTATTTATACATGCAGCTGATGGTGGGCGTGCGAAAGCTCTCGGGCTCCTGCGTGAGCTGTTGTCTGTGCTGATAGGAAACAGCCAGATGGATACTGGGGAGGTCAGAGATGCTCTGCCATCCCAAAGTGGAGTTGTACGTAATACCTGGTATATTTGCTAACCTGTTGCTAACTCTTGCTGCAGCACGTGCAGGATGTGACTTAGATGAAGCAGAGCACTCATCTTGAATGCCACGGTCTGACCAGAAAGGCATGGCTGCCATGAGCTGTAGGAAGAGGGTTGTATGACAGTGGTGTGGGGTCATTCCTGAGGCCCTGCTCCCTCATGGGCTCAGAGGGGGTTTAGGCACAGCCCAGCAAGGAGGGAGGCCACGTGCCTCATGTGCTGGGGAGGGAGCGGGGTGGCCATGCGTGGCTGAGCTCCAGAAGAGCGGGCGAGTGCGTTGGTGGCTGCTGCTGGATGATAATGAATATGAAACAGAAGCAGCAGAACATGGATCTAACTCGCTGTCTGCCTACGCTGTTTCAGACCATGGCTCAAAGAGCATTTCTCTTCATCAGCTGAAGCTGCCTTTGCTCTGCTGCTTTCCTCATCACGGCTCTATAGTGAACCAGGCTAGGGAGTCAATGCAGAGTAAAAATAACTGAGCTGGAAGAGAGAGTGAAGCTATGGCACACCATACCACTGAGTGAAATGCTCTCCAAAATGTGCCCACAGGGCTGAGACAAGAACATTGCATGTTTTGAGCCTTAGATGGCATGTGGAAACGAATCAAGAGCTGGTTTTACACTTTTTTTTGGCTGTTGTTGGAATGTCTCTTCCTTTGTATGAACTCTCTTTCACTGCAGGGGAGGCTTAGGATTGATATATTGAGATATCCTGCCTCTGGATGGTTATCTTACAGTGTGGGGTGATATTCCAAAATGTACAGCTTTGGGATCTTTCTCCCTTTGGCTATTAAGCTTCCACGCTTAAATTGCATAGCTGGCAGTAAATGCTGCCAAAATGTCATGCAGATGAAGCAGCTTCATAAGAGCTTTAGTGCCACAACCTTTCCCAACCCCTGCAATTACATTTTAATTCAATATTTCATTGGAGTTTTCAAATAATTCTAAATTAATAGGGACCAGATTGCAGGGGGAAGAGCTGGCATCGTTCTCTGTTTGCTTACGGAGTCTTCTGCACTGCAGATACCCGGTCGATACACACAGCTGGGAAACCAGGTTTTCTCTGAGGACAATTGAACGATTCCTGTTAGAGCCCATCCCGAGCTTAAATGCTGAAACAGCTCCTAGGCAGGGAGCTGCAATGAGGGACGTGTTACATGTTGGTGGGGTAGGTGTGGGGAGGGAAGGCAGAGAGAAAAGCACAATTTTGGTTCCATGTTTAGTTTAGTTTAAGAAGGTTCTTAACAAGCAGCAAAGCAGTTGCAGGAAAGGTCCTCTGCTGTCATGCCTGGCTCTGAGCTTTTCAGTTTATGGGTTGTGAGCAGTCATGCAGTTTATTTGGGGTGCCTGTAGTGCTTCTGCCTTAGTCATGAGGGCTACACTCAGTTCTGCATCTGCAGGAATACTTGCAAGTACATCCATGGGGAGTTGAGGGCACCTTCTCCTTGCCCTCATCACCATGCTTGTGGTTTTGTCCTGGCTCTGGCCAGCTGTGACTTTAGCTGAGCCATCTCCTTGCCACGGGACTCAATTACCCTCCCCAATGGCAGGGCTGAGGAGTTTGCTGCCAGGGGCTGGCTGGGAGCTGTGCATGGCTTGAGGCTGGGTTGGCAGCTTCCCAGACAATCCTTGAGCAATGGGCATACAAAAGGATATTAAAATCCACTGTATTCCTCCAGAGACAGGATTTCACCCCTTTTGCCTAAAAATGGTAAGGCAAGCAAAGCACAGCACCTATAGTCTAGTGATGGGCAGGCTTGTGTAAGACTTCATACTTGGGCTTGATGGATTTAAACCACTGGGTTTAATCACAACAAATGAAGGCAGCAACCTTCATTTAAATAATTGACTTGAATACTGGGTTTGCATTTATATTTATATAAGTGATTCTTATGGGCTGGTAGCCATAAAACATACTGAGGAAGAGAGGCTGTGTTAAATTGGATTTGGTGTTCCCTCTTTCTTATCCATGAAAAAAATCTAGTGTACATGCATACATATTTAATAAGTTGTATAGATTTATATGTGTGTGTTAGGATTTGTGGCATTCTTGATATACTAATTACTGTTGTTTTGCCTGTGATTTTGACTCAAACTCTCTTTGAAAAGAAACTGGAATTCAATTACTATGCACAAAGATAGCATTTGCATTGCTGTACTGAAATATAATTATCTAAAGAGTATCAGATGCACACAAGAAATATTGTCCTTTGCATTAGGGCTGTGCTTCTAATGAGAAAGTTTAGAATATGAAAAATTTGGTCTGATGGCCCATCTGTACCGTGCTTCTGAAAATCTGAGAATTAGTAGATCTCACTGTTTGTTTGTATGGGAAGACTACTAAGCTCCCCACTTTGTCTAAATCCAGTTAGTTTTTCAAGTGTGAAAGGATAAAGTTGTTTGAAAAGTCTGGGACTAGTGTGGTTCATTCTTACAGGGTGGATCTGCTGAGCCCTTGCATGCAGAAGTCACCTTCTTTAATCCAATTTGGTGGTGTGGTTTCTGTAAAACTTTGTCGCCAAACCTGTTTTTAAAAAATTTTCTCTTCAAAATCTCATTTCTGGTAACAAATAATGAATGGAAGTATTTGAAATCTTCAACTTCTTCAACTGATAGTGGAAGAGTTTACAAAATGTATTTGTGATGGGGTTTGAGAATACTTTCTTGTTCAAAAAAAAACCAGCCGTGCAGAGTCCTGACACAAATTGTTGCTTCAGATTCTGGTCTTGGTCTTGTAGTGACATTACTTTCATGTGGGAGACCCACTGGAAAATTTGTTGCCCAGATGTAAGTGGTGGGCTTTTAGCCACTGGAAGAACTTCTCATAAATTAACTTTTCAGGCAGCTGAGGGAAGAGCAAGGTTCTGTCAATAAAAATCTTCATTATCTTGGAAAATTAGTTAAGAATGGAGAAACCATAGCATCACCAAAATGTGTAAAAATAAATATACTGTATTTTGAGTATTTACTAAGGAAAAGCTTGCAAGACAACAAACCAATGTTCTTTAAGACCTAAAGTAGGAACTCTGACTGTGAGAGTGAAAAATGGGCCATCTCAGGGCTGCTGTGGTTTCTGATACGGGAAGGAAATCCATTCACATAATTCAAAAGGGAGAAAGTTATCTATAAGCAGTTTCATTCAGTCTTCACGATCAGTAGATTGGGAGTAAGAAACAATAGCTTTGTGACAGACTTCTTTGAGGTCAGAAATTTTGTAATTTTAGTGGTAATGAAAAGACTGTAGTTCTTTGTTGGATTGACTTGACTTAAATTGGGCCAGACGTTGCCAATAGTATTTAAAAAAACTGGTAATGCGATTAGTGATTTAATGCTGACTTTACATAGGAACGTTGTTAATATTTAATCAAGTGAAACACACTTTGTGTCTGTTCTTTGCAGGCAGGGGTGGTGTGAGACCTTGCAAAGCTGCCATGGCACGTGCCAGCTCAGTGCAAGCTGGTCACAGCCTGCCCTAGGTCTGCATGGAAAAAGGGCTCCTCTGCCTCTCCAGGGCTCCTCTGCCTCTCCAGGGCTGTCACGTCCTTGTCTGCCTGCAATTGGAGCAAATCTGATATTTGATTGCCTCCAACATGAGAGATGCCCCAAGATCAGTCTGGCCCTTTGCACCTCTGCTCTGTCCTGAAAGGCCTTTTGGCTGCTCCTCCCTGGATGTCTTCTACCTCAATGGTACCTTTCTGGTACCTTTATTTGCACTGAAGCTCATCCACCCCTTTTTTTCCCCATTCACTCCACTTTTGAGTTCTCTCATCACTAGTCAAGCCAGCAAGAGAAATATTTGGAGTCAATATTTTTCCATCTTCCAGGTTAAATTGGTATTTTTTAAGTAATTCTCATTTATCAATGGATAGAGTACTAAAACGTGCTGTTTACAGTTGTTAGTATTCCTGCTCTAAATTTGTTGTTACACTTGCTGAGCAGCCAAGCACACTCAGAGCTAGTATGAGGCTTAGCACATGTCCATCTGCACGTATTTTTGTTGGGAATGGCAAATGCCATGGCTCATGTTTACTTTGAACTGCTTATCTTGGATGAGCACCAAGCTGCATTTGCACGGGGGTTGGAATTTCATTAATACAGGAATGTGGGCTTCATATTTTTTAATTGATGGAAAGTCTTAAATTTGCTAGATGCCTTAAAAAACCCACGTTTAATCATTATTTTCTCATTATTTACTAAGGAAGGGAATGGTGGGATCAGAGCTGTCACTGGAGTCCTTTTCAAGGGATGTGGGTGCCAAGCCCTGTTTGTTAAACCTATGTGAGGACTGGCAAGTCTCCTCTGCAGCTGGTATCTGTGGGAGCTGGATAGCTGACTGATTTTGGGATGCATGAAAGAATCCACTGAGCTCCTGATGATATTTTTCAAGTCTAAGAGAGCTTTTAATGTTCCCAGGTTCATGCTGACTGCCCAGAGCAGCTGGCCCTGGGCAGCAGTGCTGCAGAGCTCTTGTGTTTGATGACTTTTCTTGGAACCATAGTATGATTTGGGTCGGAAAGGATCTTAAAGATCTTTCATTCCAACACCCTGCCCTGAGCAGGGACACCTTCCACTGACTGGCTTGCTCATTGCCCCACCCAACCTGGCCATGCTCACTTTGAGGGATGGGGCAGCCGTAACTTCTCTTGGCAACCTGTTCCAGTGCCTTACCATCCTCTGAGTAAAGATGCTTTTTCCTCATAGCTCATCTTTTCCATAGCTATAGTCCAGCTCTCTATCTGGAAGGAAGGACATAGGGTGCCTCCAATGGTTTTCTTGGTGTCTGCCACATAAAATTCACATGCTTGCCAATTAGGTAACAGATTTTAAAACCTAATCTACCATTAGCAGATAAGAAGTGTCCATTTTAGAAAAGGAGTCTGGTTTGATGGTGGGTATTTGCACTTTGACATAAAATGAAATTTAAAGTCTATTCCTCCTGGAGCTGCAGCTGGCTGTGGCCCTGGGGTAGCTGTCTGAATGGGTCCTTGCTTACGTGGTGCAAAAAGGCTGGGTTTGAGTTGAAACCTCTCAGATGCTGGGGTGGATTTGTCTGGGATCCCTGTGCTCATCGTGTTTGCATCCCATACACAACAGCATAACAGAATGCAGGTTAGAAGAAAGCCTGAGTGAAGCCTCAGATGCTTTAATATCCTACCTCTGACTGAAACAACCTCCCTGTGTGGGAGATAATAAACATTTCTTGTCTCTTAAGGGAAAACCATGCACAGACAGAGACAAGCACATATAAATAATTTACAAAGCTGTAATACACTGTAAATAACAAGCCTACTGAATAATGAATTAACCCAACTGCTGATTCATAGGTAAATATCTCTTGTAAAGCAGAATTTTTATAGATTTTTACAGCTTAGTTAATATCCCCTCGTATTTTATTAAGGCTGTTCAGGTGAAGTATTCTGGTAATAATGTGTATATCTTTGGAAGTGAGACAGGGTGGTTGTGGGCTGCTGTGCTGGAGGCAGAGCCTTGCTGGGCCTGGGCACACTCTGGCTTTTGTTAGTTAGCCTTTTCTTCCCCACTCAGGCAGCAGAGATTAAGCAGGAAGAATTTTGATGTGGCCAAAGAACTGGAGACCTACAGGGAGGAAGGAGTCTCTGAGCATCTTTTCTTTTTTTTTTTTTCTCCCAAGCTTCTGGTAATAAATAATGCATTTGCTCTACTTTGGCTGTGCTCTAGACGTGGTGAGATTTCTCCATGCCTTCGAGGATGAGGAAGCAGCAAAGATGCTGGGCTGGGATTGCCACTCGCTGGCTGCCAAGTCCCTCCATGAGCACCGCGTCCTTCCCGTCCGTAACGACCGCGTGTCCTTATTCCCTCTCGTCAGCTACTCAGAAAGAAACCAAACATGACATTTGCTTCCTCCATGCTCCTTCAGCCCCCTCTTGCCCCTCTTTCTCAGAAAAGCAGTGAGAAATAAAAGCAGTTGCTAAGCTACTGGGTATGGAACATCGTGGCGTTTGGTCGTGGTCCCGTATCAACGCGCCTTTCTGAACGCTGGGGAAGTGGGAAGGGCTCTCTTGTAGCTTGAGTTGTTTGTCATTTAAAGTGTACTCCTAATGCAGATGATATTGAATGTGTCAATTTAATTTATGCCTGAAAAGAGGGGGGCATTTCTCCCTCCCTTTCCCCTTGCTCCTGTTTAATGTAGGCTAGTGGAAAAAAAGGTATTACCTGCTTTTTTTCATCTGTTTTGGGGCATGTAGCTTGTCAAATATGTTGCTGCTTTGTTTTCTTTCTGATAGCCTAAATAATTGCTTTCATAAAAGATAACTAGATTTCTTTCATCCAGAAGTATGGAAGTTGTAAATTGCATTTTCTGTTAAACTTAAAAATGTAGATGTCAACTCTGATTTTTCACTGGCAATGTGCAGTGCTGTCACTGAAAGTGTCTATGGCAAGGGAGCATCTTAAAGGTTGAAGGAGATACTTTATGAATGAAAATTATTCCAGGATGATATGTGTGGAGTACCTGCTGTGCTAATAGGATGCTTTTAGGGTATTGTTTTTAAAGAAGGGGACATTTGGCTCAATATGCAAGGCTTTCATAGAAAAAAGTTCTACACCCATTTGACTCAAGAGGTGGGATGTACCAGCATGAAAGTATTTCCTCTGTTTAAATGCTGTCAGTCTTCAATTCTGGCCTGCCTGGTGCACCTTGCCTTGTAAGAGGAGAGTAGATCCCAAGATATTCACTGCAGAAGAGGACACTGCTGCCTGTTCTCTTCTAGGTATCTCAGGATGGGATTATACCTGACCTTAAACCTATTTCCCATAAGCGTAGCTCTTTCATGTAGAGTTCCTTCATATGATGATAACGAGCAACTAGTGCCACTAGGGATACATTTTTTTATAGGTTGCAGTGAAAGTAAATCTGAAATACCACAATATTTTGGGTTCCTTTCTCCTTTTCCTGACAAAATTCCCCCCAAATCCTTTCCCCTGCCTGGCGGTGTGTTTCATTAAGGGAGCCCTGGGTTCAGGGTGCCATGTGGATGGCAGGGAAGCACAGTGACATCTCTCCATGCCTGGGGAGCAGGGAAATGCTAATTGGTCACACACCCCACTCTCCTCGCACACTGCACTGCTCCGTGTGCCATCGGACCCCAATTAATTTGGAAAGTTGGTGTATGCACATCATTTCCACATTGCCCTTCTGACAGGAATAAGCTGCTGGATTTTTGTGCTCAGAATGTCATTTTAAAAGTCTCACAGAATTACTAGGAATTGGGCTCAAAAGGAGGAGGATGTATAGTCAGGCTCATGGCTAAGTGTGGATTGTTGTGTGTTTGTGAATTTCAGTGTAGCTTGTTGAGGCTGCATGGATCAGAAGTGGAAGTAATTTACAATGCAAAATGCTATTTTTTTTTCTATTTTAAAGAATAACAGCCTAATTTAGAGGAAAGAAAAGTATGTGAAATTAGTTCTCTAACACTTGCAGCTTGTTATTACTTAAATTATTCTTTATTGAGAGAATATAAAGTGTTTCTGTAGAGCTCTGCTTTTTTTGCCCATGAAGCATTTTCCTTTCTTTTTGCCCTTCTGTGTAGACAGATTTCCTGGGGGCTGAGGAATACTTTCTATTCTAAAGAAAAATGAAAGAATAACCACTAAGTAGACATCCAAATTGCTGGGGCAGGGGAGGGGAATCTATAAGCAAAATACTATCTGTAGAAAGTCTTTCAAGATTTTTATATTTTAAACAAAATTCTAAATTAGGGATGTTTGTAGTTTCAAATAGAGTTTTTATTTATAAAAAGTAATGTGCCAGGAGCTCGGCTGGGGTCTGATTTTTCATCCTGCCAGGTGCTGTGCAAGCACCATCATGTGATGCTTCCCAGGAGAAGGCTCTGGGACAGTGTTCCTGCAGAGGTGGGGAAATGGAAATTATAAAGACCACGTCATTAGTGGAAGATCCTATTTAAAACCTTTATCCTCACCACTCTGAATTTGCTCATTATATTCTATCTAAGCAAAAAATAGTCTTCTCTTTTCCATGGAAAGCACTGGACTGGAGCAATGTTTCTGGCATTATTTGTTGTAAAACCTTTGAGGCCTGTTACCTTTTTCCCTGAGAGAATTTCATGGTGGTTCCCTCTGCAGGCTGGCTGCAGGTCAGGCTGAGACCCCAGCGAACCTGGGCAGCAAGACCTCCTGCTGCTTCTGCCCAATCCAGACTGCAGCATGAGAGGGTTCTTGTCTGTCCCACCATCCTTGCTTTTGTAAGGACTCGGATTTTATGCTGCAGCATGTATGGGAAGCAGTCTGTGAGTTTTATGTCTGAGGGGAGCAAAACTTGTTTTTTATGTAGTAAACAGCCTGAAGGACAGGTTACAACTCTGCTGGTTTCCCCCTCCCACAGGGTGCTGCTGAACAACTCATACAGCCATGTCTTTGGGCTTCAATTATGCAAGTAAAGTAAAAAAAGATTAATAGATTTGATCACAGGTTAATTATCCTTTTTCTGCATCTTACCATTGTCACCTTAAGCCCCTCTCAGTCAAGGAGACCACTTCTTTTGACTTCTGAATGTCCCATCCCTCCCAGAACCACAGTAGTCTTTCTCTGCACAGGTGACACCCCGTGGGGAGCAGCTGTGACAGCTGTACCGCCAGCAGCAGGGCTGAGCTTCAGAGTTGCACACAAAGGAGAGCTCACACTGCCTGGGAAACTGATGGTGGGGAGTGAGAATATGATCAAAACCTGCAAAACCACATGTGGCTTGGAGGGAACAGACAGGGGATCACTGGCTGCTGTCTCACTGTGCAAAGGCCGGCAGGCATCAACTTCAAACAGCCTGTGGGAGGTGGATCCTCATGACTCCTCTTCTCTGTGGGTACTCCAAATTTATATGAGCTCAAAGACTGAACAAAATCACCTTAGGATATTGGGTAGAGAGATCTTGGGCCTACACAGGTATCACAGTCATTATGTTTTAAAAAGCTTTACAGTTTTGCTGCTGAAATCAGCCATGATCTTCCCTGTATTCTTCCTTGAGAGAGGCAAGCTGTGCCTTCAGTGATGTGCAGCCTCCTGGGCAAACCCAGGGATAACAAGACAGGCATTTGTGGTATTTCCTTCATGATTTGTAGTTGTGGTAGGGTGTCTTTAAAGCTTGGTCTGTCCCCTGGGCATCCATCGAAAAGAATTCACCGAGTGCTTGGTTCCAGCATGTTGTGCAGGGCTCTTGCTCAGTGCTATTTGGCAGGAGTTCCAGTAGTTCTGTCCTGGAAGACCTCATAGCAAAGTCTTGTGGCAGCAGTAAAATAAGTTTAGAGACTTCCTGTAGCTTGAACTGGGTTGGTGACAGAGCCAGGCATTCATAACGTCCCACTTTGTTTCACCTTCAGGTGTACTGGTGCTGAATGTCTTCAAAGAAAAATCTGTAATGACTGATACTGCTGCAGATGAAAGGTTAATAAATGACAACGAGAGACTGTCAGCTGAACAGCTGAAGCTGCAAGTGTTAGCAGTTGAGAGGTGCTCTTGGGTGGGAAAGGCTAAGCACTGCCCATGAGTTACGGACTGGCAGTTTGGCAAGTCAGGTGGCCTCACAGGATCAATCAGCCCTATGTTCTCTGATTTTCTGCTGGAGGTTACTTCTGCCTTTAAGAAGTGGCTCTCCTGCCTATGTGATCTCAGTTCTGAACACATTTCTGTACTGCATACTCTTGCCCTCTCAACGTGATAAACTAACAAAAGTTTTCTGTCAAGACCCTTGGGCTCCTGAAGCAAAGATGAAAGGGATGAATAAAGATGCATCCATTTTTTCTCAGCCCTGCATAGTCTGAAGTCTCCACTCTGATACCAGTTCATCCAGTGTAAATTAGCAGCAGTTTCACATGCAGTGAGACATGCAGTCTGTCCTTGGTGCATGAAGAACTATGGGCTAGAAATGGTGTTACTGAGACTAGTTATAGGTGGGCACATGCAAAAGCCACTTGGAAGTCCTTAGGAATTGAGCATGGGAAGACAAGCCGTTGTTGGGATGGCCATGAATACAGGACAGGTGCACAGGTTGCTGGACTTGGAACCTCTTTTCAGAATGTGGCAAAAGTATTCAAGTCCTTTTGGGTCAGAAATATTTCTGTGCAAAACTGGATCTGGCTCCTGGTGTTGCACTTTCCTGCCTCCTAACTACCTTTGTTGATGAAGTCTTGTGGTTTGTGCTGCTTCTTCCATTTGTGATCTTGAGGCATCACCTGCCCATCTGAACCTCCTCTGCCTTGGGACCTACCACCCCAGCTATCTGCTGCCCAGGAGCAGCTTTTAGCCTAATGCTGCCTCTTCCTTTGTGAAATGGAGCAAGTGGCCTCCATTGCTTTGTTTGGCTTTATTGGGCTGAACAACGAGTTTTCTTCTCTGTACTTGCAGCTTCCACTCTTCACCAGGGTCTTACAGGCAGATAGTTGGAAAACATCTGAAATGTCAGAAATCAGTGGTGTAAGGTCCTGCTGCTTTGATACTCTACCGCTTGTCCTACAGAGGGGGTGCATAGGATGGAAGGGAAGAAGGAGAGAACACATCTTTCCATATTGCCTCCCATTGTCTCAGACTCCAGAGGTTGATGACTGCTTTCTCTAGATCTTAGGATAATGAAGAACCATGTTGGGAAGCAGCCTGATGCACAGATGTACTGATAGATGTGACAGTCCATAGGAGCCCACTACACCAGCTTTCTGCATGGAGTTTGTTAATTTTAAATTTGTTTAATGACCTTAAATTGCAGCTGACTTTAGAAGGATTAATATGTTGTTTGGAGCCTCCTCAGCAGAGCTGTTTATCTGCAGAGAAGCAGATGCATCTTCATCTGCTAGCAAGGCTTCAGACCTGAAGCTGAATGCTTATGGGCAGTGTATTACTGTGGGGATGAGCTGCCCAGAAACACATTTTGGCTAGAAATTAAGGATGTCAAAATGTTCATTAGACCAAGCAGTTGTTCACAGCCTCCTGGGGAAGATAAATCCTTCTTATTTTCAGGATAGAGCTTGCTTATTTCTTAGAGGCAGGGAGGAAGCCATGCAGCTGCCTGGGAGAGAGCTCAGTGTAAGGATATGTTTCCAGACTGGTGTCACAGCCTTCCTACAGCACCCCACGGCAGAATAAGATTCTTGTTCCAAACCTTGTAGCCTTCTTTACCATCAGGCTTCTCATCCAGTGAGGTAACAGGTGCCTGGGGATTTTTGATGATGGCACACAGTGATAAATCTTCTGTTTCCCTGGGGAAGCACTTTGCCCCCACAGCCCTTTGTGCCCCGATTTGCATTGTTAAGGTACCAGCATCCCACCTTGCTGGGCATGTTTGTGGTTGCAGAGGGAACAATGAAATGAGGATTTGCACATGTACAGGTCCACCTGCCTGCCAGTTTGAGGAGTTTAGACTGACCCCTGTGTTTCCACTGTTCCTTTTGGACCGAGCATTTCCCATGGGTGAGCCTGAGCTCATCAGGTGCTTCTGACCTTGGATATGGCTTGCTCTCGATGGAAAACACTCGGTTGTATGGTCAGGCCAGGTGCTGTGTCACCTCATGTAAGTGTGGTGGTGTTCCTGGTGACCTCAGTCAGAGCACTGCAGTAACATCTGCTAGGATATCAAGGTTTGGATAAAGGAATGCTCTCTAGCCCCAAAGTATTTCCCTGGACAACTTTTTGTATTTGGCAGTATATTGCTTTATTGCTCTTGGGTGAGGGCTCATCTTGCAGTGTTTTCTGACTGAAACATCCCAGTCATGTATCATCCCTCTCTTTTTCGATGCTACTGAGGGCAAGTGTGGGAGGCAGCCCCAGCCAAGGGCACTGCAGGACTGTGGGTTCGGTGCCACTGCAGCACCTTGTCCCAAGGGCAGCAGGAGGATGCTTGGGGCCCTGCCTGCACCTCACAAACCCCACCAAGCCTCCTCTTAAAAAATCTAGGGGTGGATGCAAGAGGAAGCTAAGGAGAAAACCCATTTAAATATACTAAGATGAGTCTGGTTTTCATTTTCATCATTTTTATAAGAGGTTGTAAGACTTTGAAAAATCCTCTTTTTATGTTGTCCATGACTTTTTTCACTAATTTGACACTCTGGGATGTTGTTTTACATTTCATTTTAGTCTCTAATCACAGAAAATTATAGCTGGCCGCACATGCTGGCTTTGCATTCTTGCATCTTGTTTATGTTCATTTGTACTAAGGGATAGCACTCACTGTATCTGCCCAATTTATTTTTCTCTGCAGCAGCAGGAATTTCCAATACTCTGGAGCTTCATTACCATGTGCAAGAAACTAAATTCAAGGTTATCATATTTGAACTTTATGACTTCTTGATGTACAATGTTTTGTTTATTTATTTAAGGTTTATTAAATCTTTCAAAAAAGAAGCCCTTTAGAAGAAGTGCATGATGTGTAACTTTTTAAGAAAACTTAATTTAATTTTGAGATTTAAAAAGTTTGAATTATGAATGTCCCAAATATTTGATTTCTGCACTGAGATGTATGGAGGGGAGAGATGAGCTATTTGAGTCAATGCCTTGACTTCTCATATCTGTGAGCCAGTGAAAAGCATGTTTTCAGAGAGGGATGCATGCACAGATTTCTTGTAATGGTTCTCCTTGGTGTGTTTTTGAGGTCTCATTTTAATGTTAAGGTTTTACTACATGACCTTGCAAAACCTCCTTTTACTGATGTGTAGAAGATAGGGAATCTTTTTTCCTCCACTTTGATTAGTAACCATTTAATGAGTCACTGCTGCTTGATTTTGGCTCTTGGTTTGTGTCTTTGTTTGAAAGACAGGTGTCTGCCAAGGAAGGCGGGAACCTCCCTTGGAATGGAAAATATCATCTCCTTCCCTCCGAATTATTGTAACTTTGAAATCAAGGGGCTTTCAGGCAAACATATGGGAAAAGGAACAACAGTTCTTTACTAGTATGTATATGTATAAGAAGGCAAACAACAGCAATGGTAACAACAACAAACAAAGAACAGAAAACCCAGAAGTCTCTTCCTGCTCCTAAAGCCGTTTCCGCTTGGCTGCAGTTCCGGGCACGGCCAGCATTGGCGCTGCTGGCTCACGGCCGGGCAGGGCGGTGCGATGGTTCCGCCGCGTCTGCAGGGGGCGCTGTGGCGCGAGCTCGATGGCCGCATGGTAACGGCGGCAGGGCCGGGCACACCTGGGGTGCCAAACTAAACGCAGCAGGAAACGCCTCAGCCCTAGCAGGAGCTGTGGAGTATTGCGTTAAAGTGTTAAAACAAAAGCGGCAGAAAGCAGCAGGGCTTGGTAGCGGCAGCCGGGTTTCTGCAAGCAGCTGCCCCAGGCAGCCGGGGAGACGCTCCCTCCGGGAAGGGGTAGGGGGTCGGGTCCCAGGTTTTTCCCCTGAGGCACCCGCGTAGATGGTGAGGGTACTTTGCAGTGTGGTAGGGTGTCAATAAGGTCCTAGTTCTTATGAACAAAAGCCTCAATCACAGTAGGAGGAAACAGTAACAGGCAGGGCTCAGCCGTGGCAGCAACTTGGCCGTTCCCCTCCGATCCCGAGAGAGAGCTCAGAGCTGAGCCAACCCCTCACCCACAGCCAAAATGCCAAAGTATCTCTGCCCTTCCCAAAAGCAAACCCCCAGCTAAGGGGCTGCAGCCAGCTGCACCCCTTCATCCCACCTTGGCCACTTCCTTTGTCTCTCTTCAGTACTGGCAGTTATTATCTCTTAGGCAGCAGATAGGAGAAACTTCCCCAAGAGAAAAAGAAAAATCCTAACCTCCAACAGGTTCTTTTTAACTGTGAGACTATTTCTTGATTCTGAACACAGCCTATGGTGATCAGAGCAAAATCTCCAGGTATTTTCTAGGGCTTGTACTTAACAAGAGCACCTTTGGTTTATATTTTAAAACCTTTTCTTGGATAAAAATCCCCATGAGATGGGTTTCTGCTGTAATTACTTCTTTCCACAGGAGATGGTCCTTTGACACTAAATCCATCCTTTGCTCTAACTCACAGCATGAAAGGTCATGTCCTTGCCAACATCTCCTAAAGCAGAAAAGCACTTTTTTGGATAGGCATAGTAAATATAATCCACATTATTTTTTGGTAATGGCTGAAATATTTTTTCTTCCTTTTTTCTTTTCTCTCCTTTTAGAAAAGTGCCATTTAAAAAAGCTTGATGTCTGCCTTTTTCCAGCAAAAATGCTGTCGGCCTGTGGACTCCTGGAGTTGTTCCTATGGTTTGTGTTGTCTTGCTGGCCTTGGGTCATTGATCAGTGTGGGTGGATGAGGGAAGTGCCTGTGTGCTGCAAGGGAGTATTTTTGGAAATCTGCTGGGTCCTGGAGTCACTGGAAGTAGGGTTCTCTGCCTCTCTGTGGTTTGAGAAGCACCTCTTGGCTTCGCTCTGCTGTCGTCCACATTCAGAATAAACTTGCACACTGCTCAAGAGAGCTGTTGTACATTGATGTCTCCTTTTCTTGCTCATCATCTAAAAAATAAATAGCAACTTGAGCACTGAATGATGCTGCTTTCAGAAGAAGCCTTCGTACATCTTCCCCCTCTGTGGGGAAAATGCTGTTGAATGTTCTGATGAATGAGTTTATTTTGGTGCTGTGGAAAAGACGTGGGTGGTGGCTGCTGGGGGGGTTATGCTGGTGTGAATGGCTGTCTTGTGAAGCCTGTTGAGATGGCAGTGCTGTCTGTGAGTCCCGACAGCAAGTGCACTACGGGCAGGGTTTGTGGAAATGCTTACACTGCCCTGCCGGATTGCCCCGGCTGGATGCACAAGCAGCTGGGAAGAGCTGGAGACAGATGGCCTAAGAAAAGAGAGGAGGGATGAGCAGCGTGCTCAGACCTCAGGATGGGGTTTCAGACCACAGTTTGGACATACGGTTCTGGTTGGAGCTGCTTGCATCAGGACAAAAACTGAGATTTTGTTTGTCTTTGCAGTGTGCTGAGGTTTCTCATGATTTTACGATGCAGCCACAATTATTTATTTAAGGCAGTTGTGCCCTGTGTTTGCCACACCGACGTCACGTCTGCATATGGAAGCCGAAAGGGTGGTTCAGTGCTGGGATTGGCAGTGCTGGGTTCATGGTTGGACTCAATGAGCTAAGATGTCTTTTTCAGTCTTAGTAATTCTGTAGTTTCCCCTTTCCTTGTTTTTCTGTGCCATGACCAGTTGTGCAGAGGAGGACCTGGTTGCTCCACGGTGTGGACCTGCTGCCTGTGTCCAGCCCAGGGCTGGGGTGGAGCCCAGGGATCTGTTGTTGGTTCACACCCTTTCATGCCTGGTGTGCAGCAGGTCCTGTGCTTGTGTTACCTTGTGCAGCTTCCCATCAGTTACAGAAACTCCCAGCTTCTCTCCTCTGTAAAATCTCCAGGCGTTGATGAAGGATTAGCGAGGAATTTTAATTTAGCATAAATAATTGGATTAAGATGGAATTTGCTTCCCATTAGTTTTAGATAACCAGTGCAAATAGTTAGAGCTTGATTTTGCACAAGCACAACAGGCCACAGTGCCACATGGAGCTGATCAGGGCTGCCAGCCGCTGCTGATCTGTCAGCTATTGGTTTCCTGATTTGTGTGTGTACATCATGGGTGGTTAGAGATGACAACCTGTTGCAGCAGCTTATAAAATTGAGACAAATTATATCTTCAAATTAGATATATTTTATAAACCAGTTAAACCAGATAAACAAATTAAACCAATTTAAGCCCTGTCAACATGTAAGTAGAGATTTGTGATGTCAAAACTCATTATGTGATTCACTTAAGAATTCTCATGTTTTTAAAAAGCATAACCCAGAATGCGCAGTCACTCACCCAATCAGGTGAGGGCTTTCAACCATGAAGAGTTATCTTAGGTTGTGTTCCAGCCCCAGAGAAAAGTTGCCATCGGCAGACCAGCTCCACTGACCCTCCAGCAGGGCTCCATCTATACCCAGCTGGGTCTTTTCCACCTCCAGATAAGGTCAAATTAATCCTCCCTGGCTGGGCTCTGACCTTCTGCCCCAGCACAGCCACCACACAGAGATCCTGGGGGACTGGTCAGCATTCCATGCCTGAAGCCAGCTGGGGCCAGTCTCAGGTCACATCCCTGCCAGAACACGTGGACCTGCCACACAACCGTGTTGTTCCTTGAGATGTACAACCTGTAGGTGCTCATTCAATCCATACTAATCACCAATCACACTATATCAGTCTCTTGCTCAAGTTCTGTGACATTTTCACGTCTGTAGATTTCAACAACAAAGGAGAAGTTCTGTGTGTGTTTCTGGCATTAAGGACATTGTCAAAAACCTGCTGATGGAGAGGCTGGAAGGAAAGCAGGAGAAGTCCTGGGTGCAAAGTGCTCACAGTAACCTGCTATGCTTCAGGATGTCAGAAGCAGGAGGGCATTTCTTTGCTGTGGGAGCACAGTCATCACCCCCAGACTGTACCAAAGAGGAGCAGACAGACTTGTTTTACAGCCCAGGAGACACAGTGCATTCATTAGTGGTCTGTTCATGGCTATCTCATCTCTTCACTGAAATCTTTCTTCTAAAACTTAGCTTGAATCTCCTTGAAGGAAGATATTTTTTGTAGTACCAGCAGCCTGCTAATTTTTTCCAAGTAGCTTCAAAGGAGTGCCTTAAACAGTCTTACTTGCAGTCAGCATTTGTCCTGGGGATGAATTTTACAATGGATGCTTTGTAAAACTGTTTAGTGTGTAGAAGATCTTAGCTTTTTTATCTCTTTCTTATGCACCGCTTCATTAGATTTTTTTTTCTCTTATCATTTCTGTTTAAGGGTTTGTGAGCTGATCCCTTTATTTTTGGAAGAGAATACCAAATAAACAGTGATTAGCATGAAATATGACTCATGGCTTCCTAAAGGATATGCTTTAGAGCTGGTAAACAGTTGTAATTGCTGTTAGATGAAAGTAGCAAATTGAATACATTCTCGTAATAATTATAAAGAGATAGATAGACTATTCTTTCTCCCAAATCTAATTGGGATTAGTACAGTGTTCAGTTTTCCTAGTAGAGGATGATCTGTGTGAAAGTTAAATGTAGTTATAAATGTATTCATAAAAGCTGAGATTAAGTGAAAGAAAGCTGCTTCTACACAGAGGCCAAGGAAGTAACTCTAGTGTGGGTTTTTTTCTGAGGAGAAAGAATTGAATGTAATATTCTGTGGCCTGGAGATCATCTCACCTAGAGTGGTGTTACATATTTGCTGGGATTGGGGCCAAACTACTAAGGATTTGTTTTCAGGAGACCCTAAGCACGAGCCTTTGAAAAATCCTGAAATCTCTTCTGTTTTGGCCAGTCACATCTGAGAAAGGGTAGGAATAGGGTGTTTTTGTAGTTTTACTAATTTAAATCAGAAATCATAAAAGAAATAATATTACTGAGTAATTCATTACAGAAAACTCTATACTTCACTTGATGCAGCTGCATACTGTTTTACAGATCATTGGTTCCTCTGAATCCAGTTAAATCTTAGGGAAGAACCTAGGATATCTGTATGCTCTGGGCATTCGGCAGCAGCTCTGTGCAGTGTGTGGAGGTCTGTCAAAGAGATCTACCAAGAAGAGGTGTCAGGCCTGTTCTCACTTCTCCTTTGGCTAGGACTGGCTTACAGCTTTTCAAACATGAGTCTCTGCTGGAGCTGTCAGGTGTGCCTTCACTGACCTGTGCACTAAGCCCCGGGGATGCTCCAGAGGGATGGCCTCCAGCATCCCGGCCCTGACGGGCTCGTTGTGTGGTGTCACCTGAAGTGACAGCCCTGAGGAGGAGGAGGAGGAGGAAGGTCTCCCTGTGCCAGTGTGACATCCTGCCACACTGTGCTCTGTGCACACGTGTTCCAGCAAGCCTGGAGGTAGGCAGGAAGGGGCATGGGAGTGTTCCCAGGGACTCCTGCCCTTTACTGTTGTTAAGTGACTGAAGTTGCTTTCCAGCTGCAGGTGGATTTAGGTTCCCTGAGGTTGCCCAGCAGTAAATCACTGTGTCAGAGCCATGCAGGCAGCACTGATGTGATCAATGCTGGGTGTTCCATCTAACAGCACAGGTGGGGAATGGACAGGACAGCGGGGCTTCTTCCCTCAGATGCACCGTTCGGGATGTCACCCATGGGGAGAAATGCCACGTGTGCCTGTGGATTGCTGCCGTTTCCTAGTGCTGCCAGCACCCAGCTTATTGCTTTGCCATGCCAAACAGCGGCCAGAGGCTCTGCAGTCAGCTTCTTAACAAGGAAATTATTTTAAAAGAGCCTGTTTTGTAGCTAAACTTAGTACCCTTGGATGCCGTCCAAAACTCCGCAGCAATAGCACAACAAATACGACTTTTAAAATACATTAAATATTCAGGTTGGCTTATGGTGGTTAAGCTCTTGCAGACAAAGAATAGGTGAAATATGCTAACTTGCTTTGTGTGCATATATGGGATGGTTAATCATTTGCAAATAAACATCGACATGGGGAAAAAATAATAAAACAAACCGTCAAATTGCAATGTTACAGGAATGTATTCTTGGCAAGAGTTCTTTCGCTTCTAAACTGAAATTCTTACTCAAATCTGAGCTGTAAAATGTAGGAAAGGAAAAAGAAATGATAAGCCGGTTTTAGTTAAACAAAAGCAATGGATTCAGCGTTTGCTAGAGGCAGATTTTGAAGAGAAAGTCAGGCTGAAACTAGCACAGAAATCCTAATTAGCGTGTTTTCCTTACAATAGCATCGTCTTTCCAAATGAACAGGGGCGTACAACTGAGTCATTTTTAGCAGAGTGATGGTTTGGTTTTGAGGCACAATCTGATGAATCTGCACTTAGAGCATTCCCAAAACTCTGTCCTGATGCAATTCTTCCAGATTTCACCTTCTTAAGTGCATGTATGAACACCAATTCACCTGAGTGTTCAAAAATAACAAAATAACAGCCGTTGGGCTCAAACTGATAGCAGGCAGATGATTCAGGTTTTTGAAGGTTATTTGTATCAAGGCACATATTAAAAAAGAAAAAAAAAGACCTTATAGCTGTTAGTAATTTTTGTATGTGGCTATTAATAGAGATTTTAGAGTATGTTTTCCTAAAAATACCACTACTAACCTCCAGAGAAACAACTCTCCAGCCCAGCTCTGTTAGATGGGCTTGGGCTGAATGCAGTCTTTTAAACTGATTTAAGCAAACAGCATGCAGATTTGCTGTACCATTTTTATGGTGCTGAGGTGAGGTACTACTTTTTAATTAAACAGTTATTTGAGGGAAAATGGGTATTTCTAGGCCAGCTCAAACCACATAAATGTGAATGTCTTGTGCAGATGTAGATATGTGTTATTTTCAGTTTCTGCCATGGGTTATTTTGGCATTTGTAGCTTTATAAATATTTGCTGAGAGCTTATGGGTCAGGATCAGAAGTTGGGTCAGCAAGGGGATGCAAGAAGTAGGCAGAGGTTGAAAGGGAGGAGGTGGATGAAGGTTGCTGTTATAGCTGGAAGACTTCTAGCTGCAATCTGAACTCATGGGGATTTGGACCACCTACCTCAATGCCAGCTGGACTTTAATCTTCTGCAGCATCCTTGTAGCCAAACTAGGGAGATGGGAGGACTGCAGGATGGGGGGGAACTGGCTGGATCATCATATGCAGAGGAGAGTTGTTAAAGGTTCTATTTCAAGTGGGATTCCTTTGGGGTGGATAGAGGGACCAGTTGCTGTTTAGCAATTCCATGGTTATAGAGGGTGGTGGAGGCAGGGTATGGTCTTTTTGTCCTGGATCTCCAGTTGCTTTAATTATCTTCTCAGCCTAGCTAACAGGTGCAGAGAGGATATTTTCTAGTTTGTATTTGTTTGAGGTTGAGAAGTTGCTTAGGGGCTGTGAAAAAAAAAGAGAAATTTGGATGTGATGGTGATACATATTCCTCTCAGACCCTTCTTACATCCTTGCAGTAATAGAAATGAGCAGCAGACCTGACCCCAGGCCCTGTGACCTAGGAGGAGCAGGGTTCCATCTTCAATATGGGAATATGAACCTTGACTTCTGGAGCAGTCACAGTGAGCACCTAATCAACTCCTATATTGAACTGCAGCTGATTCCAGTAGGAAATGCACCCTGTCTGCATTTAGAAATGCTGAGCTAAATTTTGGAAATCTGGTCTGATGCAACTGGAGACAAACCTGTCAGCTTTGCTTTGCCTGACTTTATATACCTTTCATTGAGGCAGTTTGAAATGCAGGTACGTCGTTAAGAGACTGACAAAGCACAAATGGCAATCATCAGATTCAGCTGATTAAAGGATTCAGAATCTGCCCACTGTATTGACAGTTTTCCCAACAGAAGCCATTGTCTCTGTGGGGTGACATAGACTGGGTTAAGCTGTTGTTTTATTTTGGTCTGGACCTGTGGTTACATTGTGGCAAGAGCGTGGTTATCTGATAATTGCAAGCAATATCTCTTTTTCTTGTTCCAAGTCCAGTTTTCTGGGGCAAGAAGACTGCTGGAGGTAGAGCCAGGGTTTGTGAAAGGTACCTGGCAGTGGATGCTGCCTTAGAGAGCCTGGGGTGGAGGGAAAGCTGTACTCCCCAGAAGGATGGGGACAAACACAGCATTTTATACAGGAGTAAGGAGTGAACAGCTCATTCCCAGCAGTGAATCTTGAAGTGAAGTGCCTGGCAGATGCTTCTGTGTTTGGTGGGGTGTTGAGGTTTTTAACAGCCAAACAATAAAATGTAATGTTTGAAGGGAGCGAGAATGGATTGATTTTTAGTCCTTCAGAATGTTTTCTTGGCTGCTGTTTCAAGACACTGGAGTTATGTGGGTTCTTTAGGACTGTCTGGCCTGAATGGTCTTTGCTTACTGTAGGAATGATGACAGGAAAAGGATCTCAGGAAAGATAGGTTTTAAATGAAGGTGCCTTGATGGAGCTTACACAAGTGCTGTATTATGACCTGAGCTTCCAACATTTGTTGAAGACTTCAGAGAAATTTGAAAAAGTGCTCAGATAGGTCATTTTGTGTTTTATTTGAAGTCTGACTTCTCTATCAATGTGTTTCAATGTGAGCTGGCAGTAACTGAGGCAGAAGGGAGGAAGAATAGGTTCACTGCCTAACTGGTGATATTTGCAAAATAGGAACCTCATTTTGTACATTCAGCTTTGGCCTGGGCTTGGCTTCTGCTCTTCTGACACAGGTTTTCTGTGTCCAGAAAGAACCTGCAGCAGTGCTTTCAATTTAAAATTTCTGGTTTAGACAAAAAACAGTTTTCTTGCTTGGAAGTCAGGGTTTACTCCCTCTGGGGAAGCCTGCTATCTGGTTACAAGCTAGTACATGATGGAGGCATGCTGGAGAGTGGTAGTACACTAAATGCTGCAGCTGTAATTGAACCACACCAAGCATCACCTTCTTTTAAGTTATTAATGAGTTTGAACTATTTATAAGCAAGGAACAGTGTGAAAAGAGAGGGCTTGTTTGCCTCTGAAAGAAAGTTCTGTTAAGGCCTAGGAGCATGCATTTATGTTGTATATTCTGATAATGCAAAGTCTAGAAGGGGTGGCACCATGGGTCTGGCCCTCAAGTGTGTGGGTAAGGCATCTGGCACCAGGGGAGCCCAGCATCCATCATCATCTGAGCATCCTCAGCTTCCTCCTCGCTCCTCAGGAGGACACGCTGCCTTTAACCATTTCATGGAATGTTAAAATAGTTCCAGCTACTTGCCATGCTTGGGTGATTGGACTGAAGTGTCCATCTCTGCTCAGCTGACCCTGCTGCTGCCGAGTGGCCCTGACTTACAGTGACTTGGGGAGCATCTCCAGAATGGCACAGGATAGGTCATGGTGCTTTGTGTCTCACAGTCTGGAGGAATTGTCAAGGAGGCATTTTGTCCTCTCCATTTCAAGAACTTGCTGCAAACTGCCTGATGACATTTGGTCAAGTGAAAAACTCATGGGTAATAGTATAGGTAGGTTTTGGTTTCCAAACAAGAAAATAAGAGGATGAAAAACAATGGTACAGGTCAGATTTCAGCAGGGAATAGTCTGCTGTTAGTGTTCTCAGATGTGGCTTGATCTCAAAGAAAAACAGATCTTCACTTCATCATTTTAAACCAATTTCATGCTTCAGCAGTTCTACCCACTCCTGTCATCTCAGCACCATGAGTTGCAAATGGGACCCGTGCAACTTGCAGGAGCTGAAGCATTGCTGTGACACCCTTCCTGCGCTCAGCCCTGTGGATTATATGGAGCTAGAAAGGCCAAGCAAAGTTTCTTTTGATCTCCACAAAATTGAGACCTTAAATTGGGCTGTTTAAAAGATTGCAACGTCTTATAAATCATGTATTGGAGCAAAAATAGCGACTGCTTATCTGACTTGAGGGATTTAACTGTGAGGCTGTGACCTCTAGAGGCTAAGAATAAGCAAACAGCTTTCCATCACTCCCTGCTCCAGCAGAGATGTGTTCCTGTGGTGACACATTTTTGTAGCATCTCATGAACTCTTGTTTCACGTGGTGATTCCTCTAACTTTGGAAATGTAATTATAGTGCACCATAAAATTTTTTACTTTTGGCAAGATTATTAGAGATGGCCGTTTTGTTTGCAGAGATGATTTTTATAGCTGTTCTTAAACTAATACTTTAAATTGGCAATGGACATCTAGACTTAGTAATCCTTGTGCCTAAAGTGCCACATGGATTTTTTTACACGTACATATTTAAGTGCATGTTACATTAGATTTAACTTTAAGTAAGCTCTGCTGCTGCAGTGGGGCCGTTTCTGGGATGTAATAGGCAGCCACAATTTGTTGTCATTGGCATTGCACACCAGGGAAGCAGGGAATTGCTGCTCTAGCTGAAAGCACCGTGTCCAGTGTGGCTTAGCTTACAAGTTCAGATGGAGTCACAGATGGTGCTGCTGATACAGCCATGGGTCTTATTGCAAACAGTGAGTGCTGGGGATTGAGCCCTGTACACACTAAATAACCAGCAAAGTGGTCTTGATTCCTGTCTGTGGGGTTTGCAGCATAACATTGCAGGTTTTCTTTGGTGTATAATTTCATTTTTGAACCTTTCAGTTGCTTTCTGTCTGTTTTCAAGGTGTTAATGGGACAGTCCCCATGCTCACCCAGCATTAAACAGAGAATTGCCAAATGGGATCAGATCCACGGTGGTTCAGAGGAATGTGCAGACAGACCATAACCTAGACCCAGGAAGATAAGTTGCTTGCAAGGTCTGAAACCACAGTCTTTGTTCCAAAGAATATTGGATTTTGTGGCAATCCCAGATTTCGTGGTGATGCCTGGGGGAGGCCGATGCCTCTCTCAGACCTGTGGACATCCTTGCCTCCTCTCTGCCTGCAGCATTGAGTTCTGCTATAACCTTACATGCTGGGCATGCTGGGATAAGAAATAAAGTTTTTGGTGGTTTTTGCATTTTTTTTTTACAATTTAATAAAAGTATGTTGTAATTTCAGGGCTGTAGCTGCTCCTAGCTGACCTCATTGCTGCTATCACTTGAGGTGCTGTGGACTGAGCTGGATGCCTGTGAATGTGTCCTGAGGCTCCTCTTTCAGTCTGCTCTCTTTGTAAGGGGGAAGGTGGCAGGAAAAGGGAATCTCTGCGTTTAAGAGTGAGGGCTCCAGTTTTAGATGCTCTTTTGATGAATTTAGTGTGTGCAGCTGCAGCCCCTTCTCCTTTCCTGGATGTGATGGGGAAGGACTGCCTCCTCCTCAAGGCTGTCTGAGGTTCATGGGAAACCCAGTGTTCAGGAGATTGTGCCTTTGGGGTGACATGGTGCAAGGGGCAGTACTTTGATGACAGTGCCTACATTTTTCTTGAAACAAAGACTTTCCTTGCATAAGCAGTGCAATGCTTGCCCTGGTGCTTCATGAGACCCATGTTCTAGCAGATGACTGGGCTCTGTCCTTTGGTAATTGTCTAAATGCAGTGGTGTTGATTTGGTGATCATTTTTCTTCTGTTCTGTTGATTTATGCTTGTGAGCCCTTCTACTGTCTGCATTTTTCTTGGTTTTCATTTAGTCTTTTTTTTTTTTTTTTTTTTTTTTTGTTAATGATATTATCCTTTTGTTCTCAGTCTATTTTAAGGCTTAAATTGTTCAACATGCCATGACAGGAGTTTCAAAGAGCGTCACAGAAGGCCACTGTTTTCTTGACTCTCTTAGTCCAGATACAGAGCAGCATCTTTCACTTCCCTCTGCAGTCATGCTGGCCCCAGCACACCTGGAGTGAAGGTCTCCTCCCTGGTGGGGCAGGTGAGCAGAGTGTTTTAAAGCAAGGTTCTGCTGTGCAGTTTGGAGAGAGCAACACAAATTGCACAGAGGATCTTGGAATAAATGGGAATTATGGACTAAGTAGGTTTATAAGAATTAGAAAACCGTAATGAATATCCAAATAGCTTTGTAATGTGGTGTTGCCATAGAAACAGAGTTTGTACAGCACCTCATAATCAGAATTGTGCCAATACTGTCTCCTACTTCACCCAGTTGTAGAGCTGTTTTAAGCAGCTGAGAGCCCTTGGCTTGAAGTATCATGGGGGTTTTCCAAGCAAGTTAGCAAAGAAAACAGCCAGCTGGTCTGAAGTCAGCATGGAGCACAGGGGAACCCCTGGGTGCTGTTGCTTTGGGGAATGTGGGTGCAGTGTGGCAAGGGCTGGGACCCCTCTGATGTTGCTGGTCCACCCTCAGCTGTGCCAGCTCACCAGATGGGCTTGGTGATGGCTCCTTTGGTCCATGGGACTGCTCTCTGCAAGGAACAGTCTCCTCCTTCCTAACACTGAGCTCAGAGCCTGTGGCTTGGAGTGTTAATGGCTGTGGTCATTATCAGTATGTGCAAATGAGGCTGGGCATTTTCTCTGTGCAAATGGACCCGTGGAGAGATGCCTCTTTTCATTTCACAGTCAGTGCTAAACCATGGTTTTCCCACGCCCACCCTTTCCTCCCTGCCTCCACTCAGGCTCGGGGTGAGTGATGGATGAAGGAAGCACTATGCAACTCTGTGACAAAGTGGGGTATAAGCATTCTGTGAAACGTGCTCCAAGTGCAATATTCAGCCTCCCAAAATAAACTGCAAAGCAAGCCCATTCAGGGGCAGGCAGTGAGAGCAAACATCTGAGGAAAATACAAAAGGTGCTTGGAAAGTCCCCAGGGCTGCGCTCTGTGGAGGGGCTCAGGGCACCACAGGAGCAGTGCTGAGTACCCAGGGGGTCTTTTTCTTAACAAAAAACCACAGCAACCCCCTTGTGCTACAGAGACTTAATTAAACAACAGCATGTGGTTCCTGTGCTTCTTGGTGATAACTGAGTGCCAGATGATGGGATGTAGCAGAGCTTTCCTCATGTAAGTGCTAGTACTGTGCTGTGAAAATGAGACTGGCATTAAAAACAGTCCACCCGATTAATACTGGTAGTTGAGTGCTCTGGGTTCTTATGTATGAAATTAAACATTCTGCGTCTGATGTAAAATGCTTGCAAGACAGGTAATTAATAACATTAGAAACTAATTAACTGGAAGTCCCATGTATCTGATGATGACTACGTGAGCAGACTTGATTTGAAAATCACTCTGGATGTTTTGGAGAGGACTGAGGCTTTTATTCTCTCAGGTGTGGAGGGACAAGCCCAAGCAAGGGCTTGGTGCTGTTCTAGGCTTGTTGTAACCTTTCATTTTCCTCACCTGGAAGCATAGGGATGAGCGAGTTAGCAAACAAGTTCATGCTTCCGTGTTTTCCAGTCCCAGTGACAAGGATTCAGTGGGAACTGGTGGCTGACACCTGGGAGGACGATGTATCAAGGCTGGGAGTGGGTCTGTGCTAATGAGATGGTGCCTGCCTTGGCCCGTTGCTCCCCTGTGCCCAGGTCACAGCGAGTGACATCTGCCAGGGCTGCAGAGAGCCAGTGCTGTGCTTCCAGCCTAATTAGCAGCAAAACATCCTCCAGCCCAGGAATGCTTTGGCTTCTCCCACATTCCTGCTTCCATCCAGCAGTAGCAGCACAAGGGTACAAGGGTGGAGGGTCTTCAGTGGGAAAGGGCTCAGTGACGCCTTGTCATCCCCATAATCCATTCCTAGAGAGCTGCTGCCTTGTTTCTTCATTGGCTTTGGCATTGGCCAACTCAGAATAGATTTTAGGGGGGAAAAAGGACAGAGGTTAGCAACTCTGTGCTCTTGCTATGCTGTGCTCCAAGCCCCTTTTTAGTTGGCAGCATCATCATCAGTCTTGGATGTGAGGCTTTGGAGATGCTATGGAGGTTGGTAGTGATCTGCAGGGGAGAGTGCAACATGCCCAATCTGTAGGATTTGGGCACCTTGCTGCAGAGGAGTGATTGAGTTGTTCCCTACCATTCCTGGCTGCAGGTCCTGTGTGTGGAAAAAAGATATTTCAGGTGTAGGTGCTACTTTTAATGCAAACCCCCTCAATATGAGCACTTGGAAACCCTGATGGAGAAGGGCCAGAGACCTCAAACCAGTGAGGCCATGGGGAAAAGTTAAAAGGGGGAAAATGTAAGAGTGAGCTGTGTCTGCTTTTGCCTGGTTTGGAATGTTCTCCCGGCCATGTGGGATACCACAGGCTGCTCCCTGCACTGCCAGTGCAAAGTGGCAGCTTGAAAGTGCCAAGAGGGAGGGAGACTCTTTGGAGATTTTTGTTGCCCTTCTGACAGGTAGTAAACAGGGCTCTCTTCTCATTATTACTAAATCAAAACTCTATTGATTCCTTCTGTGAAAATCCAGTGTGACATAAAATGTTTTATTTATGCTTTTAACCTAGGCTTGCTGCAATAATGCTGTTTTTGTAAATAAATGAAATTAAATTCATTGCCAAGCCAGAGGGTCTAAAATAGTCCAGCTCTCCCTGGTGTCTCCTGGTCGATGGGAGGCTCAGTCGTGCTGGCTGATCCCAGCAGAGTTATGGGGCTGCCTTGGGCCCCGCTGGTGTGGGAACAGGATCCAGCTCTGTGAGCAGTGTCAGGACCAAAAGCACTGTCATGTCCTTGTCTGTCCGTCTGTCCCTTGTCACTGCACTTCCTCCAGGAGCCTAGAAGCTACCAAAGTGCTAAAACACCTTTCCCTTCTAAAGAGTATTCCCTGTCTGCTCCAGAAGAAGAAAGCGAAATGCAAAAGGTTTTGAAAATAAAACACTACTCAGCAACATGTCTCTGCCCACTTTGCAGCTGTGTTCTGCAAAGGACAAGCCAAAAGAAGGAAATCAGGTCACTGATGCTGTGTGCTGGCTCTGCTCATGGGCTGCCAGGGGAAATGACCCCACCATGGGTTTGGTGAGCAGGAATGTTCAGAGTTACTGGGACCAGTTCAGATCCTGCCGCTGATCCAATGCAGGAGCGGTCATGCAGGGCACTGGAGGTGAAGGCAGTGTGGCACTGCTCGTCAGCACAGCATTAACTGTAGTGGTTTAATGTGGTGATTGTTCAGATGTCTAACGTTGCAATTAGCCCATCAGGGTGTTCAGTGATAGAGTTACGAGTACTTTCTTTCTGCCAAGGAGTACTCAGCATTTCCAGCCTCCTGCTGCTCCCAGGTACTGCAGTGCTCCTGCACCTCATCTCAGAAACAGTGCAAGGCAAGGTGACCTCCTGGCACAGGGGTGCTGCTGGGCTGCCATCCAGTCAGAACCCAGATTGTCACTGGTGCTGTCTCCAGCTCAGCTCCTGAAATATGTGGCGTTCTCCTTCTAGCAGGGACATGCGTGGCTTGACCTGCAGTGCTCTATCTAAAGCTTTGGTTGAAACTCTCTTAACAGGAATGAGTTTTGAACCAGAGAAGTGGCCCATGGTTAAAACCCGCTGTGATGTGCCAGATGTCCTTAGCTGCTACAAAACCATCACTGATAAGTTATCTGGGATCATGTCCCTTGATTAAGACCCTGGGATGGGAGACAAAATACATCCCCTGGTGCTGAAAGAGAGAGCTATTGATTTTTCTTCCACTGGGTGAGATTGGTTTCTGGGTTTTGATGGATGACAGGTTGAAGTGTAACATAATCCCCAAGCTGTGGGGGTTTGGTGCTCTCTGGGACCAGTGCCATCTTATTCCCAAAGCTATCAGGACTGTCAGGCTGCTCCACAGTGTATTGCTCCACAGTGCTGCCCTGCTCTGGTGAGGGGAGAGGGAGGCATCCAACAGCAGCTTTGCAATGGAATGCTTAATTAGCAGAACACTTAAATGTGAGCATCAGATTAAAAAGCTGGGGCTGAGAAGTACCGTGGCTCTCAGTCAGGGGAGGGGGAAATGCACTAGATTTAAGGAAATAGGCTGTGAGTGTCAGCATGTTTGTCCCTCCTTCCAAGGCCTGGCAGGGAGAGGCTCTGCTTCCTGCAGGAAATACTGGCCTATCCCACTCCTCTGCTCAGGTCTTCTCCAGGAATCCACTCATGGCATCTTCTGCTCTTCATCCTCCAGGTTCCAGAAATGCATGAAGAACATTAGGAGCATGGTGCTCTCTGTAAGCCGGAGGCAGCTACACAAGCAATTTGCGGAGAAATGAGTTGTTCCTGGTACCCCAGGGGTTCTGGGCTGTAGCCCAGTGCTGAGCAGCCTCAGGACTGCACTCCACTCTTCAGGTGGGCTCAGGACGTGGAGCCCTGGGGGCCCAGGGAAGAAGGTCTGGGTAGGCAAGTCCCTGCAGAGGTATTTTTTGATGGGGCTTCTGCCACTTGGCTGATGAACATATTCACTTGGGGAGGTTTCTGGAGGAAAAAGAATCAGAGAATTGGTTCCAAGCCAGGTGAACTGTGGTGAGAGCAGTTTCCCACAGTTCTTCATCATTTAAAAACAGTTTCTTTAGACAAAGCTGCTTCTAAGGCTTCCTGATTTTTATCAGGAAAGCAAGCCGACTTTTTCCTTGTTTTAAAACTAAAACTGGAAGAAGAAAAATAGCTGCTGGCAGTAAGTGCTTGTCATGGGAAAACAAAACATAGAGGTGCAAGAGATAAAGTTGCAAGTAGGTGTGTGCCAGGCACCCTGACACTTCCAGCAGCCCCTGCCTTGATGGGCAGGGCTGCTGGACCAGAGGTATCCAACCCAGGTGAAGGGTTGCTACCTCCTCACCTCCAAAAAAACTGTTCTTTGAGAGGGGCAAAGCTGTTGACAAACACATCAGGGAAGACACCAGTGCTGAGAAGTGCTGTCTGTTTACTGGGAGTTTACAGAGCAAGATCAACTGTATGTTGGTTGCTGCTTCATGCCCCGAGGCAGGGAGCTTCAAAGTGAGTTATGCAAGTATTGCACGTCCATGCCACGAGGGTGGCTGCTGGAAGGAGCCTTCTTCCACTCCCTCCCTGGCAGCCCTTCAGGCAAGAGCAGAGCTGGCTGCAGAAGAAGCACTAATTCAGCCCTGGGGCAGCAATGCTGTGGCCAGTAACAACAGCTTGGCTGGACATGGTTGAGTGGAAATGCTGAAGCGTAAGAGAGCAGGGGAAAACATTGCACTGAAGATCCATTCTCACTGTGGTGTCAGGCTGTGTCTCCCCGGGGGGCTTCCCTGGCCTTCCCTCCCATTCCCGCACGTGTGCTCACACGTGTCCCCATCCACCAATGTTCTGTGCTTTCTGTTTTTCCAAGGCTTCTCCTTGGCCACCCCTGTCTGCCCTGGGCTGAGGATGGAGCAGGGCTGCTGGCAGTGATCAGGACTCTGCTGTGGCAGCGATGAAGGCCAGCCCCAGGGCAGGGAGCAGTGTCAGGGGTGGCTGCATCAGCACTGAGGTCCTGTGGCTGATCCCACTGCTCTGAACTTTATGCTTTGTGCTCTGAACAGGCTTTATGCTCCCACCGGGATGCAGAACCCAGCAAGGCCTGACTTGGCAAGGTCTGCCTTTGCCTCTCTTTTGTCTATTGAAGGTTTCACCTTTTTTCCCAGCACTGGTCTTTTGCTAGAAGAGTCTGCTGTATAAAATCTCAGTGTTTCTCCCAGTGGTGGGAGAAGTCTCCAGAGGGCCTCTGGAGCAGAGGGTCTAGGTGGTCCTTTGTCCTGGGCTGTTCCTAAAGTGTTTATGGCACCAAAGGGAAGAGCACTGCAGCAAGACCGCATCCACCGTGATTCCCTGTGCGCCGTGATAAGCTGTCTTGATTTCTTTGTGAATTATTTAAAATGCAGGGATTATAAGCAGAAGTCTGGCTGGTTTTGTTGTGTGCACAGGCTAGATTAGAGCAGGAAGCTTCATTACAATGAGCTTAGAAGTCTTCAAAGACTTGGATGTATTTTCCCCTTCATTGATAAGCAATATTGATTTCAGCAGTGGTTCCCTGCTGCGCTTGGCCACAGGAGTGTAGTACTCTGCAGACCCAGAATTGTGCATTAGCACAAAATTGTGCACTTAGTGTTGAGCAGACTAGGGGTTTTTTCTGCAGGTTGTCAATTCACTTGTGGGAGAGAGGGTTCAGAAGATGTTTAATGGGGAGATGTGTATTTTTCTGTGTCTGGTAAGACCGTCAGAACTGCTGCATCATATTGCTGCCCCTCATTCTGGCTGCCAGAGAGCTGCTCGTCTCAGTGAAGAGAAAAGCAGGTTATCTCAAACCTTCCCTATTCCTGTAGAGAGCTCTTCCCATGTTAAAGGAGTGTTTTCATGCTGTCTCTTTGCTGAAAACAATGCTTTAGGTAACATGCTGCTTCCAATGATATCTTTCTACTTTTAAAAGCATAACATTTTATCACATATTGTGGTGCTGCAGAAAAAAAAAAGCAAGCTTTTCTCCTTTTTACTGGCAAACTAAATGGAGGATTTTGCTGTTTTTTGAAAAGGGTTTCAGCATCCTGCTACCAAGAAGAGCATCCAGGTGCCAATGACAGAAAAGAATATGATGGTCTTAAAGGGGTTAGGAGAGATAGCAGAAAGAAATTATTCTCTGGCCCACACAGGCTCTTGACATAATTAAGGCAGGCAGCTGACACTGCTGAGCTCATGGTGTGGAGTAAACCAGAGTGATGAAAAGCCATGGATATAAACATTGCCATTATGCAGATTCATGTGTGAAGATTTATCCTAATCAACTGCTCCTCCTATATCCCATCAGTGGCACTCACCCAGGTTTGGTGCTGCAGCCAGACAGTGTGGATGGCTGGGGTCTGTGTGCCTAGAGAAGACACAGCTCCCATGGTTCACACGCTGTGCCTCTGCTTTTTTGCCTGCTTGTACTTGTTACTTTTTTTGAGAAGCAAAGTAACAAGACAAAGGTTGAGAATTAGTGCTCAGCTTCCTTTCCTGAAGAACGTGCTTCCCTTTGTTGTGATTCAGAAGTTACCCAGAAAAGTATCACTAAAGTAGGGTGTACCTGATAATACCAGGTCATAAATACCCACTCATGCACATCTGGATGCTGGAGTGTTGCCTGCACTGTGGAGAGCTGTGGGAGGTGCTCCCACTGGACTCCTGTGAGGTAAGATCTACCCAGAGCTGGGATTGCAGGAGCATGTTGGAGGTGCCTGCTGATCAGCTGTTCATGGGCTCAGCCAAGTTGAAATTCAGCCTCTTACTTGAGCTCTTGGACTATTCTCAAAGAGATTTGAGTTCTATGAGGATTTAAGCTCAAATTGGATCATGATTTGCATGACTAATAATGTGTGTATGATGCTTCACATATCAGCAACCATGACCTGAGCTCACACGCAGCAGCTTCTCCCTGTGAAATATGGTTGACTATGACATTAAAATCACAGGAATGAGGGAGCAGCAACTTCTTTTGTATCTTGAGTTCTCTGAATGCACTTGAATCACATTGAATTTTTGGTTGTTTTTTTTTTCACTTTTCATTTCCAGAGTGACAAAGACCCCAGTGTTTTATAGCTGGAAAGACAGATGCCAAAAACTGAAACTGTAAGAATATACAATATTGTGAGTTGTGTCATAAGGCCACATGAATATCAATACTGAATCCTAGAGGCTCGATTTTCTTCTCCTTTACTCACTTAAATCCAAATTAACCCTCTTCAGCTGCTTCAGGCTAGCATGAGATGGGCCCTGAATTAGGCTGTTTCAGTCCTGAGGGGGCTCTCATGTTTGCACAGGATTTGGAAATGCCACACTCTTGGATGCTCCTATCTGCATCCAAGTTTCTTTGGCATTGATCTTGCCCTTCTGCCACTCGGAGATCCAGGCTCGGAGTTTTATCATTGGTTTTGGTTAATTAAAAATTGGCTTCACTAGTGCATGATATGAAGTGAATAGCACACGCACTTTACGCCATGGTCGCAAAATATTTCATGTTATCCCTGGATTTTTTCAATATTTTATGATTACCTTTGTAACTTAGTTATGTTTGCTGCAGCTGGAGGGGATTGGAGCCCTTCAGCTGGCTTGTTCTCTGCAGTCAAGTTGTGAACAGTTCTGTTTGTTTTTCTGCTGGTAAGTGTCAGTGAGAGGTGATAATTAAATAGAGTTATGATGATGGAAATGTTGACAGCCGACAGTCAACATTGATGGCAAAGCTCTGTAGCAGGCGTTTTGTACCCAGAATGTACTAAATCTAAGGAAATAATTAAGAGCAGTTGATTTAAAGGTGAAGCCAAGAAATACTGGAGACCTTGCAACCTTTTGGTGCTGTTCAGATTGGCTGGAAAGAAGGAGGTTTGGGGAATGGATGTGCATCCTCTGCAGGTACAGGTCAGGTGCAGGGAGCTGAGGGACAACAAGCAATTGCAGCTTCACCTTTAAAGAGCTTTGTCCCCTGTTTCTGGCTGGTGTGTTTTGAGGCCAGTGCTTCAAAGTCCACTTTATCTTTTATTCACAAATGCTGATGTGTTTAAATGAATGGTGCAGTGCAGTTGCTATAAATAAGTAAGTGTCAATATGAGGCTATAGCAGATGAAAGGCTTGTTGATGGGAGCCAGCCCTGATAATGGCTCTGCAGGTTCTCTCAGAAGTCTGCAGGACAAAGCAGAGGAATCAGGCTTGCCATCTCTTGCAGGAACTTTCTGATCTTGGTAGTGGTGCTTGCTCTGTGCAGCATGAAATAGCAAAATAATGGAGAAACCATTTATTGCTATTATTGTAGAAAGATGGAGGAGGACTGGTGGAGGTGGCTATGATAAACTGGTATTTTGTGGGAACATTTTTCTGTCTTAACCTCTCTCCTGCAGCTGCAGGAGCCTGTAGCTGTCGATCCAAATCAGTTCTTTCAGCTATCTGCTGGTCATCCCATGCCTGCAATTGTTTCTCTGGTTTTATTTGTTAAAGGAAAATATCAGCAAACTGTTCCAACCTCATGCCCGCATCTCTTGCCTGTGGCTCTTGAGGGTGTATGTATGACACACCTCGTGCCAGAAGATAAATGTTCTAATAGCAGATGCTGCATGTCAGGATCTCTGGACGTGGCAGGGAAGGTCTGGATTTAATAAAATCCATGCAGCCTTCTGCCTTACTGTGACCCTGTTGAAACTGAGGAGGTTTGGCATGAGAGCATAGCATGGTGTTGCTGCAGAGAGACCCACTGGAGGTTTGCTGGCCCCAGTGCTTCTTCCTTGTGCATCAGGATTCAGGATGATGCTGTATCTCAGCATCATTGCAGATTATGGCCTTATTTGCATATGGATGCTGCAACCTTTCTCTGACAATTGGCTCAAACAATACATCAGCCAGTGGAACTGAGGTGGCATCACTTGGTCCTGTGCTTTGGGGCAGGCAGGTTTGGGCAAGGAGGGGACCAACATGCTGTGGACAAAGCCAGGGGCCAGCTTCCAACCAAACATCCAGGGGCATATCTTAGTGTTTATTTTGTTCAGTTTATTTGCTGAGAGCTTGAAAGAATTGCACCCCAAAGAATTACTCAGGAAGAGACTTCCTCCTTGGCAGACAATCCTCCAGACTTCTGCTGGGTTTCAGCTGGCTCCAGGCTGGCTCTGTGTGGCCAGGCATGCAGGGCCACTGGTCTGTCCCAGTGCCTGTGGAGGCACCAAAGGCTGCTGCCATAGATATGGGAACAAATAGCTTGTTCAAAGCATTGGCTGCAACTTGAAGGCTGTTTCCTGCAGGACAGTGAATTTCCTTCTACATGAAGCATCAGTTGACAAGGATGTGGTTTGTTTTCATGTCTGTCACCAAGCCAGACAGGCTTGGTGGTGGTGCTTGGGTGTTCCAGCTGGGATGCAGGCACTCTCATCCTCTGGCATTTCTAGGGCTATCCTCCTCTGTAAAAATGCTGTTGGCATAGAGATGAATTTTCTTAACAAGGAAACTGATCTCTTCCCAGGACAGGTTCTGTTCCTGGCTGCTACACCACAGTAATTTGGCTTCAGGTTATGGAGAGCATTGCCTCCTTTTTGGGGGTTCATGACTTGGCTGTCTGGCACAGTCTGTGGGGTGGGTGTAATGAGCCACTGGCCACTGCTCGTTCAGGACTGCCCTGGAGTGATGCAGGGAGCAAGCAGCTTGCCTCTTTCACTCCTGTTTCTGCCTGGTTTTCTCTGCAGTGACTGTTCTTGTTCCCAGTTTTTACTGGGCCACAATTGCACGTTGTGCTTTGCTGTTCCTTATGCTTATTTTCCCCCTGGATTTTATTTTTAATGGCACTAGGGCTATGATGATGGCTGTTTTCTTTCCCCCTGCTGTAATAATTGGTACTTCAGGAGAACTGAAATAGGCAGCTCTGCCTTCCTGCATGATTGCTTAATACATTTTAATTTAATTAATTACATTGTCCATTTTGGTAACGTCACAAACGAAGCATAGGAAGTCAAGGCCTGGAGTGGCACAGGCTCGCACACCCTTTTATAATGCACCCTTTTATAGTGCTTTATAAAGGCTTTTGTTAGAGGTGTGTGTTGTTTTTTTCCCTCAGTGGTGGCTCCATTAATGCTGTAGCTCTGCAGTGGAGCCAAGGCAGGTGTTCCCATTCTGGACATTTGGATTTGTGCTCTCAATGTCCTTTTTTCCAGCCTCTTGCTCGACCCTGCAGTGGTGCTCGGCTCTGCTTTCACAAGATGAAACTTGAGCCTGCATCTCCAGCGCTGCTTTGCTGAATGCTGGGATCCTGGGGGGTCTTACACTTCACCCTCTGCACCCCATCTCCATAAAGGGAAGCCCCAGAAGTCTAGAAACCTGAACTGTGGTTAACATTCCAGCAAGGCACCTGTTCAGCCTCTCCACTAAAGTACTCATGGATGGAATCTTTAAAATTGCTGCCCAGAGTGGGGAACAGATGGACAAGTAGAAACTCTTACTTTTGCAGATTTGCTCTTCCATCATTTGGCAAGAGAGGAAATGGCTGCAGTGT
Organism: Anomalospiza imberbis; assembly: GCF_031753505.1. Classification (NCBI taxonomy): domain Eukaryota; kingdom Metazoa; phylum Chordata; class Aves; order Passeriformes; family Viduidae; genus Anomalospiza; species Anomalospiza imberbis. Next base: position 7,507,796 of record NC_089694.1, read on the forward strand.
GAAATGTTACAGCAAGCAGTGCTGTGATAGTTCATCCATCAAAATACTTGTCCCATTAATGGCTACAGCCATTTTTCTTGCTGATGATTCCACAAAGGAGAAAGTGGCCAGTTCTCCTGGAATCATTGAGGAATCATCACCCTCCCAGGCTGGGAGAGCAGTGTTGGGGTAGGAGCAGGGATGCTCTCTAGGTTAAACTCTGCAAAACTGAGACAAAGGTCGAGTGCAAGACTTGCTGGCTTACAGACACTGCAAAGATGTCTTCAAAGAGTGGGTGAAACCAAGCAAAGGCCGAGGAAAAATGGTTGCACTTCCCAAAGTGATGGCTTGTAGGGGTGTGGTATGACAGCTGCAGTAATGGGTGTTTCCTAGGGAGAGCTGGTGGATGCAAGGCTGGAAAAACTTGGCTGGCAAATTAAACTGCTTGCAGCACGGGGGAGGAGAGCAAGACCTTTGTTTTGCTGGAGTTGCTCTTGTGTAGGTCAGGGAGAGCTCCTGAGCTTCCTGTGCACTTGAGGATGGGGAGGGAGAGAGCACCCCAGCCTGCTGGAGAGCAATTCTGTGGAGACTACAGCACATGGCTCACTTAGTTTATTAAAGCTTTGAGATAAAGGATCAAACTCCAATTTAACTTTAAAATGGGATTCTTCAAGAGCTGTTGGGGTTGGACTTATCAAGAGATGCTGCATAATTCATTGCTGATTTTTATCAGATCGTTTAAACATAAAAAAAGCTATCAGAGGGTCAGGCCAGGAAAGTTAGCTGTTGACAGCAACCTTGTCCTTGACTCGCCCTCTCTCACACCAGCCATGCTTGCTGACTGCATCCAGCAGGCAAGGCAGAGCCCAGCAGAACTGCAGGAGGGGAGAGGGGTGCAGGGTGGGTTTTGTGGTGCAGCTTGAACAGAGAGATGAAGAGAGGCTTGAAAATGATGGTATGCTCAATGTCAGCCTTATGTCCTACACAGCAGAGAGCTGGGGTGCTGTGGTGTTGTCCAGAGAGGTATAAAATACAGCCAGCATTAGCACATTATGGCAAAAACACAGCCCTTGGTGCTGGCTGCCTGCCGCCTCCCGTGGGGGCTGTAACTGATGGAGCCTTCTTGCAAGGAAACTTCATAAAACATACATTTTATTGCTTTGCTTTCAGGGCCTTGATACTTTGGGAGTTAGCACTTCTTCTCAGACCCAGGGACGCTCAGACTGTGTTTTTCTCACAGTGAAATGGCTTTCAGAGGCGGTCAATAATTCCTCTATCCAGATTTTTGAGCCGTTACCAACGTGGTTCACAATAATGTTTTCTTTGATTTTCTTAAATTTTGCTTGTCCTCGGGAAATCCACACACAAAGTTGTTTCATGTGTCTTGGAGCATCCCATGAACTAAGCTGGTGTGTGTCTGCATGTTGTGCTGATGCTGATGGTTGTTTTTGGAGGCGAGGACGGCAAGAGGGCAACAGAGGAAAATACTTGATTGCAGTATTAAGTGTTTGTTCCTGACTCATTTAGTAGAAATTAATTTAGGTTCACCATGATTTAACTTTTAAAAAAATTAGCTGCACTTAAGGTGTTAAAAATAGTATTTCTAATTGCAATAGCAACTGGCAAGAATCCTGGTTTTAAAAGTAAAGTCAGACTTACTCCTATGCTGTAGGTGAGGCTGAGTCATGGAGGTAACAGGTTTTTAGTTGAGATGAAAGTAATACATTTTTGTGTCTGCTATGTCCTCTCAGCAAATGCTGAGGCCCGAGGTCACGTGCTGTGGGTGATACAGAGCATTCAGAGCTCTGGGTAAAGGCTGGGGACTTGTATGTGCAAATGACTCAATAATGCAAACAGCCTTGTGTGCCACAACACCTGGTGATTTAATGACCAGGCTTTTTCCATTTGGATTTTAATGCTTTATGAGGTTCAGTGGGTTTTCTCCTCCAGGATGAGCCCTGGTATGTGGCAAGAAGCCTCAGTGAGCCTGTATGTGATTTGCATGGGTGTTTTTTTTTTTTCCCTCTGAGGTCTTCTGAAAAAAAAAAAAAATTAAGATCCTACTTTTTGCAGTCCTCAGGGCTATTCCCAGAAGTTTTCCTCCATCCTGCTGCCAGGAGAGCCCTCAAAGTGGCCCTTTCCCCCCCACTGCAATTGCATCCATGTGCTGAGTGCTCTGGCCCTTCTCAAGTGCTGGGACCCTGACCAGCAGCAGAAAGGTTTAAAATAGTATCATGGAATGTTTTGGGTTGGGAAGGACCTTAAAGATCATTTAAAGCCCCCTGCCATGGCCAGGGACACCTTCCACTATCCCAGGTTGCTCAGAGTCCCATCCAACCTGGCCTGGAACACTTCCAGGGATGGGGCAACCACAGCTGCTCTGGGCAACCTGTGCCAGTGCTTAACCCTCAGAAGGAAGAATTTCTAATTTCTTCCTAATATGTAATCTTTTATGGGCTCTGGTGCTCAAAACCCTGACCACTGGGTTTCCTTATGCTGCCTGGGCCACTCCAGCTGCTGAGCCTGTCCAGCTGTGACAGCATGGAGCAAAGCAGTGATGCTGCTCCAGAAGGAGCCTCCCTGCCCCGTGCTTCTTGCTGCTGTCTCTTCACCAGACCCACAGCACTGGCCAGGGACTCACTCCTCAGCCCTCAGGTTGCTCTTCTCACTCTGATTTGAGCCCCTCTAAATCCAGAGTGCTTCCTGGGAAGGAAATCTCCACCGGTATTTAGGAAACTTTGTTTTCATAAACTGCTGGTTGTTCAATAGGGCATAAAACAGCCAGTATGAGACAGTTACTTGCTCTACAAAATCATTCTGCTCCCTAGCTCCAATTTTACACAGCACTTGCTGCATTTCATTTAGTTCTCTAAGAAATGTGACACAGTAGATTAACTATTGATAGCAAAATACGGAGTTTCCTGTACGACTGTCACTTAACCTTCTCCATCCTCTCCCTTTTAACCCCAGATGATCAAGTAGTGCTAAATCCTGTTGCTGCTATGATGAAATAGGTGCTGAAATACCTCAGTGGAGAGAAATTTTAGAAGGATGTTTTAGACATTTCTGCTGTTTTCTGTCTCCTCAAAGCTAGTATCAAACTACCACTGTCTGAAATGACTGTGAAGTATTTCGTTCAGCCTAGGTAGTGGCATCTCCCTTGGGGACTAGTCAGCATCCAGTGCCTTCAGCACAGAGAATTATTGCCATTGTCAACATAAATTACCATGTATTAAGTAAATAATGCATATTTAATGTCATGGCAAATGATTTATTGTGCAGCTGATTGGGACATACTTTTTTAAAAAATTAAATAGGTTGAGGAAACCTATCAGAAGATTTGACTTTTTTTAATTAATTTATTTTAGCTCAGAAAACCATCAGTGGGAAGAAGAAAATCACTTGACCAAATCCCTGTTTATTTTTGCACAGGGTGAAAGTCCCCTCTTGTTCCCCAGCATCAGTGTTTCCCCCATGGTCTGTGCCCCGTGCTGAGGATGATGCAAAGCAGGTGGTGTGGGAGCTGGTGACAGCCTGGGCTCACTGCACAGTGTGGTGGCACTTTGTCCCACTGGCCACTGCATTGTCCCACCATGCACATCAGGGCACCATGGGGACCACCTCCTTAAAAAAGATACCTAGAAGTGAATGCTGGAGTGGGATGCAGATGTCCCTGAGCTTTTCAAATTGCCACAAAGGTGGCCAAGGGACTGTGGTTAAATACCTTCCTGCAGAGAACATTACTTCTATTAAAATGCTCTTTAATCTAGTGCAGGATCCATAGCAAGAGCCAGAGGCCAGAAGCTGAATAACCTGGGCCTGACTTCTTTGCATGTCTGTGCTTTAATTCTCAGTACAAAAAGTGCAGCAAAACAGAGGAGACAAGAAATACTGATGAAGCCTCAGAGTTGCCAGGGTGTTCCTGATTTTTCTGCAGGGTCTCTTCTTTGTTATTTGAAATAGATCAAACTCAGTTTTATGTGGTGGGTCCTGGGATGGGTGGTGTTTGCAGAGCCCCTGATGCTGCAGATGCCGTCAGAGGTGGAAACAAAACAATGGCAAGGAAGGATGAGCAGTGGGCACCAGGAGGAGTGATGAATTGTGTGTTTTGTAAAGGGCTGGAACAGCTCCCTGGCCAAGGTGCTGCTGTGCGTGGGAAGCTGCAGGTAACAACAGGAGCATCGCAGCTTTGCACGGGGGCACGTGCAAGGGGGCTTCTGACATTCTCAATTGTTTTCAGACGTGGTTTGAGCAGAGCTGGTGTCAGAGAGGAGGCTGATCCCAGGGGACAGTGGTTGGAAATGAATCTGTCTGCTTGCACAGCCCCTCTACCTCCCTAGGTGAATAAAGTTTTGCAACTTTAAATAACAGTCCTGTGGAAGTCTCAGAATTGTGAAGGTGTGATTTCACCCCAGTGCCCTCACTGCTAATTCTAGTGGGAGCAGTGTAATCCCAGTGGAGGAAGCATCTGAGAACAAACAAGTTCCCACTCAGTCTCAGTGGAGCACTTCACTTGTAAAACATTCTTTTACCAAGAGTAATGCAAAGTAAATCAAGAAATGGGCCAGTCTTCCTGTGCCAGCTGACTTTTGAAGTGGTATTGAAATGAAAGCTCTGTACTTGTAAGCTGAGCAAAATTGCTAGCAATTACTGCAACACAATGATTTTGGTGTCTTTCCAGTGCTTTTTTTAGGAGATCGAACAGTGCTTTTTAGAAAAGGATGCATTCACAGTGGATAAGCGAAACCTGGGATTAGGAACTCATTGTTGCTCGTGGAAGAAGCTTTCTTAGGCCTTTTGGCATGGGAACAGGAAAAACACAGCCTGTTCCATGTAGGGCTGCCTCTGTACATGATTTGACCCCATGCTGGAAAAGGGATGCTCCCTACAGAGCAGGAAAGTTTCCTCTGAAATTTTGAGGTAAACTGTCTTGACATGCTCATCTCTTTGGTGATGGCTGCTTGTGTGCAAGAGTCATTGCAACTCAGACAAGTCTATGAGGAGCAACCTTAAATAAATTTTATAAATAAACAAATAGTGGGCAAGGTCTTCAGAGAAGAAAATTTTCAAAAAAGGAGGGTTTTGACCAAGTTAAACCTAGTTATTTGGAGGGCTGTAGTCTTGGTTTAGCAGGAAAGTGACTGCAGGTGTGGTAAGTTGGTGTTTGTGTGCCATCCTGCTGCCAACTGTCCCACACAGAGTTAGCTGGGAACTCTGAGGTGAGGAGACCCCAGGGTTCCTGCTGTGAATTGTTTTCATCAGCTCATTTCTCACAAGTCTCCAGCTACCAGTTTTAGTCCGCTGTAATTGAGCAAACATTGGTGGTGCAAAGGTTGGGAGATGCCAGTGTTTCTTTTATGGGCATTTTTACATTTAATCTGATGGTCTCTCTTGGACTGTGGCTCGCCATCAACACTGAGATAGATGACCCCAGGAAGAATAATCCCAAACCCTTGCACAATCACCCCAATAGCTGTGCACCCTTAGCTGTGTGCAGCTCATGTTGACACAAGCCAGTGTGGAAGCGTTTGAGATCACACTAGTGAGTCAGGCACTAGCTAGACTCGAAAATTTGCAACTATTAGGTTTTCAAGGCAGGAAGATCAAAATTTTGATTTCTGGTTTTTAGGGACCTCGCTTCCTCCTTAGAGGGCAAAGTGTAATTTCAGGTCTGTTTGACCTTTTAGCTTGGAGAAAGGCAGCCTTTATACATGATGCATGAGCACAGGTCTTTGAAACGTGGGAGAAATGGTTTGTTCATTGAACATGCAAACAAATTACTTGCTCCGGCCTGGAATTTAAACTGACATTAAGCTCTGAGAACATCTATATTTAATTACATCTAAGGGCCAGAAAACAATATATAACCTTAAAATGGTGTAATTAAAAGTGAAGCCTTCCTGTGGTAGGAGTTTATCATAATAAAACGCTGGCTTTCTGCTCTGTGGAGATGCAAATAAGTTTTAACTAAAGCAAATCATTTTCAGCACAGGTTTCTTGGTTGTGTTTTGGGATTGGCTTTGGGTCTGGATGTAACCTTCTGCAAGAGATGGTTTGGAAAGGTATAGCAGGAATAGCCTGTCCCCCTGGCATGGGGTTTTTGCCCTGAGTAGCATCTCCCTCGTGAGCACCAGTGGCAGGTGGGCAGTGGCTCTCCTGGGACAGCTCCCCCCTCTTCACCTTCAGCTCCTTCAGAGCAGTGATGCAGAACACTGACCCTGAATGCTTTTTGCCAGATGTTCTTCCCATCCTGCTTTTATTAGTGCATATAATCTCAGGCTGGGATGGGCAGTGACTGAGGGAGGAGTAAAATGGTTTTCCATTTTTTTGTCGTTTGAGGAGTGCCCGGGGGATGGAGACTTCTAAAATAAATATATACTTGCATAATTAATTTTAGCAGCCATGGCCAAATTATTTTGCTTTGCTTTTGGTTTTGCATTTCTTCTTTTTGCAGCCACGTTTTGTCCCCCTCTGCCCCAAAACATTGCCATTCCAGGCAGGAAGTTGGACTCCACCTTGGCAGTTTGCCATCTGCTGTCAGAGGTGGCAGCATAAAAAATTATGGATGCAATCTAGTGGTAGCCCTTTGCAAAACTGACTGTAAAATGCTGAACTGTAAAACCCTTTCCTCCTTTCAGAAGCAAGACCGGGGTTATTAAACACAAAATATTGCACATTAAAGCAGCATTAATCAGCTTGACTGGAAAAAAATATCTCTTAAGAATCTTGCAAACTCCAAATGGACGCTAAGGTTTGTAGCTTTGTCCTTGACTTGCTCTGTTTCACTGGGTGCACAGTTTCTCCAATTTCTCAAGATCTCTGCAAATGCAAACTCTTGACTGAGAAAAACGGACAAATTGGAAAGTGTTCAGGCTATTAACAATTAAGTTAGATTATGGTATTCAGTGACTAACTTTTAATAATTCTTAATATTCAAATTTTCTTGTAACATTTTTTCCTGGCCTTGTGGCATACAAAGTTTATGTTTCTGGAGAAACTGATTTTACAGAGGAATGTGAGTGCGGGCTCTGTCCTGTTCAAACCGAGTGACCTCATGTGCATCCAGAGCTGTTTCAGCCCATGGTTCATTCTAGGGAGATGTGGCATTCTACAGAGGCTGCAGAGATGGCAAAATTACTGGTCTGTGTCAGAGGAACCTGCCTGTAAACTGGGAATATTGCACTGCTTGCAGTATTGAAGCACCCTGCAGCTGCCTTTTGCTGGTGCTGTTCACAGTGCTTGGGCAGAGAATTGCACATCTGCGTTTCTGGGCTGTGGGTTCTGCATGCTGGTGTGAGCTGCCTGCGGATGCATCGGTGTCTGCCTGGAATCAGAGGATGTGGGAAGTTGGAGGGAGTCTCTGGCCATCTTTTCAATCCTTTCCTTTTAGCAGAGCCAGCTTCACAGTCAGGTCAAGTGGCCTGCAGGAATTGCTAGGTGATTTCTGTTTTGGGGGCAAAAAATCTGTGTGTGGACGTGGATATCCCCGCACTTGGATAAGTGACTCATCACATAACCTGTCATCAGAAAGAAATTATTTAAACCCTCCTGCTTAGAAATGTCCCTTGCTAAGGTAGACAGGAAGCACTTTAGGAAAACCAACTGCAGAATGTAAGACTCTTTAATCTTTGCGAAGCTTCAGGCAGAAATGTATTTTACAGGGAAGATGCGCAGGGATGAGCGTGAAGTCTGCAATGCAAATCACGGTGGCACCGGAGGGTGTGTGAGGGATGGAAATGGCCAGGCTTTGCTCAGCTAATTCGTGCTCTGGATCAGGAGAGCTGTTCCTATAAATACAGGGAGCTGAGTGCTTTAAGGACCAGTATATCAGCTGGCGTGGCACGGTTAACGTTCGCATAGGCAATAAACACCATTTGCTGAAGATTTGTTCAGCAGTTCTCATCATCAAATCCACTTACTTTAAAAAATGTGATTGGTACCTTGGTGAATACATTGCTGGGGGAATGTGCCTTCGTTCTCAAAGAAAGTGGAAGAAATATTGGAGTCGCTGGTGTTTATCATTGCAATCCAGCAGTAAAAACAACATTTGGGGAAAAACATGAGAAATGAGCATTAGCAAAATGTGTGTTTATGGTTTAACAGCTACTATAAAGGAATAATTCCAAATGTAGTTTGCTAATGGCTTTAGAGTGTAGTCTTTATCCTGCTTTTGATTGCAAATAGTCAGGTTTAAAACAAGGGGATAGCAGCGGTTTAGTCTACTCCAGTACTGGTTGGAAAGCACTTTAGCTTGCTTTACAGTACAATATCTTTTTTGTTCATGGTTTTTTTTCCTCTCCTTGAATTCTGTGCAGTCACGCTTTTACGGTTTTTCTTGTACAGTATCAGCTTTGATGTGATCTGCTGACATTTCTGGTTGGGCTCTTTGGACAAAGAGCCATGATGCTACAATGGGTGCTTTGGGTGGGAGAGGAGCTTTGCCTTTCCCTCCTCCCTCCCGCTTTGGTTGCAGGGACCATCAGGGCTGCTCACTGTCATCAGGTACCTCCCCCTGACTTTCTAGTTCAGACTCATTAAATACAGCAGTAGTAAATGAAGAAGTTGCTGTTGAGTCTGGCATTGATTTTTTGATTTTCCCGTTGTTAGTAACTGCATGCAGTGACTCTTGGGGAGATGCTAAACCAGTGAATTCCCATCAGAAAGATGTCTGTTCTGAGGACTGAATTATTTGAACTAAAAAGAAAACAAACACAAAAACAGTGTTAAGCTCATTCTGAGCTCTTGTTCATAGTCACTTTCTTGTTAGCTGATATGAGTAAACATGTTGGTTGAAGACTCATTGGGCCACGCAGTGCCTGGCAGATATTTGAGCAAAATCCTTATACATTTTAATTTTTTTCTTCCCAAATGCTTCAAAATTTAGACAGTTTCTGTTATTTTACTTTTCAAGGTTGTAACAGCTTGAAGTGAAGTGCAGTAACAATTTTGAAGGGTTTTTTTTTCTATTTTAAACTGTGCAGACTTGAAGTGACATGAAAGTAATATTTATATTGAAGGCACTGGATAAAGTGCTGTAATTATGATAGATGTAAGTGGGGGTTTTGTTTTCTACATTTTTGGGTCTGCTGCCATCCCACCTAGGGATACTGGGGTGGTGGTTGATAGATGTTCTGTCAGATCCCCCACTGAAGGTCTTCTAAGACCTTTCACCATTTTAAAGACTGCTGAGTAAATAATTTTATGCAAACATATTAAGCTTAGTCCTCAGCATTTAAATTAAAACTTTAGGTATTAGAGAAGCTGAAATACCATTAGGTTAAGACTTAAGACCTTCAGATTTGTTTTCTTGATTTGATCCCACAAATCTCTCATGAGCTTGAAGTTCTCTAGAAGCTCACAAAGTCCCATTGATTTTGCAAAGCTAAGCTTGTGCTTAAGTGCTTTGCAGGATCACAGCCAAACCTGGGTTTTCTTTATTTGCTTATTCCAGGCCTGTGGGGATCATGTTTTCAAGCTTTTCCTAGTAATCAGGGAGTAGAAACTATTTATGTGTTTAACAGCAGTTCAGATTCTGATTTCATATGATTACAGGAGCTCAGGTTGTCCAGTGTGTAATCAGATGTAAAGAGATAGTTCCTTACAGTATTTCTATCTGTTTATCCTGTGTTTCTTATTTTATCTTTGAGATACCAGTTCACATATTTTCCTTAACTTTTAAAGAAGGAGGGAAAAAAAAAAAACAAACCAACAAATAAACACTACAAGAAAAAGAAATACAAATTCCAGGCAGAATTTCTATGTAGCAACCCCCAGTGTACCTAAGGATGCACTGCAAAGGTAGATTCCTCTTACTGCTCAAACGAGAATTGCTTCTTTTCCAAGAGCCAGGTCAGTCTGAAGTAACTGCCCTGCGAGTTTCCATCCAGCTGCTGGGCAGGAATGTGAGCCACAAAGGAGCAGTGAAAGCCACCTGAAAATTGCAGTCTCCAGGAATAGATGGAAAGCAGTGTGCTCCATCAGGTTGGAGGAACTCCTCAGCTGTTTAAATGTATGCCCAAGTATTATAAAACTATGTTTTACAGAGTTCTTTTATTATAGTTATGTGAGGCTTGATCACATAAACTTATATGGGCAACAGACTGGTGCTGGAATGAAGTTCTTATGGCTTTGTTTTGATTTCCACAAGGAAAAAGAAAGAATTTGAAATGCACCATGCAGCTGCAGATAGAAATCTTGGTAAAAGCAGAGCAGACTTTGAATTCTGCTTGCCACAGGGTATAAATTACAGCTGTCTCCTTTCTGGACCTTTTGGGGTTTTTTGTATTTTCTTGGCTAGAGGAGCTGTACCTTCAGGCCAAGCTTTGCAAAGCTTTCCCTGTCTCGTCTGCAATTCTGTGGTTGTTGTGTGAGCTTTACCTGAGTTAGGGCTGTAAATTGGAGCCCAGCATTGTGAAAAATGGTGTAAATCCAATCTCAAATATAAGCAAATCCTATAAAGGAAAACTGGCATGACAGCTCCTGTTCTCACTGGTATTATGAATGCAATTAAGAGTGTTAAAAATGTGTTGCAAACATTGTATTGTTATGCTAATCAGTGTCTTTTTGTTTCTCTCCTAATGCCTTTCACCTGCAATGATTGGAAACACTCAAAATGATTGGATATTTGGTATCTTCTGGTTTTTATCTTAACTCTTCTGGAAATTCCTACTGGCAGGTAAGCTCATTGTTATTACACAATGCATGCAGATTTACAGCTTTTGTCTAACCTGGCTTTTACTTTACATTTTGGAGAGGAAATAACCAGCAATTGAAATGGAACAGTCTGTGGTATGTCCCATTCTGTCCCCCGGTGATTAGGTATTAGTGCTGCAAAATACCAGCCAGGGTAAAACTGAATTTGGTGGGCCATGTGAATGTCAAACACAGCATAATACATTTAGGAACCTACCAAATGCAACCTCTTGAAATTGTTTTTATGATGGGTCCTCTCTAGGAACTAAGATTTTGCTTGCATTATTCTTCTTCAAGGAGCAAAATAAATTTGTAATCCTCCTGCTCATAAAAACAGCTCGAAGACAAGAACCTAAATGCTACGAGCTGAAGCCAAATACAAATAACCAAGCATGGATGTGTTTGTGTAGCTGAAGGATTCTTGGGGTTTTTTTCAGGTTTTAAAGGCTTCATCCTGGACTGCCTCTGGTTCTGGTTTTGAGTTGCTTCCCTGCACAGCCTTCACTCCTGAAAAGCTGCTACTGTTAGTGTGCTGGGTCTGGCACATGCATGAGCACCACTAGGCATGGGGCAGGTTGGCTAGCATGAGATGAGCGGGGTCCAGCCCTGCACAAATTTACTCTTTCACCTGCTCACCTCCAGCTCCTTGCAAGCAGAGGACAGAGCAGCAGCACCCAGGTGTGGTGGCTGCGTTCTCGGTGCCAGCTCAGGGGACTCTCCATCTCTGACCCCTTTCCTGATGCCCTGCTCTTGTTGCTCACCCAGCAGAGACAATCAGGTCTGAGCAAACTATTTCCTTTTTTGAGTTTAATATCTTACCAACAGGCATAACAAAATAATTGGCAATTCCTCTCAGGTCTGTCTGGTCTTTTCCATTTCCATGATGCAGCAGGTTTTTGCAGCAGGACACAGATCGCTGTTCTTATTTTGTGGAAGGAGGTTTAATTACAGAGCGAGTGAGCCACATCCATCATTTCCAGTTCAGAGCCCATCCAGAGCTTCTCTCTGTGTTTTGGCTATGTGGAGTCACAGGGTTGTTTTCACTGCATTTCCCTTGGGTTTGCCAAAACAATAGCTTATTAGGGCAGAAACAGGCCACCTTCCAGGCTGTTTCCTTGTGGGTTTTTTTTTTTTTTTGGATGTCACCATGCAGTTTCCCCAGCACTGCAGTACTTTGTGCTCTTACCTCTATTTTTTTTTTTTTTTTTTTTGCAGTAAGTGGTTTAAACTTTGGAATTTGGAGCCTTAAATGAAAATGATAATGCATTGCTGGTTTTATTGAGCTGGAATAACTGGTCTGGGAGACTGGACAGGAATAGCAAGGCGAGTATGTGGTGGCTGAGAGTACTCAGGAACTGCTCTAGGCTGGGCAGGTTTGTGTTTGTGTGCAGTCTTCGTTCTTTCTCATGTTTTTGGTTTTTGTTTTATGATTGTTAGGTGTTTTAAATTGGTCTCCCCGAGTATGAAGCAAAAGGACATCCCTGAAGCTGATATTTTTCATGAAGTGCAGTTCAGGATAAGCACTGAAGCTTTCATTTCATGTGCCTACTTCATAGTGATCCTAGGAGGATCAATTTTTTGGGTAGCTCTGAGCCTTTTTCCTTTCAGGCTTGAGAGTTCATGCTGCAAAATGGATGCTCTGAGGATCCCTACCATCTTGGGTGCTTCTGTCCCAAACACACCATGTCTGGATTTCAGACAGGTTTTGAGTGGGGGAACTTGACCCAGTGGTGTCCTGAGAGCCAGGATTTCAAGCCTGGTACCACTGCAAAGTGGCTGAGTACCTACCTGAGCTTAGGGTGCAGCAAGTTCTCAAGAAACAATTCAAAACCAGTGGGGATGCTTTAATACCTGCTCTCCCATTTATTTTTCTCTGAGGTACCTGGAGTTTTTATACCTGTGACTGTTATTTTCCAGTATATTAAACCTTCTATTTTGTGGCATCCCAGGAGCACGTGGCTGCTCCTGGGCTGTAACACCCACTGTGCCAGGCTGGCTGCCAAGCAGTGAGCTAGCCATTGGCATGACTTTTAAAAATGCAGTGAGGACAATAAGGCAACTATTGCTTTAGCTATCCCTGTTGTACATGTGGTTGCATAAATGTGCTAGATTATGATTATCTCTGCCTCATAATTAGCAATTTGCATAACTGCTTGCTGTGAACAAGAAGTCCCATCAGTGTTATGAAGGATTTATTTAGCTGTCTGAATATATTTTTGTTATCCAGTGCAGAAAGAAAACAATCGAAATGGAAGCAGTCCCAAATGCTTGGTGTTATTTCTAACCCGCACGCATAATTAACAGGAGTACTAATTGTTCAGCGCCAGAAATTCATTTGTTTCTCTATAGGCTGGAAGAACATTAATTCTCAGACTGCCTCTCTCTTTTTTTCCCCATAGCCAGCGGTGTCATAGGCTCTGCAGTCGGTTGTAACCAGATTATATTTGTTGTGTTTGCAACGCAGCGCCTGCGATAGTCTTGTCTTTTCCCAAGGTTCTGTCTAAGCAGTGAAATGTATGTAAATGTATGTGGTCATGGCTGTGTTTCAGACTCTCAACAATGAATCCTTGTATCTGCTGTTGTCATAAGAAGTGAGGGCTCAGCCAAGGTACTGGTGATACTGATTGTTGCCAGAGCACACCTGCCTAGTGAGTGCCAAAAGATGAGACTGGCTTTGCTTTCTGGCTTCATCTGTTCCTGCACTCCAGATGATAAAATATACCTTTGGAAAAGAAATTTTGCATATCTGGGTGTGATTTTGGAAAATAGGGTGCAAAGTTGGTCGGGCCCATGGGAAGGACCAGGCTGACCCCGTACAAAATTATGGTTTTATTTGCACTCATGTGCACTGGAAACTGTGGGAGCTGGGAAATCCACCTCTGTGAGCAGCATTTCTTTTTGAAGCCATTTAAGTGTAGATCTTGGGTAGTTCTGTTTTGTGTCACACAGCCTGAGTTTGATGTAGAGCTGGGTTAGTAAGATGGAGCAAAAGATAAGCTGGCAAAGAGCCCAACTCTAGGAATTATCCAATTTTTGTGTCTACTGAATCCTGAGCTGCAGTAGACTTTATTTGGGAATTTTAAAAAGCGCATGGCTCTTCCTCAAGAAGCTGCTGGATCCTGACAAAAACACAAGTTCTGTTTTTTCTGACCCTGAAATGGGGCAGCACATCTCACCACGTTCATTTTTTGCCCAGCCTTGTGCTGTTGAGCTGCATGGCCACTTTCTCCTTGGTGTTTAGGAAGAAGCTCATCTCTCCCTGGTGGCAGCAAGTTTGTGCCCACATCAGTCGGTCTGCAGAGCCTGTGGTTGAGTCTGTGCAATGAGGAATTAGGAAAAAAATGAACAGTTTATGAAAGTCATTGGATGAGAAGGTCCTTTTAAGCTTTTGGTGGCAATCCTGAAATGTAAACTCCTCTAAGGGTCTTTTCCTGTACTAAGTTGCAGCTTTTTCTGCATAAATAATGCTGGAGAAAAGTAACTTATTTGTGGAACATATGTCCTTAGTGGTAGCAAACATTTACAGTGTCATGACAAAGGAAGCACTGCTGCTACGAGAGCCATGAAGCACAGTCCACTGAAATCATGGGGCCCTCAGTATGAGGTTGAGACTGCTCTGAAATGGTGGCCCCACTGCATGGTGGCTAAAAGGGCAAAACAGTGTCTTCAGAGAACTTGCTTGAAATGGGAATATTGTGTAATCCAAGAGCAGAATGATTTAATATGCAATGAACCCAAAATCTCATTTAAAGAAGTGAATGTGCAGGCTTGCACCAACGTAATTTACTTATTTTTATGAGTATCTTCCATGCACTGCTAATAAATATGAACTATTAACGGGTTTTTAATCTGATTCACGTTTATTACAGGTTGAGTGTGAGGCTATAAATAATGCTTGCTTAGAGGCATGAAGGGTAAAGCTGTGTGAGTGGGTCCCCTCAGCCCTTCCTGGAGCTGAGCTATGCAAGGCAGTGCCTATTTGCAATACAGATGAGCCCACAGCTCAATTAATCAGGCTGTGAGGATGCTCTTCTGGAGCATTTGTACCACCATTTCCTCTGAAACAGGGTCTTGCTCTGGCTGCATGGGTTTGAAACAGGTATTTTGGGGCATAATCTTTGTTTCTCTGTTCACTGGGAACTTAGAAGTCTAATTGCTTATGAAAGGGAAGCGAGATCTTGGAGATACTTATGGTGATGTTTTCCAGCACCCTTAACCTTATCTATCTCTCCCACCTTCCTCAGCCTTCAGGTAGCACAAGTAATACAAGTAATAAATGCTCATGTGAGGAGGAGATTTGGGTATAAATCATTAGAGAGAAAAGGGAAGACATCTTAAGGGCTTCTTTGCTCTTTTTACATTTTTTTCTCCTTTTATGGAGCCATTTTCTCCTACAAGGTTGGGTCGCCAAACACATTTCTCTCTGGAGGAGGTTGAATATTGAGGCATATTGAATAAGGAGGAGGCATATTGAATAAGAATAAGAAAGAAGTTGCTTATTTGAGTGTTCCCTGTTTACAACTGGGAGATCTTGACTCAAGAAAGGGAAGAAATTAGCAACTCTGGTATCCTGGAATAGCAAAAGCTAAGGCAGGTAAGAAATTTGTGTGTGTTTCCTGCTGGAAATCTAGCTTTGTTCAAGGAGAAGATATGAAACAGGAATTGCAGAGAGGCTTTGCATCCTTATTTTGCATCCTTCTTCTCACCATTTGCTTGTTGTGTCCCAAGAGTGTGCAGGGCCAGAAGAGCTCTCCCAGCATGTGCTGCACAACCCCTCTTGCTACTGCAGCCTGCCAAGAGATGCAGCCCAAACCAATTAGTCCAGAAAGAAGAAAACGCAGAGAAAAGGCAGCTCTAGGGCTGCCTGTTGAGATGTGGCAGCATAGCTTCTCTTTGTGGCTGAAAGTTTTCTGATTGTTTTGTCTCAAATGTTTACCTTCCCGATCTGTGGAAGCTCCCTGAGGAAAAGAAATGGTTTGTGATAAATAGTTTTGTCAACAGCCTAGTTTTCCTTCAAAAGCATTCTGATGGAAACTTCTTAGGAACGTGCACCTTTGGTCTTACTTGCCCTTTATTTGCAGAAGCAGGTGTGATTGGTGTGATTTATTTTGCCCTTTGATGTATTGTGCAACTCCAGTTGAAAGCGACCATGGTTGTGAGTAAGTTGTGGGAGCAACTCTTTGATGCTTCCCAAGATTTCATTAATGAGTGGGAACGACCCAAAGTCTCAGGGACTGCTTGATGGAATTATAGCTGGCAGAAATTAATTTATAAGCATCAGTCTAAAGTACACAATGTTCTGGAGCTTGTGTAGCTGTGTTTGTTGGTGCATTGTGCTTTTCACGCTGGTTTCCATTCTGTTACGTGGCTTATAATAGTTTAATTACAGAGAGGAGAGGCCAATGCCCTGGTTTCATGGATGGGCAGAGAAGGTGCATGTCCACTGAGCTTCATCTAAAGTTTGTATGCCATTTCCATTAAAAGCTGCATGCTTGCTTTACTACAGAATATGATAAATATTTTATTCTGAGATGTTTTTGTGTGATCTGTGTAAGGTCATCCAGTACAAGGGCAGGGAGATTGATCAAAACTTCCTTAAGCCATCAGCTTGGTACTGCTTAATGCTTTGTTCTGGTTCTTTGTCTTCATGTTCCTTGCCTTGCATGAAAATCAGTAAATAATACATCAGTCCTGAACCCCCCTTTACTTGGCACCGCTGAGGCTGTACCTTGAATGCTGTGTCCATTTCTGGGCCCCTCAGTTTAGGAAGGACATTGAGATGCTCAGATGTGTCCAGAGGAAGGCAACAAGGCTGATGAGGCGCTTGGAGCACGAGTCCTGTGAGGACTATTAATGGGAGCTGGGGGTGTTCAGCCTGGGGAAGAGGAGACTCAGAGGTGACCTTATCACTCTCTACAACTTCCCGAAGGGTGATTGTATTCAGGTGGGGGTCGATCTCTTCTCACGGGCAACCAGTGACAGGACAAGAGGACACAGTCTTAAGCTGCACCAGGGAAGTTTAGGTTAGATGTCAGAAAAAAATTCTTCAATGAAAGGGTGATTGGGCAATGGAGTCGTCTGCCCAGGGAGATGGTGTGGTCACCATCCCTGAACATGTTTAAAAAAAGACTGGACGTGGCACTTTGTGCCATGTTTTAGTTGATGAGGAGGTATTAGGTCATAGGTTGGAGCTGATGATCTCAAAGGTCTTTTCCAGCCTAGTTCATTCTGTGATTCTGTGATTCCTGAGGCCTAAGAGGGGAGGGATTCCCAGCACAGCTGTTGTGATGGCAGCTGATTTCCATTGGGGGCTGCAGAGATGGATGAAATCCCAGCAGCATCTGCAGGAAATGCACAGCAGAGGTCAAGCACAGCACTGTAAAACCTGGCTTTGCACAGGATGGGGGTTTCTTTTGGTGCCTGTGCTGCTTAAAATTTGGCAGCTTTGTGTGACTTCAAAATGTACACCGAGTGCCTGCAGATGCTGCCTTCCCCTTGGGCTGTGGCTGCCCAGTCAGGCCCTGGGGTGTTACTGGTGAGAGAAACGGTGTGGCCAGTCAGTGGTCAGGGCTGTGGTGAGCAGTGCAGGCACTTGTCTGTCTCAGATGGCACCTAAATGTCCAATTTTTAGTATTCATCCTGCTTTCTGCTGCTGGAGGTGCCTATTGAATGCAGTCTGTATCCCAGGCTAACTTTGCTGCCCAGACATTATTAAAGGAAATGAATTTTCAGTGCCTGCAATGCTGTTGGCTACTTTGTTATGTAGTCCTAGAGTAAGAGCAGGTCAATACTGCATTAGTTCTGGCTTGATGTGACCTATCTGAAGCCACCAAAGTAAATTCAATTTGTGTTTATTTCTGTGCTGGAGTTTGTTCTTCATGGGCTTGACAAGGAATTAATCTTACCTTACTTTTACTTATTTTGAAAGGAATAACAGTGGAAGGACTTAATCCTGGAAAGACTTTGTGCTGGCTTTCAAATACGCCTTGTCTAATGTTTCTGTACAGTTCTGGCCTGATGGTGCTTAGCTAATCCATCTGATCGTAATTCTCACTAAGTCCTTTGCAGTCTCCACTGCCCAACTTCTGATTCCCAGGAAAGGCTTTTCCAGCTGAGATAGTGCTGTAAATACTGCAGCTCTTAGCTGGGATTTTTTTTTCCCCCCAACATAATTCATGGACCTCAGTAATGTGACTTCCCCAGTGAAAGGGCATTTATAGATTTCACTCTCTGGTGCCTGATCCGTGACCTGCTGGAGTCAGCAAATGTCTTTCTGCTGACCCTATCTGGCTTTGGATCAGTTGATAGGGAGCCTTTTGAGTGAGAGCTATCTGCTCCTTTCTAATGGCTGTATCATATGTCATAGATTTTTCCTGGTTAGAAAAGGATATAAAAGCTGTGATGTTAGAAACCATAATACTTTGTTAATTGGATTGCATTAAGGCACGTTAATCAAACTGAAAGGGAATGTTAACTGGATTTTCATGTCTGCTACAGCAGCACTTAGAGTCTTCAAAGATGAGGACCTGTTTGGTGGTGCTTGAGGACAGAGGAGTCAAACCAGGGTTTCTTTGTAAGGAGCCGAATGATGCCTGTGTGATTCTGTGTGAGAATTAACTGTGAGATGCAGGATCGTGCACTGTGATCCCTTCCAGCCTGGTGCACCACCAGTCCCCAGAGACCCCAGCTCAAACCAGTTGAGGGTTCAGGCTCATTGAACATGCAACAAAATGTTCACATAAACAAAGACTGCAGCCTGTCCATCAGCTTTCCTAGTTTTAGAAGCTGTTTCTCCCAAGCCTCTCCTGGCATGGATGGCTTTTTCTCTCTTCCCAGAAAAGTTCACCAGGCAGAAACAGCAAATCCGAGCCTGTGAGCACATGAGCATCCTCACAAATGTGCCATCATCGCAGGTTTATGAAACAATGCTGGTAGGTTTTGAGATTACTTTTATGTAGAGATAAATGTGTTAAAAGACCTATGGGTCTTTTTTCAGGAATCAGTTATAAAGGACCACAGGTGATATGATAATGGTTTACCTTTCAGGTTGCTTTTTTGTACATCTCTGTCTTCTGGGAAGCCTGTTGGCTGCACAGTTCTCACCAGTTGCTCAAACACAGCAGTTTTGGGTTGCTGGGAGGTTTTTTTGCAATAAACTATTTTTCATTTCAGTAGCAGATTCTCATTATGCAAAAGGAGAAACAGCCAAGGCAAGTGTTCAAACCTACTTAAGATTTGGACTGCATCATCTGTATAATGGGAAAGCACTGCTTGGGTCATTGTTCTGTTCCAGCTTTGCTGCTACTACTTTGGCAGATGTTTAAAGATCCTTCCTGATGCTGAACCTGGCACAGGGTCTTGACCTTGATGTGTTACAGGTCCTCGTGTTCCCCCAGCAGACAGAGTTGCAGCAAAGGGAAGGGGCTGCGGCTTGATTTCTCCCAATACAGCCACCCCACAAGTAAACAAGCATTAATCATCCATCCCAATGCACTGGTCTTCAATCGAAAGTGGTTGTTAAATTCCTGATTGTAATTGTGATTTGCATTGCCAACAGCACCTCAGGTTTAAATAATCGATGTTTCATTTTCTTGTTCTGTTCATGTGTGCTGGTGGTGTCCCTGAAGGGAGCTCTGGTCTGATTGTTTGGTACCTCTTGCTAACCCAGGTCCCCTTGTCTTACCTTTGCAGCTAATTGGCTGGGTTTGATTTTTGATTCACCACTTGCTTTGGGTTGAAAGAGGCGTTCCAGAAAGTCACTTCTTAGAATTTGGTGTTAATTGACTAAAGTGACCTAAAAGTAGAGGATATCTAGGAAAACTAATACATTGCTTGAAACATTCTTTTCTTGCATTCAGCTTTGACTGGGAAAGGAAATATTGCTCACAGTTACACTCAAACCTGGTCACAGCTGGTCATCCCATCCATTGTACATGATCATACAATTTTTGCGTCTTATTTTCATTCATAAACTGACAGAAGAACAAAAGCTGTCATCTTCTGTCTCTTCTTGTTTCCACTGCTCAACACTGAATGGTCTGGTCATTAGCAGACCTACTTTAGTAAGTAACTGGAGAAGATACCCTTCTTCCTCTGCAGATGCTTCCTAGGCTGTCCTGATCCTGCCCCATCCAGCAGCACTGACGGCAGGGGGAGGTGAAGGGTGATCATTCCCATCACCCAAAACTCAGGTCCTGGTCTGCTCTGGGCTGCAGAACAGACAAGTGGGCAGGGGCAGTGGGCATAAGGAGAGGTGAGCCCAAATCCCTCCTTATCTGACGTGTAGTTTGTCAATACAGATGTGCACCACTGTCTTGGCAAAGTGTTTTAACACACTTCTGAGAAAGACCTATCCCTCCAGTGCTGTCAACAGTGTTAAAGCAGCAACAAAGCAATATGCTTATCAAATAAGTATCAATGTCTGGGTAAATCAGCAATGCAGTGTTGATGGTAATTCATCAAATTAGTGAAATCACTATGTAAGGATTGATTAATTTGGCTACTAATTTGAAGTCTTAGGGGCTGACTCTCCTTCTGAGGCAGGTGGTCTTCTGGGATTTCCAGTAAGTCAATCAAATCTATAATTGCAAACTGGGTAAATCATATGGAAAATAAATTATCATCTGACACTTAAGCCACTACAAAAGAACCAGCCACACACATGTGGTGCAGGAGGGCTGGGAAGGACTCTCCAATATCTTTTGATTTGTCATACAGTGTTCACTCACTAGCAGGATGAAAAGTCATCAGGGCTCAAGAGCAGAGGGCTGCTAAGCTGTGGAGCACATCTGAAGCTGTGGTCTGTCCCTCATCTATGGTTGTAGTTGGCCTGTCAGCATGTTCCCAGGGATTGGGGATGTGTTTGGTTTAATGAGAGGGAACTAAAAGGCCTGCTGCATTTTTAGATGTGTTTGCATGGCTCAGAATGCTGGATGCAGGCTCTTTTAATGTTGCTGAGGGAAGTCTTGCTGACTTCAACTATGTGCAACAGTTTGATCACATTGCTTTCAGGATAGGGTGAGAGGTTGCAGAGGGTACTGTAGCTCAATCCACCTCTAAAAGAAACCAGGGGTGAAGGGATTTTCTGTGAGCTGGTGATGCTGGTGGACTCGTCCTCTTTGCTGGTTCTGTGACTCCAGCCCTGTTCAGGCACTTCACCTCCATATGTTACGCTGCAGGCCTGGCCAGGGCTGGGTTTCTGATGTGCCTGACCAGCATGAGCCCCCGGTCCCTGGGGAGTTGATCTCACCCAAACTGCCACTGCCGGGAAAGCTCCAGGTGAAAGGCAGAATTTCTTTCTCTGATGGCCTTTTATCTGGCAAAATGTTTTATTGTCTTATTTATGACTCCTGCTGTAGCACGGGAACCTGGGATGAAAAGGCTGAAGGCTTACTTTTATTTTTGTCTGCAAGCTCCCTCTCACTGCTGCGGATCTGCAAGTTCTTTAGCGGGATGAAAGTTGTGGCTGAGGCTG
This sequence comes from Anomalospiza imberbis, assembly GCF_031753505.1. Taxonomy (NCBI): domain Eukaryota; kingdom Metazoa; phylum Chordata; class Aves; order Passeriformes; family Viduidae; genus Anomalospiza; species Anomalospiza imberbis. The sequence goes on from NC_089694.1 coordinate 7,528,941, forward strand.
GCCTTCCCCTGAGTTGTTTCATTATGCTGTTGACATGAACACTAAATCCTGCTTTCCTTTGCTGCGTGCTGAAGGTCACTGCTGCAGTATGATCGTAATGAGCCTCATAAGCCAGTGTCTCATCTCGGCACAGCTCTCTGCGGATTGCCCAAAAAACCCCAACCATTTATTCTTTAACCTTATCAGTCTACAGATGCCGAAGGCATTGTGTGAGCCTGAGTCTTGTAGCTCATCGATGTTGGATGATGCTTTGATCTTATGGGACTTGGGGGCTAGCAGAAGGAATAAGGCAGTGGAATAAAAGTAGGCAGTGTTTCAGGTAGCAAATGCAAGACTCAGCATCAGAGTGCCCACACTGAAAGTAATGGTCCTTGTGCTGCATATCCTATATAATCTGGCAGGAAGAGGTGGTCATGCAAGCCAGTTCTGATTTTTGGCTACACACAGTCTATGAGAGGTGTATGGAGGAGTTCTTCAGCAGGATGCAGGTCCCGAAGCAGAGGGAGAAGTTGGAAATGAGCCATTTAAATAAATGCACCTGCAGCTTCTCCACCCTCTCTCTGATCACAGTTTTCCAGTTAAACACCTGCACATTTAGAACCCATTAATATAATAATTTCATGCTTCATTGACTACCCTGGCTATTAGAAACATCGAGGGATAGTCTGGGAATACCCAAACAATGTTCTTTTGAGTGGGTCTGTTGTTGCAAAGATCAACATCAAGAAGTTATGTTGTCGTTTAGATTGTGTGAGTTCAGTTTAATTAAAAATACAGAGAGAGGGAAGAAAAATCACACAACTTTTGGAATAAAGCAGCTGAGAGAAAATGTTTATCAGAGCCTTTATTATAATCTCTACAAGATACATAGATCAGAATCTATCTATCTTTAAGTGTGAATATGTTTCTTGGGGAAGCAAAAACACCTTGTTACCTTGTTGATGTGCCATCTCTGATGTTGTGTTCCCATGCACCCTGCCACCTGCACCACGGGCTGAGGTCCCTAATGGACATCTGGGTGCCTCTCTGGATGGCCACAGGAGTGTTGGCTTTCCATGCATTTTGTTGCTTGGGTCGTGGCTGCACCATTCCCTGAGCGTGCAGATAAAGAGCTCAGGGACTCGCTAGGCTCAGCAGCTCTGGGCACTCGCCTTTCTGACACAGCTTCTCTTCTCTGCTCCGAGATGCTCCTCCATGTGCTCCCCCTGCTTGTAGAACGAGGCTGAGCTGATGAAACACAGACTGTCCCTCTCGTGCTTGCTGCTCTCTCAGGTGTCACAGTCTCATCCTGCAAGTTCACTTCTGTTAAACATGATTACTTCTGAGTCAGTCTCAGGTCAGCAGGAGGGAGTTCATCTCTCTTTCAGATGTCTGAAATAATGTGGGATTTAAAGCCTGTTGGAGTGAGGCTACCATTGCAGAAAAGAGGGGAGGAATGGGGTTGTCTAAAGGCTAATTCCTTTCTCCTTCCCCCTTTTCTTCAAGCAATAAGCCTGGGAGTCTGCCCTGCTGAACAGGGATGTGCTAGGGAAGGAGGGGAGCATCCCACACTCTCGCCCCAGGGCAGAAGCTTCTGAAAGCTCCTGCCCTACCTGGTGGTCTGCTCTGGTGCTCTGTTCTTGGTCAGGCTCGCTGTGACATGATGCTGGCTGTGCATGCAAAGCCCTGCTTTGTGTGACCCCAGGAGAGTTAATTCACTCCCCCAGCCACCTGCAGGAGGGTGGATAGCACGAGCTGTCATTAGAGTGTGGGAATTTTCCTTTGGATTTGTGAGCTGAAACAAGGATCCGGGACCTTTATGGGGCTGTATTTAGAGCCATATTTGCTGCTCAGCACAGTGAAGAAGAGATTGCTGTAAGAGACAAGGGAAGGTGCTCATCTGTGATCCAGACAGTGTGTGACAGCTGATTCAGCCGGGCTCGGGCAGCCGAGCGTGCAGCGCGCAGTGGGTTTGTGTATCCTGCTCTGATCCCTGTTACAAATAGTGCTGGGCAAGAGCCGCTTGCTGACGGTGCAGACACCCCTGGGGAAGGGAGGGAGGCAGCTGCAGAGCCGGTGCTGTGCGAAAGCCAATTATCTGGATGTGGTTTTCAGCAGGAGGGACTTCCCAAAGCACGGGAGCAAGGAAATTTGCAAACTCCAAAAGCTGCCTTATTCTTAGGTTTTGCTTTATTTTAAAGCTGTATCTGCCTCACTGGAGATCCAAGTTTCCTCCTGTGTGCTCCTGTCCAGGGCAGGCTCTCCCGTGCCTTTGCCATCCTCAATGTTGGTAAGAAGTGTCTTAAAAACTGCAAAGAGCAGAAGTTCCTCCTCTTCCCTGGGCAATCTGTCAGTGTCCTGGTTAGTGGTACGCCTGCCCAGGGGCATCATTCTGTGCTGTGCTTTGCTTGAAGCTCACTCCTCTTAGTGGCCCTGATCAGTGAGCAGAGAACTAAGTAAAAATCTGGCTGCAAAATAAGGGCATGGCATTATTCCTCCACTGCTCGCTGGAGCCCTCAGAAGTGTCAGTACGGCTTTTACGTTTATAGCTAAGATTGGCTCCACTGTGGATATATATTCCTGCCAGATTCATGTTCTTTCACACTAACTTGTCCAGTTCTTTCATGACGTAGTTAATCTGTCCCATGATTTCATACTGCAGAGCAGTACACAAATCTGCACGTTGCAATCTGTTTAGCACTTGAGTGTAACCCTTTGTTTTCCTTTGCATCTACTACTTTTAATTGTCATCTGGACAAAGTAAAAATTTTATATTCTGTTAATAATTGCTGATGCACTGGTGCTGGAGCAATGCTTTCAGTACCTGTGACACCTTCTGGATGGGAAGGTGGCCACCAGCAGCCCCCTCCTGCCAGCATCACATGTTCTTTCAGCAACATGACATACAGCCAGGCTTTGAGTTGTGACCAGAAGAGAAACGTTAAGGCAGGCAGAGATGTAAAATCAGCTGAGGTTTGGTCCTGAGTTTTTGCAGGCATCTAGTGGGAATAAAGGGACTGCTTCTATCGTTTGGACTTTGGAAGAAGAATGGGCTGACACAAACCAGCAGGCAGTTTTCTGGCCACATGCTGCTTAATAACACGTTCAGTATTGATTAACTGTAGTTTTAAGCCTGTTTGGACAATTCAGACACTTGACTGAGGGGTTGGAACACAGTGGAAGAAATGTTAATAAGTGTAGTTCCCCATTTGATCATGAGTTTAAATTTTAAAATCCTTCGTGTATGAATTGAGTTATTGTATTCCCAGGGAGAAGCCAGTCTGATTTATGACCTTTTGATGTCCCAAATGCAATTAGCTCTCCATCAGTATGCAGATATTATCACGGGGTCCAATGACTTGAATGACTTCCAGTTACCCCTCTATCGGCAAGAGGTGTCAGAGCTAATGAAATTCTCTCCAAAAATTATTGATTCATTAGACAACACAATCCTTTGGCTGTCCTTTGCCCAGTGAACTGTCAGGAAAAATGCATCTTGGGATGTCAAAATGTTCCTCCTGTTTCTTGTCACAGTTCTTTCTCCTCTCTGATGCTCCCTGGGGTCACGCACATTGTTCACTGCTTGTAGTAACACACTGGGGGCTTTTGAGCACCCAAAAAAATGTGACCCAACCCTCTGCCCGAAGTTGTGCAGTGCAGATCTGCCTGACAGAACAGATGCAGTTCCTGAGCTGAGGTACTCACATGGCCAAAATCCAGGCTGAAAGACAGCAAGTGCATCTCGGAGGATGTGGGCTAAAGGATAGTGGTGATTTGCAGAATACCTGGTAATTCATGTGTTTGACTTGGCACCAGGGATATTCTTAACAGATTAATGACAGCCAGAGCCCCACAAAAATATTTTTAAAAAAACTCTTAGTGACAGCATCCTAACCTTATGTAAATAAACCTCTTTCCCGTGCTCCTGCAGTATGTTAAGACACTATTAATGCTCTTTTTTAACGTGTGAGGGAGTTGGAGAACCACAGAGCTTAGAGCTTAGCCAGAACTTAACAGAACTTCACGTTTCTGGTTTCCTTTCTTCACGGATGCACTTTGGGCTGTTTTCCCTTCATTTAATTACTGTGATGATAGCTGCAATGTTTCCAGATGCTTTTTAAATTTATTTCCCTTCCCAAACAACCGCTGGAATGGCAGGAAATGCTAAAATAGCAGCAGACAACCAGGGTGCTGCACAGCTGAGGCCAGGCTCGGTGGCAGCTTGTGCCTGCTCGTGTAGCACGGAAGTCTTTACTCACCCAGTATCCGGAGTAAATGAAATTTGATGAGCCTTCTGCCTTTTCTGAGGGGGAGCTGGGTGGTTGGTTTTTTGCCCTCTTCACACTGCCAGCTCTGTGCACCAATTAATCCATGCTAAAATCCACTCACAATGAGCTTGTTATTCTGTGGGCTTGGGAAGTGACGGCTCGCCAGATTTGAGCTCCTTTCTGATGTTTCATAGATAGAAAGTTGATCACTTGGCAGCTGAACTCACACACTGGAGACTCTCCCAAGGCTGTGGAACACTCTGGGATCCAGCAGCTTGGGAAAGGCCAGGTATTTATAAGATAGAATAACTTTTAGCCTTACTAAAAACAAACGCCTGGATACCTGCCTGAGCTTCATATTTATTGAACTCTGTCGTGGGTGCCCCTCTATTGATGCAGTGCTGTCCTGCTTCATCTCCCCATCAATACAGGCAGTGATAAACAAATAGAAAGATAATCACTAGCAGATTAGCTGTTGCTTTGGAAGATTATGCTTCAAAGTTATGCAAATGTTGCTCTCTTCATTGAATCTAGCATGCACATAGAACTGAATTTTCTTGTTTTATTAGCCTTGTTTGTAATAAATAAATGCAAGCTGAAAAACATATCTGGACCCTATAAATATGGATTTGTTTGAAGCAAGATGCTTCTCAGGCAAACTTAGAAGGATTCTTGCCAGCAATTTATGAGGACAGGCAGTGTGTGATCTCAGGAGAATATTTTGCCATCGACATCAGATGACACCTTAAAGGACAGAAGGAAGTCTTGGCTAAGGGCAGCAGCAACCTAGGCACGAGGAGATTTTTTTTGTTGTTGTTTTGCAGCTTTGGGATACCTCTTTTTAACCAAACTAGTACAGAAATAAGAGCATCCAAAACATCACTGTTTAGGGACAGGGTTAGAGGTCAGAGTTTGTACAAAAAGCATCAAAGCAGGCCTGCTGCAAATGCTTTCTGTATAAAGCTTAAGGAGGGGCTGTCCAGGGGAGGAATATGGGCAATAAATTGCCTGCAAGTTTGCAGACTGCAGAGTCCCTTGATGATGGCAGATGCTGTGCAAAATAGTCTGCTCAAGTGTCCTGAGTGTTGTGCCAGAAAATCAGCAAGACAGCAGGAAAAGTAATGAAATTCTGTGGTTGAAAGCAGCAGAGGGAGAGTAGTTTGTGCTGGGTGTTATTTTTTTCTTTCAGATTATTATTTTTTGAGTCTTCTGGACTCTATTGTGCTTTGGCGGACCAAGGCAGTTTGAGCATGGGCTAAGTCAGGCTTTTGCAAACTTGGAGGGCAGAGGTGCTTTTGGTTCATCTGTTGTTGCAGAGCCTGTGGATAGCCCAGAAAATGGGTGAAATTAATGAAAATTCAGGGTTCAGATTGCTGCCTTTTCCTAAATCCTTTCACAAGCCCTTGGAGTATCTGGTCTGAGCCCTGTTCCTTTCTCTTCAGTTTACCTCTTTGCAATTTGTCTTAGGGAGACCTTAGATGGTGATGACAAAAAGCCACAAAAGAAATATAAAATGGCATTAGTTTGACAGGAGGGCTTACCTGCTCTTATCCTTTTTAATTGGTGCACAGGGAACAGAGTTTTGGGGAGGTTGAGGTTCCCACACTAAAACACATTTGATCCCACACTGCTGTCAGAGAAGCAGAATCCACTGGCAGTTGTCCCTGGTTAAATGAGGAATAAAGCTGAATCCTGGTGTTTCATAGCCCCGAGTAGAGTGTTGGACTCTGGCAGTGCTCTGCTGTCCCCCACCACAGTGAATTCTCTTCAGTGGCCCCATATCTGCTGCAGCAGCATGTGGAGAGGTGCCCAGCTCTGGCTCCTGCATCATTCCACCTTCCAGCACAGGAAGGTGACAAGGTGTGACTGCTGTGGGCTCTTCTCTGGCAGCAGATGAGCACATTGATGCATAAATGCTTGTCTCACACCTTGACGCTCAAATCGGCATCACAGCGGAGCCCGGAGAGGTCCAGATGCTCTGCAGGATTAACCAGGATTTAAATGTGTTTGGGCTTTTTCTCCATCCTGGGCATGCAGTAGGTTTTGCATTACCTGTTGGAAAAGCCTGCATGTGCCACTCAGATCCCTCTCCTGCCTCTTCAGCCTATTTTGGGACGGCCTATTTTTGGATTGCAGCACAGGTGACGTGCCTGGGAAAAGCGGCATCGCTAACGATGGCTGCGGCACTGCTGGCAGGATGACACCTCGCTGCTCCTCTGAAGTGAAGGGTTTAAATGAGTCACTGCCTTGTGATTTATTGGAAAGTTTTGGTTGTCATGCTGGCTCTCAGAAGCTGACATGGAGAAGGAGAAAAAAGTCCACCCCACAACAAAACCCTGCTAGAGAAGAAAACTGAATGGCATGTTCTATCCATTGCAGCCTTTGCTATAGATGGGGTGATTCTTACACTAGTTTAGATAAAAATATAATGCAGTTACAGTTGTGGATATATTTACTCTCAAAAATGCTAATGTTAGGTAATTACTCTTTTTTTTTTTTTTTTTTTTTTGCATATGTATCCTGCCTATCAAGTGATATCCAGCACTAGAGCATTTGATTAGTACCTTCAGTGTTCAGCTCAGTTAAATCTCCTGGTTGAGAGCTGTTCCTAAAAACACTTATAACGTTATGTCTTGTTCTAAATTATCTAAAGCCTGTTATTTAGCTGTGATTGGTATGTTTGTGTGCAGAACAGAACGTGCTTTGTTTATTGAGGCTTTTATTTCCCTGACATACTGCAACTGAATTCATGTCCCAGGTTCCACACCCTGCCCTAGTGAAGGCTGGTCAGTGTTCAAATATTCTGCTTATTGGCCATATCTTGGTGGTTTGTTAAAAGCAGAAATTAAGATGTTTTCAGTCACATTCCCCTAAGTTGTCTCAGGCTAAGTGAGGCTTGCAAATGATGTGCTGGAATTAAATCCCAATTACGTTAATAAGGAGAAAGCAATTGGAAAGTTGCACGTGGGTCTGTGCTGGGGCACCGAGGATGTTTTGTGGCAGCAGCAGGCACAGGGCTGAGGTTTTAAGAGCCCTTGAGCTTGCAGAGCTGCTCCTGTTAGTGCTCACAGGAAAGTTTATCCCTTTGCTTTATACTGAGACAACACGAGGAGCTTGAAATAGGATAGAAAAGCAGGAGCTGTCCTGTTACTGCCTTAACATGGTAGTGAAGAGCATATGTGAACACATCCCATGGTGTAAGGATGGCAACTTATTGCTGCAGAAGAAATCTTGGAAGCAGTAGGAATATTTGTAAACCTGTGCTTGGTGTGAGTTCAGCACAGCCACCCTCTTGCCATCCCTTCCTCCCTGAAATCCAGAGCTACTCCTCTCAAATGAATCCATCAATGTGGCTCGAGCTGTTTTGGCTGCAAGACCAAAGCCTGGAGAGCATATGTTTCCCAGAGTAATTCAGAGAACCTATAATGTATAGTGTTCACAACTGGTCTCCAGTTGTGAATTTTTAATTATGCCAGATCATTTTCAGTAAATGGGACTTCAGGCTCATTTAGGGCTGTCAGATCCAATTTTTCATTCACCTACTATTGAACTCATCCTATGTTGTTTGCAATAATTGCCAAATCCACAGGAAAGATGAGACTTGCAAAAAAGGAATGTCTGTGGTGTTTCCCATTCTCACAACCTCCTTCAGCAGTGTGATAGGAGCACTGGATGCAAGGGGAGGTAATGTGCTTGGAGAGATGTTCAGACTGTTGAGAAGTATTTTTTGCCTGAAATAGCAAGAATACAAAGGCTGGTCTTTGTATACATCAAGGCAGCTTGGCATGCCAAGTCCAAGAACTTGCATCTTAAAAAAATCAGATCATTTCCTCTAGTGTGAGCACAGTTTTGTGGGGCACTGGTCTGTTGTGGGGTCTTGGCACAGGACACCAAGCCTGTACCTGCGATGTGATTGTCTGGTTGGAAGGGCTTGACTGGCAAGCTTGTGAGGAGCTTGCACTGGTACTGAGGGGAGCAGTGCTCCTTCCCCTGCTCCTCCAGAGGGCTTGTCCCGCCCTGGGGCTGCCCCACTTCTCTGGTAACTTCACTGGAAATGTGCTTGCTCTGTGCCTTTCTATTTCTTCAGCTTGCTCTAGCTCTTGTCTCTCCAGAGCAGAGACAAGGAAGATGCCGGGATAGCAAAAATTGTTGCCTTTACTGTATAGATCCATGCAAAATTTGGTTTTGAAAACAAATGGGCATCTCTATATGCAGTGACCTAGAAGAGGCTGGGGATTTCTGTTTAGCAGGCTGGAGCTGTGCAGGGGCAGCTTTCCTCCTGCCTTTGGCTCCTGAGGCACTGCAGAGCCATGAATGCACAGAGCATCTTCTACAATAAACCCTGAGCCTACTGAATGGTTTATCCCTCACAAGCTGCCTGGTGCAGCCACCTGTGGGGAGGCCCCCTCTGCTCACCATAGGGAAGTGGGGTGTGTATCCAGACTCCCTGTCTGGATGCAGAAGAGCATGGAGAGGTTTATTTGGAACAGAAAACAGCACACTGAAATAGCAAACTGTCTTGGGTCAGCCAGCTCTGCACTGGGATGCTCTCAGCTGTTTGCAGACAAATTGCACCCAGGCTCTTTGCCATGCTCCTTCAGTGTCTCTCTCATGGGTAATGTGAGCCTCTCGGCCACATCTGCCAGAGAAGTGTTTGAAGCAAAGTCCCTGATAGATGTTGAATGGTGCAGTGATGTCCACTGCATTCCTCCCTCAGCCAAAGGCAGCGGGGAGCCAGACTGGCGGTGCTGTGAACGTGCTCTGAAGAATAGAAAGCCTGTGGATGTGTGTGAGTGTGCTGGGTGTTCTTGGGGACTGGCTGCCCTCGCTGGTCCCAAAAGGTTTGGAGAGGTTGTACTTACTTTTTACTTAAATCCCAGAGCAGAACGAAACCTTAGGAATGGGAGGGAAGGGGATAAAAAGAGCTGAAGCCAATGTGAGTATGCAATGTGCCTGTCCTTGTCTGCTCCCTGAAGGAATGGGTACATGGAAAGAAAGGGGTGGTGGGGTGTAGATGGTGGAGACTTTTCCTGACCATCCACTTTCTGGCACTGCTTCAGTCTGCTCAGAGACTGCACTGAAATGAGAGCTGGGTTATAAACAGCAGCATCCGTATGGATCACTGTCCCTTCCGCTCTCCGACGATGGCAGCACCGGCTAATGGAGCAGGCGGTGTTGGGCAGGGGTGTATTTACCCAGCCACTTACCTGAGCTCCAGCAATGGACTTTAACATCACTTAGCCCTCTGGCAAGTTAATAGCCTGCAATCTCTCCTCATCCTCCGAGTAAAACACTGACCCAGGTGAAGTCTGTGCTAACTGGGCAGAGAAAAACTGTTTCTCCTAGCCAAATGCTGGCACCTACAATCCGGTCCTGGCTCCAGTGGGCACTCTGCTCCTGTTACCTTGCAGCCTGTTTCCTCACCCATTTCTCCTGTGTGTACTCTTCTGACTCACGTATTTTTTTTGCTGACCACTTCTCTGTGTTTGATGCCTTTTCCTTGTGGTGGGGAACAGCCAGTTCTCTCTGCACACTTGTATCTTCTCCCTTGTTTGATCCAAGAAAACCATTAAACAGCAATAAAAGTACATCAGCAGTGGCACTCAGCAGAACTGGCTTTTCCTACTCTTCTGGCATTTTGCATCTTTGTCCCATTTTTATGCCTGATTTGAGATGATATATCAGCTGCTCTTGGCAGGAGGTCTGTAAAACGTCACTGGCGCTCTTGGGACGTGGTGAATGCTGCTCTTCAGCAAAGCCATCAAGCCATCAGGGGCTGTGTTCTGCCCCTGCTGCATCTGCCAGCCTTCCATGCTAAATATCACTGTGCATGTCCATTTCATCTCAGGCACAGGTGACAGGAGACACTTCTGCTGTCAGGCTGACTGCAGCTCCCAGCAATTCCTGCTCTCCATAGCGAGCTGGGTGTTTTCCCCTATATCCCTTCTCAATGCTTATTTATCTTCCACCCCAATTTGACAGAGGAGTATCCAGATAAAGGAACCAATTTAAAAATTATGGGGAGTGTGGTGAGAGAGGAGCTTGTAAGAGGCTGATTTCTTTAGAAAATTAGACTAAAAATAAGTTTAATGTTTTACTGAGCTCTTGCTTCAAAGCAATCTGCTGTGTCTCACTCCTTCCTGCTCTGGGCTTCTAACTGCTATCATGTTCTTGGCTGTAATTTTCTCTGCACTTTTAGGAAGGCTGTGAGATCTTTGCTAATCACAGAGGGCAGACAAACCTTCCATTTTAAAGGTCTCATAATAAGCAAAAAAAAGAGAAGGAAGTCATGCAGTAAAAGACACAGAGCTCCAGTAAATCTGCCATGGAAAGATGAAAGCTTTCACTCTGGTAGCCAACATTTGAAGTGGTACCTCCGAAGTCTCTGGCAGGGTGTTAAGCCACCACTGCTGGTGGTGTGAGCCAGTTACCTGATAACAACCAGCTCCCCCTGCCATGTCTGATGTGGGGTGGCACAGCACCTCAGATCACTACACATAACCAGGGACCAACTCCACAAGTGCAGTAGTGGTGAAAAGGACATGGCTTTGAGTTCCCTTTATAAAATTAGCCATATGGTGCTGCCTGAGTCTCCTGCTTGATGGAAATAAGGATCCAGAGACGTGAGGAGTCGATTGCATTTTAGAGATTTGAATGGCCTGATGTCCGTGTCCTTTACAAAGCGGAGCATAGCCCCAGTACCCCTTCATCCAGACCCTCAGGGATGGCATCCTTTCTCACCAGTAGCCAAGTGGTGCTGGATGGTTTTTCATAGAGCATCTCAGCAGAGCTGTGCTGAGCACCATCAGCCTGACAGCCAGGCAGGAGAGCACTCTGGTATTAATTAACTCGTCCTGCCAAGAGCAGGTATTGATTTGCTTTTACAGGACTTTGATGAGTCTTGATTATGATTCTATGGAGGTAGGAAGGTTTCCTGCCCTCAGAAGACTAGAGCAGCCATAATTATAAAATAATTGTGCTTGTTTTCTTCTAAAGTAGTATTTTATTATTTGATGAATCTCTTGTTTGTACTGAGTAGACAGTACAACTTCACAAACGACTTGTTTACTGTCGTGCTTTGATTTATAATTCTCCCCTAAAATTTTAGAGGGTGGGGTTTTTTCCCAGATATGCATTCAAATTACTGTAAAAGTAGGTCACATCATATTCGTGCAGATGTTCCCCTTCCCCTCTCGCTCCAGCTCCCCACTGGTACGGTATGGGCTGATGATAAGTTTGTGCTGATGACCCAAGGCAGCACTTTGTGAAAGGTGAACCAATCTCATAAATCTTTCACCGTGATCCTGCTGTGTGTTAAAGGCTTACATGTAGTTTGGAATATTAATTAAAGACAGTTAAACGGCACTTTTATTTAAACTGTGTCCTTAGTGTCTCCTACCTAGATGAGAGGCTTGTTCTGCATTTGCCTTGCACACAACAGTCCCCTGGAGTGCTGGCTGGGTTTGGGGACTGTGGCTGGTGTGGGAGGGTGCAGGCCAGCCTTGCTGCTGTGCCAGTTCTGCTGTCCCCTCTGGGACTGTCCCCGAGCTCAGAGGAGAATAGTGGGGCTGGTCTCTCCTCCTGCTCTGCTCCACCAGGGCTGCTGCGACCTGCCATGAAGCTGGGGAGAGGATTTATGTTGGTTTGTGTGGAGAAGGGAAGCAAAAACAGGGTAGAAGCACAGTAAAATAAGGCAGAAGCTGGTCTGGCAGCAGCTGCGGGAGCAGAGGGGGTCAGATGTAGCAGGAAGCAGATTTATACCACTGTTTCCTCTGCACTGAATAGGAGTTTTCCCTTAGGAGGTTTTTGTGGAGAGGTGCAAAGAGCTGTTAAGTCATTAGTGCAGTTTCCCATTGTGGCAGCATTATTCCCTGTTATCTCCACTTTATAGCTCCTCTTTCTCACCAGTGACTACTGACCCAATAAATATTTGTCCTGACTGTATTATCTGCATCCCAAATGCTTACCTTGTCCTCTGGCATGCAACTTAAAGACATTACAGCCCCTTTTTCTACCTGACAGGGAGAGTCTGGCGAGTGCTAGCCGCTAATGCCTGCTTGGGAAACAAATCCTGACCTTGGGTAAGGACTGGACAAGTTTTCCCCCACAAAAGCACTTTTTTTCCTTCAGCTTTTAAACCCTCGACTTCGAAGATGTCCTTGACAAAGCAGCTTCTAAAGCAATCTCCCTGTTTCACAGCACCAGCTCTTTGCCTTCTTTTTTTTTTTTTTCTATTCCATTAACTCGGTGTTTTGCAGCCAACACTCCTGTTAATTAGGTGCTAATTTATTATTCCAGCCAGCTGTTTTTACTGTGTAACCCACCCCTCCACACAGATACACCCCAGGCCGGGGCTGTCTCAGGTGTGGCTTTTGGGTGTTCTTCCAGCCATGGCATGACTGTAGGCTGGGTGACCGGCAGCCCCAAATTAGCATCCAAGGAAGACACCAAGGCTGCCCCTGGCCATGAAGAAGGAAAATGAGGTCCTGTGGTGACTCTGGGGATGTTTTTCAGTGTTTCCTTCCGCAGCTCAGCATCAGGGCTGTGCATGAACCTCTACTCCAGCATAGTCCTTTCCAGGCAAACCATCCCCATGAGCACTGACAGGATCTTCTCCTCGGGGGGTTATGTCTCATGGTCAGCTGTTTTTAGAGAGGTGTGATTGCTAATTGGAGCACATGCCATCCCTCTCCCATCTGGACATCCTCATGTCCATTAAAACCCAACAGCATCTCTGTGGGGGAGCGATGAGTCACACTGGCAAAACTGGACAGCAGTTTTCTTACTCTATTCTTACAGTTTTTTCTTTAAATATTCACAGGAGCTTTTCTGATGGAAAATCAAACTAGTTAAAAACTCCTGAAGAGAGGAGTAATTATCCAGCTGGCTCTTGTTAGTCCATTTCATAGCTATCAAATACAATGTTCTCCTAGCTCCCTGCCCTTGCTTCAATTCATTAATTAGTGATATTAATTAGTTATATTAATTGCAAGCTGATACTTCTAAAGCAAAGGAGGCTGAATGCAAGAATGTGGTTCATAACCTCTTTGTGGATGAGTAAAGGTTTCTTTCTGAATATTGGAGGTGCCCTGGAGAGTTGTGGAAATGCCTGCCAGGTAGCAAAGGTGGCTTCGTGCATTACTGCTAGCAGGAGCATCCTACAATTTGGAAGTTAAAATACTGCTTTTAATGACGTTGTTTGTATGTCCAGCTTCACGGCTGCTGTGCTGCTGTCTCCCAGCTCAGTGGATGTTGTTTTTGCCTATGTGTTGAGGACATTTCTGTTGCTCAGCATCCTGGTGTGCCCTTCCCACCTCCCTCTCTCTTGCTGTGGTGCTCTGGGAATTTTGTCATGCTGTGGTGAGCCCATGTGGCTTTAGGGCTCTGCTGGCTCAGCTCTGCAATTGGTGTTGCAGAAGGTGGTGAGTCCTCCTGACTCCACACCACTGCCCTGGGGGATGTTTGTCATGGCTCCTTCTAAGCCATATCAGATTGAAAGCCTGAGTCAGCCCCAGTTCCCTGCTCTAATGCCAAGAACAGATCTGTTGTTGCCCGTCCTGAAGGTCCACAGTTCAGTTCCAGGTTTGTTGCCAAAACAGCAGCCTCCCTGCAGCACAACTGTGTCAAGTCCTTGTGGTCTGGTGGCGTCAGTCGTGTCACTCGAGGATACAGCACAGTGTCATCGAGCCCTGCAACGACTCAGCCTTAGCAACGTGGTTGAGGTCATTTGTGTAAGCAGATGTGCTGAGGCTTTAAGACAGGCTGGCGCTTGCTGTGAAGAGGTAAGGGTGTATCATGTAATTTAGGCTCCCAGGTCTTTTGCGTATGCGACAATCGCTTAAGAGGATCATTTTGGTCAAGGAGAGCAAGGCACTGCCATCAAGGAAGAGAGCTCTGTGGAGATGGGCATGTGAGGAGACAGGTCACAATGTGGTGGCAGAAAAGGCTGAAGCAGCAGATTAACAAAAGATGGATTTGTGTTGGATTAAGCAGTTGTTCTTCAAGCAGTTCTTTTGTCCATATACATTAATGGCCCTTTAGACCTGGCAGTTGTGCACAGTTTAGGGGTACAGCTTTTTGGGGGTCTCTTTCCAGGGGGCTGCCGAGGTGGGACTGTGCATCTGCAGAGTGGGGCTGCCTGTGGTGTGATCTTACTGGGCCATGGTGTGATCCTGTGCTGCAGCTGGGGCCATGCTCAGACCCCAGAGCTCAGTACATGTTCACCTGACTCCTTTCAGTGCTGATCTACAGGCAGACGCTCACTTGGTAGTTAACACTTTCCCCCTGCTGTGTGCTCTCACAAGTTGAGGTAAATTGGTGATTTGACAGCATTTCACCCTCATGCCGAATATAAATCAGCATTTGGCACAGTCCTGCAGGACTGCAGTGCTGCTGGGGCAGAGCAGTGGAGCAAGTGCTGTTAGTGTGCAGCCAACGTGCTGCTGGCATGCTGAAACCTGAATTTCTGCAGTGTGCCAGCCCCAGGAGAGTCACACTGCACACAACCCCTCTTGTCCTCACAGACCCTCGGCCCATCACCTGGACCAGACAGTGGGTGGGTGCTCTGCCCCTCCAACTCATCACTTAATCTGCCTTGGGGGCCAGCTCCATCCCTGAGGTGCCCTGATGGCCTGGTGTGGACACAGGAGCCCGAGCTGGCCCATAGTTAATTAACTATGAGAACCATGAATTCTGTAAAGCTTCACAATTAATTTCTTAGTTTCTTTTTTCCTGCTGTTTTTGTTAACGAATTCATTCCATGTGCTCATGGAAGGATCCTGGTGAGGCTTGAAGAACTGAATTACAGGGGGGAAAAAGCCTCTCATTTTGCACCAGCATTTAGCTGATGAAATGTAAAGATGCAATGAGCTGATTAGTGATTCTGGTAATGTAATTAATGCCTCTGTTCTTTCATATGTGCAGAGCTGGAGGTCGAGCTGAGTGCTCAGTGAAAATTTGCCCTGGATGCGCAGTTCAGCGTGCTCAAAATTATTGCTCCCTCGTTATGATTCCTCCAGTAATTCCAAATTAAAGTTGATATACTTGTAAACGAAAAGCAGGGCATGCCTGTGAATTGCAAGGGCTGGAGAATTCGGTTGCAGGATGGGAATGTTAATGCCGTGATCCGCCACAGACTGGGCAGGGAGGGGCTGTAGCAGAGCAAACACCTCGGTGGCTGTCACTCGGGCCAGATGCAGGGCTGGTGGTGGGGCCTGTCTCAAATCCTTGTCTGCACTTCCCTGGCTGCTACAGGCAACCAGCCTCATGTGGTTCTTCAGTTACATCTTCTTAACATCGCAACCATCGTAAGCCATTAACGTAATTCCCAGTCTGAAACCAAGCTCAGATGAGCTCATTTTTCCATGCAACATGATTTTGACATGCCTTACATGAAACTTTTATCTATTTTTTTTCCTCCCCCATTTTTAATAAACATCACATTATCAAAATATTAGTGACGCTGGATTTGCCACCGTTGGTTTACCGTAGATAACAGCATGGAGTGTTCTTCCCGTTCTGATTCAATAGTGCATGACAAGGGAATCCAATTTGTTCAGATTTAGATGACATGCCTCCAATTATGTAATTCCATTAGGAGGTGCCTGCAGCCAAGTCTGTGCTCACAGTCTCAGCAGACATAACTCTAATGGGACGTGTTGCAATATTGCTGTGTGGTAAGCACAACTTTGATAGAGAGCACGACCTGTCTCTCCCAGTCGTGTTTGTGGGAATGGAGAACACAAAAAATGACCCAGCTGTACTTGGGGCTCTAATCTGGCAATAAGTTATGTCACTGCAAGAACAAAGCTTTGCAATGAAAGGTGAATTTGCAATGGCTATATATTTTATGTATTCAAAATCAGTCAGTAAATACAGCACTTTGAATATGATCTTATATTCAATTCCATAAATGGAAGATATATTGGTTGCAGTTTTTTCTCTTGAATACCATCTCAGATTCCTATGTACTTGGGAGTGTAGGATATTTATGAGAATATAAAGCAGTGATGAAAACATAAGACTAAATCTTAGCACAGTTACAACTTGCTTTAAATTATTAATCTTTAAGAACCATGATAAAAAATTCTGCTATGCAAATTCTGTGGCACTGGAGTTGGTGTACATATCCATTACCATAGAGCTATCTAAATAGTGGTTTTAAAATAATTGTGTAATGTTGATGCAGAGTTACAGTTTCTGCAGGCAGGAAAAGGCAATTCTAGTGGCAGATCTGTCTCCCTAAGAAGTGGGATGTAGCACCACTCATAAATAAAGCTGTTTAGATGAATTTAGCATCACTTGCAAACCAGAAGATTTCTGCAACGTCTTTGGGTAAAATGGCTCAGGCAGGGTTTGGCAGAGCTCAGCTCTCCAAGGGCTGGGAAGAAGCTGGATGGGCCATGTGGGGCGCATTTTTGGTAGAGGGTGCTAGACCTGTGAAACTGAAGAAACTTAAATGCATTTAGTAGCCATAAAAAGGCCAAAGCTCTGACAACTGTGTAACGTGTCTTGCCCTGTGTTTGGGCTGGACCTGCAGACAGGTTTATTCTGCAAAGCAGGGATGTGAGCAGTACCTCTGTTGGCCCGTACTAACTAGGGTTTGGCCAAACAGATAGTATTTAAATATATCGCTTTTATTAAGAAGAAAAGCTTCCTAATCCTTGCTCTGGGAAAGTATGAGTGATAGCATCTCTACTTTCATAATCTTTTGCAGTTCTCACATGAATATATGAAAGAATTTAATAATGTTCTAGGTTAGAAAATGATCATGCATATGCATACATCTTTAAAATCTGTCTTCTCTGACTTTCTTTCCCCTTACTTACGTCAAGAGAGGAAGCCAACAAACTACTTCAATGTATGATGCATCCAATATCACCTTTCACATAAACAGAAAAAATATGCTTCCTCTGTTGATGTGATGAGACCAGGATGCATTTAAGTGTCTAGAGAAAGTGTCATTTTGTTTAAAATAATGTGAAGAGGAGCCTAGTTGCAGTATATTGAAATGACTTATGGGGGTGCTGCTGTTTTAATGACAGGATGGGGGAGATGCAGCTGAAGGTGCTGCTGTTGTGCCTGAGCCCTGGCCCAGATTACCACTGCTGGGATCTCTTTTGCACCTGCTGCTCTTGTCCCCATCCCTGCCTGGATGCTTTGCCAGAAAAGCCCACTCAAGTGGTGTTTAGCTGTGCTTTAATCTGGCCCCAGAGTGGATTGCTTAGCCTGCAGATACAATGGAGTATATTAACCTCAGTTCAAAACCCAGTGTAATTTTGTGGGAATAAATTGTTCAGATGAATTTGGTAGAGCAATTTCTTAATCTGCTGAATGGGGAAAGACACTGCTGCCTGCAATTTGGGAATAAATTAGATTATTCTAGATTAACCCCTCCAGGGATGAAGACATAGGAAGAAGCTGCTGCTGCTAAGACAGTCGATTTTCAGGTTTATTTATCACAGCAATCCAGTTGCCAGTGTGACTGAGAGCAGAGCCTGAGCTGCTGCCATGCACTTCACCATGCTCTGGAGCTCCTGTTTGCTGAGTTCAAATGCAGAAGCATCAATCTGCTGCAAACCAGGCCACGTACCCCAGCACTAGGGGCACTGTACACTGCTTTGGCTTCTCTCCCTGG
Organism: Anomalospiza imberbis; assembly: GCF_031753505.1. Taxonomy (NCBI): domain Eukaryota; kingdom Metazoa; phylum Chordata; class Aves; order Passeriformes; family Viduidae; genus Anomalospiza; species Anomalospiza imberbis. The sequence continues at coordinate 7,546,824 of NC_089694.1, forward strand.
GGACGAAATACCCAGGTGTGTTTCCCTGGGTGTTCGGGAGCTCATTGGAAAGTTTTGTTAAAGCAGCTGCCCTCCAAGACAAGCTCAGTCCTCGGATCCCTTCCGATCTACGAGCGCCCTGTTTGGTTCCCTTTAGGAAGAGGCTCCCAGGTGGGCTTAGAGGAACACCACAGATCTTGCCACCTTCACCCTGGATGCCAGCGTGGTGCTGGATTAAGTGACAGTGAGCAAACCTGCACGCAAGAGGCAGAACCCATGTTGCAAATGCTTTTGTGCCTGAGCATCACTGCCTATCTGCAAAGCTGGCTTTGGCCCCTCCACCTCCAAAGCTCCAGTCCATTTCAAAGCAAAATGGAGAAAGGCTGGGGTTCAAAAGATACATGCCTTGGCCTGTGCAGCTTCTCCCTTTGATCCTTGCAGGAGTACTTCCATGTCCCAGAGGTGTCTGCACAAGCTGAAAGGTGAGAGCAGAGCTGGTGGTCCCAGCCCTGTGCCAGCACAGCAGCATGACAGGAAGGGTGCCCTTCCTTGGAGACCTGGCTCAAAGCTGATGCTAACAGTGAGAGGAGTTATTGCTCAGCACTGCTAGTGGTGAGAGGAAATGTTCAGTGTATTACTTTCTGGGACACCTTCCCAGAAAACGTTTCTTTGTCATAATTGCAGCACTGATGCCATAAGCCCCGGCAGCAGCTCCCTTTTAGTGGAGATGAATGGAGTGGAGTATCAGGAAAGCTTTCCAGGATTCATGTTGGTCACAGCCTGTTAAATCAAGAGCCTGTTCAATGAGGGCATCATGTGCTCCTCAGCCTGGCCACACACAGCTAAGAGGGACAGCTGAAAACTCATCGTGTTTGCTACTTGAATCTGAGGATGCTGCTACATCTGTCCCCCAGGAGTCATTGGGCTCACACTCTCTCCTAGTGTGTTGTCTGAACTGGATAATAAAGCTCCTCAAAGCAAGGACCACATTTGCTGTGGTGCTGTCAGTCCAGGAGATGAGTATTCCCAGGTCCTCCTTGTCCCCATCCACATGTGTGGCTCCTGTGTCTTGGATTATATTTTATATTTCATAAGAGGGGGGAAATAAACATGTGAAACTGTAACTCTGATCTTAAGCATTGAGGGTTTTTTGGGAGGATGGTAGTCCAACAATTAATGGAAAAGCTTCTGGCTTTGCTACTCTGTTCCCCAGTGATGTGGGACTTGGCACTGGTGGATCCTGAAGGGACACTCATTCCATCCTGTCCCTTCCCTGTGGGGGCACCCTCTGAGGGGACTGCTGAGTACACCAGATGAGTAGAGGAGGAAATCTCAGGACTTATAACTGATATGAGTGGAGTTCACTGAGGAGGAGGATGAGATAAACAAATGGTATCAGGTCCTTCATGGAGATGGAGGTATCAGGATCACCTCTTTGCTCACTTGAGTAGGGCAGTTCCTCAGTCCTCTCCCACTTCTTATCTGCCATGCTTTTTTGATGTACTGAGTTGTGTTCCACTTTGTTTCCTCAATGGAAACATTTGCTTGGAGGAGGACAGCTTGGGTTGAATTTCCCAAAATTTCCCAACTTTCCCAAAGCTGTGCTCTCAGTATTGGAGGGTTGTGGTGTTTCAGATGGGTCGGAGAGATGCAGTAGAGACAGAACTTAAAGCTGATGATTGGTGAACTGTAAATTTGAGCTGGAAAATGTGGCTGTACTGTAAAATTCAGGACACCATCTGTTTCATTGCTTACTTGCAGTAACGTTTGTACTTGATAATTAAAATGTCACACACATTTTTAGCCAGAATAATCCATGGAGGAGTAGAACTGTCTCTTCTGAAAATCTTTCAAGAGATACTCACAGATAGGAACAAAACTGTTTTGAACCATCTCTTGTTGCTCATAGAAGAGTTTTGCTTCCTGCCTTTTTTGCTTGTTTGTTTGTGTTTTTCCTTTTATTCTTTCATATTTTGAGGACAAGGCTGGGGGAGTGGGAGCAATGGCAGATCCTTTTGGAAGGAGCTGTGGCCTTAGTGAATAACCCTACATGTCATGTGGTTTATTTTGCTGTAGATTTATCATACTGGGTTTATCATGTCCCTTCTGGCAGGGGTAGGATATCTTTGGCTTCAGCTGAAATCAGCTTGGTTCTAAGGGTTTCTCAGCTAGCCTGAGCAAGACTTCCCTCCAGCTGAGGGTTCAGTGTGCTGCCTGCTTGTTTGGCTGTGGGTTTTGAGGGCTGGGAGCTCAGGGCTCAAGAACTGCAGTGAGAAGCTGCTCAAAGAAAGGTCAGATCTTGACCCAAGCTTGTGATCCCCTCACAGTGGGAGAACCAGAGTAAAGGATGAAGCAAGTAGCACTGTTCACGGGCAGTGGAATTGGGTGCTTTTTGCACAGCATTGCCAGTCCTTCAGCTGGCACAGAGGGGAGCTGGACTGCTCTCGTTGCCCAGCCCAGGTTGTTGCCTCTTTGTGGTGGCCTCAGTTCAGCTGCCACTATGGCTGGAGTTTGCTTCATGGCACTGAAAAGACGGGAAAATTGAATTTGTTTTTGACTGTCTGCAAGTAGGATTTTGAATGTTTTAAGGCTACAAATTAATTAAAAATAGAGGGAGCATCTGAAATCCAGAAAAATGCAATGTGTCTGAGCTGATGTTGGTGCTGAATGTGCTGTCGCTGACTGCCAGGAAAGCATCTGATGAGGTTTTGCCAGCTCAGTCTCCAGTTTCCAGGCACACCACAAGCTTGGACTGTGTGTATAGTCCTTCTGAGCACAGCACAATGAACACATCCCTGGGTTTGTTCAGGGTTGTTGTATGAGAGCCTCAAGTGTCATTTTCTTTTAACGTGGCTTTCTAAGGGCATTGTCCTCACTGATTCAGACTGAGTAAGATATACTTTTACTAAATGTTTGGGGTGGAACTGGCAGACATGGGAAACAAGATGTTCTGCGCATCTTGTAATGTTTACTTAGTCTTGCTTGCTTAGCTGATGTGAAACCCCTCCCAGCTGAGCTTTGACACAACAAATGCATCCATGGAGTTTTACTAGAAATGCAGTCTGCTGTTCCATGAAAAATTTAAATCCAGTTATGTCAGCCATGTGTGAATACAAGTTTTAAAATCCTGGTCTGCTGGGAGCCATTTGGAGCTCATGTGTTACAGTGCATCAGAGTGTGCCATCAGTAAAAAGTCAGGATTAAAGATGAAGTCTGCAGAGAAACCACAGCCAGTACCCCAGAAACACTTCCCAACCAGCCAGGTGTTGGGTGTCTCCCATCTTAAATCAAACATCCCAGCATCCATGCAGGCCTTGTACGTCAGAGCTCAAGATGTATCCTTGCAGGATGAGGTCCCGTGCTTCCGCCAGGAGACTGTATTGTGGTGTGTGAGGGAGGGCTTAAAATATTCTAATTGTCTGCTATGAAATTGCAGTTTTGTTCCCTGGAGTAGAAAAGTGAGTTTAAATCATTAACGCCACAAGTCTCAGTGATGATTACGGAAATGCTTGCAAGTGACTTAATCAGTATAGTTTGTCTGAGTGGCCCATTTTAATATTATTGCACTGATTAAGTTTTCTTAGCTAATATGCGTTTCATTTCCAATTCAATTAAATGAGAATCCCCTTCCATTACATGATATTACAGTAGTGCCCTGGTGGGGCAGGAGCACACTTGGTATTTTCAATTGATACAGATTTCTTCATTATACAGTCTCATGGTGCTCAATGGAATCAATGAGAGCTGAAATTAAAACTGTAGAAGTTGCAGCTGTAAATACACTGTCCGTTCCTCTATCCCTCTCTTGGCAGCAGGCTGAGAATTATATTAGTATCAGTTCATTAATTACATTGCAAAGATGTTTTCAATAGATGCTTGCTTTTGACAAAATTTTAGAAAGACTGGGAAGGATTTTCCCTGGATTTCTGTATGCACAATAGTCATGATAAGCAAAATACAAGTTGCACTAATGTGCCTTTTTTATATGTTATATATCCTCCATTTAGTTTTTAAAAGTCCTTTTGTATAACCTATCGTGGGATGTATTAACTGGCGTATGGAAGATTATCTGCAAATGGCTTGTGAAGGAATTACATTCTTTCATGTGAGCCAAACCTCCTCCTTTTATGTATTATTGAAGAGAATTGATTGAGCTCTGATATAGTAACAAATGATTTTATAAATACCTCTCTGGAGTTAATTTCCCATTGTGGGAGATGCAGAGCTCTTGGGGCTGATAGTATGATCTTTTTCTTGAGAGCTCCAAGGTTTCTCCAGCGCTGAGGCAGGGATGTTCAATAGTAGCTACTCTCACATACGAAGGAGTTGGGAGGGGTGTTCAGGCAACGATTATGAATTTGCAGTGAGTGCTCAGGAGATAGGATAAATCACAACTTCTAAACACACACTGATGTGTTCATAAAGAAGACAAGTGTGCGTGCCAAGCTGAGACAGGAGCCCTCCACACCCACTTCCTCCTGGATCTATTAGCCACAGAACTTGCAAATGAAGCACACAGACCTCCTGCTTCCTGTGGGTGGCGGGTGGCTGCCAGGACGAGTGTCCACAATGCTGGGGGACCTCGGGCAGGTTCGCTGTGACAGCCCCTATCTCATTTCTCTGCTGTTGTGCAGCTCCATGCAGCCATGTGTCAGCTCATGCCCTCAGCTTGCACACACAGAGCCTGTCTGAAATACTGGTTTTATTTGATTATTTTAAGTGTTTTCATCTGGTCAGAGAGAACGTGGCTTTACGCATTTAAGGCATAGCTAAAATATATATGGATAAAAGGGTAAAGCTTTTTTATTGCTAAATATATGCTTTTTCGTTGGATTTTTTTTTAGAATATAATAAATATTTTAGCATAGTTATTCTGGCTCCGTATGTGCAATGAAAATGTTAGCCTTGGCATATCAATCGCACTTTACAGATGACTGTAATTTCCTGAATGTCAAAACTCCAAATTTCTCTACTAAGCAAACTTTTCAGTGGCAAAATAGATTGCCTCCATAATATATCACTGTGTGCAAGAAAAAATGAAATCTTTATGTACTGTATTATGAATCAATGAGGCATTAAGATTGTTGGAAGGGTGAGTGGACTCTGGAAAATGAAAAACTGCCACTATTCCATCTCTGTAAACCGCTGCTTATGGAGTGTAGGCTTTGCAAACCTCGATCTTTGCCACCACAGAAATATCAGTTACACGTTGAAACTAATTCCTGCAGCAGCATTTAGATGGGGTAAATACTGTTGTAAAGATCTGATCTATAGCAGCATCCTGTGATTATTCCCCAGCTCTGTTGCAGTGGCCTCCTTTTCACTTTGGGACGTCTGCCATGCTTTTTAATGAATCCGTAAGAGCTCTGTGATCAGGGCCGTGCTGTACCACGCCTGGAAGATGTGTGTGATGTGGCTCCAGGACCTCCAGGGGACAGGGGCAGCTCCTCACACCGGGAGTAGGAAGGCGCTCCTGGCACTCTGTGAGTGTCAGAGCTCAATGTTTCAAAAGACATCGCTCAGACCTTGAGTTTTCTTAGTGTGTATTAAGAGTAAAATTCAGCTCTGCCTCCTGTTTATTATCGCCTTAGGCAAGAAAGGCACTTTCCAAAGCCAAGGCCTTGCATGCTGCTGAGACCTCACAAATCCAGTGTCATCTGTGCTGCAGCTTGTCATCCAGCACGATGGAGGCATGGCACACACTGATCCTCCTGTCACCTTCTCTCTCCTTTCCTTGCATTTTACCTCCCATGTCCAGCATGGGGGCTCCACACCACTGCTGCCCTCCATCATGATGCCTCTGTCATAACCAAGCTCCTGAGGTGGGAAGCTTTACTGCTCTAGATAGGCTGTGATGGAAGCTGGGTGTTTCCAAAGGGCAGTTCAGTCCTTTATCCAGCAGCTCAGGTGGGTGGGATGGGTCTGGGTCCCTCTGCCCAGCATTGCCACCCTTTCCCATGCCAGACTCCAGGGTGGAGGCAGAGGACTGGGGACTGGCACCCGCAGCTGAGTCACTCTTCTGTTTGCTGAGTCTAAAAACAGAAACTTGCTTCTCTTTTTATGCACTACTGAAAAGAAAGTAATTTAAAAGGTCACTATTCTTGCTGAATTGGTTTTGAGCAGGGGTATCCTGCAGAGATCTTAATAATACAAGCAATTATGAAATTAATACTGCTCTGGCAGATCTGCAGGGCCACTCTCCCCTCCGCAGGCAGCACTGTGGACAATTATTTTGTGCATGAGGGTAGCTGGGAGCATGTGCGTGTGTGAGGCTGCATATTTTTTACTTATTTAAAGCCTTATTTTCATTATCTTTGTTTGCATATGCCATGCCTGCACATATATGAATGTGTACCTTGACCTGCTAAATCGCTGCCTTCCTCTGTGCCTGAAATGCTTTTTTTTCCGCAGATCTTTCATATTTGGTAATTTCACGGGCAATGATGGGCTGATGTAATTGCTGTTCTTGAAAAATCCAGCTCCTTTTTATGGGTTTCTCTGGCACTTCTCTCCTGCTGCCGTTGCTGTGGGTAGGCTGCTGGCTTCCTACCCCCACCATTAGTGTTTCTAGACAAAACATCTCTGTGATTCATTGGGTGCTGATAGAAGTGAAAACATAATGATTACTTAGAGGAAATGTAAATTTGCATTTGCTAACAGCTTTAATTTACGGTCCTGAAATACTTATCTCCTTCCCTTCCAGGCCCTTTTTCAGAGCTAATGCATTATTTGCTTCTGCCGCCCTGAGACCCAGAGTAAAGAAATATAGTCTAGGTAGTCTTGCAGGCTGCTGCAGAGGAAAGGGGTGTTTGTTCCTGTTTCTCTCCCTCCCCATAATCTTTATCCATCACTTCCTTAATGAAGAAGGGATTTGTTCATTTAGATTTTACTGTACTTTGAATTTTGGGTGAGGTGGACCTGGAAGTCTGGTTTCATTTAAATGCCTGAATAAAGAGAGGTCTCGTTGGAACAAGTAGTGGCCAGCCCAGGGTGCAGCTGGGCCTGAGCTGCACTGAGGTCTTTGGGGAGAGGAGAGAAGGGGAGCAGTCCTGTTCCAATTCCCCTGCTCCATGGTCGCCTCCTTGCATGAGCTGTGACAGTGGCAGGGGAGGCCCTGGCATGGGCAGCCAGGCTGCAGATCCAGATCCAGGGCATGGAGGCGGCCATGGAATACGCGGCATGAGCTCTCCCTGCAGCTCACGAGGATCCTGACAGCCCCCTTGCTCCTCTCCCACTCCCAGATAGGGTTTGCTGTCACTGTCTGTGGGGCTGGGAGGCCTTGGAGCAGAGCAGCACTGTGGGAAGCCCATGGGCAATGAAGGCATCTCCACTGCTGCCATTGCCATCCACATCACTGCTGGGAAGCATCTGGGACTAATCTAGGGTGGATGCAAACATTTGATTCCTAGCGCTGCCTCAGTAAACTTGCCAAATATTTTGGCCTCATCTCTGTGAGTTATGCTGCGGAAGCAGCTCTTGGCAGGGAAGAGGCGTTCTCGTTTTGGGGGGAGGTTCCAAGCAGGGATGGTTGAGGCAGGAGGGGCTCTCACCAGGATGCTCACCCCTGTCCTTCTGATTGTGTCTCTAGGTGACAGAGTTTGTTAAGAATCAGGATGAGTCACAGTATTAAACGAACACTTTGCCTCTGAGTGATCTCCAAACAGATGCCTGACTCCAACAAATAAGGCAGCAGTGGTATTTTTCTTGGAGGTACAATTTGTGGTATTAGCAAATCAAATTCTCAGTGGGCCACTCTTGATGGGAATTAACCTCAACTTCTGGGAGCGAAGCACTCGGCGCCCGGCATGGCGTAATTGAGTTTGACTTCTCAGAGAGATGTGGTGGCCATGATTGATCGGCTGGGAGACCCTCTGCCAGAGATTAAAATCCATCAGCAGCTTTGGAGCCCACGGGGAGGGTTCCTAAGAGCACAACAAGGAATGTGAGACTCGCACCGTTCGCATTCCTGACCTTCTGTCATTGTCTGTGACTTTGCTGTCAAATAATCCTGAGCAGGGTTGTTTTCCAAGTGGTGTGGGATGAGGGAGAAGTGCAGGACGCTGCCTGCGACACAGTTTCACAGTTTCCCCACAGTTGCTGGGAGCAGTGGAGGAGAAGGAGATGGGATCTCAGATCCGTGCGCAAGGCCACGGCGTAGGAGCATCTTCCTGTGGTCAAATGAGCTGAGACAAGTTGCCGTCTCAAAAAAAACCCAATTTGAGCAGCTTTTAAAAGAATGAGTTTGTGGCTGTTCTTTTATAAGTGAGCTCTCTAGATTTTTATTCAGCAGCATGAGCAGTTTGTGCAGAGGGGGGAAGGACATGGATGTCCTTGTGCTGCTTGCTGGCTCTGGTGATTGTGCATTGTTTCTGGTGCTGAAGTGCCAACCCTATGATTATTTTTCTTTTTTCAGTAGCTCCAGCCTTAATCCTTTGCATCATATGCAGAATCTCTGCTGTGGGGTTTTAGTTTATTTGCATTTCTGCTGGATGTGGCACAAATTTGGTCTATCCCTTTGCCCCTGCAACTTCAGAGTGAACTCTTCTTTCAAAATATCCATCTCCACCTGGAGCAGAACCTGATTTCACACTGGCCCATTAATGTACCACAAAGTCCATGAACTGGGGAAAAAAAACCCTACACAGATTTGGAAACTTAACAAATTTCCTTGCCTCCCCCATCTCCACTCAAAGAGATGGAGGCACTTGTATAAAATTGCCTCCCATTCACTGCACAAGCCCCGTCTGTGACTCCAAACGTCCTAGCCAGGCTTGCCATCTGGCTGGGCTTGACCTAGATACAAATGGGTGTGTTTGAGTGAGCTTGAAGCATAGCCTTACTTTTGCATGGTGAATGGGACTGCCCCAGTACTTTCCCTGAAAATCATAGCTCTGCTTCCTCAGCCCTGTGCTGAAGCTGTGTTTTCCTGCATTAGTTTGCCCCAGGGAACAACGTGTGGGGGAGATGGGGGCGTTTCTGGGGCTGCAGTGCTCTCTGTGCAAAGGCTGTAGGTTTCTCACCTTCAGTAACCTACAAAGCCCTTCTTGCTACAGCCTCATTTCTCAGCAGAAATGGGAAAAGGTCACTCAGTCCCTCACCTCCTAATCCACTAATGGATGTAACAGTGAGTGGATGTTCAGCTTTCAGCTCCCCTCTCCAGTCCTTACCTCATAGTTCCATCAAGCCAGGCTCAGGTTTCCCAGCTGAAGCCATGGCAGCTGCCAGCATCTGACCTCCAGCCTCCCTCGACCTCAACAGGCAATTAAACAGTGGGGCAGTGGGGTTGGGATGAGATGTGTCCTGACTTTGGGAAATTCTGACCCATTTTGATGCATAATTAGAGTTACCCTCTCCTCACCTCTTTAGTTCTGCACAAAATGAGCCAGCCCCCTGAGCACTGTGGTGTGGGTACCTCAATATCCCTTCCCTGGCAGCTTCTCCAGACTCTGAAGTCTCTGGCTTTACTCAGTGTTGTCATCTCCTGGGGTTTCACAGTTCCTTACTTGGACTTCAGTTTTTATTTTTAATTTCTTTTTTTTTTTTTTTATTAGAAGTTTGCTATTATTGCTATTAGAAGTTTGATGAAAGTATTCTTAAAAAAACTGATTAGGTTGAAAAAAAGGAAATCTCATTCTGCCCCTGTGTTTGGCAGAGGTGGGGAAAGGGCTGGTAGGAATGGACTGTGTGACCACAGGATTATCCTTCAAAGCAAACAGGTGCAGCATGGGGAGCAAACTCAACATTGTGGGACCGCTCAGTCCCCCCATTCCTCAAGGAATAGCAGTGCTCAGGGAGAGACCAGAAGCAAGTCACTGTCACATCATCCCAAATTCCTGATGCCTCCAGGGTCAACCTACTTTGTGAGCTGCCCTCAAGCTCCCTTTCTCTGCTTCAGGGCCACGCAAGTTCATCAGAAAAGCCATGGTCTGGTGAGTGCAGCTCTGAGTTGGAGGGATGATTCACAGTAGTTGGAGCTCTACCTGCAAACATGTTTTTTTTGGGCTCTGAAGCACATGCTTCAAGGAACGGGCAGGAACTCAGCACCCCCTTGGTAAGACAGCAGAAAGAACAAGCTGTTACCTCCAGAGCTAAAAATAATTGCAAAGCTTTGTGTCTCCCTCAGTTGCAGCAGAATGATGCTCTAAGTGCTGATGGCCAAATTCATCTCTGGCATGGCTCTGAGTTGAGGATGCATTAAAGCTTTTGTGACTTTCTGAAGCTCAGTTCAGATGAACACAGAGCAGCACGGCTGCTTTCCTGGAGCTGCCATGATTCCTAACTCAGAGGAGAGGCTTGGGGCAAAAGCTGATGTTCCCAAAAGGGTCAGTGCCTCTTCTGGTAGAGTTTTAATAGGCAGGAGAGAAATGCATAAAATTGCTGAGATTGGCCCAGCATCTGACAAAGCATCTCTCTCCAAGACATCTCTTCTCATTTTTTGAAAGTAGGATTCATCTGGGAAATAACAGGGTGGAATAAGTAACAGCTGTGAGCCTGTTTCAGCGAGCTGTGCTTAGGCCAGGGAGGATATGGGCCCTGCCTGGGGCATCCCGTGAGTATCCCTGCCTGGCATCCTGAGCTCAGGGTGCTGGGGAAGCCCAGACACCACCATGCTCACTGCAGAGTCCAGTGAGCATCTTTACTCAGCCTCATCCCCCCAGTCTCCCTCGACTGCAGCATTCCCCTGGCAGGCACAGATGGAGATGGCTGCCCAGATGAGGCAGCCCAGGCTGACAGTGCTCTGTTACAACACAGCCTCTTCCACCAACACACGAGTTTTTATTCATTCTTTTGTTTTCACAACAGCAGCCAAGGGGGACACTTTGTCACCGCCTGTGACCAAAGAGCACAAAGGGAGAGTGGCTGGAGAGTTTGAACTATAATAAAACGCTCACTGTATCGATCTTGGCTCAGGATTTGTTTCCCTTCTTGCATTAACTCCCCATCGATTTCTGTGATGACCTTAGAGCATACAGTCTGGTTGGCCTTCTCCTTCAGCTGGTAGCACCCCTGTGCCTGCAGCCTTCTCCCCTGAGCTGAACTGCTCATGGGCCAGCTTGTACAAGGGGCTCTGGGGTAAGCAGGGCTTTGCTTTTGCTCCCCACGGTCGTCAGAGGTTTGTTGCTGTAGGTTAGTTACTATAGTTAGAGGTTAGTGCTGTATGGTTGGGTCATTATTTTAGTGCAGTGTCCCAGTAAACTAGATCCAAGGCTCAGGAGTCCTGGCAGAAGGTAAAGAAGGGGCTTAGGTTTGTCCCAGAGATGCTCCATTTCCCTGTGCTGGGGATCCTGACAAGGCTGTGTTGCTGCTGCATCAAAGGAGCCTGAGGCACAAGCATAACCAGGGACAGCTCCTGCTCACTGGAGCAGCTGGTGGAGGTGGTGCTCATGGGAAAACCTTCCTCTTTGCCAGGCTGGGTTCTCCAATGCTACCAGAGTCCTGCTGAGAGAAGACAGAGCAAAACTCTCCCCATCTCTGCAAGGGACAGTGTGGGGTTAGCAGCTGCCACTCACTCATGAAAGTGAGCTTTATTCTTGCTCCCTCGTACCTCCAGCTCTCACAGTGAAATCATTGAATGGCATTTCTGTGGAAAAGGACCTTTCTTGGGATTGTGGCAGGAATTTTGCTCCCTTTGCCTGTGTGAATCTGTGTCCAAATCCCTCTGAGCAGGGGGGTGGCAGCAGCACCACCCCAGGTGAGCATGAGGTTGGGGGTGGTGCTGATTGTGGTGTCCCAACTCCAAGTGTTGAATGCTGTTGTTTCCAGCCACTGATGCTGTAAATGGGGTCATTGGCTTTATTTGGCTTTATTATACTTTCTACTTACTTAATTATTCATGAGTGTGGGTGCTCTAAATAGGAAGAGGAATGGTGATTCTCCAGGTTTTCTTTCCCTGTGCAGTTGAATCCTTTTTGTGCTTGTGATTCACTTTTTAGTCTGCTCAAAGACAATTTTCTGTAAAACATTGACATCTAGTGGCTTTTCTGCCAAAGGAAACGACAGGGAACAAAAGTTTGACTTCAAGGTGACCAGTCACAATGTCACTTGAGAAAGCAAAATAATGTCCTTCTCCTCCTCACACAGCACCAAGGACATGGCAATCACACCCCAGGGACTCAGGGCTCCTAGGCACACACTCCTTGGTGTCCTCCTCCTGGAGGAGTGGCCTTCCCTGCAGGACAATTTGCTTATTGAGCTACTTTAATTCCATTTGCTTAAGCAGATGGCTGGTATCCTGATGGTGTTCCTCCAGCATCATCCAGGTGAGGCCATGGTCATGTTAGTGGAGGTTCAAAGAGCTGTGTCCATCTTCAGGCTGTGATGGTGGACAGAACTGTGTTTGATGGTGGATATTAATGTGCAACCCAGAGTGAACTCTGGGCAAGTTCTGTGGTTAAACTTGCAGCTTTTCCAGCTTGTGGCCTGATGGGTTCCCTGTGGCAGAATGTCCACCACATGTGCTACTATCCTGTTGCTTCAAACCAAAGCCAGCACCTCCCTTGAAAATGTTTTCTCTTACTGTTGTAAGAGAAATGCAATGCTGTAATGCATCCTTTAATTTCTTATTAGTCACTTAGCTCTCCTCTCTCATCATTTTAGTCCCATATCAGATGAAGGCAGGAGACTAAAACAGGATTTACGTGGGCTTTGCCAAGGTCCTTGTTAGGGTGGAAGTGGTTTGGGGCTTCTGGGCACACCCCATTGATCTGGCCTGCGAAAAGAAAGGTCCGGTAGGAAATGCCTTCCTCAGAGGTGTTATGCTGCTGTGGGGCTGGTGCAGCTGAGACTCACAGCTGCTCATCAGGAATATAGCACGGGCATCTCTTTGCTGTCTGTGGAAACCTGTCAGTGAAGCTCTGTTGTACAAGAAAATTAAAAGAGCCAGAGCTGCCTGTGTCCTGCTTGGGTCGTGGCTTACATCCTGGGAGGTATTTCAAGTATTCTCCCAAGGTCTGGGGCAACCATCAGTTGGAGCACCAGCAGGAGCCTGTTGCCACATGGACAGCCCAGCACAGAGGGGAGTCTTGGGTTCCCTTGGCCTCTGCAGAGACAACAGCTGTTAAACAGAGACAGCTCTGTGTGTGTGCAGGTAGATGCAGCCCTTCGCACTCCCCCTGGGGATTTGTTCAGCCGTCCTTCACCCTGCGGAGGTGAACTCACAGAGGAGCCTCTGCAGCAGGGCTGCTGAAAGCCTCTTAAGTGCATCTCCCTGTTTGTATTGATCTTGAGCGTTAATGTGCTGCAGACACACGGGACTAAGCGCTCTGTTTTCCTCTCCCTTGGCAGGAATTTCTACTACATCACCATCCTGCGTGACCCCGTGTCCAGATACCTGAGCGAGTGGCGCCACGTCCAGCGAGGAGCGACATGGAAGGCGTCCCTGCACGTCTGCGACGGCCGCTCCCCGACCACCGAGGAGCTGCCCAGCTGCTACACGGGGGACGACTGGTCGGGCTGTTCCCTGCAGGAGTTCATGGATTGCCCCTACAACCTGGCCAACAACCGCCAGGTCCGCATGCTCTCCGACCTCAGCCTGGTGGGATGCTACAACCTGTCGGTCATGCCCGAGGAGCAGAGAAATAAGGTTCTGCTGGACAGTGCCAAGGAGAACCTGAAGCGCATGGCCTTCTTCGGCCTGACCGAGTTCCAGCGCAAGACTCAGTATCTCTTTGAGAAGACTTTCAACATGAACTTCATCTCGCCGTTCACGCAGTACAATAGCACAAGGGCCTCCAGCGTGGAGATAGACAGGCAGACTCAGCAGCGTATCGAGGCCCTCAATTTTTTAGACATGGAATTGTACGATTATGCAAAAGACCTGTTTTTGCAGCGGTACCAGTACATGCGGCAGAAGGAGCACCAGGAGGCGCGGCGGAAACGCCAGGAGCAGCGGAAGATCCTGCGGGCGAAGCAGGCGCACCTGAGGGAGCAGGGGGAGAACAGCTCCAGCACTGACTACACAGGGAACGTGGAGCGGTGGCGGCGATAGTGGGGGGCACCTGCCAGGCAAAAAAGAAGCAGAGCCCAACCCAGCCTGCAAACCGGAGATGACAAGTGATGCTTTTCAAGGGTCTGAAGCAAAAAGAGGTCAAAATGTTGCCTTTGCAGTTGCCTTTGCAGTAAATGTTGTACTGTACGTGGAACACTTAATCTTAGCGTGTAATTAAATTGTCCTTTTTAGGTTTGTTGGATTATTTATGAAATACAGGAGCCATCTCGGCTCATTGGAAATGTTTGCTTGGACATTTATTTAAAAGAAGTGAAAGAAAAATCCTTAAATTAGTTATGAGTACAAAATGGGATGCTGGAAAATGTTTATGATGCTCAGCTGAAATCTATCTGGGAAGCAAACTCATTTCCTAATAACGAGCATTTAGCATACTCTCACAATACAGTATATGAGCAAATCCTTTTCCCTTTGATTTTATCTTAACTTTGTTTCAATAGTGTGTTTTGAAGGGCACCAACTGCTTATGATATTTACCAAGTTAATGAGAGGATGATGAAGGGAACAGTAAAGGTCTAGAAAAATGATCGACTAGTTTTATGTATAATATTGGCTTTTAAAATGAATAGAAGTAATTTCTCTAGTTATATAAATATTTAAAATTTTAAACTTTTTCTACCTACTGCTGTTTAGAGTTTTAAGCTTGGTCTATCTCATATCTTAAAAAAGAAAAAAAATACTTACTTTTCTGAACTCAATGCCAACGTTATAGACACTGTTTCCAGAATTTTTCAGGGCTGTATGATTTTAACCATTCTGGAAAAGTTACAGCACATTCTCATGTTTGTTTCATGAAGCCTTCTCCAAGTTATAATCCTGTGACAGTGTCTCATTTTAAGTCTTTCTTACCCATTAGAATACATAATGCTGAATTTATCATTCCTTAATAATTGGTGGTATAAACTAGATGAAATTATGTTGCTGATATTTGTGTAGCGTCTTTAAAAAGTCATAAAACTCTCTAATCCCAGCAATATTATAGAGATGATTGCTCAATGGAAGTAGATTTACACTTGAATTAGGATTTACTTCCAGTAAATCTTTGCTACACCAGATAAGAACAGGGCTTGTTTTTTTCCTATGCTCTTGAGCCCTTCATAGCGATGACAGATGAGGACTGAAAATGAGGGAAGCCGGTTTTTCCATAGCCATAGTTACAGGAGGAGAAGGATGTGTGGTGCATGGGGTGCAGCAGCTTGCTCCCGAGCAGGCTCTGCTGGGGCGCGGAGCTGGAGCGGGATCCCCCGCAGCCCTCCGGCCTCCCCCAGACCCACCGGGACAGCAAACGGGGCACGTGGTGCGAGGGGCTCCTATAAATCTCTATGCAAAAAAATTACAAACCTCTGCAAGGCTTGGGCCAGACGTTCAGCAAGCTCAGAACATTTGTCCTGCAGTGCTCCCGAGCTTGGCACTGAGCGGAGACAGCCGGGAAGGGCCCTCTGTGGGCCCAGGGACACGATGCTTACGAGGCTCACTTGCACTGTTGCCTTTCACCTGTAATACTCTATACACCATGAAGGCAGGGGGCAGAAAATGAGGCAGAAGGCTTTAAAAACATCTTACGGCTCCACGCCTAAGTTACCTGGAAGTGGTTTTACATCTGAAGTTGTGTGGCTGCCTGGGGGCAGCAGCCCTGCCAAGGGCAAGGGGAGAGCAAAGCAGCAGCAAACCAATACCCTGCATTAGCAGCTTCAAGAAGAGAATAACTTCATGTACAGCAATTTTTTTTTTTTTTTAATGAGAACTGCAGTTGCCAATATGATGTCTCAGTTGTATTTTGGTTTTCATGGGGGGAAAATAATTCACTCTTGAAACTGAAAGGCACTGCTGTAAACAGGACTTAACTGTGGGCGAGCTGGAGGCCTGTTGCAGGAGGTGCATCTTGTTTTTATGCTGTGGTGTGCATGGTTTACAGAGACTAGTTGCATTTTCTTTGTGTATACTGTTTATTGTATATAGGGGATGTACGAATATAAGGATACCATTTTGTCATAACCATATCAAATTCTACTGATTTCCACCGTAGACGCTGTCTTATTGTGTAGATTTACAGGCCAATCCACTGACTTTGATTGTGTCATTTAACAATAGAGCTGATAAATA
Source organism: Anomalospiza imberbis (assembly GCF_031753505.1). Taxonomy (NCBI): domain Eukaryota; kingdom Metazoa; phylum Chordata; class Aves; order Passeriformes; family Viduidae; genus Anomalospiza; species Anomalospiza imberbis. The sequence continues at coordinate 7,562,911 of NC_089694.1, forward strand.
AAATTTAACTACAGACTTCTGATTTTCATTTGATTATTTCTTTTTCTGATGATGTGTTGAGAGCTGCACAGTTGAGAATGGATGGTAATTCTGACATGAGTGAAATAGCAGTTGACAGCAAGTATGGGAATTTGAAGTCATAGCTTTTCTGAATTGTGTTTAAACTACAGCTTTCAAGGGCAAAACCACTTTGGGCTTTTGTCTGGTTCAGGAATTACTGCAGAGGTTTTGACTTCTGAGCATCCCTCAGAAAAACAAGCTGTGGTTTCTGGTGATTTAAATATGGCTGTTAGTGGTCTGAAGCATTAAGGAATTCTTTCTCTGTGTGTACATATATGTGTGTGTACATATAGGATTTCTTTTTTATCCTTTATGAGATACCCACTCTCTGTGTTGACTCTGGAGGATGCTGTCTAGCCACTGACTTCCAGTGCATCCCACTGTATCCCTTCTGGGGACACAAAAAAAAAAAAAAATTGACAGGTACACCTTCCACTGTCCCAGGTTGCTCCAAGCCTTGTCCAGCCTGGCCTTGGACACTTCCAGGCATCCACAGCTTCCCAGAGCAACCTGTGCCAGGGCCTCACCACCCCCACAGAGAGGAATTTCTTCCTGATATTTTAGGTATATCTTTTCTCTTTCAGTTTACAGCCATTCTTCCTTGTCCTATCCCTTCATGCCCTTGTCAAGGACTCCCTCTTCAGCTCTCTTGGAGCCCCTTTAGGCACTAGAAGAGGTTCTGAGATCTCCCCAGAGCCTTCTCCAGGCTCTGGATACCCCCTGCTCTCTCTGCCTGTCTCCAGAGCAGAGCTTCTCCAGCCCTCTGAGCATCTTCTTGGCCAGAGATGCCACAAAGATACTTTTGGACAGTTTGGATGGAGGCATTTTTTCTTTGTCTATAAAAGATCCACAAGTTTACCGGGCGTGCAGCAGGACAGTTGACATGAAGGTGTCCACACGAGACTTTGCCTTGATCTACTGGAACTCCCCTGTGAGGACAGAGCTGCCCTTCTCCTGTGAGTACCTGCTGGGGCATCTTACCTCTGTGAGGCATTTTGAGCCCTGGGGAGCAGGGGGTGGAGGGCTCTGCCAGCAGATCTGCATTTGGCTGGCTTTATAGACAGGTCTGTTAGTGCCCTGAGAGAGCTGCTGATGGGATGGAGGTCATTGGAGATGCCTCCCTGCAGCTAAAAAAGCACCCAGCAGTGAAGTCTGGTGTAAAGCCAGTTGGGGTTGCCTTTTGAGGGGAGTAATTTGACAGCTGAGAAAACCCTTACTGCAGGAGGGGACGGATGGAGGAGTGGGGGATGTGTTGGGACAGACAAACTTCAGAAACTGAGGAGCTACAGCTGTGAGTCAAGTAGCTCTCAAACCCTCTGGGAAGTTTTGAAAAGCCTGGAGTCACGTTAAGAAAACTCTTCGGAGCACCAAGATGCCTCTTGAGTTTCCAGGGATGGAAAGGGATGTCAGCACCTCTGGCACTGCCAGCATCCACCTGGGCCAGTCAGTGTGGAGCCCAGGGCTGTTGAGGAGATGGTGACGTGTAGTGCTAAAATTAATGTTAAAGAGAAAGTCTTGGTTCCTTTTGCTTTCCAAAAACATGGGAAGTTGATAACTGTGAGACCTGTGTGGCCTTGCAAAGGGCCGCATTTGGGTCTTAGAGTTTGGGACTAAAGCTTTCCTAAAGGGTACCTGGTATGTAAAGGCTGTTGGGCATGAACTGCTCAGCTGATTTTTGTCAATGACCTTTGCACCCTCTTTATATGGCAAATTATCCATTTTAGTGTGCTATAATACATTTGCTTTCAGTGGTGTAATTTTTGAGTGAAAATTAACTGATTTTTTTTGTGTAGTTTTTAAAATTCACACATTATCCAAATATCAGAGCCACAGGTAACACCTGACAGATACCAGTGCAATTGCTGTTTCAGCTTTCTGGTCATTAAATCAGTGAGGAGAGGAGAAGAAAACCTGATACATCTCTCTTAAATTTGAGCCAGAAATATCAGGTAATTGAGGAAACTTGTCAAACTAATGCAAACCTTGAGCTGCAGCCCTGAGCTGCCAGGCTGGCCCAGTACTGCCAGGGAGGCACAGAGAGCAGCGCTGGCTGGGGAGCTCATCCTTACAGAGATGTCTTACAGCTCATCCTTACAGAGATGTGCAGGAGAGGTGTCTTCAAAGCAGGTGATAAATTTAAGTTTTCCACTTACTAAAAATATCCCTGTCTCCAGAGCATTTGGGTGGAGCTGGGGGTGGTTTGGTTATTGCTGCACCCTGCTGGGGTGGCAGTGTCTGGGAAGGGAGAAGTCCTTCACAGGTGGGTATGGGGATACTGGGATGGGGACATGGGATGTCCTGCCTCCAAAGTGGATGGAGCACTGCCAAACCAAGCAGTGATCCAAATGAGGGTGGGCTCCAGGCTCTGGAGGCAGCTGGCACCATGTCCTTCCTGCCCTGCTGGCAGCTGTGGCTCCACGGAGGAGCAGCCTGCACAAACCTTCCTGAGCAAATAGCCCAGCATCTGAACTCTTACCTATGAAATTCAATTCTGGGTTTCCTAAAGCAATCTCCCTGTTCCACCAGCCTCATCAGGGAAGAGTGTAATTTCATTTAATCCATTTCTTGAGTTCAGAGTGAACAGTGTTGCCATCATGCTAATATCACTGCTCTGCCATCTCTAGAGACGGGCTGACGAGTTTGGGCCTGAAATCGAATTTAGCTCTGAGCTTCCAGAGGATCTATCAGCCAAATTACCCGTGGTCTCTACCCAGCAGCTCTGTCATGCAGTTTAGCTCTGTGAGGATACATTAGGCCAGGCAGGAGAGGTTATATCACTTTTTGTTTGGGGAGCAATGAAATGCTGAAACAATATATATGCAAAGCAAACAAAATAGTTACAGTGAGAGCTGAGTGTTCATTTTCAGGACAGTACAACCACTGCCTTTTGGTATCCTCAGCTGTTTTAATCTGTTCCCTCATATGACTGCAAATAAGGTTTTCACTGATAGGATGTGCACAAGCAGCTGTGGATATAAACCTCTATATAAGCTAGAGAGATTAATGTCAAATATATGTATTTTCTGATGGGCATTGATGAGCAGAAGGATGCAAATGGGTCCTGGCACAGCACTCACTTGAGCCCTCATTCTGATAACTGTCTCAGTATCAGTTGGTGGCCAATGGCACAATATTTGTTTTGCCAGTGAATAGCAAACTTTCTGATACATGAAATATGGGAATTACGAGAATTATAGTGGGAAATGGATGAGTTCACGGGATGTTTAGACCAAAGGAAAGGGGAGATTTTGGAATAGCTCTATGGTTTGAGGTTCTCAGCTCACACTTCATTGTCCCTCTTTGAAACTACATTCTTCTTTTAAATGGTGTCTTTAGATTGGAGAGGCAATCTGTAATGAGCTCAAATGATGCACAAGCTGATTTAAACATTTGGTTTCAGATTAAAGGGTGTAGCCTGACTTGGGATCGAAATATTGTGACCTTTTCCTTTCAAAACATCCTATAAATATAAGATGCTGGTTTTTGGGTGGGCTGTGGCTGCAAGGGATTTCTCTCCCCTTTGCTATCATTGCTTGGTACTTGATACAGCAACGGCTCTGTAATGTTATTAATATTAGGTGAAGCACATGGAAAGTGTTCTTTTGTGCCACGTAAGCAGGTGAATAGGGGGGTTATGCCTCGTGGGAGATGTGTGCTCCACAGGGGGAGACTGGGAATTTCCCCTCTGGGCATGGCAAGCTGGGAAGCGTATTAATAGACATCATTACATTAGAATAATTGCTGTGGAATCAGCCAGCGCGTACATAATCTTTAATGCCTGGGAAATCTCACACAGTTTCAAAATAATTAAAAGTGGGATTAATCTAGATGCCAGACAACGCCTGCCTAATTACTAATGAATAAAGCTGTCTGAATGGCTAGAGCACCCTCAGCAGCATCAGTCTCTGAAGTCAATCCCCTGCTAGCGGGCGACAGCGCGGGGCCAGGCCCAGTCCTTGTCCCTGTCCCCGCAGGCTGTGACTGCCCGGAGGTGGGTGAGAGCCCACCGGGGATGCCCTGGGGAGGTGCTGCTGGGCACGGGACACACGGGACGGGGGGCCCAGCCCTCCTGGAGCATCCCTGGCTGTGCAGGTGCGCTCTGCGTGTGGCTGCCAGCCGGCCCCACGGCGGGGCTCTGGGGACACAGAGGGGTGCAGAAAGCGATTTTATGGCTGGGTGAGAAACCGCAGCTGGGCAGGGGCCCTCGGCACCAACTCACATCCCAAACATCAGCCCGGCAAAACCCCTCCTGTCCAAACCCCAGGCTGGCTGTAGCTGGTGCTTGCTCATGACACACAGCCTGGGCCAGGCAGGAACTTCTGCTCCCGGGAGCAGCTTCACAGTTTTATGAGGCTGTAAATGCACTAAGAGCCAAAATTCTCACTGCGGGGAAGGTGCTGTGGTGCACATCCCAGCTGGGCCCCGGTGTTCCTGGGAACACACTGGCACAGCTGGGCACACAGGCTGTGTGTCCGGTCTGGTGGGTAGAAGCCACCGCGTCCAGATCGACCCCAGGTGCCACTGCCTGGTGCCCAGTGCACCCCATGGTTGTTTGCAGACACCAGCCACGGATTTACAGTCATTACTGGGATTTTGGTGCTCTCTGAAGAACTGCCACACCTGTAGTAACTCCTGCTGCTGGACTGAAGGCCAGGAAATCCCCTTTCCTCAGCTCACAGGGCTGGTGATGATGTGGGATAACCTCTGCTGTTGCTGGGAAGTGCATTTACTGCTGCTGCCTTTGCCCCATTGGTTGTAATACTTTGAGGTTTTCTTATGGACATGTGTTTATTTTAATTCAATAGAAAATCACATGGTTAGCCCCTCATATCAGAGGGGCTAATTGCTGGGGTGGACAGATGAATGCAATGAGCAGGTCTGGGTGTATTGCTTATTTATACAGATAAAAGTTATGGGTGCTTCCTGGAAGGAATGAATTCAGAATAAAAAGTAGTGATATGTGGAATTTTTAAAATACAGAAAAATATATTCTTACAGTATAAACATATGGGAATAATGAGGAGGAATTCCCTTGGAACCTGTGCTCCAGTGTCTGAGTTTGCACTTGGAGGACTCACACCTGGAGGTGGCCCAGGTGGTGCCAGGTATCACCATTGTTGGCAGGCAGCTAAGCCAAGAGGTGACACATGGGCAGCTATTGCCAGGAGGAATGGTGGAGAGCTCTTACCCTAGCCAAGGAGCCTGGAACGTGACCATCATTCTGGAAATCACTGAAGATTTGTGAGCTGTGAGCAGGCTAATCCCCTCCTCAGCAAGGCACATTTGGGACCTCACATCTGGGACTGCTCAGGCCAGGTGAGTGAGGGCACGGAGAAGGACAGTGTCCATGGTGAGTCCTTGTCACAGCCCTGTGCCCCTCTGCCCTGCCATACCATGGGCACCGCTGCTGTGTTTCAGCTACATCCATTCTGGGATTGCTCACGGATGCCCCAGTCCAGCCGGATCCTGCCCAGGGGGCCCACGTGCACCGGGCTCTGCCAAAATAATGCTGCCAGCTGGGGCTGATTTGATGTGCCAGGGAGGCACTGCCAGCACCACACCAGGCAGAGGGGGAAAGGTTGGCAGCAGCAGCTTTCCCAAACAGTCCCTTCCATCGTGTCCTTAAGTTCCACCGTGGAGAGAACACAAATTATAATTAAGGACGCCCTGCCTTCCTCCAGTGCCCTTCAGAGCACATTCCTCACCGTGGCTGCCTGGCCCGTGATGTGTGGGTGGCTCTGCAGGGTCGCTGTGGTGCTGCTGACTCACACACGGTGCCACTTCCCCTCACCAGCTGGTCACACCATTGCAGTGCTGCCTTTTTCTCTTTTTTTTGTTTTTAATTTGCTTTTTATGGCCTTGCTGAGAAAATGCTGCATCGGCGTCAGTGTGTGCAAAGTGCTGCCTGCAGAATTCTAAGTCCCTTCCAGGGCCTACCGGGATGTCACTGCCAGTCTGGAAGGAGTCATGCTGGCTCTTTGTCAAACATCACATTGATTTTAAAATTACTCTGATGGCTCTTTAAGGCAGTGCACTTTTTGTAGCCTTCTGCATTTGTCAAAGCTGATCTCTCTCTTTCCCATGGAAGGGCAGAGGGGTGGCATTATCTGGTTTGGCTGCATTGATTTTCTGGGAGTGGCAGGTCAGATTTTGGATGGGGAGAAGAAGATCAGAACTGAAATATCAGACTCTCCAATTTTTCCCAGTGGTGCTCAGCTCCTGAGCAGGATGGAACTCACAGAACACATTCTGTCAGCAGAGTTTTTCCTCCCAAGATACCTGGGTGGTGGATAAGACAACAGTGCTTGGGCTGGAGGTTTGTAAGGCGTGGACCATGAGTTGTGATAAAGGGAGAGTGGGGTCCTTCTTGTTTGCTGAATCTGGCAACCTATGCCCTAAATCCTCACCCTTTTGACCTGGCTGCTTTTCTGTCACTTCTGCACGAAAGTGAAGGCCAAACCAAAGGTTGCAGAGGCAATGATAGACATTAAGGTGTAAAGGTGAGTCATTCTTCTGCATAACTGCAGAACAACCTTTCCATGAGGGTGAATACAATCTCTGTATCTGTACACTCAGCTGTTAATACTGTAAATGAAGTACGATGTTTTTCAGATTACTGAAGCATTGTTGTCAGTAGAACAAGCAGCCCAAGCAGGCTGCAAAGGCAGGAGATGAAAGAAATCATTAATTTTACGTTTCTGGTTCATGCACAAATTTCTGACCGAGGGTGATTAACTGCTGGAACAAGCCACTGAGGGGAGCAGGGGATCCTCCAGTTCCTGCTGTCTCCAGATGAAGGCTGGCTGCTGCTCTGCGGGGGACACTTTTGCCAGATAAAGTCACAGTCTGTGCAAGTGCAACCAGCTGAATCGTGGAGGGAGCCCACCAAGTGCAGAGGCCAAGTGGAGACAAACCACTGATCTCAGCCACCCTTAACACTATGTTAACACCCTTAACACCCTTAACACAGGCTCTTAGAAAAGGTCCTGCTGCTATGTGGATTCTGAATATTCATGGGTCAGTTCATTCTGTCCCCTTAAAGAAAAATCTCAGCTGGCACCAGCCTCTGGGGCACTGATGCTGTTCCCTGTGCCTGTGGGGATGGTGCAAGAGCTGCAGGCTTCAGTCCCCTGCAGGATGCTGTGCAGAGGCCATTCTGTGCAGCCCTACAGCCTTCCCTGGAAGGGAAATCCGGGCATGGAGAGGTGCAGCACTTTGCATTTGGGGGTGAGAGGGTGGCAGCATGGCAAAGCTGCCTTCCATCAGTCAACTGCATAACAGAACTGTCCTGCTTTGCAACCTGTTGGCCATTTTACATATTGGTCATTTATATATTGGTAATTTATATATATAGAGAGAGGCCAGGGGTCATCATCTGACCCTAGCACTGCTCATCTTCCTCAAAGACCTTGTTTGGAGGGTTGGGTGCATCCCCTGCAATTGCAGCACCATAGCTGGGAAATTGTTCTGATTCATGCTCAGGGCAGATAATAATTAAGCAGGATGCACCTTGGATTTGCTTGACCTAAGTGTTGGGGTGTGGCTCATTTCTTTTGCTTTGTCTGATGGTCAGCCTGGCTCCTCAAGGGAGGGCTCAGCTCGCAGGGGAGCAAAGAAGATGCAGTCAGGATAGGAGAGGACTTACCAAGCACATCTCAAGGTTGACTTTCTTGTGAGACCTCAGAGAAGAGCCCATTTCTCAGGGCCCCGAAGCCAAGGATGCTCCTTGCCTTAGGCTGTTGTGTGAGGAAAACTTTGTTGCTGATCATGGGGAACAGTAATCGATGCTCCCACCTGCCCAGCAGCAGAGATGCCTGGACGTCACAGCCCAGCCTGATCTTGGCCCTCATCCAGTGCCAGGATCTCTGCCCTCAGGGCAAAGTTCTGCCCCCCAACTCCTGGCCCCATCTGAGGTCCAGGGGAAAAAGAGGCATTTATTGAAAGGATTTCTGTTTGCTGGCCAAGTTCTGCTTGTATTCAGAAGTGGAAGAAAGTAGGAACCATAATATTTACATCCGTACTGATTTAGGCTTTAATTTAGGCAATATAATGCAATCTTTCTCTGGACTTTAATAGCTTTTCTCTTATTTTGCTCCACAGCTACTTGGAAATGTGAGCTCCTTTACTACGTGACTACTTAGACCAATAAAGGAGCTGTTTATTTAACACATGAGTTTGCAGGCAGCCTCCTGCAGTCTGGTGGTGGAGGCTGCCTTTGTCCATGGCTGTGAGTATAAATATGCATAATTAATAAATGTTATTTGCTGGACATTTATTCCTGAGTGTCTCAGCTCTCCTTGACCGAGAAATTCTGTCTCTTTGAGATCTAATGAAAGGTTTAGAGTTTTTAATTTATTTTCTTAGATTAGTCTCAGAAAATAACCCTATTATTCTAATAGGTAGATCATTCCCTGAGGAAGATATGAATAAATGAAAAAGCAATAGGTGAAAAATAGGCCATAGCTGCTATTACAGAAGAGTCTTTCTGACCTTTTAATTTTTGTTCAGAAACACAGGAAATCAGACTGTGAGCATGCAAAATTCAGCCAGATGCTCCTGCAGCCCCAGTAGCTGTTTTTCTGTGCAAGAGTTGCAGAATTTCTACTACAGCAAACATCTTCTCTGGAAATACATTTTAAGTGCCTATTTTATTAAATCTATTTTAGGTTGCATTGAGTGCACGAAATTCATTGCCTGTGTTCAATCCCATTTTGGATTGTACACACTAGAGGGAGCCATGGAAAAACCAATCCCCAGCCTGCTGCCAGGCTCCTGCTCTTCTTCCCAAAGCCCCGGGCTCTGCCTGCTTTTGAAATTAAAGTGAATTGCTTGGATATGCTAGTGTTGGTGGTGTAGGTCAAAGTTTTAGATGGGAAAAAGGCATTTATTTCAATACATCTAAGTGTTGCCTTTTGAGAATGTCCCAGGTTAGGTGATGTTGGTCCTTTTGGACGTTGCCCTGTATTCCTCTTCCCCACTGAAACATTGTGTATACACCCAGGAGATGCTTTTACGCAGTATCCCACTCGCAGGAGGACAGCCATTGTTGAATGTATCCAGGAGTCAATTAAAATGTTTCAGGAGACAGGAAATTATTTTTGCAACTCTGTTTCATCTGAAATTCCATCTGTTTCTCCTGCTTCCCAGATTTTTGTGCGCCCACCACCCACAAATTTGCCTAATCTCTTCTTAAAGTCCCCTGTGCTCCCAATACTACTTCCCAGAGAGGAGAGTCCTTGGGGCTAGGGGAGAGGGAGCTCCTCTGCTTTCCTTCTGCCTGAGCCCTCTTAGTGTTGGGAAACAGGGAAAGAGAGCTCCCAGCTCACCAGCAAAGTCCCAGATTCTGACGGCCTCCTGAGCCCCCATTTTCCTCAGCTAAATGATGCTTGTTTATAAGGCATGATTTAGGATAGCAGATACTCATTTTTGCCTCCTTTGGGAGCTGATATTGGGAGCTGGTGATGCAATCCCTGTGTGCTGATGGATTTTTGAGGAGGTTAATGCGCTGTGCAAGGCCAGGACGAGCCATGCAGCCACTCCAAGTCCTGCACTTTCTCAGTGACTATTTGCCCTGGCAGCTTTATGGGAAAGAGTGGGGCTGTTAGTGGAACAGGGCTGGAATCAGAGCAGGGATATGAGAATATAGCCCATGCTGTTGTTAATGGTGGTCACAGCATTGCATATGTGAAGCCCAGATGATAACAGGAGCAGGCTGTTTGCTTTGCTGCCTTACAACACAACGGCAGCTTTGTTGGAGCTTTGATGAGCTGTCTCTGCTGCAGCTCGGGTGCAGGCTGCTTTTCTGTCTGCAAGGAAACATCATCTCTGTTAAGGCAGAAATGTTTCCCTCTGAATGACAAGAAAAGAAAAGCTGAGCAGTGGTCTTGTCAAGTGCTGTTCCACTGATAAAACAGAAAATAGGACAAAAGTTTTCTCCCATCAAACAGGGTTATTCTCAGCCAAGAGCAGACATCTCCTATTTATTTATATCCTCTTGCTCCTGTGCTCTTTTCATACTCCCATCTGTAGAAAGTTTCAAAGCGGCTCCAGGCCTGATGCTGCGAGTCACCAAAAGACCTGTCACTGAGGTAAATAAATCCAGCAACAGGATGGGAGAGAGTAGCAGCCACTAGCTAACCAGCTGGGAAGGCTGTCCAGGATTGCAGCTGAACCCTGGCACAGAGGTGGATGCACAGCTCGGTGGGTGGGATACACACACTGTCACATTTGAGGGTCAGGGGTTGGAGCTGTGGTGGTGCAAGGAGTGGCAATCCTTCTTGGCCTCTCCTGCTCTCCCACAGTGATTAGTGCACCTTTTGTAAGTCATGAAAAAGGAAATATTAGCTGAGTAATGCTTAAACAAAGCCTCTGTGTGTTTGGGGATGGTGGGGAGTGTGCAGGCTGGGCTGCCCAGGCAGCCCAAGAGTAGATTTAGAGCAGCTTTTAGCTTCTGATGAAGCCTGTCACACTCTTCTGCCTGGAGCAGTGACCCTGGGGGAAGAAATGAGAACCCATTTGGGAAAGGGTGATACCTCCACAGATCATCATATCCTGAGTCCACCAATGACCCAGGGAGGTTTGTTCAACCTAAGATGGAGATATAATTCCAAAGTGATCTGCAGTGCACAGCAGACACAGTGTCTCTCACTGCTGTGATCTGCAGGGACAGTCTCCATGGGGATGGTGCTGGTTGTGTTTGGAGATGATGCCACAATTCAGAGGGACACACCAGGGACAGAGTGTGTCTGGGTTCCCTTGTATGCTGGACATTGTCAGGAAACATTTTTTCTGGTTCTCAGATGCATCTCAGGCTCTCCAAATGCACAGCTGAGCACTGAGGGGCAGAATTGTGTCCTGTGTGTTGTTCCCCACCACTGTACCTGGTTTTATTTAGACAAAAGGCATCAAGGCTGGCAGAAACCATTCTTTGTGACATGATGCAGCAACTGAAAGGAGAAACCCTGCTTTTTATGGCTCTCAAGGAAAGGCTTTTCATTTAGCCCAGGAGTAGCAGCTGTTCTCCCAGTTTACAGCACACAAACAGACGGCATTGTTTTCTGATTTGCCTTTTTTATTACAGCTGATATTGGATGGATAGCTAGCAAAAAACCAAAAACAAACAAACAAACAAAAACAAGAGGGGAAGACCGGTCCAGCTGGTTCACTTTATGGCATTTGGGAACTGTAGGAGCCCAGCACAGGCTCGTCCAGGCAAACACCACCCAGGTACACCCATGATCAGTGTTGCTCTCTCTGGGTGCATGGGAAAAGGGTCTCCTTAGGGTGGGTGGGACCGTGAACAGGTGGTCCCAGGGGACTTTGTTGTATATGGGATGAATGCAAAAGCTGGGACATGCCCCATGAGCCAGGCAAGAGGCAGCCTGTAAGGGTGGCTCTGCAGCCTGTTGGGAGCACTGCAGTCAAAAGGGACTTTTCTCCCTCAATTCATCAAACACGATTGCATTAATGCGAGGGAGCAGAGAACTGAGTAGGCAGGGGCCATTTCAACAATGTGGTGATGTCTTTTTCTTTATTTATTTAACCAAGATCACACCTACAAATGGCCGAACTGATTTCTGTAAGTCAGGCTCCTCTGTGTCAGGTGCTCAGCGGGTGTTGCTGCCTCGGCTGATCTTTCCGCAGGCAGCACTGGATATTTTTTTAGAGCTTCCTCAAGCTCATCTACCCTCCCGGCTGCTCTCACGGTGTAGCAAAGCAAAGGGGCTTCTGCCAAGGCTTGCCAGGCAGGCCACTCCGCAGGGCTCTCCTCTGCCTTCGGGTGACTTGAACGCTTGTTAATTGGCAGCAGGTTCTTACCCTCGCTGGAGGCAGAGGCTGTGCCAGCACGCTGCTTCCTCCAGCGCATCGCTCCGGTGATTACAGCTTGACTCAGCCTTGCAGCGCTGCTGTTCTTCCCTTCCGAGCCTCTCCTGGGAGCCGGAGGTTTTGGCAGGCGCTTCCTCAGTGTAAGGTGTCTCTGGGGACCCGGGTTCACTTACCACGACTGTCTCACATGTGCCCAAACTGGCTGCGGGCTCCAGCCATCGAGGCAGAGGAGCGAATGCCAGCAGCCAGTGAGTCAGTGCACTCCCATGGTATTTGCTAGGCTAGGGTGGGGTTCCTCAGAAATGCCAGTTCACTTCCCAGGGAACATAAATCACCACATTTATACAAGCTTCAGTTCCACAGATCCCTGTTTAGCAGTCAGGATGGGGTTTACAGTTAATTAAAAAAAAAAAAAAAAAAAAAAAAAAAAGAAGAGGGCATGTGAAAGCAAGACCCAGATGTCTTTAATAATTATCCCAAGAGCAAAAACTTTCACTCTTCTTTCGGATGATGACAAACACTGGGGAGCAGCCGCCCCCGGAAACTCGGGCCCCTCCTGCCTCCCTCCCTTTGAAGCTTGGTTTCCTTCCCCTCGGCGCGCAGCAGCGTGACTGGGGACAGTGTGTTCATCACACGCTGCCACTCGGGCCCTCTGCGGGCTGAGCCCGACTGCTCCTACAGCCGCCCATGTCCTCCCTGCAGAGCAGCTCCTCCCTGGCTGCTTGGCAGAGGGGCAAATGGGGCGGCTGCGGCCATTTGCTGGCTTTGGAGAAGGAATCCCTCCTTGCCCATCTTGCCTGGCTCTGCACACCTCTGCATGGGTGATTTGTGTGGGCCAGGGGGGACAAGAACACTCCCTTGCTGGAGGAGGGGACCGAGCATTTTTCTGTGGGTAATCCACCACGACAGTCAGCAAAGAAAAACTCCCAAACCTTTTTGTTTAAAACAACTGGTCCTTTCTTATCTGCTCCACAAATTGAGAGCATCTTTTCCTGTCCTGCCCTCTTGTTGCTGATCCAAGTCAACTGATTTGAAAGCTGGATACCTGATGGCCGGGGTCTCGTTTGCTGCATGTACCTGATGCTCACCACCACCCACAGCCCATTGCCTCCTTTGTGAGCCTTGTTCCCTTCCTGTATTTCTACCTTTGACGTTAGGTTCTTTCTTTTGCAAGTCCAAAGAACAAAGCTGTCCTCCCCACGCACTCAGGCACTCCTTCTTTTCCTAACTGAGCTCTGCAGTGCAGAGTTATTAATAAAAAATCACAACGTCATGTACAGCCCGCACCATCACATCTGTCAATGTCACCACCACACAAGATTGTGTGTTTTTCCACCTTTTAATGTTTCTTTGCTGCAGAGGTTGTTTAAAAGAGGAGGAAAGCTAAGAAATCCCTCCCTACCTGCCAGAATAAGTGAGGAATGATTTCAGTTGGGGGTGTGGCTGTTTGATGTCATCATTTGTGGTTATTAAAAACTGTTATTTGCCATTATTCAGCTGCTAAAAATAAAAGAATTCTAATATTCTACCATGATTTATCCTACTGAAGGTGTCAAAATGATCCTGGTTTATCAACCTCTTATGTAAAATGTCAATTTCTAAGTGGTGCTCATGGCCTGTGTCTCTGCTCACTCTTGGTAACCCATTTAAGGTTAATACTCAGCAGTGGCCATTAAGATCAGCTTCTACTTGAACAGGGTTAGGTTTTGAAGACTTCTTTTCAGCATTTCCCATAGTTAGTAGAATCCATACAGAAGTGCAGGAATACAATGCAGGACCCTGTCCCAGCAAATTCTGGGTTTCACTGCCATGAGGGTGAGTGATGTGTAAAGCAACTTGGGACCCAGGGCCCCTCTGCCCTGACACATTGAGGAATTCAGGACAAAACCTTCTGAAGAAAATGTTGCAGAAAAAAAATACAACACAGCAGAAGGCAGATTTTATGGTGCAGATCTTTCTGTGGTTTCCCTTTGCAGCATAGGTGGGACCTCTAATGAGTCACCACGCTCCCCATGGCAGTGTTTGGCTCACTCTGTTGGTCATCTTGTAGCAAGAAAAGGAATTAGCTTGTTGCTTTCTTAGTACCTCAGAGGATTCACAACACTGCAGGAATGTGGAGCAGGGGAAGGTGTCACAACATCAGCCTGAAGCACCAAGTTCCTCCAGCATGGGCTGCAGGGACCATGGGTCTCATGGCCCCCACAAAGGGATCTGCAGGTGGGTGTGAGGGTGACACTGGCCCAGAGAACCACTGCAGCCTTCGCCAGCCCACTTGGCACAAACACTTCTGAAATAGCCTCTTTCTGTACGCAGAGGCATTGCCACTGGGGTGCAGCTCTGCTGTCTGGTTTCTGCTCAGCACTCAGATTCCTTCCTGATACACATCCGTGGGCAGCCCGTGTGTACATTAGTGGGGCTTTTGCAGAGGACAGGCAGGGCTCTTACCACCGTTGGCTCCCGGGGAGGTGGCACAGGACCTAAATGGATTTGTTGAGAGCAAGCCAAAGCTGGAATTAGACCGTGACTGTTGTGTCCATGGGGAGAGCAACAGCAGCCCCAGACCAATTCACTGTGTCGGCAAACAGCTGCCAGGAGGCCTTGGTGGAGCCAAGGGAACAGGGTGATGGAGAGAGGGCTGCTCTGGGACTGGAAGCCCCATCCAGTCCTCCTTGTTCTCTGGTACGTGAGGCTGCCTGGGAGTCTCATAATTTGCAGGTTTAAAATGTTGTGGACTTCAGGGAAGAAGGTGGAAACTGCTGTGGGCTAAGCAGGAGGTAGATCTCTTTCAGTTGTAAAAATCCCTGACTGCCTTTTGCCAGCCTGTGTGAGTGGCCATTTACTTCCCAGCTGGAGAGCTGCACAGTGAGTGAGGGGGAAGGAAATCCCACTCTGTGCTAGAATTGCTTTGGTGTAGAGTATCAGGGATATTTCTTCCTCTGTTGTTACAACTACCTTACGCCATGTGTCACTTTCTGCTGTTTTATTTTGCAATAAGAGCAAAATGTCACTTTCTTTTGCAACCTGTATGTGCCATGGGGCATAACGTGGGAAGGACATTGAAAATACTTGTTCCTTCTGCTATGCATGGGCTGTTCACAAAACCACGTTAATATTCCTTCCCTCCAGACACCTGCCAGAGACACAAACCTCTCCTGCTTTGTAACTCCTGCCCAGGAGGTTTGGGTCACAGATGAGAAGCCATAGACTAAGAGGCCCCAGTCTGGTTCTCTCTGGCTTCTTCCCCTTCCCTGGGGCAGTCCCAAGCAGAGAAGCTTGGGATATTCCTATTTCTCCTCTCTGGTTCACCCAGCTGGTCCTCTGACTTCTCACAGAGTTGAGTGCACAACCCAGCTGAGAACCCAGCACTGAATGCAGCCCCTCTCAATCCGCTAGCTAAGCACCTGCTCAAATGTTGCAAGTTTGTGCAAATTCCAGGCCAAGTTTCCCAAGCATGGACACAGCCAGGCTGCCTCGAATGGACGCTGAGAACAGATCTCAGGCTTGTACAGTGTGCAAGCAGCTGGAGATGCAAAGCACCACCTCTACAGAGAGGAACCTGCCCTGTGCCAAGTACGGGATGTGGCATGAGTCAAAATGAGGGACACCAGGAAATAATAGACTTCACATGAAGGAGAGCAATAATTAGCAGCTGTAAATCACCTTTCATCTACAGATCACAGAGGCGTCTCAAGCACTAATTAGCACAGCCTTGCACATCCCTGCCCCATAACTAGCACGGGGCAATGGTTATTCCATCTGCTGGCACACAGCCACATGTCCTTGCAGGCACCAGCAAGAGGGAACTGGCTTGCAAGGTTGGTCCTGTTCCACTTCTCCCAGCCAGGCTGGAGGTTCCTGGGCACCTGTGCCAAGGCTCTGCTGTGTGCCCCAAGCCAGTGCAGGTTTGATGTATGCTTCCACAGCAGGTAGGTGAAGATGGGCCAGGGGGAGAAGAACACACATGGGATCCAACCCATTTCTGCTTTGGGTTCTAGCTGGTATTTTCTGTGTGGAAGTCCTTACTTAAAGAAAACTTGAGTCAGCAAGGTAAACTCCTCCAGGAGCAAAAATCCTCTTTAACAGCATTTTGAGAAGTATGGCAGGGAAGTTTACAATCTCCAAGATTTTTGTAAATACACGTGTGTATATATTTAAATACAAATATTCACAAAACATTTTCAAAAAAATCTAGAGTTCTTTAACCTTGGTAGTTATCTCTGTAATGTTGGGAAGACACACCCAAAACACTTGTTAACTCGGGCATGAAGCAGAGAAGACAGGTTTGCAAGGATCTGTATGTGGAATTGTTTGTATTTCTTGGGAAGTGCATGGAAGCCTGGCCAGCCCCAGCCTCAATCTCCTGCTTCTCTGAGTGGAGTAATCTTTTGTAGGAAAAATGATATATGCTTTTCTTGGAAGAATTTAAATGTGAAAAAGTGGCATACTCAGGAAATTTCCCAGTTAGCTGTAGGTAAACCAGACCCATCTTCCTTCCCCCTGGGCTGGTTACCTACAGGACACCAGCAGCACCCCAGTGCCTGAAGGACACAGCATGAGTCTCTGGATTGCAAAACTTGTCTATTTTGAGTTTGCAGTGAGCAAAATGAAGCAGAAGTTACTGGGCTTCATGTGGGAATTGAAATGTAAGACTGTGAAATATGGGAGAGAGGAATCAGACTGGTTAGTCTCTCTCTGCATTTGAAATGTCTATGAACATTGTTGAAATACTGCGTGTGATCATTTTGCATGGCTGAAAATAGCTCTGCAAGGTGCTGGGTGGCAGTGCAAGCCAGCCCTTGGCATCACGCAGCTCCCAGCATCGCTTTATTGTCACACCAGGAGCTTTGCTGTACAAAGAAAGCACAACTGGAGTCTGCTGCATTGTCCATACTACAGGGAGGTAAATTAAAGGCTAGAGAGATTTTAATTTGCTCCAGGACATAAAGAACGTCAGGGCAGAAGTGGGACCTGCAAACCCTAGCTGACAATCCCTTGCCCTGACTTCTGAATGATGTGGGATTCATTTCCTTCGTTAAAAATAACCTTGTTTATAACCTCTCTTTCATGATTCAGCTTTTCTGCAGTCATCAACTGATCGCCATCAAAGCAGGGCAGCATCAGATTTCAGGAGGAAGATGCAATAGGCTGTTGCAACTCAGGCGTGCTCCTTGCAAAGGGCAGTTTGATGGAGGAAATGAGGGATGCCTTGTCAAAGGGCTGCTCTTTCTGGAGAGGAGTTCTCCTGTCTGAAATTGCTGTGCCAAATCCTACACTACCTGGAGTTCCTGCTGTGCAAATCCCCACCCATGGCTTCTGCCCTGCCAGAAACACCAGTGCCTCATCACCATGAATGTGGCCCCGTGCAGGCCCAAAGCTACAGACAAACGTGGTTTTCCTGGTTCCTCTCCTCCTTCTTGCCTGTAGGTCAGAGCATCAGACATGCGCTGCTCTACATGTGGCAACCTGGGGCCCTACCAGTGGCACAGCTACCAGTCCTACGTTTAAAGCAAGACTCATTGCCAAGAAAAATCTCCTAGAAAGTCCCACACGCCCACTTTTTTATTCCTCGCACTCTGGTGTGACGTGTCTCACAGGCAGCACAGCTCCCCAGGCTTCTAATGACCATGTTGTGAGGGTTTGCTAACTGCTGCATTATGTTGCCTGCAAAAATCAGGCTACACAGCTGCAATCCTCATCCCATTTAGCAGACTGGGAAGCAGAGGCACAAAATGGAAAGGACCATCCCTATCCAAAATCTTCTGGTGGTTTTTGGCTAGCTCCGAATTAAGTTGCCACGTTCAGGTGGGTCAGCGACTGCTGGCCCAAGTGGTGTGCCCATGGACACACAAATAATCAGTAGCAAACACTCAAGCAGAGGCCAAACCCTTGAGACACAATCCTGTGGTGCAAATCTGTGCTCATCCTTCTTTTTTTAGGAGCTAATCCTTTGTCCTCGCAGGAATTTTCCATAAATGTGGTATTTTTTTACACCTCATTGTGTGTTTAATGTTTAACAGTGGGGTCATTATGGTTTTATTAGCAGCATGTAACGCTTTGTCATCTTCAACTGACTTTGCAAACATTAACTAATTGATCTCAGCTATGAATCAGTGGTGGTAACTAGGAAGGGAGACAAGTGGTCTGCTGGTGCTCACTGGGGAAGTGGTTGTCAGAACAGGACACAGAAACCAGGGCTCACGTTTAGCTGCTCGGACCACGAACACGACAGTTTTATAAGTGTTATTTCCTTTAGTGCTGCTGTCAGGGAGGGCTACTCTGTGTGCAATAAACAACCCTCAGCTGCTTCTCTCTGCCTCTGGTTGAGCTCATGCTTGACAAAATGTCACCAAACCCCAAAAAATGCTGAATTAAGGAAAAAAAAAAAGTGACTGACTTTGTTTTCCTCAGTGATCCAGTGGTCGCCGCTTGTTTTCCCCTCGCCCTAACAAAATGCATCATTCAATTGTCTATATTTGCGGGAATTAGATGCCAAAGTCAGAAAGGAGCAGGGCTGCTTGCAGCCACAGCTTGAGAGGTTTTTAAGGGCCACATCGGCAGAGACGGGCTTGAAGCATCCTGAAGCCGGCTGCCAGGAAATTAGCTCCTCGTTTGCAGTATGCAGAACATGTACGGCGGCTTCATGATTTACTCGCTCATCTGCTTCACATTGCGCCTACTCTCCCTCGCGACTGTCCTGGCGTACGCAATCTTCTGTTGCAAAACAGGAGTGAAAATGAGCACTGCAGCGTGGACGAGCTGTGCCACTGCCCAGGTGAGGGTGGCCAAGCCTGGCAGGGACGCGGCCCCTCCGGGGGAGGGGGGGATGGAGTGACAACAGCTTTGGCGACGGGAGGTTGTGGTGGTGGCTTTGCGGACAAATGAGATGTGTCTGGGGGATGTGATGATTGCTTGGGGACAGCGGGGATATGGCCCCTCAGTGAGAGGGTGCAATGATGGCTTTGGACATAAGGATGGGTGCAGTGGGGGAGGTGCTGGTGGCTTTGGGGACAGCAGGAACAAAGCGGGAAGGTGTAATAGTGGCTTTGGGAACAGCAGGGATACAGTGGGGACATGTAAGAGTGGCTTTAGAGACACAGGGCGCAGAGAGGGAAGGTATGATGGTGACTTTGGGTACAGTGGGGGCATATGATGGTGGCATATGATGGTGGCTTTGGGGACAGGAAAGGCAGAGCAGGAAGGTGTAATGGTGGCTTTGGCAATAGAGAGGACACGGTGAGGGGTATATGATGGTGACTTTGGGACAGCAGGGACACAATGCTGGGGATGAAATGGTGGCTTTGTGAACAGTGGGGATGCAGCCCCTCAGCAGGTGAATGTGATCGTGTCTTTGGGGACAGTGGGGACACACAAGAAGGTGTGATGGTGGCTTTGCGGGCAGAGAGGACACAGCAGGGGTATGTGACGGTGGTTTGGGGACAGTAGGGATTCAACCCCTCATCAGGGGGCTGTGATAGTGGCTTTGGGGACTGAGGACACAGAGTGGGAAGGTATCATGGTGGCTTTGTGGACAGCGGGACTGCAGCCCCTTAGAAGGTGGATGTGATGCTGTTTTTGGGGACAGTGGGGACACAACAAGAAGGTGTGATGGCAGTTTTGGAGACAGCAGAGACACAATGGGGACATGTGATAGTGACTTTGGGAACTGTGTGGATACAGTGGGAATGTATGATGGTGGCTTTGGGGATAGAGGAGACACAGCAGGAATAGGTGATGGTGACGTGGGATCAGTAGGGATGCAGCCCCTCAGTTGGGGGGATGTCACGGTGGTCTCAGGGACAGTGGGCCCCCAGCAAGGAGGTGTGATGGTGGCTTCAGGGATAGAGGAGACATGTCAGGGAGGTGCGATGGTGGCCTTGGGGATGGAGTGGACACGCCAGGGAGGTGTGATGACAGTTGTGGGTGGAGGGGACACGGCACGGAGGTATGGCGGTGGCTTGGGGACAGCGGCGAGGCAGCCGCTCAGCAGGTGGCGGTGGCTTTGGGGACAGGTGGGCTCGGTGCTGGAGCGCGGTGTCTCTGTGTACAGCGGCCGGGCGGTGCCCGGGCATCCCGGCCGGCGGCGGGAGCAGCGGTCCCGGGGCGCGTCCCGCGGGTCGCGGCGGGGCGGGGGTCGCGGGGCGGTTGCCATGGCAGCAGCCGGGCGGCGCGCGCGGCCGGCGGGGCGCGGCGCGGCCCCGGAGCGTACCATGTGCGCCCGGCGGCGGGAGGCGGCGGCGGAGGGGCCACGACGGCGGCGGCTGCTGCTGCTGCCCTGCTGCTATAGCTCCGCCACGGCGGACCCGGCGACCAGGAGCCGCTGCGTCAATGTAACGGCGGGGACGGGGGCGGAGGGGACGGGGAGGACGAGGGGGGACGCTGAGTGGCATTTCCACGCCGCGCGTGGCCGCGGGCAGAGGGGGGAGAGGGGGGGAGAGGGGGGAGAGGGGGGCGGAGGGCGGGCGGGAGGCGTTAAAATGGCGGCGCGCAGGCGGCCCCCGCGCTAAACCGGCCCCCGTGGCTCGCCCCGCGCCGCCGCGCGTGGCACGGAGCGGCCGCCGCTGCCTGCGAGCGCCGCCGCCGCTGCGAGGTAAGGCCGGGGCGGCCGCGGGGCGCCCGGTGCATCCCCGAGCCGCGGGCGCCCGGGGACGGGGGGCGCGCTCCGGGGAGGGGGCGCGGCGGCGGCTGGTCCCAGTCCCGGTCCCGCGGGCGGCTGTCCCGGGAGCGCAGGCGGGCTGGCCGCGGGTGCTGGCGCGGCTCCGCATCGCTCCTTTGTCTGGCGGCGGCGGGCCCGGACTCCGCTCCGCTCCGGCGGGCGGCTGCGGAGGGCGGCTGGCGCGGTAGGAGCGTGGCGGGGGCGGCGTTCCGTTCTTTAATAGGAAAAAAAAAAAAAATCAGAAAACCCACACCAGAACTAATTTTTGCAGCCGAAAGTGTTGCAGGCGCTGCCGTACCCCCGGACTCCTGGTAGCGTGGCAAGCCCCTGCTCGGAGTAGCGGGAAGCGGAGTTTTAGTTGGAACAGCAGCCCAAACTCTCCGGAGGGCTCCGGCCGCCGCAGCGGCGAGAGAGGGGCCGGAGGGGAGGGGGGATTTTTTCTTTCCTTTTTTTTTTTTTTTTTTTTTTTTTTTTTTTTTTTTTTTTTTTTTTTTTGACTCTTATGAAGACATGCGCATTTGTTCATTCTTGCCACCGCACTGGAGTCTGCCTAGAAACAAAGAACACAGCCTGCCGAAGTTGATGCTGGCTCCCGAAGTGTCTGGCTTTTTTTTTTTTTTTTGCCTTTTTTTTTTTTTTTTTTCTTTTTTATTCTTTTCCTTCATTTACTTGTGCCATCGGTAAAAGCCTCGAGATGTTTCCTTCAATTGTTCCCATGTGCCCGCTGATGAAAGCATACATTCCCCCTTCGCCCCCCTCGCCCCTACCAGGCCAGGTTACGCATTTTGAAAAGTGCAGCCATGATAGACAGAGCAAGTTCTCTCTCCCATTTTGCCCCGGCCCCGCGGTGTGACAGCTCGCAGGAGGTGTGCCTTCTCACCGGGAGCCACCCCCTTGCTGAATCATCGCCGAGCCATGGCCGGACAGCTCGTCCGCCCGGGCAGCGGAACGTTCCCCGGCCGAGCATGAGGCGGTGGCGGAGCTGACGCGAGGCAGAGACCTGTTAACATTCGGCTCAGGCGCGGGCGGGCGGCCGCGGGGAGAAAACCTTCCCGTTTCATGGCAGCGGGAGCCGTGGATGCAGCTTTGAGCTCAAAGGCGAGACGTGCGCTGCTGTAAGGAATAACCCCTGCCTTTGAGGTAGTGAAAGTCCGGCTGCCTGGTCCTGCAGGTTTTGCCTCTGAAAACTCCCCTCTTGCTCAGATAGGCTCCGTGTGCGATCAGCACCGGGCTCGGGGAGTGATGTGCGAATTCGTGGTGTTGTGGCTCTTAGCTATAATCCTATATTGCGTTTGCATAGAGAAGTGTATGAACAGTAGTGTCGTGTCTGTGTTATTTGCCTAAAACTAGTTTATTCTGTGCTGATGGAAGTCATTGCCTTTGTTACCGCAAGGAAATAATGACTTAATCTTTATGGGGCTTGGGATGCGAGTGTGTCAGATGCTGAAGTGTTGTGAGGTATCCCTGCCTCCATTCAAAGGTTGCCAAAAAGTAAGAGAGTAAGAGGTGGGATGAGCAATTTTCAGCTGGGGTGTATCAGGCAAGACTAAATTGCAGCAGTTGTTGGACATGTAACATGATCCTGTAATTAGAGCGAGGTTATAGTCTATACCATGTTGAAACTATCGGGTGTCTGCATTGAATCAGTCTGAATTAAGCTAGTTATTGTGGGATTGTACAGAAGCAGAAGTAATGCAGTTAAAGTTTCCACAGAGCAGCTTCCATGGGGTTGCAGAGGTGTTTTCCCCCTATGTGTCCTCCTTGCGGGTGTATTGCTGTTAAGGTTGTATGTGGAGGCTGCAATGGTGCTGCTCTCTAGGTTGGAGAAAGGCCTTACATGGCACAGTCCCGCTCCTTGGAGCTTAATTTACTGAAGAACATCCAAATCATGCATCTTGGTCCTGGGAGGGAAGAAAATCCTGAAGGGAGGACTTGGGGGGTTCAGCTTCATGAAGGAGTGAAGGACTTAAAGAACTCTGTAATTTGGTCTTAAAACTTCCCGGCCCCCATTACTCTCCATACCCCAAGAACAATGAGTGTTAGCAAGTCTGGTGGCGAGCCTGCAGGCTGTGGTCTTCTCAGTGCTCCTGCCAGTGGGGCAGGATCTCCCTGGGGCAGCTTCAAGCGGCTCTGGTGTGCTGTAGGGTTGTTCTGGTGTGGAGCTGCACAGGCAGACCTGGCAGGCTGTGCAGAGGTACAGCGTGTGGGCACCAGCTCTGCTCACGGGTGCTGATTTCCCTTGGTGTGTGTGTGTGTATATATAGACATGGTACATATTTAAATGAAGTCATTTTAAAGTAGAGATGGCCCAGAAAAGTTTTGAGAACTATTTCAGTGTTTTGAGTGTTTCTTTTTCAAAGACAATGGTCTGTGCTGAAGCTTCTAGGTATTATGGGATGTGCTGATAGCAGGAAAAGGAGCAGTCTACTTTGGGCTCAGTTGGCCTTCCTAGGAGCAGCTGAATTTTGTGTGCACCTGGTTCAGCCTGTTTACAGCTGTGTGGCTGCTGCAGATCTGCTGCTGCCTTATGGGCCTTTTGGGATATGTTGGCACGGGCCCGAAGCAGACCTGGTGATCAGCAAGGAAATTAGCTCCATGGTGCTATAAACTGTCCTGCTCAGCCTCCTGCAGCATCTGGCCAGGTCAGCAGAATTCAGCGTGCCACATCCTTTCCTCTGCTGTGAGGGAGTGAGGGACCCACATGGAGAAAGAGGGAGTGGATCTGGCCCTGTCATTCCTCCCTCCCAGTGCTGGACCATGTGCTGCAGGAAGGTTACTGACAGTAGGGGTGCTGGGCAGTTGTCCCTCTGACATGTTGAATCCACACAGAGGATTTTCTAGTGATTTTCGTGCTCAGTTCCACATCACAAGCAATGGGGGCCTGCTCTGGCTCTTATTCTCTGTTGGGAAATGGCTGGCATAAGACTTATGTGTTATTCTTAGAATTTTACAGACCTAGAAATTTTCTCCTGGGCTTGTCCCATCTTGGCAAGAGGAATATGTGGAGCTTAGAATTTTGCACTTATGATGCCATCACATGTGAAGTTTTGAGGGGCTGTTCTGCACATTTAAGGGAATCTCAAAGTGCAACTCAAAAACTTGTGACTGCAGAGGGAAAGAGGCTGGCTTTCTTGCTTTTTGCAACATAGCTTGCAAATCAGTTTTGAAGCTGATGCTGTTGTGGAAGTAGTTCTGCTTCTGGCCTTATTTTCAATTCTCTTTCATCCTCGTAATTTAAGAATAATCTTGCAAAATAACAAGAAAAAAAAAAAGGTGCTCATTTTAGCCATCACTCAGCTTCTCCATGTGGCCACAGAAGTGGTTGTGTTGGCACAAGGACATGGGGGGCCCAGGCAGGACAGGAGGAGGCAGGGCCATGGCGTAACTGCATTGCTAATGTCTGGCAAGTGGATCTTCTTAAAGGCACAAGTCAAACTATGGCTGGCCTAGTCACCAGTGCCTGCAGCTCAGTCAGGAGCCTGAAAACAAATGAAATTTCTCTTTGTGGCTAATGTAGGGACACGTGAAGATGATGAATCGACAGTTGGGATTTGGTGACTGATGCCCACAGTAGGACACCCCTTCCGTGCTGGTGGTTACAACTTGGCTTTGTCAGTGGAGTGAACCATTGCATGACTCAGATGTGTTGGGAAAGAGTATGGAGCATTCATAGGAGCAGGCTTTTTGGACCACGAACATACTAGAAGTCACATGTGGAAACTGAGTACTAGAAGCATGAGGCTGCTCATTGAGAGGGAGGCTGAGCACTGAAAAGCACAGTTTGCTTAGATCTCGATATCAGAAGGTAGTCATAGGAGTGATGGCTCTCTTGGTGGGCTTTGAGGACGGTGCAAACATCCAGCCAAAGAACTGCCACGACAGACAGACATGGCATCTTGCATTTCCATTGCCCAGCTCCAGCCTCCTAGCAGCCATCAGGAAAATGTGAGGAAAAATCTTCTGCAAAATGCTAGAAAATCTTCGTTGGGGAGCGACTGCAGCCTGGAAGCAGGGAAGAGAGGATGTCTTTATTGAACAGTGTGTGTTTGCTCTTAAAATCCCTTAAAAGCTCTGAAGCTCAAGCTTGCTTGATTTGCTGTGTTTGCCATATGTAATATTTCAGTGAAAAGTTTCAATTCAGTGTGGTTGAGTTATGCAGGAGTTCCTTTTTAGGTGATAGGGATCCACTTACCCATGTGTAATGTACTGGTTTGCTTTTTAGACTGGTTTTTGGAGGCGGGGGGGGACTGTGAACTTCTTTTTAGCTGGTGTAGTCCAGACCTCTGGGCAGGGCATGCATCCATCTCTAGGGCAATGCTCAGGTAATAGTTTGTCATATGATTTAAACACAGACTGGTCTCTTTTGCTGAAGTTCAGTCTTTACGCTGGAGCATTTATAATAAAACATTTTGTAATTCTCTGTTCACCTCTAATGCAACACCACGGATTTCCCAGGCTTTCTATCTGTGTCTGCTGCTGAAATAGAATTCCTTATTATGCCCCCTAAGTACAGAAATTGTATAAATGGATCCTTTTAGTTTGTTTTCTCCAGATTTCAATGTGTGCAAATTGCTGCCCCTGGATAGATGATTTACCTGAATTTGTGCTTGAGATGCTTTTGCAGTTGGTCACCTCTTCCCTGCTAAGCTGTGCAGTGCATGTTATCCTTTTAAAAGGTGTGTATCCTCCTCTTTTTCCATGCCATCTTCCAGGAAGGATTGTCTACCTAGAGCGATGTTATCGTCTCCCATTTTAAATGGTGTCAGCAGATATTTGTTTTTTCCCTTCTCTCATTTTGATGCTAAGTACTCACCATGGGAATGAGTCGTCTTGTATTATTCACATGGAGTAAATCTGTGGCTTGGCCTGCAAATTATAAAGCCAACTGCTGAGTGAGGGTGAGTGCCTTAGGAGCCCAAGTAAAGGTGCCAGGATCTGTTTGCCTGGGCTTTTTTTTGAAAAGGCACATAGGCTGATAGCAAGCTGAAAAAGCAGTGGCCTTCTGAGCCGGGTATTTTATGTCTGAGGGCTTCTGAATGCATAAAATCAGAGAGAATGCGTGTGTGTAATCCGATCTGCTCTTGAAAGCCTGGTGGAGGGCTGCATGCTGCAGACATAAGCTGTGTCAATAAGAACTCTATTCACCCTCGGAAAACAGCCTCGTGATCGGGTTTGATTGGCAGGCTTCCTAAGGGAGGGCCTTTTTTTGAGAAAGAGCTCTGATTTTTTGGCGGTACTTCTGACTGCCGTTTCGAACTCCCACTTACTGTTCTTTCCTCGCCATGATAAGCTTGGATATTTTTGCTGGGAGCTTGCTGGGGCAGAGGGAGGATTTCATGCACTGTAACAGGAGTGTGGGGTGAGTTGCCTTCCTTGCGGTGCAGCTCCTTTGCCAAAGCTGTATTTATGAGCATGAAGGTGAGGGATTTAAAAGAATATGAGGTAGGACTGGAGGTCGCTGTGTGCAGGAGCGTGTACCATACCCCTGTGCGTGCTCAGGGTACTGTCTTGCAGAACAGTGGCACAAAACACCCATCCTTGGAAAAGTCTTGGATGGTAATGCACAAAATGTGTGGCTGTGCATGTTTATGTGCTTTTTCCCCCCCGCTTGGTTCTGTGATGTCTGTGTTATCCAGAAGTGTTGTTGGATGAAATTCTGCTTTTGGTAATGCTGTCATAAATCTGCTGTGAAGGCAGTGTCATACTAATGGCTGTAATTTGCTGGTTGCTATTATATATTAAAATTTTTTTTAAAAAAAATCATGCAATGCAAAAATAGAATTCTGCTTTATGAAGTATTCTACACCTGGCATGTAATCTTTTAAAATCTTGTAGGAAAAATCTGCTTGAGCTGATAAAAATTATACTTATGAGATTTGCTGAAAGCATTTTAGTCAGAATACCAGATTCTGAGCTGTTGTTCAGTGTGTAGCATTTGTGTAAATGGCATTTTCTGCTGCATTACGTGTGTGATATTCAGTATTTGCTCTGCTGAGGTCTTAAAGCCATTCTCTTTGGCCTGAGTTACTGGCTGTAACAAAAGAGATAACGTACTTTCAGTTTTGCATGTTTCTTTTTTTTTTTTGCAGTCCTTTGGTCTATCTGTTACTTTTTTTAAAGCTTCATGTCCTTCGTCAAATGATAATTCGAAAATTAGCTCATCTGTATGTCTTTCTGGGTTATTCTTGTAGCTGCAAATAAAAGCTTTAAAATATAATTAGAACGTAATATGCACGAGCTCAAAAAAAAAAAAAAAGAAATAATGCAAAGCTATTATTTAAGAGAAATGCAATTATGTTTAGAGCCAATTGAGGCTTGACTTAATTTCTCAGGGTTTGTTGGTGATGATGTAGTAAAACCAAAATTAACTCTTGAAATATGCCTGTCCTGAGTCAGGAATTTGGCTGGTGAAAATGTATAGAGCTACTGAAAGAAGGGGAATCTCCTTGTAGGGGAGCCTGTCCCTGTGCAGTTTGGAAATGGATGCAGCATTTGGGGCGATTCCTGCAGTTCCATTTTCCTGGCTCTTCCCAGCTGAATCCCCTTGAATAAAGGCCTGATCTTGCCTACAACAGCTTTAGTAACAAACTGTCGGTTTTAGGTGGGATTGGCCCCTGAGCAAACAGTGTGCAGACCTTGGCAGCCATGGACAGGGCGAGGGTGGGCAGGAAACCCTGGCTGCTGCTCCTCTTAGTGTGGGGAGGCTGCAGCTGGGTGATTCGTTTTTACTTCCTGTTCCCAATGTGTTTGGGTCAAAAGTAGCGGTGTTTTTCCATATTAAGAAGTTTGGCTTCGTTCTGCTAGGCAGCAATAAATTTTACACCGTGCACCACGTATTTCTTATATTTCAGAGACACTTCATTGCTGCCTTTGACTTTTAATTTGGATGGTGAAACCTTTATTAGTGCTTTCTTTGTTGCACGACCTGCTTTTCAAGGAAAACAGAAAGCTTTTTCTTTTTTTCTCCTTTCCTTCTGTTTTGGAAAGAGCCTTTGAAATATCTCACAGGTCTGTAGCTGAGCAGAGGGAGGGAGCTGGCAGGTCTGTCTGCCATGCCTGTCTCCTCAGCAGGCTCGCAGGGAGATGGGGACACCTCAGCCTGCTTCTCTGCTCCTGGAGTTCATTGGGATGCTGGGACTCAATTCATTAGTGCTTGTGAAGTGTTTGGTAATGTTTTGGTGGAAGGTTCTGGGTCTGTGTGGTGGTGAGGTGTGGTTGTGCAATGCAGGACTGTGATGCTGGGAGGAGCCTGTGTGGGTTGATGGACCAGTTGTTAAAGTGGTCCTAAAGGCTGGAATGGTGAGCTGTAAAACATCCCCATGTCATCGATGGGAAATCCTGCCTGGTGAAGGACAAGCTCTGAGCCATGGCTGAGTGCTGGGCTGCTGCTGGGAGTTGTTCTCCAGAGCACCGAGTTAGTCCACAGCATGCAAAATGTTACCACAGGCCATAGGGTGCAAAACTAATGGAGAAGAAAGAATCAGGCTCTTTGTGCTCTTCCCTGGTTGGGCAGCAGAGGTGTTTGGATTTCTCTCCCCAAAATCTGGTCACAACTCTTAATCAATGCTGGTCACTCTTCTTAAGTTGCTCAGTTGTAGGATCTCCTACTCTGCAGCCAGCAAGTCAGGATGGATAAATCATTTTATGGCCATACCAGGTATCAGTGGGCTCCTTTCAAATATAGTCTGAACATTTTTATATAAATAGTAATAAGCAGTGCTGGCCCAGGGAGCTTGTATTGCATTCAGATACATTTCAGTGAAGTTATTTTTGAAGTACAAAAAAGAAAAAGTAGCATAGAGCCATCCGCAGGGTTACAGGTGGTTTATCCTCCTTTCTCTTAAGCCTCCAGATGCTGGAGTTGTAGCTGACTGAGGAAGTCAGAGTGCAGAGGTGTTTTGTGAAGCCTCCATGCCCTTAGACAGGCTGCCCAGGTTTTGGCACTGCCTTCTCCACCTTGTGTTTGCACTTTACTCCTGGATCCACAAACATATGCCTCCATTCCATGTACTCTGCTTGTTCCTCAGACCAAGTCCATCACCGATGAATTTGGCTTGACTAATTACTCAGTGAAGCACACAGACTTGGTGTGACAACCTCAGTGCCCTTCATTAAGCAGAGCCTCCGTAAAAGGAGCTAATGTTGGTGGTGTCCCAAGCGCCCAGGCGTGGTCTGGCTAATGAAGCAGCACCTTTCACAAGGTGCTTGAGGAAGCTGCACTTCAGGTCATGTAAATAAGGAAACCGGAGTGAGCTGCTCTCCTGCAGGATGAACAGCGAGCCCTTTCCCTCCTGCATCTCCGCAGTGAGGTGACACCTCCCCTGCTGCCTCTGGGTGCAACCAGCCTCTCCCCCTTGCTCACAAGTGTAGGCACTTTATCCCCCCTCCTCCCCGTGCCGGCGCTGCACACTGCCTATGACCAGTCTACCCAGGGCACCTCTCTTGGGTGGCTCTCTCACAGGATTGACCACCTTCAGCATGATTTTCATGGTCTGCAGAGCAGTGGGTTGAGTAGCTGTGGTCCACATTTCTTCTGAGACTGTGGAGATGAATATGGCATGTAGGGCAGATTCTGTATGAGGTTTTGTGAACCTTGCTGAAGGGAGAGACCTGCTGGGTTGGGGACTTTCCAGCTCTGGTGACTGTGTTGTAATATGACTCATCCACTAGCTTATGCTCAGGTACCAAGGCTGGAATGAGGATGCTGCTGCCAAACACCAAATTAATTCTGTGCCCTGTGTTAGGTGGAAGGTTATCCTTCTAACAAGACCTTGAGATCTATTAATAAGGTACAGGGAAGCTTCTCATGTGTTTAGTAACAGATTTATTTATTTTCTGTACAGTGCCACCCACTTGTTTTTCTGGAGATACCTGGATTTCTAAATTCAGCCCAGGTGCAGAGACTGTCGTAGATGCCCCTAGTTGGGTGGTGATACCATTTTGCATGCCAGCTTACATGATAAAGTTTTCCCCTAGGTCTTGGAACATCTTGTGGGGAATGTGTGGATTTAGGACAAGAGGTAGAAACCTCTTGACAATGGGGCATTGCCAAGGCAGAGCCATTGGCTGTTTGAGCTCCCAGGCTGTGTGCCCACTGCTCTTGGCTTCATGAGGAGCTAAGCCTTCTCCTTCATGCACTTTATATGTTTTTTGGCACTGAAAGGTGTGTTCTCTTTCCTCACTGCTGCTGTCCTCTTTCCTCTGCTTTGTCCTGAATGCTGGTCGTGGCTGAGGGAGAGGGGAGGAATGATACCTGGGCCAATGCAGCCTGTGCTTGGGGCAGCTGGAAAAGGTGGTGAAAGCTGAGCTGGAGGATGCCCAGTGCTGCAGGAGAGCGTCTGCATGGGTGAGGCTGAGTCAGTCTCTAGCAGCCTTTTGCAAGGTGCTGGGGTTTTTTGCTTTAGTAAAACACTCTAATAGTTATGTACTGATTTAATTAAAAAATGCTTAGAGTATCCATTGCATAAGGCCATGAGCTAAGGCAGGTGCCTTTTAAGAGCAGTAATTCCTTTTTTGAAACAGAAGGACTGGACAGTTGAGTTGCAGCGGCACTTTTCAGTTTCACACACTAGATTTCAGACACCTGCCCACTGATTCTGGTTTGGTAGGTTTGGGGATGTGTTGGCTTGACTTTCCAATGTAGGGACCGGGAGAGCAAGTGGGGAATGCCACAGTCCAGCCAAGCATGCCAGATTTGGGACTGACTGGCAGTGATTTGCAGGTTTTTTTGACATGAAGTTTCCTTTCTCTCAGTAAGATGTAGATTCAAACACTTGTGAGACGCTTTTTTAGCACAGTCATTCATGATGTTCAGCAGCAAACACGTGGCTGGTGACTTGCTTGTCTGATGGCTTTCTCTTGAGCATCCTCAGACACTTCTCTGTCAGTGTCATGATGACTGGGGAGAGGGATTTTACAGTTGAACTGGAAATTAAATTTCAAAAGGAGTTTTTTTCTCATGAAAATAAATCTGTGTTTGGCTTTATAGCTCTTACTGTGCTTCATCTTCAGTTTTCTGGTGCTGGCTGTAAAACCATTAAATTCCTAGTGGGGTGGTGCAGAGCAGTGTCTTCAGTTTGAATCTGAACAACAGTGAGGAGCAACTCGAATTTAAAATCAAGTTTTGGTCACCAGCAACAGACACTTTTTTGTTGGTCCCATGTGCCTGTGACACGTGCTGGTGTTGTGGCATGTTCCACACTGGCAAGTGCCAACTCCCTCTCCCTGGCAGAGCCCAGGGCTGAACATCACTTGTTCTGTCTGCAGGAGTGACACTACTACAGCACAAGTGAGACTTTCCCGTCGTCTGTTGATAGGCAAAGAACCCATTAGGATTGCAGAAACGTCTTGAGAGATTTATGCAGCAATTTTAAGCATCCTGTCTTCCTATTTTTTATTTATTTTTTTTTTAGGTTAAAGTAATGCTACAAATACTTTTTTTATAAGACTCCTAATACAACAAAACTGTCAAGGGAGACAGGTCTACTGTGGTGATTATTGTCCAAATATAATAACTTTGTGATAGGCAGAAAGTGAGTCTGACTACAAATGGGAGTGATTCTGTGAGGAAGGTAAAAAACCCTAATATTCTGAATAATGGAAGAATGAATTTAAATTCATTTAATGTCAGTAATCTTTGTATTATTAACCATAATCTGCTTCTGAGAAGCATACAGACGTGGCTTCTTTTTTTCCCCAGCTCTCTGTAGAACTGCATTAATAAGAACAGAGTGTTTCTCCTGACCTCTGCCTTTATACTTCGAGCTCCCAAGGGCACACATTTTTCTTCTGTATTTTTGGACAGTATCTGCAGGTAGTGAAAGCTGCCACAAATAAATAGCAAATCTGGGAGCACGTTATCATAGTCCCAGATCATTTAGCAAGGGGTTAATCCAACAAGGTGCTTACAGGAGAGTGAAACAAGGGCTGCAATCTGATATCCATTTGTGGGCGGTTTTAGGATGGTCTTGAATCTGTGTGTTGCCAAAGAGATTCTCAGCAGGGTGATCTTCGGAGGAAACTGAGTGTGAGAGGGTGCCAGCTGCTGTAGTTTTGGATGCACAACTTTCTGGATGGTTTACCAGAAGGGAGGTACAAATGCAATGGTATTGATGAATTTGATGCGGTATTGTTAGCTGGATTGTGGAGGTGAGGAGGCAAGACTGGCTTTAGGTTAGGATTGTTGTTTGGAGCTTTCAATGTGGGGAAGGAGTGCTGTGGCACATCCGACAGCTTGGACAGCTTCGGGTGGGAGGTTATCACGATCAGCCTCATGCATTTCCCTCTTCTGAGGGAGAGAGCTGCTGCACGCGAGCTCAGCTTTCTGTAGGAATGTGATGTTGCTCATCCTGGAGATCCAGGCAACCAAAACGAGAGAGAGAGAATTAAAGCATGAGATCTGCTTGCTTATGACCTGAATCCCCTAATCATAGCCCCGTGTAACTGAAGGTCTTAGGCTGGGTTGAGTAGAGGGCATCTCCACCCAAGAAAATGTACATCTGCTCTCCACATCGCAGAATTAGAGCTTGCTGCTGACGAAATACAGTTGTAAGAACCACAAACCTTGCCTTAAACCAGACCTGCTATTTGTGACATTGCTTCCCCTGTGGCAGGCACATGTTGAAGGCATGGTGAAGAGAGGTGTGTGCTACCTGAGCTCCCTGTCCTCAGGACACCTACCCTGGGTGCCAGGAAGTGTATCCTGGTGAGTCCATGCCTTTTGGAGCTGGTCCTTCATTTGATGGCTTGGATCAAAGCCTTGATTGTATGTAAGTGTTGTGATGCTACTTACTTACTGGGAAGTAACATTGAGGCAGTTCATGCAACAGGGTGGCCACTTTCACTGACCCTGTAATTTCCTTTTGCCTGTGGCTGTTTCTCCTAGGGTATCCCACTAATTCCAGGCCCGTGGTAATCCCATGCTTTTCAGCATGGTGTTCAGTTTATTCCAGGTTGTAAGACTGCAGCCAGTGATGTAACACTTGCATTTTTTTATCATGTATGTAGCTAAACTGAAAAATCAATTTTAAAAATAGGAAAGGAATTTATTCCATTTTGAGTGGCATCACTAAAGAAAAAGAAAAAAGAAAAAATTGTCAGCACATTTTTGGCATGGAGGTGAAGGGAAGAGCAAATTTTAATGGAAAGATACATAACTTGTTTATTTATTAGATGAGAAGTAGAGATGTTTCAGCTGAGGGATGGAGGAAAAAAGAAAAGGAAAAACAAGAAGGGAGGAAGTTTAATGCTCTTTGCCTTTTGTAAAGAAATGCTTCGGTTTTTCTTTTGAAGCAGTCTGGAAATTCAGGTTAGTCACTGTAAAGCTGAATAAATAATTAGTCTGAAAAGCACTGCCTGGCTTGCACACAGAGCAGGTAGAAAAATTAAAATACTTCATAAAAGGACTTTAAAAGCACCTTTGGCTCAAATCTGTGATACTGCAAACTGAGGGAGAACCTCTGATTTTTCTGTTACCCGAGGATCTGGCTTTTGGTTTTAATCTCTTCTTCTCTCCTTCCCCTCCTCCTCCCACGATATGAAAGGTGTGTTTGTATGGAGGATTTCTTGCAGCGCATATTCAAGGACTGTTTCAGAGTTCAGACAATTTGATCCAAAGTCTCTTCCTAGCCTTGATGGAGTTTTGCTTTTACAGCTCCTGTGAATTAGGAGAGTATTGGTTCAGCATCGTGTCAAATACAGATAATTGGGGTTTCAAACATCGCCCACAAACACTTAACAAAGCACTGTGCAAATGTTTTTGAGAGTTAAAACCTGCATTGTTGCCTGAAGGTTGAATCCACAGGTAGCTGCCTTCTTGGAATAAGCAGATAACAAATTAGCTACTAATACCTTATTTGTGGTTTGATATTCCCACTGCTGCTACTGATATGTGAGGTTTTTGAGTCACGAGGTGGATTGCAGGAGCTGGATCCTCAGTGTTGATACCCTGTTTGTGTGGTGTGTTTGGGCAAGACAGCATAAGCTGTTGTCCATCCATCTCTAGCCTGTACCTCCTGCATATTGGCCACATGGGGTGGGGACAGCAGGGACCAGGCCACGTGTGGCAAAATGGAGGAGCCAGCTTGCTCTTTGACCATACCATTGCAGCAGGTCACTGAGCTGTGCCTGGTAAGGTGCTGTGGTATCTGGTTGAAGTCCTTTGTGTTCACTTGGTGTCCTGACTCGTGTTTCGGACAAAAGATGAATAAATGCTCAAGGCCAGGTTGGATAGGGCTTTGAGCAACCTGTTTTAGTGGAAGGTATTCCTGCCCATGACAGAGGCATTGGAAAGAAATGATTTTTAAGGTTGGTTTCATCCCCATTCTAACCTTTAGAGGAAGCTGGATATACCAGACTTGGCTATGGTTTAGGTGTGAAGCCAGAGCTGCTTCTGAGGAAACTTTGGGGACCGTTGATTTAAGGTTCATGTCCTGTTGGGTGAGCTGTAGGGTAAGTATTCAACTTTCAGAAAGTATTGTGTGTTTTGTTTGCTTTTTGGCTTTTGAACATGTGTGGTTTTTAAGAACAATCAGTTCTGAGGGAGCCTCCTGTCAATAATTGTTGGTATTTGTGTAGGGTGATCAAAAGAGTCTCTGCAAGCTGAAGGGGAGACAGCACACAGACCCACATTGGAGTTGCTGTGTGTTCGCTGTGCCCTTAAGGTGTAGGATTAAGCTTGCAGAAAAGGAACGAGGTCAGGTCTAGACCAAGAAGTAGACTCTGGAATCCAGCCAGGAGTGTAAGGTTTTTTCCCTGTAACAGCATCCTAGATGTGGCAGTTGTGTTGACTTAGCCGAAATGAGGCTGACATCTGTAGGTCAGGGCTGATTAAAAGGGAAGGAGGGTGGAGAATAGCTCTGCGGAGTAAAGAGGATTTAAAGATAACAGTGGGGGGAGATGTGTGGCCCTTACTTGCAGAATTTTGAGTTGGCCGTGGGAATCTCACTCTGCCTGGGAGCAGGGACCTCCTGGTCCCTGAGTTCTCTGTGGGCCCCAGGACATTGTGGCTGCTGCTCCAGTTCATGGGAGTCTTCTGACTGATCCCTTCCCCCCGAGTCTGCCTTTTTGGATAGAAGTTTGACTTAAGCTTTCCTCTTCTGCTGTTCAAGGGAAGCCTCCCACACAAGCCTCTGGCTTGGTGTAAAACCCTACTGTGATGACAACACCAACCCCTCACTTTGTTGTGTTGGAGGGTTAAGTGTCTGGGTCTCCTGCTTGGTGCAGATGAAAGGTGCTGTATTGCTGAGCTGTGCTGTATGCTGGAGCATTATGTGCTGGAAGCTGCTTCAGAAAATGTTTCTGTGCTCCTTTTGACCTCCTTTGTGTCTTCCTGCCCAAATTCAGTTGTGCTGGTAGCTGAGGATGTTGGAGGCTGTCTCTTTTTTGAGAGAGAAGGAAAGAGGAGGGTGATGGCACTTCAGAAGCACTAACCCCATACTTTGGTAGAACAGCATATTGTGCCCAAAATTGTTCTTCATGGTCATTAGCTGCTGGTTACACATTAAGTATGTTGCTTTCAGAATTGCTCTGACACCAGAGTTCTCTGCCCTATGGGATGGGTGAGGTGACACTGCAAACAGTATTATGAAGGAACACACCACCTCCAGGGTCAGGAATGTGATTTATCTGTACTTCTTGCCTGGAGACCTTCAGGAGCTGGTCTGCTGTTCAGATTTTTTTTCCACAATGACTCCTTTCAGCCTTTCAGAAAAAATGGCTGATTTGATTAGATGAACATTTCTGTGGTATAAATCAGAAAGGAAGAGGGTGCTTAGCTTCTTTCTGAAGCAGGAGTTTTAGTTTCCAAATGAAAAACTTTCTTAGCATGATAAAAATAGAGAATTACTTTATGGGGAAAGTACTTGCTTCCCTCCTGGCTCTGCTGGGCAGCCTTCAGCCAGGAGGAAGTGGGGAAATTACCCTCAGCTCCCTTGGACCACAACCAGTCCTAGTGGTTTTCCAGTGAAGTAACTGGAGTTACACCAGAGCTGTGCTGTAGCTCTTCAAAGTTAAGGGATAAATGACTCCATATGAAAATTGAATTTTAAATCCTGCCAGGCATGATGTCCCTCCCTGTAGGACCTGCAACCCTGCAGTGTGGCACTGCATCAGGAAGCACAGGCCACGTGAATGGTGAGATTCATCACGTTGGGGTGCTCAGTCCAGCTAAACAGCACGGATAGCTGTGATCACCACTCACGTCAGTCAGTTAATAACTTTTATATTTGGAGAAATAACTGCATAAGTAGCAGTGGCTTTGCATAGAATTCTGGGCCTCTCTGTTGGGGGACGGGCAACTATTTGATGATTTTGTAGAAAATAAATCATCTTGGCCTTTATTCTGGTCCCTAAATTCATTTTCAACTGTGACAAGAGCCAGGATTTAAGCCTGGGTTTCCCCAAGTAAAATGCAGTTAATTAGCCCACTCCATCATGAAGCCTTCTCTGTTAACAAAGGCAGTATACTCAGCCAGACAGCTCTTGCTCACAAGTGATGCTCACCTTTTGTATGGCAGAGTGTGCTTGCTCAGAGCCTGGAGTCCTTGTTTGCATCCCTTTTCAGCAGTGCTTCTTTAACCCCTCTGTGCAGCCCCATTGTAGTGCTGCCTGTCTCCAGTTGAGAGACTGCTGGCACCAGGATGTGTTTAA
This sequence comes from Anomalospiza imberbis, assembly GCF_031753505.1. Classification (NCBI taxonomy): domain Eukaryota; kingdom Metazoa; phylum Chordata; class Aves; order Passeriformes; family Viduidae; genus Anomalospiza; species Anomalospiza imberbis. Next base: position 7,599,098 of record NC_089694.1, read on the forward strand.
GTTTGAATGATGGTTTGTATTACTGGTAGTGGCTGTGGAGTTTTACCAAGGTCAGAGGCTGCTGCAGGGTAAAGGGGAAGAGGGTTTCTACCCCGAGGAGCTTGTAGCCCTCAGGGTGATGTGACATTAGTGTTATTAGCTGTAAATTGTGAATGGGGTTCAAGCAGTGTTGCGGGCAAACTGAGACAGTTGAAACAGCTTGATTTCTGAGCTGGAAGAAGGATGTATGATCCATTGTCTGAGGTCCTGTTCTCACCCAGACCAGATCTCCTCACACTGATAAGCTGGAGCTCAGCACCAAATGCTGCTGTGGTGGATCAGGTGTGGGGAAATAAACCAGCAAGGTTGCTGGGGGATTGTGCTGCACTGCTCCTGGCAGATCAGGGGATGTGTTAGACATTTTTGTTTCTCATCTCCCCACTGATTTGGGTTCAGAGGCTGGGGTGAGGCAGGGTGCTTCCTGAGCAGGGCAGGCTGTTGACAAGTTTTCCTAACTGGTCACTGACCTCAGGTAGATAATTTAATTCTGTTCTTCTGCAAAGGAGTTGCTTGGGTTAAATGTCAAGAACTTTGAGTTTTGCAGTATCATGATATCGTACAGTTTCAAAATACTATTTTTCTTCCTTGTGTGAATATCTAAATTTGACTGTTGCAACTACAGTGTTACAGGATTTAGTAAACTGGGGAGAGGGACAATCCTTAGTTTAGGTATGACTGTTGGCTGTAGTCTGTAAAAATGTATCTGCAATTTAAAAAACATAGGGAATTATTTTCAGATCCTGTAATATATTTAAATGGAGGCTCTTCAGTATTTGGCTGCTTCCTGAAGACTGCACTCACCGATATTGTAATCCAGAGCCTCTGTGTGCAGGCAGTGCCATGTGGTTGAATGCAATCCTTGCACAAAAAATCATCTGTATGTAGATACTAGAATGTGAACAGTGATGTCTATGTGAGTGGATAGCAGGTCACGACCCCCTGAAAATAGAAACATATTGATGTTGTTAGCAAAAGCTGTGGAGCATGTTTTCCTTGAAAATTGTTATTCAATGTTGTTCTTGCTGTCTTTTGAATTAAACATACTGTAAGAGTTGGTTTGCTGGAATTTTGACTGTTCTGGAGCACTGGATATTGGGTAGTTATTATTAACAGCCAGAGAAGGTAGCATGACCTACTGAACAGACAGCAAGATGCATAGACACTAGCAGCAGGGAAATCTAAGACAACGCATGGAAAAATATGTACAAGGTAAAACTTGCGCAGCCAGCCCTTATGCAGCAAATAAAGCAAGGTCTTGCTGACCTTGGCAGCTGTACAGGGCAGTCTTTGCATAAGAATGACTTGTGCTTAATATGCTGGAGAAATTATTCAGGGACAAATATTCCTGTTTTCCGCAGTACTGGGGACAATGTCATCTTCCATCTCCAGTCGCAACACAAACACAAATACATTGCAGACGGGGTACAAGGAGGACCTGACCCTCCTCAAGCACAGCCAGTTCTGCTTCCCATGACCTAGGGAAAGAGATTTGGTACTGTCCTCCTGGCAAAGCTGGAATCCAGTGCCTTAGAGCAGCCACCTTTGAGACTGGCAGTGGCTGGATAAAAAGGCGGCATGATGGGTGTCTTCCTTAATTAGTCTGTGCAGTTTGTGTCTGCTAATAAGAGATCTGCTAGACTCGGAGATCAGAGGGGCACTTTGCTCTTGCTGTTGTGCCATTTGGAGGCAAACAGTGGGGCTAGACCTGCAGGCTGGTTAAATGGCAGGATATACCGAGCCAGTCAGGCATTTCCTGTGGCCCAGGGCTTGCATGCAGCTCTTGGGCAGGCCAAGCCCAAGCTCCACTGTTTGGCGTGAGCAGGAATTACAGTGGAGCCTATACTTGGTGAGTCCCTGCTTCAGAGCCCTCCAGCCAAGGTGGGAGTGGGACAGGGGGATGCTGAGCTGGCTGGAGTCTTTGCTCCCCACGTCCCGGGGCCAGGCAAGTCCCTGTGCCACCACCATGGCCAGGTCTGTACCACATCTCCTCCGGTGGTGTTGCTTAGTAAACTTTGCTACTTACTGACTACTGCTGTTTCTCACGACTGTTTCCTTTTTCTTCCTCTTCTACTGGATAGATCAGCCCTGTAAATGTCCATATTTAAGAGCAAAGCTGTCTTGAGGGTTGGCAGAGCAGGGTCTGCAAGGTCTCTCTATCAGGGGAGGGCCAGAGATGGTGTTTGTTGATATCGATCATGGGAAACGTAATTAATGCGGGTATAAAGTGTTAAATGCTAAATTAAAATGTGAGATTTAAAGGCAGTCAATAGATCAATTCTGAGGCTGGGATGAAATGCTCAGACTTTCAAACAATAATCAGATTTCCGATAAAATCTCACTGTGTGTAATTAGAGGGGTTGAAATACTAAATCAGGTGTTAAGGGAGTGATATTTAGATTATGTTGAAAGAACAAAGATCCAGAAAAAAGAGCCCTCCTGTCTGCAGGCAGAGCTCAGGCTGGGCAGAAATAGTGTGGAACTTGGGGGATGTGCTGATCTAGCAATGAAAACTGCCAAGAGAGGAGAATGATGGGAAAACTGCAGAAATCTAGAATGCTGAACATGTGCATAGATGGAAACAAGACCACTTGGACCTCATAGCTGTCTTGTAGTCTGATAACACTTCTAAGACCTTGGTCCATCCATATGCACAGATGTCTACATCTGATGTGGTCTTGGTGAGCCTTCCAGAGGAGTGAGGACAATGTGTTAAAACCAACCCCAGCAGGAAGTACTGCCATAAAAAACGCTTCCCGAGAGTTAAAAATACTAATTCCCAACTGCCACCACATTTCAGTGGTATTCCAGCTAGAAAATAAGAGCAAAGACATGCAGTTGATATTTTGTTAAGGGTAATAACTTACGGAGAGGGGCAAAGTTAGGTTCAGTGTCCTAGGGCACATGGCATTTCCAGAACATTTCTTTGAAATTTATATTTTGCTCTATAATCCATAAAGTAAGCAGAAAAGAGTCCAGAGTAGCCAGCTCTCTAGTTTAACTGGCCTATGACTAATGGTACCAAATAAGTTCTGCTTTAGGAGCAGCATCAGGCTTTGCTCTTCCAGCCATCCTAATTTTCTGATGCTGTGAGCTGTGCAGGAGGCTGCAGGAAACATCCATTCCCTGAATATGTATCTTTGCTTTCATCCCTAAAAGGATAATTTAGAATATGGGACAGACGTAGTATTTACTGTGGGCACTGCACCTGTCAGGGTAACATTACTATGGGATGGAGGGTAAAAACCACTTCTCTGCTAGATAAAATGGATAAACTGGCTCATTAGCTCTGGGCACTTACTTGCTAACCTTGTCTTGTACCTGTGATGTGATTATTTGTGAAGATATAGCTGTAAGGCTCTCCAAAGCCTTGAAAGATGCAGGTTTTAAGAGTCCCTTCTTATTTTGTTTTATAATCCTGGTGCAGCCTCTGCTGTGCAGTTCCAGAGGTTGAGATGCTGTCCATGGATGTGATGTAACCCCACCCAGCTGGTCATCAGTGTCTTGGAAATGCTTTGTGGTTGTTATTGCTTAACTGCAAGCCCTGCTTTAACCATGGGTTGAGCCAGGCTCCTGCTCACCTTGCTCCTTGCAGAGCAGAGGGTGAAGAGTGAATAGGGTGGTTTCAGCAGTGGAGATCTCTTTTGAGCTTTTAAATAAAGGTCTCTAAAATTTCCACCTTGGTGTGGCTGGGCTGAGGTAACCTGATCTTTGGAAAAGTGCCTTTGTGCTGTAGTTTACGGAAGGGCTTCTTGATTAACAAAGACTGAATGCGGGTTAGTTAAACTGTAGCCATTGTATTCAAGGTCACTGTTAATTTTTTTAATTGCAAGCTTTCTCCCAAGTCCAGGGTTGGAAATGAGACTTGTTGTGTCAAGCTCCAAGCAAGGGTTGGAAATTGTGGCATTTCATCCTGCAATTACTCTGTTTCACTCTGCCCCTTCCCTTTATCTAACAGGAAAATAAGCTTTGTAAAGCACTGTACATAGATTTTAAGTTCATTGCTGATATTAGAAGCCCCAGAAAGCATGTGTCTCTGGGAAGAGACTGAAGCTCATTCTGTGGCATATCATAAAGCCAGCCAGGGGAAGGGCAGGGACATCACAAGGGCACGCCTGTGGCTAGGGACTTATAGGAGGTTTTTCCCTTCACATGAATCATAGTGGAGCTCTGGAGGTCCTTGCCAAAAGGTCTTGTGGGCACATGAAGCTTTTCAAAAGTGCTGCAGAGACTGGGCAAGCACTAAGCAAGGAGCTGGATGGGGGATAGTGAGCAGGGAAACAGTGGCATGCTTAGGGAGTCCTCAGAAGGAGTGGGAGGCTGGAGCACCAGGGTGGGAGATTGTGCACGTCTGCTGTGCTGTCCTGGGCGTCCATGGGGGCTGCTGGATCGTTTTCCCCAGCTGTAGCCCAGCTCCACATTCCTCCACACTCCTGCTGCTCCTGCCTTCTTTGCCCACACCTGCCTGTGGACAGGAGCAGAGGGAGGACCCACAAACAGCACACCACTCTGAAACATGATGTTTGAGGGCTTACATGCTGGAGGGGAAGTCCAGCCTCTCATGACTCCCTGTCAAGGAGCATTTTCTTGCCCTCCCTGAACCATTTCTGGGGTTCTGGTTCCAGTCTTCTGGGTTGTTTCCACTTACATTTTCAGCACAAGTAGGAAGCCTGCAGCACTTGATAGCACAGGAAAGGGTGAAAGAGTGCTTTATGCCTGGTCCTGCAGACTTTTCCCCTAACGAGTTTTTCCCTTACTCCTTTCCTAGACAGAATATCAGGAAGCAGAACAGAGATTCTAGTCTCTGGTCTTCTCAGATGCCTCAATGTCCCCTAAATAATACTCTCCTGGGTTAATGCTGTCCTTGCACGTTTTTAAGGTGAAACTCCTCGCAGTCTCATTCCTAGCAGGCAGAGTTGGCTGCTCCTGCACTTGAGCTCTGGTGATCCTGGCAGAGCAGTGTCTGCATGGTGCGTGTGGCGAGTCCCAGTTCTGTTTTTTGTGACCTGAATGCATGGAACAGCTTGTTCTCTGCTGTCTGTTAACCCTTGGAACGCCACTTCCTCTAATGCTCCTTCATTCTGCATTGGCAGTGCTCAGCAGGGTCAGCTCTGCGCTTGGGGTTTGAGGGCAGAGCCTGCGAGGGAGTTAATTGCTGAGTGATGATGGCTCTCTCCAGCTGAAGGTCTGCTCCCATGAGCTATTTAAGCCTCTGTTTCTTGTATCTCTGTGCCAATCAGATTAGCTGATGCCAGGAAACAGACCACGGCCTGCTTGCTCTTGAATGCACCCTTTTTCCTCCTTACCTGTTTATCCCAGTCAAACCCCTTTCCGTTCTGCCTCAGTTCTTTAATTTAGCTTTGTTCCTTCCTTTTCATTTTCACAGCCTTACTCTGGCCCATCTTGTCTCCCTGAGGCTGCCTCTCTGGGTTTTGACATCCAGCCTTAACAACAGTCAGTCCTGTTTCCTGTCATAGTCATGACTGCTCTCTTTGCAGAGCCATGTGCCCCTCTGTACGTCTGCATTGAGCTTTTCTTGCACTTGATTCCCTCCATGTTTACCCTGTTGTAACTTGGATTCCCTTTAAATTGCAGTAGAGAGATCCACAGGTCAGTGGAACTGCTGAAGGGGCTCATCTTCCCAGGAAAGAAAGGGGATCCGGTTGGGTAGGGGATTGTGGCTGAGAACTGCCCCTCAGCCATTGCCCAGGGCTGCTGCCACCCCACTGGCTGTGCACCCCAGGCATCACTCTGCTCTTCTCCCAGCTGCACCCCTCCACTCATTCACTGATTTTGGCAAGGGATTCGTTGTTGCAAAAAAAAAAAAAAAAAAAAAAAAAAAAAGCTCTAAACCCCCTCAGTCTCACAGGACCAAGAGTTCCAGCCTGGCCCTCTGTGCCAAAACAGGCCCATCCCCTGCCTCTTGTGAGGCCCCACCTTTATCCTTCTTCTAAAAATAAAACGCAATGACATTCCTTCCTAGTTACTCTGTTCTCTTATTCTGACCTCATTAGACTTTCCCAATAGAAAATTTCATTGAACTCCTCTCTTAGTGTTGAAAACAAACAAGACCATTGAACTTCCTCTGGAAAAAATGCATCTATATAACAGGGAATTGCAGGGAGCCAAATTTCCACTGCTGAGTTTGTGCTGTACACATATGTTCCCTCGTATGCGTTTAGTAAACAAAGTTGTCTTCACACTAAGAAGAATTTAAAACAATTTATCCTTTATATCTGATTTTCCTCCCTTGTTGGAAAAAGATTCCTTCTGTAATATTATAAGGAGCAAAGTACTGTTAGCTGGGGTTGCAAGAAAAGCCTCTTTTTCCCGACCTCCTGAGCTAAATATATTTTGAGGCTTATGTATGTGCATGTACATAGGAGTGATAGCCAGGTGATGGATTGCTAAGCCACATCATAAATTCAGTTTGTTGGACACCTCTGATTACCTCCTCTGCACTCTGCCCGTAATCGTTCTCCTTCAAACATCCTTCTAATGTTCTTAACAGCAGCCAATTAAAACAAAGACTTCACTTGCCATCTATCCCCTCTTCCCTCTGCCATCACCCAAGCTCCTTCTCTTGGGTGGGGGGACAGAATTGCATTAATGGATAGTGGTTCAGTGTGTGTGCTCAAGGTTTAATGGAATATATCCCTATGTGGGATTTTTTTTTCCCAACTTCTTAAAAATTCAGCTTGGACAGACACCCAGCCAGGCAGGGGTGGGTGCTGTGCATTTGCATGTGGCTGGGGGCTGTGGGCTGGTGGCAGGAAGAGTGGGGCACATGGAAGACCCTGTTCATCTGTACATCTTCTCACCTTCTTGGGCTCCTGGTTTTGATTCAGAGGTTTCATGCTGATTCAGATGCTTTCTGAAGAAAAGCATGCCAATGGGCATTAAGGGGGAAATTGGAAATAATTCAGGTCAGTAAGATTTCCAAGGGGAGAGGAGTTACAGGTTGTGGTGTTACAGATGCAGGAGGGTAATGAGATAATTGAAGATCTGAGGATTTCAGTTGGTGTCAATGACTCAGGCATGTCAGGGAAAACACATGATATTCAGTCCCTGAAAAGTTGATTCATCCACCTGGCAATGAGATAAAGAGTAATGAATAACAGATTTTGGGGTGCATGGAAGGCAGGAGAGGCCAACACACTCTGAATGGCTTAGAAAGTGCCTCAAGGGTGTTTCTGACTTCCTCATGCCTTTTTTAGGGCTTAGCTGTGCTGGCTTCTCTCTGCATGCACCCCTAAATCCTGTTTCCCACAGGGGCACTGGACAGAGAGTAGAGTGGGTGGTGCTTGGTGCTAAGATATGCTGCCAGAACGAGCCCTTACACCTTTAGGTGCCTTTTGGTTTGGCTGCTCCCCTGTAAGTATGACAGCTTTGCCTCCCTTGCACACTGGGAGGGCGTTTACTGCTGTGCAAGCAGGATTGGAATTGTTGGACGTGCCTTTCATCCTGTTGCAGCCTGCTGGATTAATGGGGCAGATCTCTTTGCATGTGCATGCTTTCTGGTCTTTCTCCTCTATGCTGCATCATTCTGTAATGGCTGTGGGGTCTGAAACAGATCTGTTCATCTGGTGCTTGTGCAGCCTTTACCGCAGCAGTTTCTTAATGCCTGATTGCAGTTCCTGCCAGATATCACTGAGAGGTGGGGAAGTAACAACCCCCGTTTGCAGAGGGATGAAGTGACTTGTCACTTGTGGCACCAGTGGCTGCAGCAGTGTTTGAGCCCCTGTTTCCAGGGCCCCAGTCTGACACAACTAGAACATCTTTCCTGTCAAAATGATGACTGTGCAACGATAATGCCTTTGGGGTTTGGGACTAGGCTGGTCTGGATTTTCACTGGTATGTGGAAGATATGATCTCAGTTGTCACTATGTTTGGTTTTCCTGCTTTCCTATATGTTCTAACTTATTTATTTTAATTCTGAAAGAAAATATTGTAAATACATTGGATGCTTTTGTTACCAGCCTTTCAGTCTCCTTCTGTCATTGCATATTTGATTTGCAACCTGAGGATGCTGTTAGAGGTTTGAGTTGAGAAATAAGTCAAGGCTTTACTTTTCTCAAGTCCTGAATTGTTTGTCAAATGTATTTTGAGTACCTTTGTTCTCACGAATTCCCTTCCATGTAGCCCATAAATGATAGGTGTTTTCCCTATTGTGCATGAGTCCTCATTTTTAACACATCATGTAACTCAGATGGACTCGAATGTAGGAGCACAAAGACTTTGGAGGCCTGCCCTGTGCGAAGGGGAAAATTACTGTCTGGCCCAGAGCGGTGGCTTTGTGATGACAGCATTGTGTTCTGGTGTGCTGTGTTTGTACCAAACTGGTTTGCTGCCAAGTTACTTATGGCTTATCCAAGCGCTCAGTACAAAGAATGTTAAAAGAAAAACTTTTTTTGTTTTCTCTGAATTCTTCCAGCTGAGAAAGAATTCAAACCACAGTCCAAATGCTGTCTCCTCTTTCTGCAGGCCTGTGGTGACCAGGTAGGGCAGTTAACACTGAAGTGCCTTCAGCTGTAGTGTTTGTGTAGAAGCATGTATGTGCTTATAGAAGATATAATATGGGACCTGCTGGGAAAGTGCCTTTTTGTTGGAGAAAAACCTGTCCTTTGAGTAGAAGGCTCTGTGATTGAGAAGTCTGGAGTGGGAGTTTTCCAGGCACAAGTACGTGTGCCTGGGCAGAGGTACCTATGAAGCACCAGACCTGGTCTCCTCTGTATATAGAACACATCTGATACCTCCTGAAAGTTCCAGGCTGCCTCTGCAGCACAGTGAATGGCTGAGCTGGGCTCCTGTTTCTGTTTTTCTCCTGCCTGACAGAGTATTTTGCTTGTCTTGAAGGCTAGAGTCATGCTTGGAGCTTAGGAGATACCTGTGGGTCATCCTGTCAGCAGAATCCCGGGAAGGGCAGTTGGGTAAAAGCATTCCCTCCCCTCAGCTGTCCCAAACGCATGCAGACACGTACCTGATTGGCAGGGACCTTGTGGGTTGCTTGAACACTGAGTAGGATAATCAGGTAGATTGTGGGATACGTCTGCTTGATCCTATTTCTTACGATTACGTGGTGGGGAACAAGCCTTAATGAGCCTTGGCCTTTCCTGTCTCCTCTGTAAATTTGTTTGACTCAATTGAGCTCTCTTTGTGTGAGACAGCTCTCTTTGTGCTTGGATATGGAAGCATCCACCTCTGAAGCTGGCTGTGCTTTGAGACGGGGTTTGGATTAGCTGACCTCCAAAGATCCCTGCCAACTATTTTTTTTCCCTTTTCTTTTGTGTTTGCAGCTGGTGTAATTGTGGTCCTAACCCCTCCCAAGCGGTGCTGGCACTGGAGAGGATTTTAGCACTGTTTCACAGCAAGTGCAGTAGCTGCTTCTGCACTGCAGAGGAAAGGCTCCTTTCGGGTCAGCCACCCCGCTGTAAGGCTGGTCCCTGGCCCTCGGCACCGGGAAGTTGCCTCATGTAGGAGGCCAGAAGGGATTTGCCAGGCAGGTCCTAATAGAAGGGAGAATCCTTCTCCATGTGTCTCTTACTGGTGATGGCTTTAGTCAAGCAAAACTTCCACTTGGCTGCCTGATCAGCAGAGCATCCCCCAGATCCCAGAGGGGTGGGATGACAGGGGGTCACTATCACTCCTAGCTGGAGTAGGAAAGGGGTCTTGACCTCTAACTGGTTCCAAATAAGCTGATGGCAGAAAATCAAAAGCCCAAAAGAACAGATATGTACACGTGTGGTTATTCTAACAACAAATCCATTTAGTGAAAGAGGGGGAAGTTCCCTTTGAAGCACCGCAATGCATGCTGCCCTGGAACACCCTATGGAAAGGTTTTGTTCTGCCAAGGCACGTGTGTGGGTCCAGCACAGCAGATTCTGTGACTTTGTTCAAAGACAAACAAATAAACAAAAAAGCTCCTTAAACGGCAATGTTTTTGTAGTGCATTTTTAGCTTAGAAATCCCCAGCAGATAGTGAGAAATAACTCCCAGCCGTTTGCCTGTGGAAGCATTTTGGAATTAATCCTGTAGGGAGTGAAGGGGAGAGGAGTTCCCTGAACTTGGGTGGACAAGAACAGCTGAAGGTTCAGGAAGAAGGAAAACAGACTGAAGATTTCAGATGGCTGAGGGAATAGGAGCACCATAGTGCACATTGAAGAATGGTAGATTTCAAAAACAAAGGGATTTTTTCCATACTTCCTTAAACTCAGCATTAATTTTTCCTGTGATTGTTTGCTTCAGGGTCTAAGTGTGGAGAATTGCATGTACACAAGGGAGGATAAAGTTCCCTGCATTTGCACATTCTTTTTCTCTGCAGTGAAGGGCTTCCTTCCCTCATGCTACTTTATTTTGCATATTTTCCTTCCCCCCTGCCCCCTTTGTTTTTTTCAGCTGCCCACCTCTGAATGTAAGAGAGGTGCTGAGGTTGTGTCAGGGCAGCTAAGAGCAGTGGGAAGCACCCAGAGGCCAGTGATGCTTGATCCATTTTCCCAAGGACACTGGCACTGCTGGCCCTGCAGAACTCCACAGCCATCTCCCAGGGTGCCGTAAATCCAGGAGTTCAGCAAGGCTGGCGAGCCTCTGAAGAGATGGGGTGCAGTATGTACAGCCTTCCCCACTGATGGGCAGGAGGGTGTTCCTTGTGCTGCTCTGTCCACAGAGGTCATTTCCAGTGATGGCCACTCTCCAAAGTTGCCCTAAGCCAGCAGAATTGAGAGAGGAAAGAAGGACAAATGAGGAAAGAAGGAAAGAAGGACAAATGTTAGTGGTTCCTTCAGCACAGATTTATGTAGTACCTGCATGCCCAAACATCGAACCTGTCACTTCTGTAGTGGGTTCATGTCCTGAAAATGAGGCTTTTCCATTGCAGCAGCACTGGGGGGTTGTTTTGCTTGTGTGGGTTTATTATTTGTCTGGGTTCTGCCATCCTGTTCTGAACAGACGGCACTCGGAGCTGAGTTGACTTTCTGGCACGCGGTGTGACCCCTGGTGATTCACGGCCAACATCTGTGATTAGACCTTGAACAGAAACTTTTCATGCATGCCCATGGTAGAGGAAACTTGCTCTTTTTCTGAGTAACTGGTAGAAGGACAAAAGGAGGTTTATTTTCTTTTAGCTGTAAAGGTCTACCTTAAATTAAGTAAACTGTTCCCTGAGGGAGAAAGTGTCCAGGTACAGAATGTTCACAAAGGAAATATTCAAAGTGTCTGCTGTGTCCCTGAAGTGTTTGTTTTAAAGTATGAGGGCCAGAGCAAAAAATAGAAGATTATTTTCTAATTTGAAAGCAAAAATACCTCGTGCAGGTGACAGAAAATAAATTGACCTTCTTTGGTCTTGACGCTGGAGCCCATTAAGTGCACAGGTGCTGAGGAGCCCTGGAGAAGCTGCCATTGCCGGGATGGCTCGGGTCCCAGTGCACAGCCCGCGAGCGCGGGGGGCAGGAACCAGCCCGTGTCCGAGGCAGCCCCGCTGTGTGCAAACTGTCACTGTTCCACCAGCAAAGGAACAGTGTCTGTGGGAATCTGAACACTGCTGTGCTTTATGTGAGGTAGGGTAAGAGCATTGTCATTGGTGCTTCAGCAACGGAGGATCCATGCCTGGACTTTTTGGGGGTTATTTTTGTGGTTTCTTTGGCTGTCGTGAAGCAGCACTTCTGCATAAGTCCCAGGTAAAGCCTTGTGAGCCAATGGTGACAGCACCTAACTTGTCATGGGCTTTTCTGAGGCCCAAAATTAACTTCTCTAATGTCAGCCAACTCAACTAATGCCACTGTGTTACTGGTTTGGTGGATCCTAGGTGAAGATATTTTAACTTTTTTGTTTCCCCTCCTCACTGACTTGGCAAGCTGCCCACAAATGTGCATTATCTTAACTCATGCATCACTGTCAATAAATGTAACAGTAGAATGCTTTTCAGTAAAACCTTGCCTTTGACTATAAATTTTTGGTTCCTTTGATAAGCAAGGATATAGTTTCATGTGTTTTTTACTACTTGCTGTGAAAGTGGAAGAGAAAAGAAGGCTATTGGATGGGTGGTGGTTTTCTCCACAGACTTTTCTTTCTCTTTCAGAACAAAATAGTTCAGTGCGCTATTTTCATTGCTCCTATTTCTCTTTCCCTTGCAGTGTTTCCAGGAACACTGTGTTTATTTGGAAGATTGTTTGATAATAGAAACATCTCACTACTGTTTGGGTGAGGAGCTCCCTATTCTGGCTTATCAGGGATGTGCTGGTAGGCACACCAAGCTCTTCCATACTCATTAAGGTGCAATAAAAAGCCCAAGTTACAGAATCATCTCAAAGGTGCAAGGACTGATGAGGGAGTGTGGCATTTGCACTGCTGGCTGAATTTAGTGCTTTGAGGAAAGCCCATAGACAAAAGTATTTTTTGGACTCTGACAGGATCTAGACACTCGGTGAACATTAATAGCAATATTTAGTTTTAGTGGAGTTGGTATAAAATTGGAGGTCTTGATTTTGCAAGCACAATTTCTCTATTGCTGTGCCTTGAGGGCATCCATCCATCCATCCATGATGGGTCTGAGCTTTCATTCACCATAACTTGCAAAACTAGGTAAAGCACACTGCAGCCTGGCAGTGTAGGGCTGAGCTTGGACTAGGAGAGCCAGTCCTCAGTTCCATGGTTCATGCTGGTGGTTTGAGTGGAAAAAGAGCATGGACAGCATCGCATATGATAAAAAACGGGCATGGCTGGAACTTAACCTTGGGAAAACTCCAGTGTATCTGCAGTATCCCTACTCCTCTTCAGGCAAAGGGAATAGCTGCTGTTCTTACTCACTGGACTGTGAGTTAGGGCAACAGCACTTCTGTTTCTCAACTGAGCAGCAGTTGTGACCCAGAAATCCTTGAAAACCAGTAAATGAGGAACCCACCTTGGCACTTCTACGGAGTCATTTTCTCTTAAAAAAAATAAAAAAGAAGAAAAAAATCTCTTTTAAATAGCATAATTTACACTTGGGAGCTGCTCAAATCCATCCTGTCACATAAATTACCATTTCTGAACTCGGCTGTCAGGAAGTGTCCTCACAAGTTGACATCCATGGGGGCTGTCAGTGGAAGGGGATCAGTTTCGTGGCAAGCAGGAGGAATTCAAGCGTCAAGTGAAATACGCTTGTCCTCATGTTACCTCAAGCGGCCAGGGCATCTTAGTCCCGCCAGAGGCGAGCCCTGGTGTGACCCTTGCTCCTCAGACTGCCCTTGTTCCCCTGCACTTCGGTAGCTGTAAGGCTGGGGCTGACATCTGGAGCAAGCCCCAACCTCCTGCAGCTCAGGCAATTAGAGCCTGGCCCAGCAAGTGGCCCTGGAGCAGAGGCTTCAGGGATATTGTCGTTTTTTTACAGGGATAAAGGCCACAGGCTTTTCTCTCTGCTCTGCTGCTTTCTCCAGCTTTGATGCGGATGCCGTTGAAATGAGATTGGCTCATCTGGTAGTGGAGGAGCTGAGCCCTGCCAGACGGATCTGGCTTGCTGGGAAGGGTTCAAAAGGCAGCACCTACCCTTTGTTGTATTTCCTGCACGCTAACGAAGCCCCTGATTTCTGGAGCTACTTTTTAATCCTTGTAGGTTGTATGTTGGTTTTGGCATGCTTTTTTTTTTTTTTTTTTTTTTTAATTCCTCCCATTTGAAATATACAGGAGAACAAAGGGAATAAAATGCCAGCCACCCCACACCCTCCCCCCCAAAAAGGGTAATATAAGGGAATTGAAAGGGTGCATTCTGGTGAGAACAGTTTGCTGCCAGGAGTTGAAACCTGGAGAGCTGAAGCTGTGTTGTCAGCGGCGGGTTCCTGTCTGGGGTGTGCTGTCCTTGGGCTGTGCGTGGGAGCCTCGCTGCAGCAGTGTGCAGCGCTTGCTGTGATGTCAGCCCTGCATGCATGCGTTTCCAGCCTTCCCCGTGACCACATGGAGAGGGATTTGCAGCAATCCAAACACTGACAGAGCTGTATTTGTTGACTTGCAGAAAAGCCTGACTCGTGCTCCTCTGGGCTGTGATCATGTAAGCTAAAACACGATGACTGCTGCCTGTGCTTGCTGGCCTCCCAGTCCTGATCAACCTGTGAAGCAGATTCATTTATGTAGGCCCTGATTCAGCAAAGCACTTAAGTACATGCTTCAGATTTTCTTTTCAGAAAGACTGTTGGCATGCTGAGAGTTAAGCATGTGCTTAACTGCTCTCCTGAGTGCCCAGCAAACAAGTGAGGGGCAGTGTGTGCTGCTGCAGTGTTCTGCCAGGTGTCTTGCAGGCTGCAGAATTGCGGTATGAAAAATATATTCATTAATTTGGCTCCCTCCAGTACAGGAGCTCTAGTGCCAGGGTCTGAGATGAGTCAATCCTTCTGCAGGGAGGTGGGGTACTTTGCACGGCACAGAAAATTTCTTGTCTCTTGAATGTTGCACAGATGAGTGTGCCCTTCTGCAGGGTGTGGGGCAGGGACAATTTCCATCAGTGGGTTTGTTCCCTCCTCCACGAGTTGCAAAGAAAAATCTCCACCGTGTTACATGTGTCTGAATGTTTTGATATTTGTAGTTTAATGTTTTGTAGAATTAATTTGATTTAGCTTTTATTAACATGATGCCCTTCATTTTGAGGACTGAGCAGTTTAGTGCAGCCATGTTCCTGTGGGCAGTGTGTGATCCTGAGCTGCATAGCTTGAGAGCAAGGTCAACATTTGGTTTGTTACATTGGGATTTCCTGAGGTTCTGGGGCTGGGAAGGGTAGATGTTGCTACGCTGTTTAGACATTCTGGTGTTTGGTGTAACTGTGTGTTAACTCAGACCCATCATATTCTATTCCCAGCATTAACAGACCCTCACTTCCCTTGGGAGTCTCAAGCTATGGAATAGACACTTAATCCACAAGATGGTTGTATTTCAGTCTGCTGGGAAGAACTTCTGAGAGTGCATTCTTTCTAATCCCCACCCATATCTGACCTGTTCTAGCTCGTTTTTAAGAGCTGCACCCATCTAGTCCTTAGCTCCCTGCGGAAGATTTCTGCCCATCTTTTCCTTTCTTTTGCATTTTGAGCTCATTTGAACAGGGAGCCCACATATCAGTGAATGGGATTCCTGTATAAATTTGCCCTGTTTGCAAAATTGGAATTGATTTAGAGCAGCTCCTCTTTACAAAGCCCAAAAGACATGAGCATGGTTAGGTGTGCATTTTTTCCTTCTCTTTGAAGTTTAAAACACGCTTAGCAAATATGACGTTTGCAGCCTCTGTTCCCCACCTGATGTGCAAAAATGCAAAGGTACTTCCAGAAGCATGGGTCAGACCAAGCTTTGTGCTGATGCCTCAAGCTGGATTGCAGGGATCTGGGCAGGTTTTGTTATCAACTTGAGTCTAATTAAGCCTAGAAAGTACTTGCAGTGTAGGTTTAATGAGTGTTGTTTTTTCTAAATTGAAATAATTCGATCTGTGAATCAAACAGCCTCTGTGCCCCACCCCCTGCTGCTGATGACAGCCTCTTCCCACACTTCTTCCTTGGTAGCATTGTTTCCATTGTTTCCAGCTCCAGTAGGTTTCAGTTACTGATCAGTGTAATTGCAAGAACACACCAATAATGAAAGAGGAATTTAAGCTTCCTTTTTTTGTAGTTGAAGGCTCTTCTCCTACGAAAGCTTGAAATCTTAATAGCAGTCACACAGGCAACATCCCGCGCCTGTCAAATGTTTGCAAAAGTGGACGGTCGTACTTTAGGAAGATAAAGGGCTGGATTTTGGGAACTTGGAAACAACCCAATCCTATCAGGCGGCAATGGTACAGCTAATATTAGAATGGGAGACTCTAGAGACAGCTTAACATTTTAGTGGATGCCAAGGAAGCCTTCAACTGGAATGCATTGAAAGTTTTGTTGTATAACACGAGTTGCTGGAGTCAGAGTAATTCGAGTTGCCTTTGGTCTGGTGGAAAACTACAGCTGTGAGCAATGAGTTAATTTTTTCCGTGTGTGTGTGGCTTAGGTTTCCCTGTCGGGTTTGCTCTTGGTTTCGTAGGCTCTGAATCCATAGAGGAGCGGCTGCGAACCAGTGGTTTGTGTTTGTCTCCAGGTGCCATCGCAGGAGCCAGCCCTGCGCTGGGGATGGGTTTGATGGAACACCTTGGAAGTGCGGAGCGGTGCAGGGCTGAGCAGGAGCCTGGGATGTAAGAAAGCCACCGGCTGCTCTTCCTGCCTGAACGTTTCCTACAGAACAGGGGGTGGGTTAGTTAATGTTAATTAAAAGAAAACAACCCGAAGAGCAGGCTATTCCCCGTGGTCCGGAGGGCTTGTGGGGCGCGGCCCCCGCCGCTGCCCGGAGCTGCGGCCGCCCCGGAGGGTCCCGGGCCCGCCGCGGCGCCATGGAACGGGCTCTGCTATTGGTCGGCTGCCCGCGGGTGCTGCTGTAACGGCCAGCGCCATTGGCCGGCGCCGCCTCCCATGCGCAGCGCGGCGCGGGCAGTGCCCCCGTGCCCGCAATGGCCGCCGGCGCCGCCCCGCGCCCGCCCGCCCGAGCGGGGCCGCAGGCTCCTGGCTGATTCTATTTCTCTTTTTCCTGCAGGTTGCTGAAAAGTGCCTTTCCTGAAGCCACCGCTGCTTGGATTTCTGTCTAGGGCTGCCTCTCTCTGCCCCTCGCCCCCCTCTCTGTTTAATTCGGCGTTGCTTGCAGTCCGTGCCCTGACGGCGGCTCCTCCAGCCTTGCCCTTTTTTTTTTTTTTTTTCTTTTTGCTCCCCATTTACACGCAGTTTGCTCAGCCATTTTATTTTTTTTCCCTTCCCCCGACTATGTAGCAAATATTTAAAAGAAAAGAAAGAGGAAAAAAAAATCAGATATCCTTTTGCCTGTTTTGATGCTCGTGAACCATAATTTTTAGAAGCAAGAAATAGAAGGAAAAAAAAAAAAAAAAACAAACCCGAAGTTTTCTCCCCAAGGACCGAGACCATTCCACAAACTGAAGTGCTGCCAGCAGCATATGCTTTTTGCAAGAATAATTGAAACCATTAACTGGAGAGCACAGAATTCTTTTGAAAGTCTGCCAGTTATTTGCAAGTAACTTTGGCAGTGGCACAAAATATAACACTTGTATTTTAACTTCTACAATTGCACTTTTAGGAGCTGGCCTCTAATTTGATTTTCAGTTGTTCTGATAAGATTTCTATTTTATGATTGGCTTTATGTTTAATTCTTGTTTAAAGAAACACGATTTGACTTAAATGAAAACCTAAGTGCTGATGAATAGGAGTTCTACCAAAGCAACAAGTTAGTTATTTCTTCACATTTAACTTGAATTCACTTTTTTACCCTTTTTTTAACAAAAAAAAGAAGAAGAAGAAGAAGATCAGCAGTAAACATTACCCTGAGGAAGGGTGCGATTGCTTGCATTTTAATTTTTGTTTTTTAATATGGCTGTAAACGTTTCCCTGGTTCGTGATACAAAATGGCTGACGTTAGAAGTGTGTCGAGAGTTTCAGAGAGGGACTTGTTCTCGGTCTGATGCAGAGTGCAAGTTCGCCCATCCGTCACGGAGTTGCCATGTGGAAAATGGTCGAGTTATTGCCTGCTTTGACTCCCTAAAGGTGAGGACTGTAGCGCGTGCATTGCCTAAGCTGCCTTGTTTTTCTTTCCCTTCCGAGTGGCTCAGGCAGGGGTGTGGGATGTGCAGAACAGCTGTTTATTGCTCTGTGTCTGCAGGGAGGATGCTGCTCCTGAAATCTAGGCTGAGTCTGACTTCGGGTGCCGTTGCCTGGAGTGCCAGGCATTGCCGGGAGAGAGGATTTTATGCAGGGCATTTTTCAGTGGTAGCTCAGGTCTGATATATCTGTCCCTGAAACAGAGAACACTGGTAGTGGGCAGCAAATGAAATAAGAAGAATAGAGAGAACTGAAATCCAGTTTTGAGTGTCCAGATCACATCAGCTGTGCATTAGGTGCAGGGATCTGAAATGTGTTTTTAATGAGCAAAAATGAAAGCATTTTAAGATAATGAATCAACTTTACATGTATTTCCTGGAGACAGAGTTGCTAATGCACTTTAAGGTTGTCCTGTAGATGAGGACCAGCCAAAATATTTGGAGAACAACATTTCCAGAAATGGTCATTGGGGAAGTGCTTTCTGCTTGGGACGCACGAACTCAATGGCTCTGCTAGGCCTGAGCCATGAGGTTGGTGCCAGTCCTTGCAGAGTTGAATTTGGAGGCAGTAAATTGCTCTTGGTTGCTTGTCCCTGCTGGAGTTCCAGGGATGACTTTCAAAAATACTAAAGACCTGGACTGTGAGTCAGGGTGAGCAGTGGAGGGGCTCACAGGAGGGGGATGTGGGCATCTCTTTCTGGCCTCACTTCACCATGGTTCTTGGGAAAGGAAGATACACTTTTTTTTTTTCCTTTTTCCCAAATGTATGACTCCTCAAAAGTATTTTTTACTCCGAGACCATATGGATAACTGATAGCAGATGAGAATTCTTGACATTGTGTTTAATGTTTTGACCGAAGTAATCAACCTGTTAAAATTGCTAAGAAAGAGTCTGGAAATTTTTATAATCTTAAAAGTTTTCTCTTAAACTTCAACTGTTGCTTGAAAAGATTTGTGTTTATTTTTTTGAGCATAATGAGTAACAGAACTGGTAGTTATATATGCAGAGGTTCAGACCAGGACTGGATCTGGACTAACACTGGTTTACCCATTTTGTTCCTGTTAGTGGCTTCTTCATGTTTTCATTTCTCTTCTCTTTTTCCAAGAAGCTCAAGTTTTCTGTTTGCATTTGGTTTTCTCTTTTTAATCTGATTATATGAAATGACTCTTAGTTTTACAGTGACTTTCAAATGTTCATTTACATTGCTGGTTTGCTGACAGTGAGAGACAAACATTTTTTTGTTGGGGGGGGGGGGGGAAATCTTGTTCTTTATGCCGTTGAAACTGTTGAATTGTAGCCAATGGCAATGCAGATATTTTTAATGAAGAGATGAATATGTTAATATTTTACAGTGTATATTTGTGAATGGAAAGGAGGGCTGTCATGCTGTAGAGGATAGTTTTGTGCCCCTTGCTGGTGTTTGCAGCATCTTGGGGGGTGTCCCAGTGCAGCCACCCAGCTTGGCTGGGCTCTGAGCTGTGCTGTCACCCCATGTGTGACACTTCCCCACTTGTGCTGTTGGCAGTGCAGTTCCTGCAGCACGCCCAGCTGTGCCAGCCCCTCTCTGCACAGCTGGGGCTGGGATGATGTGCAGGACCCAAGTCCATGGGTGGCTGGGGTTCAAATCCCACCCGCTGGTATGAGCAAACACTTCTCCCACTTCAGCAGTGGGGATGGGATGGGGAACACCATGTTAAGAAAACAAAAAAAAAAAAAAAAAAAAAACCAAAAAAAAAAAAAAAACAACAAAAAACAAACAGGGGAAGGAGTAGGGTGCTATCTTCTACAGCTAGAGTGTTTCCTGTGTAACTGGCTGTTAAATGACATTCAAGTTGCAGTTTCCTCATGACAGAGTAGCAGATGCCTAGTGTGTGCTGGTTAAGTGGCCTGAATTTTCCGGAGAACAGGTTTTTTGGACTTAGGAAAGCCTCATGGAGAGCTGACCGCTCTGTCTTTGGGAAGTACTTGAGGAGAAGTCTGACTGTGCAGAGCACTTTGGCCAAAGGTGGTGGGGCTGTTTCTGCACCCCTCTTTGCAGACAAGACCGTGGGTCTTGGAGCACTTCCTTCAGCCCCGTGGATCCAGCAGCTCTCAGTGGTCAGAGCCCTGTTCCCCTGTGCCATGGAGGGCTATGGTCCCCAGTGCTGCAGGCTGAGTGTGTGCATGTCTAACGCCATGCATTTCCCAGTGGAAATAACTCCCCTGGGGACTAAACCCTCAAACAATGGTCATTCTGTTCCTGGGCCAGAGCTGGGCTTGCAAAGCATTTTTTTGCAGTGATCTCGAGGGGCTCGTGGCTATAAGGGTGGCCACCCTTACCGATCACCAGAGGTGTTATATTCTCAGACCCTTTAAGAGGCTTTTCATGCCCATCTTGTGGATGTCTTTGTGCCCAACAGCTGTGGAACAGCGACCCTCTCTCCTGTGGAGGGCTCAATAGCAGTTTAGTGCTCTCCTGTCTGCCCTGCATTAGCAGAACATCTGTGTTGCTTTATTGGAGGCAGGATATAGGATGCTTGTGGCTAATAAGTTTTCCCGTTGTCTTGCAGCCGCCCAGGGCTTTGTTCAGACGTTGCTTATCTGCATCCATTGTGTGCTGCTGTTGCTTGTTTTTTTTCTCTCACAGACCTCTTAAGCTTGAACAATGCCTTTATACAGGAACTTCTGATAACCCAGCAAACAATGGTTTCACCTCACTGGTCAGGTCATGCGCAGCATCCATACCTTACTGAATTGCCCTTTTTCCTCTTTTTCCTTAATCTCCTATAGCAGTTCCATGCCTGTTGCAGTGGAAAAAGCAATGATGCTTCCAGAAGCAGTCAGACTGCCTCACTGTGGGTTGTTTCACGGGTAACTAACTGTATGCTACCTGTAATCTTGTGAAGAACACACAGAACTCATTGAAGGTAATGGGGGCCCTCACCAGAACATAACTCTGCAGGAATGTTGTGTGTTGTGCAATGCTTTGGTCGTGAAATATCTGTTCTTGATTAAGTTGAAAGTGCAAGGCTGGATCTTGCTGTCCTGAGCTGTGTTTCTTCGAAGGAGGAGTTTGCACATTTGTAGGCAGCAGAAGGAACCTTTCTCAAGCAGATTGATACTAAACTTAAAAATAGTTCCTTGCAAGAAGTTGCTGTTTGAATCAGATGCCAAGAGAGCTCTCACTCTACTTGTGCATCCCTCCTTGTTATTCTGGAAGCAGTGTTCTCTGAATTAATTTGTGTGAATGGCAGGAGAGTCTGCACTGCTTGATTGCAGGGCAATTCAGAGGCCCAAGAGCTGGCTATGCTGGGCCACCCTGCTTCCAGAAGTGACCACAAGGGCTGCTGGTCAGTGGCCAGTGCTCTCTGGTACCTCGTAGCCAGGTCCTGTGGCACCTCAGAGATGTTCTGAGCAAAGGAGAGGAATGTCATGTCATCCTTGTAAATTGGGGTGGCCTCTGAGTTCGTTCATTGCTTCTCTCCCAGGCTCAGTGTGCACTGTCCCATGCAGAGCCAGTGCTTTTTGTAAGGACTGGGACATGGTTTGCTGGCTCATGGCAATTCCTACCAAGGTTTGTTTTGGCACTTTGGTGAGCTGCTCATCAAGTCATTAACTTTCCTATTCAGACTGGATCAGGAGGGCAGGATATGAGCTTGTCTGACTCTTAGTTCCTGGCCAGCAAGTTGCTGGTTGTGTTTCCAGTTTCTGATGTTGTCAGGAAGGAAAAAAAAGCATCATCTTTGGTCACTAATGGAGCTGAGAGATGGGGCATTAGGAGATGGTGACATATTATATAAAAATGTGTAGGTAATGCACATCAGGTGTTCACAGAGGCTTTGATTTATACTGCTCACAGTTTGGGTATCTGCACTGAGGACTTGTGGTTTAAAAAAATTTACAAACGCAGCTTTGTGAGGTGTGGGCTGGGGCTTTTTGTTGTTTAGGGGTTTTAAAATTTTCTTTATGAACGTTAATGTCAATTGAAGCTTCAAAGAGCATTTTGAGATGGAAAATAGTGGGGTGAAAAATTTCAGTAATATGAATTTTGACAATTGGGAGGTTAACAATGTGAAAAACATTGTTAAACTATTGCATGTTTCAAAGCAATACTCTACAAAAAGAAGGTGAAAAGTTTTCTGTGAACAGGCATAGAAAGAAGTTAAAAGTGTTTTTTGTCTAAATTGTCTATTTTCTAAAAGAAGTGTTATTCTCTGATAATAATATTCAAAATCCCACAGCAATCTAAAAAGTTCACACTGCTTAGGCAATAGATGTACTATATGATCTTGAAACTGATGTACCTGAGGCTGTTCCTCACAGTTTTCATGCTAATTTGTACCTGGTTTATGCTGACTTGACTAGAATTATTTCTGACTTACTGGTTGGCAATCAAATCTATTTTTTTTAAATTTAAATAAACTTCAAATTAAGAAACAACTAAAAACACCCACTAAACTTAGCATATGGTTACACTTTTAGAGAGGAAGAAAAAAGCAAACAAAGCCATAGTGATATTTTTGGATATTTTTGGATATACTCCATGTCTCAGCTCAGTGTAATAGAGATGTAAATATTCCACAAGAACAGTGTTGAGCCAAGTTGCCTGTGTGACAAATACCTGCTTTTCCGTGGTCATTAAGCCACTTACCTGTGTGGCAACAGTGGATTTGCAGCAGCTTTCTGTCCACTCTGGATGCTAGTGTGTTTTATGGCATGTCATAAGTGCTTTTCAAAACTACCAGATCAAACAACTTAAAAAGGGGGAAAATGTATTAAGACTCAATTTTATTTTTAAAACCTGATAATACTGTATTTCTGTCTTTTTCTGTTAATTTCTATGTTTCTCTTTGTATTTCTCTCTGAAGTAAATTGGTATTTCAAGGAGAATAGGAGAGCTTGTGGGGGAAGAATAATTTAGGCCTGATCCCTTCTTATCTATAGGTTACAAGCTCCATGTTTTCACATCTTAATTTATTAATTGGCATACTTGCTGTCTGTACTCTCTGTAGTGTCTTTGGCACATCTGTGGGATGGAGAGAGAGGTTTTTGGCACATCTGTGGGATGGAGAGCACTGATGGAGGAGCTCACCTGGCACTGCCTGTGGCTGAGCATCTCCCAGGCCTGTCCCATTGTCTGGACTGCAGATTCCCTCTATGGGGTTAAGGCTGGTTACTTGAAAATGATGTGTGACCTCCCTAGGCATGTTCAGCTTTCCAGGGAAATGATACACCTTTCTTTAATCTGCCTTGCTGATCTTTCTGTGGGACAGAGGTCTGTGCACAGCATGTTTGATTTGTTTAGTGTTATCCAGTGGTTTCTCTGATGACCCAGTAGTCTCATTTCATTTATCTGTGACTTTTTGACAGCTGAACTGTGGCAGATGGGCACTGGTGGGTTTTGCAGTCATGCTTTAGAAGGTTGCTGCTCTGAGCTGTCCTCTTGCTTCTCTTGCAGCTTGCTGCCACTGTGGCAGGGTTAGCAGGAGGACAGAGTGCCTTAAGCACTGAATACAAAGTCCAGCAGCTGGAATTCCCTTGGTCCTGCTCTCTGCAGAGCTGCTGGGTGATGAACTTGTGTAACTGGAATAGGCTGGTGTTACCTGGTGACTGTGCTGCAAGGACAGCAATAGACAGGGAGATGCAGGAAGGTCTTATTCATTGCCAGCCATTTGCAAAGGTTTAAGGCAGAGTCCTTGACAGGAATTCTTGACTGTGCTCTAAAGGTGATCTTTGAGGTGTGTTAGGGAGTGAAGAGATTGGCCTTGTCCTTATCTCTACTGGGTCTTTCTGTAGCTGAGCAGCCTCAGCAGGGAACACTACCTTGGCCTTTACATTTAGGAGAACATGTGCTTTGTGAAGCTTGGCATTGTCTCTGCTAACATGGCAAGAAAGGTGAGATATCTGTAGATTTCTCGGTGCATAGTCTGGTTCTGGTGCTACCCTGGAGGGATGCTCTCTTATCAGCTCACTGCTCGGATTCCTGCAGAGGGTGGATATTTGGTGATTGGGTATTTGCTGTGCAGTAGATGGAGGGCACCATCTGTGCCCCAGACCTCCTGACCTCACATTTCTCCTGAGGGCTTGCCCACCTGGGAGCAGATGCCTTTGCTGTTGCATGTGTGTGAGTGCCAGTCTCATGTGTGGTGTCTCTGGGACAGGTTCAAGAAGTTGGCAGAGGTGTAGGCACAGGCTGGTTAGTTGAGAAGCTCTCCCAGTACAAGGGGCAAGGAGAGGGACACTGCCCTTGTCCATCTTCTTGCAGCTGATTGATTACAGCTTTTCCTTGGGCCTCAGACTGGGTGTGCTTTTCCCCTTGTACGTGTTGGAAAGCAGAGCTGTGCCCACAAACTGGTCCTGAGACCACACTTTGGAGGCCAGCCTCTTCAGGGAGATGGGCCAAGCAAATTCAGCAGTGGGGTTTTGCTGCCAGCCTTGCCTCTCCTTTCCTCACCAGCCAGCCCTGGCAATGCAGGGCCTCTGCTCCTGCCTGCAGCTCACGTTGCCTCGTTCTTCTCCCTGTGGCGTGAGCAAACCACCATCCTCAAAGGGTAAAGCCAGCAGCATTTACATTATTAATATTAGCCAAGAGTAACCTTGGGTTTCTGGTTGGGAAGAGGATGGTAAAGTGCTGACTGCTGCTCACACTTGCCTAAAAAAGCAGGAGAGGAATTCTTTTGGGATGTTGACTCCAAACCCTTCTGAGCTTCTGTGTGTGCTTGAGCAGATATGTTTTGAAACCTTTTATGGGCATATTGCAATGTTCCGCTGGCCCTGGCATGCCACCTCCTGCTCCTGAGGCTTGCTTTCCCATTTGAAGGGCAAAGCCCTCCAGACCAAGGTTCCAGTTCTGCAAAATACCTAAGCCTGATTTTAAGAGCTGTAGAGTTCCTATGGGCAGCAAAGAGCTTCTTGTGCTGGAGTGAGCTTTTGCATCAAGTTTTGAGCATGGGAAGTGGTCTTCTCACCCGGTCTCCAAAGGGGAAGAGCTGCCTATGTTGGTTTGCTCTGCCACCTTTGGCTTTTGGGAGTTCCTTTGCATGCACACCTTGAGTTTGCAGTCTTGACAAGCCTGCTGGGATCTGCAAGCACAAGCTCCATGCCTGTGACCCAGCACAACTGCAGGGGGACACTCTGTGAGCCCCAGGGTCTTTCTCTGCACAGGGAGGAGGGAGATGAGGTGGGCCCAGATAGCCAGTGGCTGGCTCTGCCTGCTGCGAGTCAGAAGTTGGCCAAGGGAGCACAAAAGGGAGGGGGGGGGGGTGTGTACAGTGAGCTCTGGCACCTCAAATGGTGCCATGTTGCAAAACGTGGCACTGCCAAATTCTTCTAGGGAAGAAGTTCAAGCATTACATCTTCCAGCCCTGATGTGTAGCAGTAGCTAACACTGGGATTGAAATAGAAGCACCAAACCTACAAGCCTCTATGCCATGACAGAGTCTGGGGCAAAGAGGATGCTTGGCTGTGATGCTGCAGTGTTGGTGAAGCTACCTAGGTTCTTCTTATGTTCCTGATTACATTAGGCCAGCAAAATGAGCTGGGGGAAAAGGTGGTGAAAGATGCCTTCAAGGGGAGTGACTGAACGAGTATGTGGAGTTGGCAGATTTCTTCAGTGGCATAGCATCAGTTTGATGTAATCTCTTAGCTGACAATAGCTTTCTGCCACTTGGTTCACCCTTCTGAAGGAGGGTGCAGTAACATGCTTTTATGTAATTGAGCTGTTTAGAAGCTTTAAAACAAATATAAACAAGATGTGCGAGGCTTTTTGGAGAGCCCATCGCCTGACATCTCCCACAGAGCATTTCAATAAGTGGTTAGATTTCCAAGTGAGGAGCTGAGCTCTTTGAAATTCTGCCCCTATAAATATTGTTTTGCTGGTACTAAAATAAATGCTTTGAAGACCTTGGGTGAATGTTGCCCCATACGGGCACAGTTTTACTTCTGGCTTATTAATACTGTTTTATTGCTGTTCATAAAACAGCAGGGAGCCAGGCACTGACCCCCTTCCTCACCCCTTATAGTCCTTGTGCCATGTCTGATGACAGTCTTTTGATTAGAGGAAAGACCAAGGATTTGGAAAACCACCTTTCAGAGCCTTGTGATGATGCAAACTGCTTCCAAGTGTTGTAATGTTGGTCTCTGTGCCTAATTGCACTTTTTGACCTCACAGGAGCAGTACAGAAAAAATGTCTTTGAAGGCTGAGTGTAGCTGAGCTGCTGCAACAGCAAGACTCTGGCTGTTTTAGACAGGTGTCCTAACTGAGTAAGCATTTCAAACCCTGGCTCCTTCCAAAGGAATAGCTATCAAACATGCTTAATTCTGTAAGCTTATCAGCCTGTTAGGAAAGCCCTTGTTCTGTAATGGCAGTGAAAATATTCAGCTTAACCATAGGTAATGTGTTAGGATAGTAAAATCTTTCTGCTGTCCACGCAGTAGAAAGTATATGGCACAAAAGTAATGCTGATCTCTTGGGAGCCCTGGGATTTGCATCTGGCTCTCTGAATGTCTGGTTAGTGTTTGGCCTTGGTTTAGGATTGCAGTGACATGGTTACTTGATGTCTCTACTGTCAGAGGAGCCGGATGCTGGACTCGGGGATTATTAAGCACTAACTCTGTGTTTTTACCTCCTCTCTCTGAAGCCAGCACGTGGGAATGGCTTGGGGCTGTTCTCTGCGTGCTTCAGCTCCAAGCTGGAAAGCTGAGACCTGGAGGTGCCTTTCTGCAACATTTAGCTTAAAGCAGTGGGGAAGAAGCATATTCCTGAGAGGGCACAATTGGCTTGCTGGGACACGAGCAATCTCAAATCAAGCAATTCCCCAAGTTTGTAGTGAAATATTGCAGCAGATGGCCCGCTTACAATGCAGGATATTATTAGAACCATGATCAGTGCTAATAAGGTCATTGGCGGTGGGGGAGGAGGTCAGTGTCTGACCTTGTTTGGAAGGTGGCAGCCTGTGCTCTGGGAAGAAGTTTTCCTCTTGCAGCAGTGGAATGTGAATGTTTAAAACAAGTTACTTTGTGTATTAGTATGGCTGCACAGTGGAGAAAAAGACCCTTCACCCAGTCCAGCGTAACAACTGCAGGGGTGCTGCTGGCCCCCACCCCTTGCTGAGGTAGGTGCACAGAGCACCATTAAGAAGTGAGACAAATTCTGCTCAATTCTGGGAATGGGAACCAGGAGTAGTTTAGATAATCCAGAATGGCTATGGTATCACAATGCATTGCCCAGGTGACTGGTGAGTGGTCTCTGAGTTTTATCTTGCCTCTGACCATACTCTGCATTAACACAGCACTAACTTTCAGCTGTTCTCCTACAATGGTGTCAGAAAAAGACCCAAAACAAGCACTACACATAAGAGTGTTGGAATCCAGTTGAGCTGCATGAGTGATGCCCACATCTCTGCCCAGCAGTACCCACACCAGGTTCTGATGGGGATTTAAGCCAATAGCCTGAAACATAGTGCTTTAACTCTGTCTCATCACTTCTTTGCCTTATGAACTCTGGGTGCTGTGATCAGTTCTGGGTGCATAGTGAGAGGAGACACCTCTTAAACAGAGGGGCATTTGGGAAAGTGTGAAATATCTGGGGGTTCAAAAGTGGCCAGGGCAGCACCAATACAGTGGAGCTGCAGCCCGTGTGCCTGAGACCATGGCCGTCATGACGCTGCCTCCCTAAGTCCCTGTGATCCACAGGAGTAGGGAGGGCAGTGCTGGGAACAATCACACGGAGATTATGTCCTTAAAGAGCCCTGCTTCAGCTGAGGAGAGTTTGAATACAAAACCTCAGTGTGTAATCCCAACGGTATTGGCTGATCCCACTGGTCTATGTTTCTTCCTCTTCTGTCCATTCCTAAAGGATCAGAGCATGGGTAAGGCTTGCAGCCATTATGTGCTCTTGATCCCAAATGGTTGGTTTGTGCAGTGTTGTGCTGTGTGCAGTGCTTGGGCTCTGCTCCCAGAGTCCCTTCCATGTGATGCTGCAGATAGCAAACCCAGGATGAGTTTGCCAGGAGAAAGCTAGAGCCTCATGGGGTTGGACATTTCAGCTCATGCTGTAGCACTCAGGGTCGTAGTGCTGTAGTGCTCAGGGTCGTGGGGAGTTGAAAGCCAGATAGGCTCATATAGATGAGCCTTTAAGGAGGGCTTGGAAGATCATCCAGGCATGGCAGAGATAACAGTGTTTTTGGTGAGCTGTACGAAGGAAAGCTCTTTCCTCCTTGTAAGGAAATTTTGTTTTATAAAACAGTGGACTTTCAAGACAGTTGTCTTTGGAGGGAATGTTGCTCCTTCCCAAACATTGTAGGAGGAGGTGTAAAAAGATACTCCTGCTCATGCAGAAACCCTCCCAAATCTTGCTCCGATGGTGCAAGACTTGCAGCCTTATTCTATTGCCCTGCTTCTTCTTTCTGCTCTGTTTTCTCCTCCCCTCTGGGCCTATTTGTCCCTAAGCCCTAGTGTAGCTCCCCTGTCTTCTTTGTCCCTGTTGTAGTGTCTGCAGGGACTGTATAAGGCAGCCTGAGAAGTCTCTTGCTCTCCTCTCCTGTTGCTTCAGCAGTCATTTTTATTTCTCAGTGCATCTGGTGCCCTTGCAGATGAAGATGTAATCATGGTTACCTCCCTGCAGACTTTGACTCCCTGCTGTGTCAATCCTGTTGCCTGTAAAACCTCAGTGATGTGCTGCAGGGTGGGAGCTGGAGCAAGGCAGGCAGGCTGAGTGGCTCTGGTGCTCGAAGCTGGAAAGCCATCAGGGCTGATAAAAGCAAGACAGGGATGTCTGAAACCTCTGAGCTGCGAAGGACAACCTCAAGGGAAGGAGGTGGGGGTGAGTCTGGGGAGGAGCAGTGCAGCTCCCCAAGCCACTTTCCCATAGGACTGCGGAGCTCAGGGATGTGGCAGGGACCCTGGCCACCCATCACTGCCAGCATCTGCTGGCTGTCACGTCACGGCAGGGCGTGGATTTCCCAGCACAGCCCACCCAAACTGCTCTGCACCATCCTTGGGAGAGTTGGGAGAGGGGAGGGGTAAATCCCTTGGGGACTGGGAGACAAATGGGCAGGATCACTTTCAGCTAGTGATGCAGGGGTGGGACACAGGCAGGCTGGGCAGGAAGGAGCTTGGGAGGCATCAAAGGCATCACGGCTGCAGCAGCCCAGGACAGAGCAGCTGAAATACAGTCTGGTGTTGCCGAGGCTTCCCCTGGCTGCCTGGGGTTTTTCCACCAAGTCTGGTGTATTTAGACTGAAAACTCTTCAGGCTGGGACTGTCTCATTTTGTGTTTGGGTAGTAATTGGAGCAGGACCCTGAGCTGTAGCATTGATGAGTATTTGTATTCCCACAGCCAGAAATCCCCTGCTGCGGCCTTGTGTGATAAAGCACAGATTGAATTAAGAGGATTTTCATTGTTGTTTTGTGTTTCTCTGCATGGGTTTTTGAAGAGTCCACAGTAATATAAAATCTTTAGAAATCTTTACTTGGAATAGAGCTCACATTAGGTAGGACAAAAACACTACTCAAAACTGGTTTTGTTTTCCTGTTTTGATTGTGCTAATTCCTGGAGAATGATTTTAAGCATCCTTTCAGTGCTTACCCAATCAGGGTAAAAGTGTTAGCACTTTTCTTGCTTTGTCCTTCTTGGCCTGTATCAGAGGCACTTGAAGAGAAGTTTGTACAGGGATTTCTGCCGGGCCTATGAGAAGTCCATCTGTCTTGGTTTAAACTAGTTGGAGCATTTTTTCAGCAGTGTTGGAGTGTTCGCATACGTAGGCACTGGTCCTGCTGCATTCCAGACTTGCTAATGACCCTGGAGCTTCTTTGCAGCTACTCCTCTCACGTGGCAGAGAGACTGCAGATGTCCTCAAGAAAGGTCACTCTTCCTTGTAGAAAAAATCCCGCCAGTCCCTCCCACCCCCATCTATATGGGCCCATCCCACCTAAAAACAATGAACATTTGCATTGCAGCTGACTCATCCTAACTGTGCCCGGTGAGGGCAGTGAAAGGTCTTTTTCTTGCTGCCCTTTTAGGAAGGGATTGTGCTGCATCTGAAGATATCTCTTGTCAGTAGCAAGTTTAAGATTGCTTTCTAATAGAAAATAGCCTTCAAAAGGTAAGCCTTGCACGCCTCCTCACCTACAGAAGGTTGAGCATCTCAGGCAGTCTGTACTGCACTTGGTGAATGGGAGCTGCAGGAGTTTGGAAAGCAGGGCAGCAATACAGGAAGGACAGAAAAACCCCATGGTAATTTGATCAGTTTGCTTTTGTGCCTCAAATCTGAATAAGCATGCACATCCACATGGATATGCTTTCGTTGCTTCTGCCTTCCCCAGCTTTTCTCTTGTGCTCTCAAGCCTAAGTGAATCTGGCAGTTATTAAAAACATGAACTCCAAAGCACCAAGCAAATGAAAGGAAAGCCCTGATCAGTTCCATTCTTGCTGGTCAGCTGGGACAGATGGATGGACAGACACACATGTATGCACACGCAGGACACATTCCTTTCTTAGCTGTTCTGGCACTTATACCATTGCTGCGCAGAGGAGAATTTAGGTCAGACCAGAAGTTGCATCCTGCAGGAGTAAGTGGAATACAACCTTTTCGGTGTCCTGTCCTACAGCTCTTGTTACACAGAAGGGAACAGATCCCGGTGGCTACATGGAATTAACCTCTCAGCAGCTTAAATCATGGTTTCTGCAAAATACATTATCCTGGCATCATATGGAGAAAGCAGAC
Source organism: Anomalospiza imberbis (assembly GCF_031753505.1). NCBI lineage: Eukaryota > Metazoa > Chordata > Aves > Passeriformes > Viduidae > Anomalospiza > Anomalospiza imberbis. Next base: position 7,629,466 of record NC_089694.1, read on the forward strand.
CACTCTTCCTAGATTTTGGGGTCTTTGGGCCTGTATGTCAGTGTAGAGACCTACAGACCCCAAATTTTGGCTATCTAGGTCAGCATGGAATGCAGGGTGAGCAGAAAGCCCCCTTGAGCAGTCTGGCTTGCAGCATCTGTGTTGGCTTACTGTTCCTGGGTAGGCTTTGTTAGTTTGTAACATGGATCTGCTTTGGCTGAGTGAGGTTGGGAGTGTGAATCTGCACAGACCTCACGAGACTGCATAACAGACTGGCAACAGGGATCTGTGAGCAGTGTTGTAATTAGAACAGGTAGAAGTTTTGCTCTGACCAAGGTTGTTGTAGTAAATCCATTGTATATTAACAGGTTTTCAGATGTTGGCACAGAACTGGGCATCGTGTTCATTAAAGCTGGCTGCCGGTGTGGCACTTGTGACTAGTGCATGGGAACTGCACCTTAATATGTCTCACTAATTGCAGTTTTATCCCAGAATTGTCATTGCCAAACTCTCCATCTCTTGCCCACAGAGATATCAGTGTATTATCTTTGGCATTGTGAGCTCATCATGTTTGCCTCCATGGAAAAAGGTCTGTCCTGTTGCCACCACAGCTTGCTATGCTTCTCCATGGGCTCAGCTCCTAACAAACATTTACAATGCCTTAACCTCCCTTTCACTAGAGACGGTAGCAAATACTGGTCACATATCTGCTTTCTAGTGCCAGGTGCTTTTTAAAGAGCACTTCTGAAGGTGTTTTTTAAGAGAAGAATCCCCTCTGTGACTTAAATGTGCATATGTTACTGGCTGTAGTAAACAACTCACTAAATAGATCAGTCTGCAAAAGCTGACAGAGGTGGAATATTTGCCTAGGGCAAGGCAGGCTTTCTTTTTCTTTTTGCTTGGTTTTTTCCTTTTTTCTCCTCTTTCTTTCTTTCTTTCTCTTCAAGCCTTGCTGCCTCCTAGGTGGAGGGTTGTGATTCAATGTCACTTGGCCTGAATGTCCTCTTTGGAAGCCAAGGCCCATGTGAGATGTGTGGTCCTTGCCTGCTGTGCCTAGCAGGCTGCGGGAGCTCTCTTAGAGGTACTTTTTGTATCTGCACCTTTACTCCTTTGACCAACAGCAAGTTCATTATACAGTGGGCATGAAATCTGAGGCCTGGCATGGACCAGAAAGCTTTGGGGTCCTTGCTTGGAGATGTGTGGAGTTGGTGGCACACAGTCAGCCCTTTTCTGTAGCATGGTAGCTTCTCTGCAAAGCCAGAGCAGAGGGGAAACGTGTTGCTGTGCACAAATATGCCTGGCACGTGTAGCTGAAACAGGAGCTTGAGGACAAAGCTTGGGCCTTGGTGAACTGAACCGTAGCCTGAGAAAGCAGCTGGGGACATCAGTGGGCCATCAGGGTGAGGAGCAGGGCAAGCTGGCTTTGCTCTCTACTGTGGGGCAAATCCTAGCCAAGAGCAGAAAGGTGTCCTGTGCCTTGGAACATCAGACCCCTGGCTCTAACAGATGTCAGGGAGCAAATCTGTGGTGGCAACTGAGGCCATCACCCTCCTGTACTGGTGCATCTGCTGTTGCCCTGCCATCACCTCCTTTGTTGTCTCAGGCTATTGCACAGAGGGACTGTCATGTCATGCTCTGACATATCTTGGTGTTTCCACCTGAAGTGTGGAAAGCCAGAGTGGCGGAGCCCAGCCACATCCTTCCCTGCTCAGGGAATGGTTGTATTCTGCCAACTTCTTAGAAAAACCCGACCAAACCTAGCCACATCCGTATCTTTTTATTTGCAGTTTCATTTTACTTTCTGAAACACAGTGAGAATGAGGTTTTCTGAGCATGACTTTGCAGGACAGGAGGGAGGGTTTGGGTCAGACACTTAGTTATCAATCTCTGTTCTTCCCTATTTGCCTTTTCCCTTGGGTAAACTTGAGCTGTGAGGCTGCTGGAGCTGGTCACATGTCCAATATTTGTATTCATGAACACAGTACTTTAAAATTTATTCTCCTGGGCTTTGATGTACTTTGCTTGGTTCTGTCTGCATGTGGTTTGCCTGCTGCAACTGTAATATTCAACAGACACTGTAGGTAGAGGAAGGTCAGAAGCATCAACTTTCCATATGACCTTGACAGATTCAGCTGGTGAAAGTTATAGAATTGGATTATGGGATTTACAATGAAAAGATGGTTTAAGGGACAAGAGAAACTGCACTTGCTGTTTTCAAATGCTGGCCTGGTGTAATAGCAATCAGGAAGGACACAATTGAGGATGGAAGGTAGAAGACATATGTGAAGTTTAATTTTGTTTGTTTTTCTTTGGGGTTTTGTGGTGTTTTTTTTTAATACAGTACTTGTGCAGTATTGTTCCAGAGAGCTGGTGTGGGCTTTTTTTGTAATTTATTATAGAAGAAAAATCAATAACTTGCCAGTGTTTCTATCTTCCAGGTAGAATAGATTTTTTTTTTTTTTTTTTTTACTTAGAAATAGTCCCACATTGAAACCCACAGGAATATTAACTTTGGTGGATGTCACCTCCTCCACATCCTCCTCTGTGCATGCAGTGATCCCAGGACTAAACAGACTCCTAAACACGCTCTCTTTACTGGACACTAAATGCCTTCTTTTGTAATTGTTATTGATCATTTCCTTCAGCAGGTCTGTGGCCAGGCTGTTCTGTAAAGTCTTACTTGTCTTGGAGAGAGCCTGTTCTTGATACTGTATTAAAGAAGCCTATTTTATTGTGCTTTTAACATTCCTGAACCTAGGAGAGTAGTGGAATAATACTTGGAATACATTAAAAATGCTCGGTTCAGAACTCTAAATGATGATAATTCTACTCTGTTTAAACCTAATTTCAAATATGTGGTGGTAACAGACTGATATGGTTCACAAACGTAGCACAATCAAAATGTATTGGTGGATACAAAAGAAAAGAGCTTGATGAAGTCTTTATTCCTGTCTTTTGTGGCATGAGACTGCTGTTATTGGAAGTAGTAATCTCTCAGATAAACATGTTTTTCTGCTCTGTGGTTCTACAGCTCAAAAAACATACTTTGACAGTGCCATACTGTTTTAATATATATTTCTTGGGCTCAGTAAACACTGTCCATTGCTTGGAGCAAGCTAAATGTTCCACAAACCAAAAACATTAAAATCAATACAGTTTTTTCATTGAGCATAACAGAGTGTGCCATTGGCCTCAAAAAGAGAGCTTGGCAGGGGAACAGAGCTGGAAAGAGTTGTCAAGATGTAAAAATATAATGAAGGAGCTACAGGGCTTTTCCTCAACAAAATAACTGCTCTGAGTTTTTAAGAACCTTCAAGTATAACAAACAGCTTGGAATGAAAATCCTGCGTGAGAGCAGGAGGACAGCCGTGACCTCTTTGTGCTGTCCTGGGGAAACTCAGTGGAACATTGCTGTATTCAGCAATGTGCAAAACTTCACTCACAGCAGCTCTCAGCTTCCCTAATTGCCAGGTGAATAAGGATTTGGGAATTTAGGCTAGTGCCTGTGGCTGCTTAGAATCTACTGGAATGCAGTAGTTGCATGTCCCCCTGTTCCTAATTAAAATATATTTTTAAATGTCAGGGTGATAGTACTTGAGCTCTGTGGTAACACGCCATCGTTTCTTTCTGGAGCTGGATTTGCTTGCCGAGGTCAGTGGTTTGAAGTGATTGGCAATGGCTGTGAGTGGCTGTCACCAGTTAAGGTGCTACCAAAAAGGGACATGAGGACATAGAAACGCTGCTTTCTGCTTTGTTTTTGTCTCCTGCTCTGGTTTGAGCTATGTAACAAAAACAAGCTTGACAAGCATTTTGAGGCTGCAGATTTTAAGCGAGTCCTAGATAAGCATGTTTGAGTTCCAGCAGAGCACATCTGATCTTGCAAAGCCCCCTGTCCAAGTGCTTTGCACTTTTATACAGACTATTTGAAAGGACTGGCATGTGCAATCGGGCTTGGCCATGCTGTGCATCTGTTTGTTCCCAGCATTTGCACCTGATCACTCTCTTATCCTGGTGCGAGGGAAGCAGTGCTCAGTGTACATTTTTAATATACTGGTGAAATTGTTCAGCTGCTAAACTGTTTGTGCCATGTGGTGGGAAGTGTGTCCCCTGCTTGGGCAAAGTGTTGCTGTCCCTTATATGCCTTTTGGTGGTGACCTGTCCAACTCTGCAATAAGTAGATGACCAAAGCCCTGTTAGCTTGGCCACGTGCCACAGGGGTTGGTCATCGTGTGTTGGTGGCAAGGGGCAGTTTTCCAGTCCTGTGATGGGAGAGAGCCTTCAAGCACAGCACATCCCCCTGAGCCAGTGGCACACAACACAGCCCCTACAACTTGGTTTGTGTCTGTGGTAGAGGTTGGCTTTCACAGACAAAGGCTGGAATGACAGAGAGATGGGCAGTCTCCTCAGCTGGCTGTTGGCAGCTTTATTTCTGGACTTGAATACCTTTTGCAAAAATGATGCTGGTTTTTTTTTTTTTTTTTTTTTTTTTTTTTTACCTTGTGTGTTCTTCTTTCCATCTTCCCTGCAAAGCAAAAATGTCCCAGCAGAACAGTCACAGGGGGAGGCTGAAGAGCAGCATCAGTGTCTTGGACCCAGGGATTGTTGTGTTTGCTTTCCATTCCTTGTACATTTTCTAACTCCCTGGACCTAGGGCTAGACCTTACCTGAACTGAAGTGATTGTATTTCACTGACCTGTTCTTTTAAAGTTGCAGAGGGATATAATGGTTTGGGTTTTTTAAGCTTTTTAAAGCATTGATTGGCTTCCCAAGGCTCTGCTTTACAGCTGTAGGGAGAGGAAAACTGGGTAGACTGGGACTGTGCAAAGTGTACCAACCTTCCTTCAGTGGGATGAACAGAGTGTCTGCTTGGTGTGCTCCGAGGGTTTTCGAGCTGCCTTGCACTTGCATGTGCCACTGAGCTTTGCTTTGAGCTCTCAGTTCAGAAGGACCCAAAACTCTTGTCATAGCTGCCAAATGTCACCTGCTTTCATTTGGAATCATGCAAAATATCAAGGTTCATTCATTTCAGTCAAAATCAAGTCTAGGCTTGCTCAGAAAGGGCTTGACCTAACATTCATTGAAGCCATGAAATTCAGTTGCTGTTTTAGTGACAGGCTGGGGTTGCCTTGAGAGTGCTGAGAACATTAGTGGCTCTGGGAGCTTGTGATAGCTATTCTGGTTTTCCATTGAAGCTGTGTGGAAAGGCAGGTCTGACTCTTGTCCTCTGTACTCTGACAAAAGACATGTCCCTGTTCACCTCAGCAGCCCTGGGTCAGAGCTGACATGCTGCTGCTGCAGCTCAGAGTATTGTTCAGAACAGCACAAAATCTGCAAACGGTTCTCGAGTGACTGCAGGGGAGCTGAGTCGGGCCAAAATAGCACCTGAGGTGTTTTTAGCATTTTTCTTCTCATCTGTCTGCGCAGGCTCAGGGAAGTGGCTCTTTATACTCAGAGGCGGGAATTTGAAAGTTAGGCAAAACTCACCCTAGAGATATTGTAAAAATGTGGTTTGTGCTTTTTATGGGGTGTTTGAATTCTATTTCCAGAAAATCCTGTATTCATGAACTGTACTCTTTCCTGGCTAGAACATGCATTTCACAGGGTCTGTATCATCCATAGCTGGAAGCTACCAGATTAACCTTAACTCTAGCATTTTTATTCATACACATTGAAATCTAAACTCCTGTATGGTAGGAAGTCTCTGTTGCTTCCCTTGCCTTAGAGGCTGATTGCCATGTGGCAATGCTAACTAGAAGATACATTTTACTTTTTCTTTCCAGCTATGATCTGTTCACAGCAGGATCCTCACCATAACAGCAGTCTCTGGGCTCTCTGTAAATGGGTGTTACACCTGCATTTGAAAAATGTCAGCAGCCAGCTGTGCTGTATTTTTTATTGCTGTTACAATAACTTTAGACCACCAGCTTCTTTGTACCCTATACTGTATAAGCAGGGCTGCTGGTGTAGGAGGGGTGCAGAGCACAGACTCTCCAGAATCCCAACATCTGTCCCAAAAGGAGCACAAAAAGCAGTAGAACTGGGAAGCCTTTATGATGAGTTATTTCAGAGAGAGAGAATGAAGTGCTGGCATTAGATTTGGGAGTCTTTAATGCACCACAAATCCACATCCAAACAAGACAGGGAACAAAGCAAAGGATACATTTTTATGTGACTATCCACAACAGCTTGGAAAACTGAGTTCAGTGGCAGTCTGGAAGGATGTGCTTGGCAGGACCGTTCAGTTTTGTTTTGTTCTGATGGCTTGAATGATGGAATAGAGAGAGTATGCTTGTTAAATTGGTATGGTGCTTTGAGTTGGGAGGAACTACAGACACTCTTTAGAGAACTAGCTGTGGAGTTGCAGATAGTCTTGACAGGTTGGAAAAGTAATCTGTAAAAAGGTGAGTGAGTTCAATAAAAGCAGAATGAAATACAGTGTTGGTGTGAATCAGCTGCCTCATACAGGGAGCAGAATAGCTGGGTCTGGAGTAGTTCTGGAAAAGGCTTGTTGAGAGTGAATCAAAGAATGTTACATTATTAGTAGGAAAGAAAATGCCATGCAGGGATGTAAAAGCAGCAGTGTCATCTGCAGGACATGTGAAAAAATCTGTGTACCTGCATAGCACTGGTCAGGGGTTAGGTGGAGCACAGTGCCCTGTGCAGGTACCCACAGCAGCAGGGACTGGGGGAGTAGCCTAAGGAAAAGCTTGGAGACTGTGCAGGGAGAGTTGGTGGAGGATGGTTTGCATAGTCTAGAGCTGAGAATAAGGAAGGGGGGTAGATGTGACAACACCTTTAAATATGGGCCCTTCCTCAAGGAGGAAGGGAATAATTCCTATTCTGGCCTAAACCAGAAGTTTTAGGTTTCTGTTGCAAGTGGAGCAAAACTGTTGAAAATCATCTGTGAGGAGACTGATGTGTTGGAGTCCTGTGTCTGGAAAATACACAAGTAATGGGAAAAAAGAAAATAGGCGATCTGTGTGGGCAATGGGGAGATGTATCACTTCGCTCTATCCTAGACATGCTTTTTAGGATGCTTGTAGGGGGATCTAACAGCCTTCCATGAGAACATATTCAGGGAGTGTTTTCTACATAATTCTACTTTAAAACTACTCTGTGAACGTGAGCTGCTCCAACACTGCTAGGAGGAAAGCACTGCTCTAAAACAGAAGTTACCTGATGTATTGTGCCAGGGTCAACGTTCAGGGGAAGTTGTGGGGCTGCAGTTCTCACTGACTCAGTTGGCAGCATTATTTTTGAAATTTCATTAGCCTGTAGAAAGGACTTGCAGATAAAGGTGTATTCAGAGCTGGCTTTGAACTGCAGCGAGTGACAGCTGGGCTGCATGAACACCTATCTGAGACGTAACACTCGCTAATGATCACACTGACTTGTCAGCCCCAGCCTCCTTTGTTTTCCAGTTGAAAACATGCTAATTCCATGCTATTTGATGTTTGCCAGTGGAAAGCGTTTGATCCAGCAGTGAGATGGACAGCTATTTCCCTTCCTCCAATGCAGCTCTCTACCTGTGTGGAAAGAGGAGCATGGTGCAGCATTGGAGGTGGCTGGAAGAGCCATGCAGTGCATTGGAGGTGGTCACTCAATCCAGCCAGCATTCCACTTGCTTAGGGACAAACTGCAGTGAGCACAAAGCACTTGAGTGGAGGTGTTGCACTGGTGGTTTGCTGTCCTGGAAGGACTTCAAAGCTGCAAGTCCTTATAGGATGGGTGATGGACTTAGAGCTTGTGCACCAGGTACCAACTCTGCCTCCCGGGACCTCTCTTTCCTTACAGAGCAGGTGGCAGTAGGGGTAGGCCTAAAGCAGCATGTGCTGCTCAGTACCTGTTCATAGTTGTGCTGCATGGGCACAGGGATGCAACCCTGAGCTTCCCACCTTGTGCCTCCCACTGTTGTAGGACAATTCATGCTCTATGGCATGAATCTGCAGCCTGCCCTGCAAATGTGGGGCAGACACCATGGTGGTTGAGGTTGTATTGTGTATGAGAAAGCCATGCAAGGCTGTGGCAGGAGCAAGGATCCATGGCCAGGAGAGAGCCTTAGTGTGCATGTGGTGAGTGGGATGGAAAGCAGAGAGCGTTTCCTGCCTCAGCACTGGAGCGACAGGCACTGAGTAAGCACGGCCAGCACATCTCTGAATGTGCCTCCCCACTGAGTTCCTCTTGGGGAGAGGGAAATCTGCTGCTTCATGCAGAGAAAAGTTATGTAGACAAGCTGTGTTTTGGTGCCTGGTTTTGTGCAAAACATGGAAATCCTTTCCTGCCTGGTCTCTTTTCATTCTTTTCGCTGTCAGTCATTGCACATGTCATCAGTATCTGTGGAAAAGACTGCACAGTCAGGGTACCAACCTACTGCAGCCTCCAGTGTGTGAAAAGCCGCATTAGCTTGAAGATTTTCACATGAGAACTGCTCATGATTGATGGGACAGAGTGTGCAGTCATTAAAACCAGAAATGTGTGTCTGGAACCCTTCACTGGTGTCCGGGATTAAAGAGACCGTAATAAACTGCATTACTGGTGCACATGTGAGCAAGCACTGGGGTTTGTGCTGGGAGCCTTGTTTCTGCAGCACAGTTCAACTCACTTCAGTAGCCAGGGAGGAGAGAATTTGTGCAACATGTTTAGGGAAGATTCTTCCAGCCTGGTGCAGTACCCAGAATGCTCCTATTTGCATCCCGCTGAGCTAGGATGCAGATGACAAGGTGCAAACTCCACACAACCAGGTATAATGTAGGTTTTTCTACTGGATTTCAGTGTGCTGCCTTCAGTGCTGCACTCCAAACAGCTGGCTTTATTGCAGTGCAAGCTGCTGTCACGTTAGCTGGTGTCAGATGCCAGCCATTTACAGTATACGCCATCACAGCATGACTTAAGTTGGCAACACAGAGTCAATCACATGCCAGCAGCCTACTGTAAGGGTGGGGGAGTGTGTGGGAAGAAATGGGGAGAAGATACTCTTATAAAATCCTTTAATGACTTATTTTTAATATCCATTTTTCAAGTCTTTGGAAAGTGCAGTCCATATGCTTTTCCCTCCTGGTTGTAGTTGGCAAAGAAGCAGATGAACATGGCCCTTCAGACTCCTTCCATTTTGTAAGGAGCCAGAAAATACAGCTATATTTAGCATGTTGCCAAGGCCAGCAGCAGTCTGTTACTGGGTGGTGATTCCCTGGCTGCAGGCTTGTATGCCACCCGGGACAGGGTGGGAATGTGCCTGTCCTGGAGTCAGTACTCAGACTAAATTGACAGCAGCAAATTTCAAATTTCCAGTTGCAGGAGGATGGCTGCACTGGTGCCAGCAGGCTCAATGTGCTGCTTACCAGCACAGATCAGTTTTTGAGCACCAGGCCCCTACCAACACGTGCAGTGGCCACTCCAGGAGCTGTAATGGTGCTTTTTGGTGCAACACTCAGATTGGAGAATGCCTCAGTTGGTCTTCTGTGCACAGCTCTGGAACAGTCCTGTGCCCTGTGCTGAGCTTTCAATATGCTGGAGCCACAGCTAGTCCCTGCAGGAAAGCTGTGCCTTGTAGCATAAATATACTCATTTAAAACTGGGGGCCTAATTCCTGTTGTATTTTCTCATGTTGTATTCCTAGGCCACTCAGGTATAAAATGGAGTTGTCCTTATTTATCCCCAGCCCAGTATCCACACAGCAGATTTGCTACCAGTTCCCTGTTGCTTTCCCTGCTGTGTTGCAGCTGGTACTGAGGAGTAAAAAATGGCAGCTCCTCTGTCCTTCTGGCAGCTTTTGTAGAGCTGAAATTGATCTTGAAGTCTGTGTGTGTTTCTGGAAGGAGCTGTGGGTGTTGTGATGGAAGGGTAGAAAAAGGGCTCACCATACCACTGTTGGAGTTCAGGGGGTACTAGTGGTGCCTATCACTACAGAGCGAGCATCTTGAAAGTTGTTACATAGCAACATGTCTAAAGTAGGAACATTTTGTGTCACTCTGTCACATCACCACTTCCTAAAATTCATTGTCTGAGAGAGGAAGAACTTACTGTGGTGCTGTAGGGGGGAGCTCAACTCAGCTGTGACTTCCAATATGCCTCAGTGAAACACAGTGGTTGGTGGTGCTCAGGATCAAAATGTTGGCAAGGAGGAGTTAGACCAAAGGCATGGGTTTGAATCTCAGTGTAGCAGTGATTAATTTAGTCTTTCTGAGCCCTCAAAGGCCTGACTGACAGCATTTCACAGCCTTTGCTCTGCAGCAGCATCTGCACAGCTCTGTTTCTTACAAATACGTGTCCTTGAAACCAGTAGCACTGTGTGGGCACTGGTTTCAGCTTACAGACTCTGTGTGCAAGACCAGTGCCTCGTGCTGTATGGTGGCTTTTTTAATTGGTAGTAAAAATATTCTGTTTGTAGAACCCCCTGTTGGAATTAAGCAAACTGCTTTGAGGAAAAAAAATAGAACAAAGCTTCACACCAAGCTGGGGTTGCTAGTATCAATGATATTCACGATTTCAGTTGAAATAGCAACATCCTTCTCAAGTTAAAGTCAACTGTGTAAGTATTGTTTACAAAAAATAGTAGTTCTTTTTTCATCTTCTCCATTCCTGCAGTGTAGAAACATCTACACAGATTTATTCCAAATTTGGTAGAAATAAGTGTTTCCCCGACCCAAAGCACTTGTGCCAAGTTACAGTCAGGAGGAATTTCTGAGGCTGATGTGTAAGGCCGATGTGGAGCTTAGGACCGAGCAGCTGCCTGGCCATGGGCAGCCTGTGGTTCCGTGGGGTCTGCTCCTGGTCAGCAGCAGCCCTGCAGGAGCTGTGCAGGTGGGACACTGCAGAGATGCTCTGAGGCTGACCCCTGGACTCCTGCTGGGTCCCAGGTGATGGGAAAGGCTGCAGAGAGGCCTGGTGCTGTGCAGCATGAGAAGGATGACCCAAACCTGCCCAGTATTCTCCTTGCAGATTGTTGCAGTTATTTCCTTTGTAGTGGCACTGGGTGTCTGAGCACCAGCCAGCTGCGTGGTGCCATTTTACCCTCACCACACAGATATGAGAAAGTGTCTGGTGATGAAGATTCATGTCCTCAGGGCCTGTGAGCAATTAATTCACTGCTGGGGATCTGGGGCTGTTGGATTGCTGAGAAGCCAAAACAATAGCATTAAAAAGCCTCTTTTGTTTTGAGTTGGGTTGTTGGGAGCCACTGGGCACTTTGAGGAGTTGGGCAGAGAGTTTCATTCCACCAAGCCAGGCTGCTAAAGTTTGGAAGTAGTTTTTTTTCCCTGTCCCACTGGCTTTAGCCCATCACTTCTTGCATTTAATTACTTGCCTTTTGTTTAACTCTCATCTCCTCGAAGCAGATAAGAGAGGAGCCTGTTCCCATGATACATGTCAAACAGCCCCTTTTAAGCTGCAGTCAAGCTTTGCAGCCCTCTCCCCACTGAGGCTTTTATCCCCACCGGGAAGGGAGGCAGAGTAAAGCTTGGAAATCTCAGGCTGCTCTACAGCAACCTGGCATGCTGGGGAGCCTGGCTGGGGATTCAAAACTAGCCCCTGCAGTGGGTCACAGTGTTGGCTTTTTGCAGTGGTACTTGGACTGTCCAGTGATTCCACCTGTATGTTTGCAAAAGCCTTAAAGAATCCCAGGGGAGTATCCTGGATGCATCATGGGCTGATCCCAGGATGTTCCTTGGGTGAGAGGAATTCCTGCTGTATCCTTGTGGACCTGGTTATGGGGTTACAGCTCTGCTGCACGTTTCTGCGAACAGGGGCAGGTACATGGGGTTATCTGATGTGTCCCTTTTGGAAACCAAATTTAATTACACTGAGACTGAGAACTCTGTGTCCAGCCCTTGGTGACTGTGCCTGGGATAGGCTGGGTAATGGATGGTCCTGTGCCTTTGCTGGCTGCAGGAGCCATTATTAATTATCTGCCATGGAACAGCTCTGTGGCCTCCAGGTCTGGCCTTATTTTAATAGGCTTTGAATAGCTCAGAAGAATTTGCTCCTCAAAAAAGTCAGAATTTTTGCATAAAGTTATGTTAAGTATTCAATGGTTTTTGTATGCCTTCTGTTTCTTGAGGAAGAAATTCAAAAAGAAAGAGGGAGAGAAAAAAACTTATTTTTCAAGAACTATTTCATCTTAATGGCAACATTTGTTACCAGCATTCTTATTTAGTGATATTTATCTTATGTCTACTTGCAAACACTACTAAAGTAAGGCCCAGTTTATACATGTTTTTTAAGTGATGATCTCACTTGACTTGCAGGGATAACATCAGTGATCTCTTGCTTTTTAGGAGGCACGGATATGGCCAGTGCTTATGTTTATTGCAGGGGAAAAGGAGTCAGTGATGCAACACACATCACTTTTGACAAATGAAAGCATGAAGGGGGAGAATAATCTCAGTTCTTCCTCCTGTGACTGGCAGTTCTCAGCAGCATCTTGGGGTACCTGCATGTTGTGGATCAGAGGTGCTGCCTTACAGAGCTGTCTTTTTCAAGTTTTATCCAGTGCAGCTGGGGAAGTGTTGGAGACAGTTTTGTTTCTTCTGTCTGGTTGTTAGGGCCAATTAAGTGGTTTGGTGTTGGGAAGGAGGGGAAAAACAACCCACGCAAGGAAACAGGGAATTTTTGTTGTTGTTTCTGGAACTGTTGCCACTGGCTCCCAAAAGTGTTGGTGTTTGTATTAGATTGTTTGGGATTTTTTCTTACAACAATCATTTTAACATCAGGAAGCCTGACTTTTTGGTTTAGCTGATAGTATTCCGTTAGTGTTACTGCAGGAGAAGTCCTGTTGCTCTTCTCTTCACCTACTATAGAAAATCACAAAAGAGACACAGTAGCTACCAAGCCGCCTCCGCCTCCATGATTGTGTTGTTCCAGTAACCCAAACAATCCTTAATTAAATTTCTCTGGCTGCCCTGGGTGTTACATTCACTGAAACGCTGTTCCATTATGTTTTTTAGGGCCGGTGTACCCGAGAGAACTGCAAATATCTCCACCCTCCCCCACATTTAAAAACACAACTTGAAATAAATGGACGCAACAACCTGATCCAGCAGAAGACGGCCGCAGCCATGTTTGCTCAGCAGATGCAGTTCATGCTACCGGGCGCGCAGCTACAGCCAATTGTGAGTTACAGCCCCGGGCCCATCGGGCTCACACTGCTCCCTGTCCCTCCCCTGTTTGTTCACGGAGGCCCCAGCCCTGTGCCCGAGCTCAGGCCATTGTCTGTGCTGCACAGAACTGGGCAGAATCTTCCAGATGTGTCTGATGCTACCTTTGCGTCTCCTTGCAAGCTGTGTCTCTTTTCCACTGATAAGTGAGGAGCTGTGAGATTCAGGGCTTCAAGTGGAAGGGTCTTACCACCAGGTGCTTATTTGACTAGTTGATTGATGTACATACTAGAAGTTCTGAGTGGCTCAATTCCAGTGGATTCTGTTTTGGATAGTTGTTTTGCACTGAGAAGATGCTGACTCCCTTGGACTAGCTGTGTGGCACTGTTGGACTAAAACTGGGGAAAATGAATCCTACCTAGACTTTAATCCTTTTTAATGTCTGGGAGTGAGAGCATTTCACTGCAGTTGTCCCAGCAGAGAGTTGTACTAATGTCACAGCCCTGTCACTTGTTGCTCACAGTAATGCTGATTTAGAGTAAGAGCAGGAAGGATTTGCTTCTTTTCAGGGAGGAAGGGAAGCCTGTGTGAGATAGATGTTTGCAGAGCAGGTAGTTCAGAGAAGCCTTCGCTGCCTGTCCCTGCTTTTACTTGTCAGTTAAAACAGGTTTCAGGCTGGAGGACCCTGTTACACCAGGGAGAGGATGGCTTGTGTCTGCTGGTTGGTGTATCTGGGAGGGGATGACACTTGTCAGCTGAGTTTTAGTCTGTCACAATGTATATTTTAAGAACTGTCAGAGGTCTTGAAGCAGCTCTTCAATGCTGATGTGAATAAGCTGCTCTGAGAGTTAATTAGGAGTTCTCAGTTTAAAGTTGGGACTGAGTATCTTTCCTGGGGCAATGTGCACTTAGTGTGCTGTAGTTGGGTGAGGCTCCTTGTGCTGTGCCACACGGGAGGACTGGCCAGATCCTTTGGACAAGCTCTTCTAGCCTGAAGGTGTCAAGTCTGTGAACCAGCCTGAACTTGGCCTCCTGGTGTCCCACCTACAGTGCCTGGCCTCTCTGCCCATGTGGACACAGCATCTGTCACCTCAGCTGAAAAGCTCAGGTGTTTATGGTTTACTCTCACCAGAGAACAGTGAAGGATTCCTCCTCTTTGGAGGCTGTTGTGATGTTTGGTGTAAGAGCTTGTGATGGAGGTTTCCCTGTTTCAGCAGAGCAAGCTGGTCAGTGTCCCTTCATGATAGTGGTCTGCCACCAGACTCAGCTATTTCCTCAGTCTGGCATATTCCCCCTGTGTTTTGGGGGGCTTTCCATATTTGCCAGCATACTGATATTCTTTTGTGTCTGCTAGTAGCTTTATCCTGCCCTATAAGCTAAGAAAATGCTGTTTATTCTTCCCATTTTGAAGATGAAAAATTGAGACAGAAGAGAAAATTGGCCACAGAAAGGTCTTTAGTTTTGCTGTACCTTAGGTTCTTATCTGCTGTAATCTTACACCTCTTTTTTGTGGAGCTTGAAAGTATGTCCACATCAGAAGGAATCCTGAATTCCCACAAAATAGTGACATTGGTTTCCAAGCCCTGTACCAAAAGCAAACCCTTCCTGTTTGGAGTTTTCCTCTGTGGGGATTTCACGGTGGATGTTCTTTGGCTGGCTATTCAAAGCATCTTTGGGATTTCCTTTTTGGAAAGTTCCCATCTTCCCACTTTGCAATCTTGCAGGTCCAGTATGCTCCTAAATTTTACTCCTGCCTTTTAAATTGTGTCTGAACTGAATATGTTGGTTTGTCTAGTTAGTGCTCTCATTTCAGAAGTAACATTATCTGATGAGAAAAGCCCCTGGTTTCTAAATTGTGCCATGAGGGAGACATGGGCAACGAAGAAAAATAAAAATTTGTTCTGCAGTGACTGCTCCCTTTGTGCTTTCCCACACTTTACACAGACTAAACAAGCTCTTGGTCTGATTCCTGCTGCCCAACTTGCTCCACACCAATTTCAGGACAAACAAGAGATTGCTCTTTCAAATGCCTTTGATTTCCTGAAGATGCTGTCAGTGGAAGCTGGCTTTGAGAATTTTTTTCTCTCTAAATGAGAAGGGTGGGGCCTCCTTCTGGGTACACATGAAATTCGTCAAAGCAGAAAGTATTGTATCTGATGCAGCAGCAGAACAAATCTCATGTGATCAGAAAGCTGATCAACAGGATGCCTGCTTAATTGGGATGCTTGCCAGAGATGAGATTTGAAACAGCATACTTAATAGCTCCAAACAGTAGCTGAATGCTTAGATATTTTAAAGTGCAGTTTCACCAGAAAAGCTACCGAGTTAAAAAAAAAAAAAACAAAACCAAAACAAACCACCACCAAAAAACCCCCACCAAATCCAAACCAAACCAGCACTTGACAGAGCAGCTTTTCACCAGGCTTCCTTAAATGGTGTCTGTCTATGAGCTGGGCTCTGGCATTGATAGGAAGAGCTGCTTTGGTCATTTTTATGTCTGGTTTCTCAGATATGGTCACCTTGTGTCCTGTGTGTGCCAGTGCAAGACCACCCAAAAAGTGCTGCACCTTGGGCCTAGTCCACACCCTCTCCATCCTGCTTTGTCCCTTTGCAGCAGTGTGGGGCAGACTTTTGGAGCTGACCATGGAGGTGCTTCAGCCTATGGTCCATGTGACATGGTGGAGCAGGGCGCTGGTTTGCCCAGTGCTTCCTGTTGGTGCCTGAACAAGCCATTGACTGAGCACAGCAGTGGTGACACACCTGCCACCACTCCTGCTCTGCAGCTGCCTCTGCTACTGCCTAGGGAAGCCGTTTCCTCTTTGTTTTCAAGCTCTTTGTCTTTTCTTCATGTCAAGGTCTTTGTAGACAGGACTATCTTGATAGTTCTGAGTCACCCATGTCCCTGAAGGCAGCCCAGATTTTAACCCAGCCCTTTGTCCCCTTCTGGGGCAGCAGGATCCTGCTGCCTCTCCTTGGTGCTGATGGAGGGGTTAAAGCAGAGGGTGAGCAACTTGCTTGGCCAGTGATGCTTGGAACAAGTGCTGGAGCCAATTTCAACAGGTGCTTTACACAGGCATTTTTTCCATGCAGCAAAAACCTGATTTATATCTCAGCCTCTAGTCAAAGGTACGCTAGGAATTAATAAATGCAGGTATCCTGGCCCACCCAGGAGCTGGTGTCTGCCAAGAGACAGTGCTGTGGGGTGTTAACACCTGTCTTTTACACTACAGCAGCCCACAAATGAGAGATCCTTTGAGCTAGAAGTGTGTCTTTGCAGTCTGGCTGGGGAAATGAGCATCTGTGGTGGTAGGTAGCTGGATGCTGTGGCCCATTGGATTCACTCCAGCATGCTCAGCCTTCATGTTGGAGAGTGTATTTGCAGCCAGCCAGCCCCATGCAGTTACACTGGGGGAAAAGCAGATTTTTGGGTTTTCTGACAACATCAAGTACGTTTTTAATATCAAGGTTTCCGGTCTTGTCAGTACCAGATCTTTATCTTCAGTTTCTATCACCAGACTGTAAGCTGCCATTGTTTTTTGTGTGCTTTCCATATATAGCTTCTTAGCAGTGACCTGTCTCCCCTCCTTCAGGCTATCAACACCTCTGTATTTACAGTGGGCCTCTCATTTTCAGGCTTTCCCTTTTTTAGGGTCTGAGGTAACTCAGAATCAACGCTTCCTGGCTGAGACAGTGCTTGTGTTTGACAAAACACCAACCGCTCCTCTGCCTTCCTCTTCACACCCACTCTGTGTTTCTTCTCTAGCTTTAGCACAATTTCTGCTAGCCAAATTGAATGCAACTTCTAGATTGTTAACAAAATCAGCTGTTCCAGGTTCTTTTGTCACCAGTGGTGACAAATGTCCCTCCCTGGGATGGTTCCTTCTCTGTGCCCACACCTTCAACTCAACAGCTTCCATGCTTGAGGTCTATGAGGAGCTCAGAGCTATCCAAGTTCTTGACAACCCTCCCCCTGAGATGTGTTCTCACAACAGCCATTTCAGCTTTTTAAAATTATTACAATTCTTACAAGCATTTTAATACTCAGTAAACCAGTCTTGTGAGCTGCTACCAGCCTGAACCCTTTGCTGCTGCACTGTAACCTGTTTCCTTCTGCACAGGAGTTACTGGTAGTGTCTCTATGCTATGGTTTATGAAAGTTAATTTGCAAGGAAACCTGTCTCTGTTTCCTGAATTAGCAAGAGCTTTAAGGGGGGCAGTAGAAGTAAGTGCTGTTACTTTCAGTCCCTCTGTTTTGCCCTAGAGCACATCAGCAATTAAGTTGAGAGTATGGTTTTTTAGTGTACAGCCTTAACATTGCTCTGTCAGATCTCCTGTCCCTTCCTTCCTCTTCCTCCCACAGCTTTATATCAGGAGCATGATGGCATTTGTTCTGGGATATCCCTTGGGTCAGTTGGGGTCAGCTGTCCTCTGTCCCCTCCCGACTCCTTGTGCTGCCCCCCGTAGTCAACTCGCTGGTTGGGTGGGGTGAGAGGCAGAAAAGCTTCTGTGTAAGCACTCCTCAGAAACAACAAAAGCATCCCTGAATTGTCTACACTGTTTCCAATACAAATCAAAACCACAGCCCTGTACCAGCTGCTATGGAGAAAATTAACTGTATCCCAGCCAAAAGCTGTCACAAGAGGTGGACAGGAGGCACGTTGAGGAGGGCAGTGCTGTTTGGAGTAAAAATTACATTTGGGTTCTGGCTGAAGGATGAAATTTTCTCACATTCCCTGAGGACATGGGGGACCTGCACAGACGTAGAGGAAAGAAATTGGCTGGCAGCATCCCTATTACTGGTACTGATGCACGAGCCAGACTGGATTTCCCAATCCAAGACAGGCAGCCGGGTCTGGCAGTGAGCACAGCCCATCTTTTCCCCTCATCAGCCACAATAAATACAGAGCTCCCTGGTGCCAGCTCACAAAGGCGCAGTTCTCAGAGTGCTTCACACACTCCAGACTTAAAACCCCAGCTCTTGTAGGTTTAATATGTTGAGTGAGGTCTGTTTGTTCCCTGGCTGTGCACCCGCTTGGCTGCGAGCAGCCCCAGCCTGCGGGCAGGGTGTGGAGCACAACTGGCACTTCCCATCAGGGAAGCAGGCACATGGTGCAGGCAGGCAGAAGGAGCCTTGGGAAACCTTGGGAAGGCAGCAGCAGATGTCAGGGCATGGAAAGGGGTGAACAAACAGCAGCAGCAATAAAAACTCCTGCTCCTGTGAGCATCACTCTGCAGGTCTCCAGGATCGCAGGTGGATCGCACTACTGAGGTGTTCCTCACGCACATCTTTCCTTCACTCGCTTCAGCTTGGGTTTGGATCCATTAGCCCTTGCTGATTGCTCCCAGTGAGAAGAGGGACTGCTTTTGAGGGAGATAGGGATTGTGTTTCAGGGAGCAGGTCCTGCTTCCACCTTTGTAGCAGCTGTGGTGAAGAGGTCGATATATCATCTCCTAGTGAATGTTTCAGGTGAATTCACTCAGTGTGAGGTGTTGCAAGGCCCCAGCATTCCCAGCCTGCACAAATCCTTCCTTCAGCAATGGGAGGAACATCTTCCCTTTGTCTCAGAAACCAGAGAGGGCCTTGGCCTGACTGCTGGCTGTGTTTGAACCCAGCCAAGCAGGAGAAGCTTGCTTTAAAGGATCTCTTGGCATTTTGGAGAGCAGTGTTTGTGCCACACCTGCTCACTCAGGATATTTCTGCTGTATTAGGTGCTGAAAAACATAGGGTAGGTTTGCCTGCATATTTGGGCAAGCCACATGTACTGCAAGGTTTGGGCTACTATGGGTACATAAAACACATGCTGACATATCAGGCCCCACTATAACCTGTGCAGACTGACCAGGCTGGAGAAGCTCTTTAAAATAGCATTTATGGTGCAAAAGGTGATGGAAGTTCAGCAGATACCACTGTAATTACTGGTACTTGCATAAAAGAAAACAGTCTAATGCATCCTGCTTTCTCACCTAAAGTGTTCAGGGAGTCACAGCTTTGAAAATCCTAAAGAGCTTTTTTAGCAGCAGAAGGTATAAAATGTGTGGGACCCACAGAGAATTGAAGGAGAGAAGAAAATTATTAAATAAAGGGCTATGGATTAGGGGATCTCTGGCTTTAGTGGCTGAATTCTCCCAACAACTGAAGCAGTGCTTGACTAAGGCTCACAAGAAGGAAAATTGGAAACTCTCCCAGAAAAAGAATTATTTGGTTCTGCTGCACTTAAAGCATCCAGCACCACTGATGCAGGAAACTGTGTCTCCTCACTGAGGAGGAGAAAATGGGATATATTCTGTCAATGATTCCCTTTCCTGTTGGCTGGGGAGCTGCTTGCTCTCACTGACCTTAGGAAGGGCCATTGTTGAGCTAAAGCTGGGTTAGGACAGTTGGCTGGTGTTACTGTGGGTTAACTTCTTCCACATCACAACAAGCCAAGTATGAAAGCACCAGGATGAAGGTGCTGTTGAGGAATACACTGTGTCCATATGTGGTTTCTTTTAGAAGTTCAGAGGACTAGAAGTACCAAAACAAAAGAAAGGAGGGGGTGATGTGTGTGGCCAAAAAACTGCCCCAGGCAATTGTGTAAGCACACTTGTATTTATTGCCAAATAGAGGCAGTAGTTCCAAGGATGGTGTCATAGACACCTGCCAATATGAGCAGCTTTAACTAGAACCCAGAGTTCACAGTGGAGGAGGTGACAGGAGAGAAAATAAAAATGGTTGCAAGTTTCAGGCTGCATTCCCTGGGGGGCGTTCAAGCCCCTGCTATAGGAGCAAGAGTGCTGCCATGCATGCTGTCATCTTCAGTGGAGGCAGGTGGAGATTTTCATCAGCTAGAATTAGTTTCATTCCCAAGAATACTTTGAATCTGGTGCTTTAAAACCTCACAAACTCCCTGGGTGCAGGGGCTAGTCCCAGACTTTCAACTGAGCATCTGCTTAGGAGCCTTATGCTCACCTGCCTGCCAGCAGAGCAGATCCTTTTCCAGATGGGCGCTGCTGGATCAGCTCGGGTCAGGGAAGTGTTTCTGTTCCCCAGCACTGAAGCTCTGCTGCACTCAGAGGGCCTGCCTAACACAATGTAGAGACCTGAAGTGGTGAAGATCTTTCTGGCCTGTTGTTCTGTCCCAAAGAGAACATGGCTCCTTGTGGCACAGGTGGGGTCTTGGACCTCTCACTAGTCCACCTGAGCCATCTCATCTGGTTCACTCTGTCCTTGCTATTCCAAGCCCAAGACTCACCTGCTCTTGCCAAAGCCATGAGATCTGGCATGTTGTGACATTAATGAGTTTGGTGTCCTCTTGCTGCTGTTCACATGGAGCACAGGCTTAGATCCTTCTGCAAAATGGCTTTTGCCTGGACTCTTTTGACACTCTGAAACCAACCCCAGATGTGCAGGATGCCTGACCAACAAAGCATACTGCAGCAGAGTTAGCTCACCTGACTGAGTGGTGCCTTTGGTCTAACCTGAGGCCCACTGGCCATGCTGACATGGAGCTCAGGGCAGGCTGATGGTGGAAGCAGCAGTGCAGCTAATGGGGTTACCTGCTTCCAGGTCCTGAAGCTGCAATTTACCTTGGAGTCTCTCTACAGCATTGCGGTGTAGGCATAAAGAAGCAGAGACATATATTTAGGAATGAGAAGTCTGTTTAATTTGGGCCTGCCCTAATTGCTGGCATGAAATTCTTAATTGTGTCATTAAACTATAAAGATCATCAATATGCTTTGATCTGACAAATAAAGATGCCTTGTATTCAGGATGAGTCACAAATCTGTGAGTCAGGAGAAGCGAATGGATCACAAATAAATGGCAATAAATGAATAGATTGGAGAGCACAGCATTTTGATGTTGCTAATCAAATTGTCTAAAAGGATTGAAGTGTGATGCAAGGCTTTGATGGGAAATCCAAGACAGAGCTTTTTAACTAATACTTTGTTTTTCTTCTTTCTGTACACAGACAACATTTCCTGTGACTCCATCGCTTGCAACAAGCCCCACAATGGCTTTTAGTCCCTACCTGAGTCATGTTTCTCCTGGGATGGGCTTAGTTCCTGCAGAGCTTTTACCAAATACTCCTGTCCTGGTTTCTGGAAATCCTACTGTTACAGTACCGGGAGGCTCTGCTGGGCAGAAACTGATGCGTACGGATAAACTGGAGGTATTTGGACATCTGATACAATACTGCTGACAGGAGTGAACAGGACATGTGGTCCCAGCTGTTGCTCTCTGCTAAAATGACCTGATGCAGCACAGTACAGAGTTGAACTTGCAGCTTTCCTAGCACAGGGCTGCTGCTCTCTGCCAGACTAGATGCTTTTGCAGGGCCTTTTCCCAAATTCTTGGAAATTTGGGAAAACTCACTCCTCTGGTATTAGTGGGTATTAGAGCAGGGTTAGGATTGGTTTTTTGTATGTGATTTGCTATGCTTAAAAAAACCCCAAAAAACCAAGTAGATGGTCTACTTTTAAACTTTGTTGGGTGGGAGATGTTCTGGAGATAAGAAATGTTTCCCTTTTCTAGATATGGGCTTATTGAGCTTTTACTAAAAGCTTTAAGTATTACCCTGATGGGAGTGGAGAGTGTGTGGTGTTGGAAAGACGTCTCTCCCTCCCCATCTGGCTTGACATGCTGGGACTTAATCATGGAGGAGTTGTAAATGTCTTTCAAACCCTAAGCAGAGACTCTGCAGGAGATAAGGGCTGAGGACCTGAATTCAGAGGCCCCTGCAGGTGTAAATTATAACATGGGAAGATAGCAGAGAAGGGTGTAATTTCAAAACACATTGTTTTGTACTTTATCTTGCCTTGCTGATGTCTCACCTTTCCCCACACTCAGTCCGATTGCACATTGGTACATGAGCTATGCCACTTCTATATTATTCAACCATTTCTCTCAGTTCCTCGGACAAGAAACCTTACAGACTTTTTGTGAAACCTTTTCTTCTGCCCCTGATGCTTCAGTGGTCATAACTTAAGAGGATCTGCAAGATCCTAGTACAACTATTAATTTTGGCAACACCTTCAAACACATTGCTGTGTAACCAAATGTGCTGTCACGTAATGCCAGGGTCAGGGTTTTATTGTGAAGGGCAGGGAGACTATTTATGTGAAAGAGGCACCTCATGTTTAAGAAAAAGTAGTTGTTGCAAATAGCAGCAGCATGTATCATTTAAAATTAAATGTCTTGCCCAAGAGTGTGCTTCATAACAAATACATAATCCAGGTGAGACACAAATGGCAGAGTTATTAACATTTAAGCTTTAGAGGCAGGGGAGAAATCCTGAACTGCAAAAGTTTTGTCAAAATGACATTGATTTTCTGGGGTCACTTTCCATTCTGCACAAATTCTGTACCTCACTTGCATTTTGTAATTGGCTTTATTAACGTCGGTTTTTTTCATCCCCTGACGCAGCTGTGGGTAGAACCAGTTGCCCCTGTGTCTGTTGATATGTGCTACGCCAGATGAGCATTGATTTAGAATACACACATGGTTTAATGTGGCCAACTGAACTGATATGCTGTGTTGAAAATACTGAATGAAAAGTAACTTCATGTTCTGCTCAACAATGTGACTTTCTTTTAAGGTTTGTCGAGAGTTTCAGCGTGGAAATTGCACACGTGGTGAGAATGATTGCCGCTATGCTCACCCTATAGATATTGCAATGATAGACACAAATGAAAATACTGTTACAGTTTGCATGGATTACATCAAAGGTCGATGCTCTAGGGAGAAATGCAAGTACTTTCATCCCCCTGCACACCTGCAAGCCAAAATCAAGGCAGCTCAACACCAGGTGAACCAGACAGCTGCAGCTGCAATGGTAAGTAGAGCTCTTCTCAAGCTGCATTTCCATTGCTAGGAGATTCCATGTGTCATTTGTGGAAAAGTAGAGAGCTTTGTAAATGGCTGACTAGAGAGCTGACAGCATGTGCAAGATGCATCCCATCTCTTCATTTTGTCTCTGTGCTCACCACAGCATGAAGCCCTCAGTGGCACAGTACATCTCACCAGGTAGGGACATGGTGCCCAGCCCTGTGATTTGCTGACATGACATCGTGATGTGACATGAATGCAAGTGCAGCATCACCCAACACCTTCCCTGGCTGAGTCGTAGGGGTCAGTTCAGCTTCCTCAATACACAATATGTCCTTTTCAGGGAGAACCTGGCCTGTTCTCTGCAAAAAGCAGATGATATCAGTTGCCTGAGCTTAGCAAGCTTGTGTCTGATACCTTTGCCTAGACTTAGTGAAATTACAAGACACAAAACAAGGATGACTTCCTGACCTGTTTGATGCTTTGGACCTGGTAGAGATGGTCCCACTTGCATTTTAAGTTGAATTGTGACTACTTATATCTACAGTTCTGAATGCGAGTCAAGGAAGACTCGCCACATGACCCCTAGCTCATATAAATGTTTGCCATTGTGTTGATTTTGGTTTAATGGGACCTGTTAATTCCAGAGATGAGAGAGCTGGGAAGGGAAGAAGAGGCCCAGGGGATCCTAGCCATGTGCATAAATTCCTCATGTGGGAGGTAAAGAAGGTGGAGGGAAACTCTTCCCTGAGGTGCCCAGTGAAAAGATTAGAAGCAATGGGCACAAATTGAAATTCAGGACATTCAATTTAAACATAATGAAAAACTTATTTACCAAAGAAAGGTCTAACACTACAACAGGATTCACCATCCTAGTAGATACTGAGAACCTGTATCTGAACCTGAATGGAGTCTTGAGCAAGCTGCTGTAGCTGACCCTGCTTTGAGCAGGGTGCTGTTCTCACTGATCTCTAGAGGTCCCTTCCATCTCTTCTATGATTTCTTAAAATTTTTCTAATTAATATTAAAAAGACTCTTGCTTCCTCTTTGATTTAGAATTAAGGCCACTAAAATTTTTCTAAATACCTTCTTGGTTTTTTTTAAGATAGTAAAGGAGGCTGCTTTTAATTAATAATAAAATTTAATGCAGAACTGGGGCAGTTCTAGAAATTAAAGAAGTGCCCTCCTTGTAGCATCAATATTACCTGGAATGTAATTTGAACAATTAATTTATACTGCAGTATTTCTTTGTCCTGTAGAGTTGATTTATTAGTTTTCTTACTGTTTTATTGTTGAAATTGCTGTTGAAATAAGAGTCCAGGTCTGTTGAAAAATAACCTTCTGAAATGAAACTCTTGTGTTCTTCACAATTGAATCTTTACTTTTTCACTAATTATCTAGGACACTGCTACTTAACCAAAGCCAATGCATGTTTTATTCATCCAGCTGGCTTCTCTTAAAAATGTAATTAACCCTATTTGTATGCTGTTAACGAGAACCTTTAAAATATTTATTGATGGCTTGTTGCATCACCCCTGCTACCAAAACAGCCTACATTATTCATTGACTTTTCAAGGTTTGATGCATTTACTGTACCTGTTGAGGTGTAAGACTTTATTAAAGGGAAGAAAGATGCTCCGTTTTCTTGGAGGGAAAAACAGATGCTAGGCTATGGGTCTACATTCTAAAATAGATTTAGAATGACTTCAAACCTAAATTGAGCATTTTTGAGGGACCCAATCCTTCAGTTACTTGATGTGCACAAGTAGCAGCTTTACTCACTCCTGCTTGGCTGAAGTCAGTGCAGCACTGGATGAACCGGGTAAGGCTCTGTCCCCCGTTCAGGACAGCACTTAAGCATGTGCCTGAAGCTCCCTCCTTTTCCAGTGGTCCTTCCCCCTCCACGAGTGCTCTGCTGGCCTCTGCATGATGTGTAGCTGCAGCATGAGGGCTGGAGCCAGTGCCAGTCCCCGTGCAGGTGCTGATCCCTGAGCGCTCCTGCCCTGCTGTGCCAGCCGGTGTGACGAAGCTCCAAAGCATGTGTCCTGTGATGACATTTCTTTACTTTTAAAACTTACCGAGGCAAAATAACTGACTTGCCACTAGGCCAGGTAATTACCCAGCCACCCCATGTTGTGCATGCCTCGTCTTTTTAATATATTGTATAACGCATTCACTTTTTAATTTTTTTTTCTCTTCGCCTTCCCAAATTGTTGCTCTCTCTTGACACACCTCTGCTTGCTGTTTTTGTTACTGTGCTTGATCCCCCTCCCCGGCCCATTGCCATCATGTGCTCGCTGCCTGCTAATTAAGACTCAGCCAGCTGTCAGATCACTGAAGCGACCGCTCGAGGCAACCTTTGACCTGGTACTTGGACCTTTCACCTTCTCGCTTTGCACGTAACCATCTTAATCTGCATGAAAGCCTCCTGCTCTTGGTCTGTGGTGTTAGTGCCTAGGGAGACTGCCCATCCCAGCCAGAAATGTTCAGTGTGCGTTCAGACATGCCAGTCCTGTGCCCCACATACCATCCACTAATGCAGTCTGAGCTTTGCCTCCTGAAGCCTAGCTGTGTTTTGGAGACAGTGAATAATCTCAGGGGGAGGCAGCTCTGGCTTTTGAAGTGTTTTTTCCAAACACTGGCGGCTTTGGAGTCACAAGATGCAATGTTTGAGGGAGAATTTAAGAATTTAGCTCGTTAGGTCTGCAGTGTGCTCTAAATGCCACAGGACTGGGTGGTTGCACAACAGATCCAGTAACTTTTCTTTGCATTCCCAACATAACAGCTTTGCCTGGCAGTGCCATGCTGGTAACTGCCCTGCACAAGAGCGTTCTGTGTAATGAGCACAACTGAGATTTAGGGGGAAGAGGGCTAAACAGCATCCTTGGGGATCTGTGCTGGGAGCTGAAGCAGGTTCAGTGTGGGACTTGGCTCATGAGTTGGGTCAGCTGGGTAGATGGCTGTCCCTTCAGCTGGCTCTGTCTGTGGTTCAACCCCCATTCCCCAGTGAGACAGAGTCAGCAAAGGGACCACACTCTGGGTGCCTTTTGCTTCAGTCTCAAGCATGGGATCTGCTCCCCAGGCTTCTGCCTGCAAGCTGTCTTCATATATGCTGTCTTTGATTGTTTTATGACTCTCAAATAATATATTTTACTTGGCTTTGTGATGCTCACAGTGGGGCAAAGGCCATCCTCACAGTGCTGTCAGTCCTGGCTCCATAGAAGAAAACGCTTTCTTGTTTTCCCAAATAATAAGGAATACAATACATTTTAAAAGAGAGCTTCTGTTGCCCAGCTATAGCAGGGAGAGGGAAGAGTGAACACATAGGAGTTGTGAAACCATCAAGCTGATGTTGCTTCTCATTCCCAGAGCTAGGGAGGAGAAGCTCATCTGTTCCCCTTCCTCTCCAATGACTTATTTTTGGTTTTAAGTAGTCAAGAGGCTTCCTTATCAGAGTTTTAGGCAGCTGCAGTAGGAAGCCTTACTAGGGCCCAGCTTCTGCCAGCAGTGGTGGAATGATGCTGTGAATGACATCACAGCCTCTCACTTGCTCTGCTCACGGCTGATACAGACACGGCCCCAGAGGCAGCGCAGGCAGGACCTGCACAGCTGCCCTCTCCAAGAGCCACCACTCTGAGGAGACCTGGTCTGGCAGAGAGTGGGAGAGCCCATAACTGCTCCCCCACTGAACAAACCTACGAGAGAAGCTGCTTTTATGAATCTTCCCTCTCTGACACATTGAAGGGTTTGCAGCCACTTGTTGGAATATGTCAACTCCTCTGAGCCCTTCATGAGTGATAAGAGTATGTATGATCTTCAGAGGAAACTGCTCACTTTGCTTCTGCTGCTTGCCAGGGGACGGGTGCTACCTCTGCCCTCTCTCAGATCATTCTGTGTTTGTCATGCCTGGCAGCAGACCCAGCCCCTCTTTGCTGAGTGCAGAAGGGTGAAAGTGTGAGCTGGTCCCAGGAGACAGAGATCTGAGGGGAACTTGGAGGGACAATTAAATTGTTTGTTGCAAAGATTTAATCCAGTTCTTGTCTTGCAAAAAATGAGAGGTTTTTTAACCAGCACGTGGGAAATTCTGACTTTAGCATGAAGTGTGTTTTTTTTCAGTCAGTCTTGCTGAAGAATTGCTTTCCATGCCATGCAGAGAAGTGGCACAAGCCTCTTTGTTCAGATGTTCATTCGAGCCAGGAATGTGGCTTTCCCAGCCCAAAAATGGGAGGCTGCCTGGTATTTAATTAGTGGAAATTGTTCGTTTGGATCAGTGCAGGACTATCACATGGATTCCGAACTGAATTAACCCTTTCACTGGTGCAGATGGCCAGATCCTGTTGCAAAGATTGCATACCCACATGTACACACAAACACACAGGGGAAAAAAATAAAGTCAGAAAAAGTTACTGCCCAAGAGCTGCTGCTGTATTTGTGGTGGTCAGAGCTTGTCTAGAGGGAAAGCACAAGCCTCCTGATGAGGTAAACTCATGAAGTAAGTTCTTTACTTAGGAGGGTTTAGTCTAATTCCTTTGCTGGAGCGTGGAGACACTAGCTGCAGAATTTGGTGGTGAGGAGTCTCTGTTGCCTTTTGTATATTCTGTTTGTGTGATTCCTTCAGAACCAGGACATGGTACAAGAAAGAAATGTTGTATCCCTGTGAGCTGCCACAATTCTTGCAGGTCCTGAGTGATACAAAATTGTAGCCCGTGTTAAATGAGACACATTTGTTTTGTCCTGTGTCCCTGCCAGCTTCCCGTGCAGAAGCTATATTGGCCCAGCTTTATCATGTGCAATTTTAGATGCCTCTTCAAGGCATTATAGATGGACCTTTCAGTGAGTGTGTTCCTGGCCTGAGGCTCTTACCTCAGCACATGGGCTGGGGAAGGGCTGAAGCCAGATCGTTCTGTCTCCTTGGGCCCTCCTACACCTTGGTATCTAAAATAAGATTGGTTGGCAACGGGAGGAGCACATCTTTGTGTATCCTGTGTGAACACTCCTGCAGCTGCTGGGGTGCAGGGGTGACCCACAGGGCTGGGTCAAACCAGGAGCAGATCAAGATGGGTTCCTAGCTCCCCTGGCCACAGAGCCCACATGGGAGAGCTGGAACTGCTGCAGAGTGCTTGTTTCTTTAGAACATTCTGGAAATACTGCATTTATTTGTGTTTCTCCACCTGACTGCTGTTAAGGGAGCACCAGTGAGACTGCCATTGTTCCTTTCTTTCCCTTGCTCCCAAGGGGCTGTAGCAGGTTAGGAGGGAGGGTGATGATGGAGAGGTGATGGGATAGTCTGATGTGTCTTGACATCTCTGGGGCCTGCTGGTATCTCCCTCTGACTGCAGTGCTGTGCGTTGGAATTGTCCTGTGATGTGCTGGGACATGACAGCACGGTCTCAAAGCCTTCAGCTGTTCTGCTTTTGGCACTGCCATTGTGGGGTTTAGGGTGGTGACAGCCTTTGGCCAAGAAGTAAAGAGTCAAAAGTCCATTATGTGCCTGGCACAGTTGCTTTGCTATAATTAGTACATTCTTCTTCTGAGGCAGATTTTGGAAGTGTCTGAAAAGGGTTATTTCACAATTGGGTACCATAAGGAGCATGAATTTAAGTAGCAAGTTCTTCAGTTGTTCTAAAGCTGTAAACCTCTGTGATGTACATGAAACTACTCCAGACTGTGTAAGCTGCAGATCTGTCCCGTGCCAGGAGGAACTCCAGAAGGAGTGCACGTAGCCGTCATTAGATAGATAAGTTGTAGATAACAGGCAGATTTAACACAGATACCCATGAAAGCTTACCTAGAAATGGAAAGTCATACATCATCCTAAAATATGCATCTTAGGTAGAAGATGTTGGTGTCTGTGTCTGAGAATATTGTCCCATCTTTGACTGCTGTTTTTTGGTAGCAATCAGAAGAAATCTAGGAAGATTAAATCCTAATGCTGAGAGTGGATGCCCACTAGCATAGGCAAAGGATGTGTGCATGTCTGAGGGCAGTTTTGCAAGTGCAATTTCTTCTAATTTTCTTTTTTAATATTAAAACCGCCCAAAAGCAACCATGTGAGTGGTGATAGGATGGAGTAATGTTTTGCCTTGAAGTATGTTGCTTAACATTTCTTAGATGAGCAGTCTCCTATAGCAAATTAAAGTGAAACCTGTTTCTAGATGGCGACAAACTGTTGCAAGCTTTCACTTACATTCTGTTGTGTGTTGATCTTCATAACGCTTTAAAATCTCTTCACTTGTGTCCTTCCTTCTAAGTATTGTGTGTTTGTAGTTTTAACCCTTCATTGGCCAAACCTTCTCTATTACCTACCATTCATTTGTGACCTATTAAAATAAAAGTAGGAGTGATAACCCTGTTTTTCAGCCATTGCTTTGCTACATGATACAGACTAACAACTAGTCAGAAATGACCTGATTCTGCATGACTTCCACGTGCGTAAATCTCATTGACGTCAATGGGAGTGTTACGTGCAAAAGGACTGCGGGGCATAATTAAACAGGACCCTTTTCTATCACAATGTGGAGGAAAAAAATGTGGTTTCTTACTTGGGTACAATGAAAAGCTGTAAATCATTAGAAACATTCCTGTCTCTTAAGAACCTGACATACTACTTTGCTGTTGAGACATGCTTGGATGAATGATGAGTAACTCACTGAGAAAAGTTCCTGAGTTGGGTTAATGCTTTTTACCAAGTCTGATCATGAAACAGGTTTGACGGGCTGGAAGAAGCCTGGTGGTGTGATAGAATGAAAAGAAGGGATTTGTCAATGGCTTTTTCCACTGTTAATAATGAGTGAGCAGTATTTGACTGATGGAGGCCACCTTCTTATAAAGTGGGATCTGGTCCAAATCTGCTGGTGGTAGGCTGTGCCTCTGGTGTGAGCGGTGGAGAATCAGGCCTGGTCTTGACCATGTTGCTCAGCCTCTCTACTAACAAGTGGAAATGCATTTTCCTGTGGATGTAATGTTATGTGTATAATTGGCAACAGCTACAGCTTTACCATCTGGACACATGGGTTGGCTGCACAGTGTGCACACTTCCACACATGCACACATACATGTAGGCAGGTGTTGAACCAGAGACAAGCATCTATTTTTTTCCCATGGCATTTGTTGCTTATGCTAATCTTCTTAGGTTTTAAATAGTCATCTACTGTATTTTCCCTGTTTGTTTTGGGGTTTTTAATGCTTGTTGCCTGCAACTGCTCTTTGTAGCATCCTGTCCAGGTGATCATCTTTCCTCTTCCTTTTCCCAGTGCTTTTTTCTCCCTCTGTACCCAAGTCAGTCCTGCTGAAAAGCTCCTTAGCATCCCTCCTCTTTCTGGACTCTGCCCCTCCTCCTGGTGCATTTACTAACTGCTTACCTAGTGAAGCTGTTGTTTCGCCTTCTACTCGTACTGTGACTTAGCTGCTCTTCTCTTTCCTGTCTTGCTAAGTTGATAGAGTTGCAGGTGATTTGCAGCCAAGACCCCCTATTATTTATTGCATGCTTGACCTACATCTGGGCCCCTTTATTTACTCCACTTGTCTTTAATGACTCCCTTATCCACAGGCCCTGCCGCCTGGTGCACTTCAACCTTTACCAAAGAGGCCAGCACTTGAAAAAAACAATGGTGCCACCACAGTCTTTAACCCAAGCGTTTTCCACTACCAACAGGCTCTAGCCAACATGCAGTTGCAACAGCCTACATTCATCCCTACAGGTAAGTGTCTCCTTGCTTTCCCATCATCATGGTTGTTTATTTTATGACCTCGGTGTTCAGCTAGTGAGCAGTTTTGTAAGAGTCGTTAGCAAAAGAATATTGTTGTGTAGTTTCATGTTAAAAATGGATGAAAAATTAACATCTGTTGTTTGACTTTTTCCCTTCACCTACTATAATTTAGAGCTTTTCACATGTAAAGATCCTTCTTAGCCTTTTTGTGTGGTTTGGGTTTTTTTTTAAGCAGTCAAACTAAGAAAAATGTCTGCATGTTTCTTGAATTCATACTTTCAGTTTTTCCTCCTTATGGTTCAACTGGTTAATCCCAAATTAATTCTTTGATTCTTGCGTAGTGCTCTTTTGGACTCATGTTAAAATGTCTGTAGACCTCTGTGCCTGCTATCTTGAGCCTGTAGGCACCTCCCTGAGCTTGTATCTCACTGACCTACATATTGCAGCAGCTGTGATGTTTATAGAGGGAATGGTTAGTCTTTAGTAAATACAAATTATATAATCCTCTTTGAAGGCATATATTTCCCTCTTCCTTGTCTTTTGACTAGTACAATACCCTAAGCTTTTTAAAAGCAATTTAACTCCCAGCTTTTATTGTACCTTTAAGGTCTCAGAGTTAAATTGAAAGATGCAGTTCAGTAATTCTTATAGGACTGGAAATATTAATGTGGCAGATGTGACTTTCTGACTGGCCAATTAACTGCAGCCAAATGGAAAACAAAACCTGCTTGGAGTGGAAAGTATTATAAGTGACTGAATTAGGAATATTCCAGATTTTATAGCTGATATTTTAGTATCATTATTATCATTCAGAGTATCATAGGAAAATTAATGCCCGGTGTTTTTAATGTTTAATGCTGTATTTACTTGTCAGATGACACTTACAAAAATACAGAGTGTTTCTCTGGTCTGACCCCTGGAGGTGACCACACTTGGATTTGCACCTTGGCACTGTTGTTCTTTGGGGTCGGGGGAAAAGCTTTAGAGACAATCTGGTCCTGAGAGCAAGGTGGAGTGTGGGTCCAGGGAGTGGGGACCTAAACCCTGTGCTCGTGTGGCCTTTCTGTTAGGAGAGCCCTCAGAAACACTCAGAACTCAGCAGCTACCAAGATGTTCTTCCAGGGAAGCGGATTCGCGTGCGGAGAGATGGGGTAGTAGCCTTTTACCTTGTGCTCTACAAAGCGTTGGAGGGGCTGGGCTGAGCTGAGCTGACCTTACCACAGCTCTAGCAGGTGCCAAGTGAAATACTTCTTCAGGAAACATGGACACCTTGGGGAATGCCAAGTCCCCAGCTGGCTACACACTGCTCTTCCTCAAGGTTGCAGTTGCCCAAGTTGACATAAAGACAGGCATTTCTGATGGAGCAACATAAATCAGCTGTGCCCAGCCCTCGCTCTGCTGGGTACTGGGCTGGTGGCAATGAAATTACACACAGGGCTGATGCATAGCAGGGCTGCTTACTGGCACCTGTTCTGTCTGAAGCCATTAATGCTGGGCAGAGCAGCAAATTTCCAGTCAGAGGACAGATCTGTGATGAATTTATGTTACACATCAGACTCCAGCTCTGGGCTCAGCCTTGGCTGTGCTCAGGAAGGCAAAGCAGAGAGGTGGCGCGTCGCAGCTCTCACTGTGGGGAGGGGAAGGGAGCGGTTGCTTTTCTTAGAATCTCCTGTTCAGTTGTTGAGAGATCAGCATCATGGGTTGCCATGGCACAGGGGTGTCAGGCTGTCTCTTGAAAATGGCATCACCACTGCAATTTTTTAGAGTCCAGAAAAATAAATGCCTCTTTCAGCTTAAACTAGAGACTTTGAATCGCAGTCCCTGGTTGCGGGAGTAAATTGCTTTTGGAAAGTCAATTTTAACATGACTATGACATTCTTCTGAAGGCAATTTGTTTTCTGTTGACACAATCAGAAATAAATCAGCATACCCGATACCCAAAAAAATCCCAAAAAACCCTGATTTCTGGGATCAATCATATCATTTAATACCAAGGTGGGAAGAGTTTATTCTCTACTACTCAAGAATTAAAGAATTAATTTGGTTTGCTATGATCTCTTTAAACTGAGTTTAAACTATTGTTGTACCAATATACAGAATCTGGTTGCATGTGCTTAAATACCGAATGCTGCAAAGAGAATACCTGCTTTTTAGTTAAAGTGATACCTAACACTGAAGCTTCACTAATGAAATATCCCTTTTGTTCATCTTTCCACGCTTCAATGCATGGTGTGCAGGGTCAGTTCTGTGCATGACACCCACTGCAAGCGTTGGTAGGTTTTTCTACACAAACTTCTCAACTTTTCCTAATCTGAAAGAGACTGCAAGTTAGTATGCATCAGTGAGAACTTGGGTGGCTGAGTGGTGTGACTGTCTATCTGCTGTCTTCTTTGAGGCTTAAATGGTTGTATCCCTTTAATTTCTGTGCAGTGCAGTGTTTCATGTGACTTACAATAAGAGAATCCAAGGTGATGTGTTC
This sequence comes from Anomalospiza imberbis, assembly GCF_031753505.1. NCBI lineage: Eukaryota > Metazoa > Chordata > Aves > Passeriformes > Viduidae > Anomalospiza > Anomalospiza imberbis. Next base: position 7,662,529 of record NC_089694.1, read on the forward strand.
CCACCCCTATTTAGTTCTGCTTCAGAGACAAGAATCTTTCACTTAAATGTCTTTACAACCCATTTAAGTCATCTGACACAAGGAAGTAGAAGTGGGAGGATCCTGTTGGCTTATTTTTGTTTTATTTTGTATCAAGCAACAGGCGGACTTAAGTTTGGATTTTCAGTTGTCCTTCTGAGGATATTTTAGGAGACTGGTTTAACAAGGTGCTAAGGAGGAACACATCTGGGGTCACCGCCTCTGCCAGAGCAGGGTGCTGCTTGTACAGTGAGAGAAGCAGAGTTTGGACCAGGGACTGGCTGGAGAGTCATCTCTGCAGGACAGTGTTAGGTGTGCAGGTCAGGAGATCATAGGGAGGTACCACTGCCGGTGCACGTGGGATGCAGGGAGGCAATGAGTACGTGCTTATTAGTGCTGCAGGGATCCACTCTGTTCAGGCTCAGCATCTGGGTGTTGATTAAACCTCTGCAGGCCTTTGAGAACCTTCCCCTCTTGTCTACAGCTGCTGGGCACAGCAGGGCAGGTGAAAGCTGAGCTTTTTCATCCTCTAGCCGAGGTTATGCAAGACTGCCAGCATCCAGGTGTGTGCCTGCTTTAGCCAGAGGGAGAGAGGCAGGAGCCCTGGTGGGGGGGTGCAAGGCTTTCCAAGAGCAGGTCTGGAAGCTCTGGCATGAGTGGCTTAAACACTCTGCTCTTGAACCTGCCTATCCCTATAGTACAGGGAGGACACATCGCTTGCATGGTGGGGAGCTGAGTCCCTCAAATACACCTCTGTCTGTAGGAAACCCCAACCCACACGTTCCAACATCCCGTGGCTGGAGCGTTCCCAGCCACAGGCACGCTCCTTCCCTGCTGGGGCTGGCCATGGCTGCTGGGGTGGAGGGGAAGGCAAGTCTGCTTCCCCACCGCATGTTTGTGGGGATGGCTGGGCCTCCCTGTCGGCTCCTCGGCCCCACAAACCCCCCTTGGGTTTGGGGGATGCCTGTGTGTGCACCAGAGCATCCCTTCCAGCACTGCGCTCTGCGGGACGTGCAGCTTCAGGAGGCTGCCAAGCTCCCTGCTACCGTGTTGTACTTTTGGATGCTCTTCCTGCAAACTGTAGCTGTTCAGATGCATTTGTGTATTTTTCCCCTCTCTGTCCCTTCCCCTCGCCATCCCCCCACCCTGCAAGAGGGGAGTTTTGCCAAATCCTATAGAATCAGAGTGGAAAGGAAGCATGCTGAATTTGTATGGAGAGAGCTCAGTGTGCCAGCCGCTCATTTGCCGTGCCTCCAGCTCTGCCCCGTGCCGAAACATTGTCCCTGCTAGGGAGAGGCGAGAAAACCTGGTGAAAGGGCTGCGGCAGCCGCTGCAAAGTGCATCATGTACCTCTGGTTGCTGGCGGGGACACGGGGTGGGGAGGGAAGGGGACAAGCTTTCCCAGGTGGGCGGGAGGGTGCGCTTGCCAAAATGTCCCCACCCAAAGGAACGTGCACTGGCTGTGTCTAACTCCCCACGGGTGCGAGCTGACGTGGGCTTTTGCTAGCACACCCATCCTCTCCCCCCTTTGGAAATTTGGCCCTTGGAGTCTAATACATCATTGTTCTGCTTATAAATGTACTAAGTGTTGAGAATGTTTTGGTTTTTTCCTTAATTATAATTGTAATTGGCTTTTCCCCTTCTCTCTTGTTTATTTTTTTTCCCAACGCTGTCTTGCTTTGCACTGTGATTGCATGCTGCGCCCCGATGTGTCCTTCATGACGATGTCACATGGCTTGTTGCTGTGATTCCTGCCACGCCCCCAAATCCACCACATGTTGCCATGGTTACATAAAACCAACCAAACAAACAAAATATATATACGCTCCACCCTCCTGTATGTCGCTTCCATGGTTCCCTTCCGAAAGTGCCCATGATGCACGGTGCTACGCCCACCACTGTGTCTGCAGCAACAACTCCTGCCACCAGCGTCCCCTTCGCTGCAACAGCTACCGCCAATCAGGTTTGGCCCTTTCAATGGCTTTCTTTCACGTGTTCAGATCTTGAGGACCGGGCGAGGGCTGGATCCCGTGCGGGGTCGAGCGCCGTCCCACCCGGCTCGGCGCAGGCTGGGGCGCGCAGAGGCAGCGTGTGCGTGTGTGCGTGCGTGAGGCCGGGGATCCGAGAGGGGCCGCTCCTGCCGTCTGCGGGATGGGCGCAAGCCCGGCCGGAGCGTAGGGATGGGCGATTGGCAGGGGCGCAGGCTCTCCTTCAAAAACACACCTTACCCTGGGTCCTCAAAAAATGGGTGGTGAAGCTCCCGAGCGTAGAGTCACGCAAGACCTGCAGCACTTCTGCTTTCAGTCTCAAGCAGAAATACCACCCCGAGCATCCTTCCCTGTGGTATTTTGGCTTGTCCTCTCTGGACTGGAAAGTGGAAGTGGAAATACAAAGTGGCGTCCCCCCACCACAAAATTGGACTCTAAAAACTACCAAAAAATCCCCAAACAACCAAAAATCAGGGGGGAGACTGTGAAGTGTGAAGCTTTTTTGATGCCAATAGCATGTCACCCATCCCTACAGAGAGGACTCTGGATGTGCAGTACGTGCCATTGTAGCACTGCCATAAGTGTACAGGATTCCATGCATGTCTGCCGAGCCATAATTCTCTCCAAAACTTTCCTCTGAGGATACTGAGTGTGATGGCTGCTTCTGCACCAGTCCTGAACTGTATATGCACAACCTGTCCTAGTGATGCGTCCTGATAATTTGGTGTGATGCAACTTCTCCCAGTTAGACCAGAGACATTTCAAACACTCTTGAAAAAATTTTTCCCCCAGGACTAATTTTAGCGTTTTTGTCATGCTCTCAGGTTTAGAACTATTGCAAAGAAATCGGGGTGTCACTTTGCTGTGTAGGAGGCTGTTATCCATGCTGAATGCCAGTAATGTCTCTGGGGGCATCCTTTAGGCTTTTGCTGGTGTGAGGTCATGAGGATTTCAGTAGGAGTTTTGCCTGCATAAGTCTTAGGCAGTGTTTTACTGCTCACAGTCAGAATTGCCAGTCTTTTTCTGTGCTTTGTTGTTACTTTCAGGTAGAGCAGGTCTTACTCAGACTTGTATTGGTCATGAGAGGAAAGCAGAAATTCCTGTGCAGCGTTGCTCTGTGGCTGTGTGAGTCCTGTTTGAGCCAGATAGTTTCAGGGCATTTCTGTTTTACTTGTAGTCTATGGAATCAAAATCCCAGTACAATCACCAGGTACTCCACAAGGCATCAGTAGTGGTGCAGCTACATTGTACTTTAAGTGTAGCAAAATAAAGTCTTGGGAGTGGATCCTGTTTTGTAAGACACTGATGTACATATTAACCTGATTCTGAAGGCAGAATGATCAGCCTGATCTCAAGGCAATGCTTTAATGCGTTGTGTTCTTTGTTTTTTTTTTTTTTGCTGTAGATATCCCAGTTATCAGTAGATGAACTGAGTAGCAGCATGTTTGTTTCACAGATGTAGAAGTTCCCGATAGAACAGTAAGTTCCTTTTTGGTATTTCTCTTTATGGTGAATTGATTTGTACATGGGCACTGCATCCCCTAAACACAGGGCTGGCTCAGGCAGAGAGACTGAACCCGTGAGACCCCATTGGCTTCATGCTCTGCCGACTCAACAGGAATTCAGCTGCTGCAGCACAGACATGGACCAGCCCCATGGTTTATAACGAGTTTTCTGTGTCTCAAGTGCCTGTGTTGTGGTGGTCACAGCCTCCCTGTGCATCTCCCAGTCCCATGGCTCTGTTTCCAGGTTGCTCCTGCTCTGCACGGCTCTCAGCTGCCTGCAGATGCCTCAGGGATTTACAGTGTTGATGGCAAAGACTACGCTGGTAATGAGTCAGCTGAAAAGGTGTAACTTCTCTTTTGCTGTTAGTGACATATTTTCTTTCCTGGGGTAAGCAGGATTGGGTCAGCAGCAGCTGCTGTGCATCTGCAAGGCTGGCTTGGTCTGGGCAGAACTCTTCTGGTCAGCTGCAGAGAGGGCCTGGCTCATGGTGGGTTGGAGACCAGAATGAATGTCATAAGCAACATAGTTTTCACCCCACCTGCAGATCCTGGGCTTCCCGAAGATGATAGTTTTCTCTGAGGGGAGTGATGGAGGAATTTGTCCTTGGAATTGCAGAGTACTATTTCCTATTTCACAGCCATAGCAACAGTCATTTTTCCATTGCCTTTTTTTTTTTTTTTTTGTGAGTTTTAGCTGATGTTCATGAGCTAAAATCTCTGGGTAGTTTCAGTTCTTGACTGTGTTTTTTTACCTCAAGAGAGTAAAGAGCAGTTCAACCAATTCAACAAGAGGTCTTTATCAGAGCAGCCATTTAGTAATGCAGATATGCAAGCCTTTTCTTCCCTAGGTCACATATTACAGGCAAGTCCTTAAATACTGGAATTTAATTTGGCAACCAATTCTATAATGATATCTATTAGCAATCAACAGAAACTAATTTCTCGGTGGTGGCCCTTATCTCTGCTGACCTTAATTAAATACCATATGTATACATGACCTGGTAACTGTGGCTGTGGACCCTGTTCATGAGGGCTGACACCAAGCTTATCCACATTAGTGAAAATGTTCAGCTTAGACTGTACTGCTGTTCCAAATGACAGGCACGACATGTTAACCTATTTCCATAACGTGTAAACCAGCCTGTTCCACCCAATAAGGAGATAATTTGATTGGAAGAGCTTCATTTTGAAGTCTTTAAGATTGTTTTCAGTATTTTTTCAGGAGACTTTCCCTCAGTGGGACTTTGGTAACTGAAACACTTGCTGCTCTGACAGATGGGTTTTCTTTCCTCCATGGCTGAAGTAGTCCTGGTAGCCAGGTTGGTTGGTCTAGCTCTGCAGGAGATAAGTTTTTGGGTCCTTCAGTGGAGGATTTTCATGAGTACACCACAAAGAGGTGATTTGCTCCCAGAAGAGGGTTCCCTGAGCACAGGGTTTCTGTGTCAGTGTTTTATCTCTGGGCTCAGTTGCCTAAATCCTTAGGATCAGATTTAATGTGACTGTCTAAAGGAAACAAGAGCTAACACAGATCAGGGATTCCTTTGGCCCTCTCCTTAGCCACCCTCTACTTGGCATCCCATCCAAAAATCAAGGCTGTTATTTGTTCACCTCCCTCTTTCACTATTTGTCCTGTCATTGTGTGAAAGAGAGAGTCATAACTGCAGATTTAAGAGGATGCCAGGTGTGTTATTGGAAATTTCTACCTACATCAGAAAATTAATGGAATAAAATGTCTATCTGCAATGCAGTAATGACAACTCTTGAGCAACACATTGAGGATGTAAATGTATTAGAATGACTTTTAAAATACAGATGTATTAACTTCTCACTGTGTCTTTGTTGTTGTTTTTTTCTTTCCCCTGCAGCAGACCATGTTGAAATTCTGAACAGTAAAATTATGGAGCACCAGGACTTCTTGGTGGGAAGCTGCGCATGGCCTTTCTGTATATATTCCCCTCTTCCCTCTATCATTCTCTACCACCTCTACAGTAAGCCTGTTGCAGCCTACATGTTAACCAAAAACTGATCAATGGGAATGTCAAAAAAAAAAAAAAAAGAAAAAAAAAAGCACTATAGAAACAATTAACAAACAGCGCTCTGTTATATGAGATATACAAGTAGGAAATTATAATAGACTTTTATAACACATTACTTTAACACACTTAATCATTTTATGACTACCATCATGATAAGTGCATCTGCACATCGGACTGTTGGTTTACTGTATACTATCGATGGATAAATGTTTGTCTTGTTTTTAAAGTGTTATCTTACTGTTTTGTTTACATCATAGTCTATTGATTTGTTTTAAAGTGTACATCATTATCAAGTATACTCAATACCATTTTTTCATTATTGTTATGTCTTAAGTTTTCATATACTGTAGGTTTTATGGGGTTTTGTTTGTTTTTTACTAAAAATGTTATTGTGGGAAACAGGAATTATGTGCTTGAAAAACACGACACAGAATGTTCTGCCCTTTGCTGGATTTTGCTGTTAATGTCAGCTTATGTTGCTTATGTTAAATGCTACTTTTATCATTTAAAACTTGCCTTCAGATAGTCTCCAAATTTTTAGTACAATGATGTGAAAGGACAGCTGTCATTTTAGTCCAGTTCAGGGTTCTTCTTTCAATACAATGAGCTGATTCTGGAAACTTTTGGGGGGAAAAAAACAAAAAAAAAACCAAAAAAAAAACCAAACAAACAAACAAAAAAAAACCCACACAAAAGCCCAGGCTCAGTAAGGGGACAGGAACAATTTGCTCAGACAGGAGTAAGCATCAAGGGATTTCTGCAGCTCTGTTGTCCATTGAAGTGCATTCTCAGCTGCAAACGGCGCACAATCTCTCTCGCTGTTCTCATGGTGCAGTTGAAACAAACAACAAAAAAATGGTGGTGGAGTGAGACAGCTTCAGTTGGGCAAAAGCTCATTGCATTGGAGAGGAGCAGGTGCCAGCCGTTGGCTGGGGAGGGCCCCGGGCTGTGGCTCAGCCCAGGCTGGGTAGCACCGAGCCCTGGGGCTTGTCTCCACCAAGCATGCTGAAACATTTTGGCCTGAAATCTTATATGATATGTCTCTTGTTGAAATTTTGTCAGCATGCCCCATTTATTTAATCACCGTTTTCCATAAGTGGGTGATTATTTCCCCCCCACCTCCGCCCCGTGATCTGTGGCCCTTTAAAGCAAACACAGCAGTAACAAAGAAGCAAAAAGTTCAGCATAAGCTTTCTGCTGAAGATAAACATTTGTCTTAATGGAGTTCCTGTCAGTCAGTGGATTTATTTTGGCACCTTCTACTTGATCAAGAGCAATGTTTGTTGCACAACAAGGGCTAGTTCTCAATACCTCCTTCTCATACGCACGAATAAAACCATTTCAGCCCATGCACCCTGGACAGCCCCGCCTGTCGTTATGCTGCATTGCTGAACAATCTGGCTGCAGAAATGCATTTTGGTTGAGGATACCGCCAAATTCGTCTCTATTACAGCTCTACAGTATCATTGGCATTATGGAAGAGGTGGATTTGCTGCTGTAAATCCACAAACTCCATAAAAGGAGAAAGAGAATCAAGCAAGAGGCCAGCTCACAGTGTCTGGAGGGGTGACCACCCCGAGCTCAGAGTGGTCCTGTAGAGTGCCAAATTCAAACAAGGAGATTTTCTTCTCTTTTCCCAGTTCCTTGGCCTTGGTTAGATATTCTTTGCCCCTTCTCCTGCAGTATGAGCACAGACAGTTTGCTAGATGTGTATCTCCATGGGCCACGAGTGATGGTGGAACACCCAGGACGCAGCCAGTGCGCCCCAGGGCAGGCTCTGACCATCTGCCCGTGGAGACTCACTCATAGCATGAACCTTTGAGGAGCCCAGCTCAAGAAGGCTTTGAGGAATCTTTTTGTTCAATTCAGCAGACTTTGAACCAAACCCTGATAGAAAGGGGGAGAAAACATCCCCCCAGGACCTCCTTTATGGACCCTGAGTTTTGACAGTTGCTTGTGTCCACGGATGTTCTCCAGCCATCTGTGCTCACAAGCAGTGGGGTGCCTGAAATCAGTGACTCTCATTTGTATTGGCGACCACATACCTGTTCTTTTCACCACTGTGTTTCTGTTTCCCGAAACCATAACATTGTTAGTGGAAAAAGTGGATTTGAGTACTTCCTGTTTGAAATTATTTGTGTATCAAAAATGGGTTTTGCACAACCTGTGCCAGTGCCTCAACAAAGAACAGAGCTGATCTTCTTAAGCCAGAAAGGATGCATTCAAGCTTGTATGGCTTTATGAGTTCAAGGAGGTTGAAATTTTTTCAGTGCTAAATGGATTTTTGTATATCTTGAAACTTTGATGTAACCTCCTATTTTATTTATCGACTTAAACATCTGGCATAGATGTGCATAGAATGTAAACCTAGAACACAGCTGTTTTCATGTCACATTTAAAGCACTGAAAAAAAGGCGTTTAAGGATTATTTTTTATTAAAGAGGTCCAATGAGGGATGTTCAGGGTAGTTATATTAGGTGCCACAACAGTTTTTATATTGCTGGCAAATTTAGAGTTAATTTGTAAATGAGTTTAAGGAAAGAAAAGCTTGAAGCACTAAACTTCACCAAATTCAAAACAATCTCGGCAAAAATGCCATTTTGAGGTAGCACTATTTAAACTAGTTGTGCAATGACTTGCTCTAATTTTCTTTGTTCAAGAAAGAAAAGAAAAAGAAACCAGTCGCCAGACTATAAATTTCCTAAATAGACTATTACAAAGTCACCGAGCTAGTTAGTGACTCTAAACAAATGTCATAAAAGCATGAATATCATCCTTTATTTGACAAGAGATGTATGTAAGTTTGTTTAAATCAATATAATTTTAGTGACATTTTTATAAGCTTCCCACTTTCCATGAACCTATATTTTTTATTTATCCAAAGTTATTTCTCTTTGTCCATTTCTCTCAGCCTTATGCAAACAATATGCAAGAAATGCTGAAACTTGGATAAAACGGGTCATGCAGAGGGAAAATGAAAGCTGAGATTGATCATTTTCACGAAAAAAGGTTGTTAGTAGTTTCAATAAAAAGTACTACTACTAAACTGTAACATAAGCAGACAATAAAAGAGGGATTTAAAATAAAATGGATTCATAAAACTATTAAGATTATTTTTGTTAAATACAGTGTTTTTAGTAATTTGGAACATGATTTCACAATCAGCCGTGTTTTTTAGTTGGGAATTTGTAGCTGATGATTTTTGACTGTGTATTTTTGCATCGCAACGTTCTAGAAGCCGTTCCCTCCCCGGGCAGCCCGCGCGGGTTCCCGACGCGCTTGTCCTCCGGCCGCCGCCCCGCTCCGCGCTCGGGCGCTCCCCAAGGGCAGCACGGCCGGGCCGGGGTCCCGCTGCTCCTCCTGCTGTCCCCTGGAGCGGGGACCCCGCGGAGCTGGCACCGGAGCCGGGCGCGCCTTGGTGGCACAGGTGGCCGGAGCGGGACACGCGTGTGCCGGCGATGTCCCCTGGCCTGGCTCGGGCCGGCGCTGGCGCGGTAGGAGTAGCTCTAGGACACGCCGGGTACACAACGATTGAGAAACTGGAGTCCTCGTTTTGTTTATCCCTTGTACATTTCACAGACATGAAAATTGAAAAAGGTGAAATTTATGAGGAAAATCTAATTTCCCATTCCTGTTGAATGGATTTAGTTTGATATTGACCTGATTTTACCATGTGCCTGTTGAAGGCCTTAGAGTATATACTGTATGTTAAAGACTGTAATAACTTTAAAAAAAAAAATAGTTGATAGCCTAATCCAAATGTAAATAGAGCTACAACTCATTGTTACTAGGCTACAACGCATTAATTAATGTCATATATTTTCATTTCTCTACCATTAGTTTTTAAGGTTTTCATTATTGCTTTTTTTGATATCTTTAGTAACTAATGAATTTAATTTTGAAGGAGAGTTAGAGAGTTTAAAATTTTTAATACATGTATTCAGCCCATTTAGTTATATTCTAAACCAACACTGAAGCATGGTAAGGTATAGAATACAGTCCATAACTAGTTTGTATAGTTTACAGTTTAAGAACAAAATTAACTTTGTATGTAACTCCTACAATGATAGATTCATTGTTAACTAATTATATTAAGTTGTTGTTGCTATGGCAACAAAACTACAACATGGCTACCTTTGTATACATTATTTGTGAAATTTTCACATGTAAATTAAAAGTGATGTGTAACAGTATGAGCTTGTTAAAGGTACAGTTCGATACTGTCAGATAAAGATATGATTGAATATTTTTAAAATCCCAAAGTCCCATGTGAACGCTGAATTTGTGTCTTTAAGGTCACTTTTTCAGTCAAGAAGTTTACAACACATGGATTTAGAGTCAGGTTTTATAGCTTGTAGAAATTGTTGTGTGGCAAGGGTTATTCCACAGTATTTTCACTTCGGAAACACAGCAGCCTGTATTTACAACGTAGTGACCGGTCTTGCTTTCATTTCACATCCATTCACAAGGTGGGAATTCAGAATTAATCAGTTTCAGTACTGTAGCTTTGCCTGCAATTTTCTTTTCTCCAGAAATTGAACACTCACACGATTACGTTACGATCAGGGCTAAATAATTAAGCATATAACTATTTTAATACTAATTTATATTAGCAAAAACTGTACATAAGAAAAAAAATATTGTGGAATGACCCCGTAACAGTGTTGAAGATACAAATATGCTGCAGTTAAACTGATTCAGTTAGTGTACGAATGTGTGAGACACACCTTTTTTGCACTTATGTACATAGTCCACGAAAGAAATCCTTGGAACTTATTTTGAATATAAAAAGTCTGTAATAATACAGGAAAAGTTTGTAAAAGAGATAGGTATTACTAAGGCTTTGAAAAGGAGGAGTTTTTTGCTATAAAACTTATCTGAAAGCATGATGTTGCTTTGCTGTTGTAAAAGCTTTGTAGTTTGCCATAGCTTATTATACAGCAGACTGATAACAGGTCAGCTCCAACCTGCAGCACAGAGAATGGGAAACGGTGTGGAATTAATTAGTAAGGTCACTAGCAAAGATTCAAATTACTTTTTTTAATCAGCCTACATTTTCAAACACACCCCAGGTCACGTTTCTGATAGGTTGTGTTCTCGGTGAATCCTATTAGGACTGGTGGGTCCATGGCAGCACACACACATTTTTCCTAGCACCTAATCCTATTTCTGTCTGAAAGTGTTTATCTGTGGGAGGTGACTGTCATTGTGGCAAGTGCTTTAAATCCCAGAGTGAATTTGAAATGTCACAATTCTTGATTTTATTTTTTTTTTTTAACCTTTTAGGGCAAGGTAACGAAATGGAAGGAGCTGGTGAGCCATAAATGGACAGGGATGGGTTGGATTTATCTGGGACCAGTTCTTTCTGCTGTGTGACAGCCATGGTGGTATTTGAGAGGCACATGGTAGCGCTGCTGGGACAGGGAGGTGGAGGCTGGTGGCAGTGTGGCCAGCTGGGTGCTCCAGACTGGGACTAACAAGCCTCTTTGAGTTGCCACCAAAGGAGAGCAAAGCTGTGGCCCCTCAGTGAGCAGCCTCTTGTTCCTGTTTGTGTTGGTACTGCTGGGACTCTGCAGTGCTGGGGGATTTTGGAGCAGCTGAAGCGCCTGTGTTGACCCATTTATTTTTGATTGGAACAAGTTTCGCTTCTTGCTGGATTTTTTTTAAGTTCTTTTTTTTTTTTCTTTTTTAACCGAAGCCCCAGTTGTGCATAAGAAAAGTAACTGGTTTTGCCATGAGTCTGATCCTGACTCGAGCAGTGAGGCAAGTCCTCCAGAGCAGAACTGGTGGGAGGTGGCATCCGATGTGACTGTCACCCTTTTACTGGATGCCCCAGGGTTGGGGGCTGAGCTGTTGCTGCCAAGCCCAAGAGCTGTTCCTTGGCCAGCATTCCTGACCCCTGGCGATGCCAGGGTGTGCCCAGCCAGCCCACTCTGCACCACGGGGCTGTGCAAGTGGTGGTTTGCTGAATTGGAACAGCCCCGGGGTCTTTAAAATGACGAAAAATCAGATGTTGCTTCTCTCCGTGGTGTTATATAATAACCTAGATTTTAATACTAAGTAATCAGCTAGTTCAAGCCACCACACGATTATGGCTTCCCTTTGCCATCATCGGTTTCTATAATCAAGTTCTTTCTCATTTCTAGGATTATGAGAGAAAAATATTTTGCACTATGTGAAATGAATCATAGCTGGTCAAACTTTGTCGGGGTATGAGCATGATTGTGACAACACTGCTAAAATCTTTGCTAGTGATCTTTACTGACATCCTCTATCATCAAAAATAACTCTATATGCCTCTCAAAGGAGATATTTAAACATGCAAAATAACACAACTGTTAAATAAAATGAAGTTATTTTTCCAAACACACAACAGAGAGAATTACCTGACACCGAATTACAAGGTTCCAGTTCTTTATTACTGTACACAGATGCTATTTGATAGTGGTGGAAGCCAAATGATTTTGTTGCCATGGCTTTTGTATCCTAGCAGATGAGGGGATGATAAGACCATTCTTAGATTGGATTATGGGATTTTTTTTTTCTTTCCAATTAGCTTTGTTTTAATTTTTTTTTAGATCATGAAAATGAACTGACTCCTCACCCTTTATTACATCACCTGACAAAAGATCACTATTTTTTTTTATAAATAGAGAATGGTATTTTAGGCAATCACTAAAATCAAAGAGAGAATGTTCTCCTAAATTGTCAATTTTTAATTTAAATATATAAAAACATTTATACTGTACTGTGTAAAGTAGATCTTTGAAGCACATTCTTCTTTTCATAGGTGTTTCTGGTAAAACAAAGTAAGGGAAGCATTAGATATCAATTTAATGGAATAGTTTAGAAAATATATACAAATGATTACACTTAGCCCTGTGGAATTGTAAGAAATTAAAATATCATTGGATCCAGACAGGCGTAGGTTAATGCAGTATTTCAGTTCCATAACAGGATAGTTCATTCCCTCAACTGCTACCAACAGGGTGTATGCTTTGAATTTATGTTTCTTTTTGCCACATTATATTGCTGTAGTGCTTGTACGTGCTTTAGAAATGTGCATAATGCTACTCATTTTAGTATGTTACTTCTATATTGTTATTGTTTATTTTTTGATCTTTTAATAAAGTGTATAAAATTCTTGGTTATGTTTTTTATGGATCCATATCTACACATTAATAGGAGTTTACCTTAAAAACTTTTCAAGTTTATTAGTCCCAAACTTCAAAAGTTCTGATGTAAAAATAATAACTAATGAATTTGAATCAATGTTATATCTGAAGTGTAGATCAACAGAATAAATTTCTTTCCAGAAAATACCTTCAGTATTTTGATTTCTGTAGCCAGTGCCTCCTTTTTACTGGATGCATTTGGCCTATCATATTAAAGTTACTAACACAAGACAGACATTTGTATTTTAGAAAAATAAAAAGTAAAACTTTCCAGATGCTGCCTTTTGGTTTCTCTCTTGCCTTAGACCTTCAGAGACACATGTGATGTGGCCTGCTTGCCTTGTGTTTTTCCATGCTTCCTTTCTGACCCTGTCTGTGATGTGATTAGAGAGGAGATCAGAGCTGTGCATTTGAAGATAACCATGAAGAATGAATCGACTCCCATTCAAAGGCTTGCAGCTTTTGTAGAACAGTGGTGTGTGTGTGTTACTTTTTCTCTTTCAGCATTTGTGTCAGATACCATTTTGAATGTCCCAGTGCAATAATACAACAGTGAGCTCCCCATTGGCAGCAGCCTGGGTTCCCCAGCTCTCTTCCAAGTGCCCAGCTCACCCCGGACTGCCCAGCCAGGCTCGCACCTCCAGCCAGCACCAACTGGGGCTGCCTCTCACCAAGGTCTGGAGCCACCTGGCTGAGCTGGGTCTAGGCTGCTGCAAGAGAAAATTGCTTCTTTGATGAGCTTGTTTGTCCTTTCTGTAACGTTCTGTAGATTTAGATGTAAGAAAACTGCTCAACAGTGAGGCCACCTTGGTCACCACCTTCTTGCCAATAGCTCTGTGTCAGAGGAGCTCCTACCCTTAAACTGCCTTGCAGTCACCACTTGCTCCATCAAGGCTTTAGGCTGGAGGCGCCGAGCCAGGACACGTGTGGCTGTGCCAGGCCACAGCGTCACTCAGCTCACGGCAGCAGAGGACAACGTCGGGAGCCCCGAGGATGTGAGTAACTGCCCTTGTGATGTGCCTCGGCACCCAGGCGGCCGTGACGGGACGTGGCCGTGATGGACACGGCCGTGACGGGACGTGGCCGTGATGGACACGGCCATGACGGGACGTGGCCGTGATGGACACGGCCATGACGGGATGTGGCCGTGATGGGACATGGCCGTGACGGGACGTGGCTGTGATGGACACGGCCGTGACGGGATATGGCTGTGATGGGACACGGCTGTGACGGGACGTGGCTGTGACGGGACACGGCTGTGATGGGACACAGCCGTGACGGGTGAGCCTGGATCGTGCAGCCAGAGGGGTCTGGTGCCAGCACAAAGGAGTCCCCTCACAGCAGGGGAGGGATCCTTGGCTGTTTTCCCAAACTCCTTTCCCAAACTCCTTTCCCAAAGGAGTTTAAGAATCTGACTCTTGGGGTTTGGGGGAGGGTTTATGAGCTTGAGAATGTGTTTTAGGGATGTGGGTGCAGTGCAGCTGCTCAGGCAGGAGTGGTGGTGGGGAGGCTCTGCTGGAGGAGGCACTGCCAGGGGAGGCTGGGCAGACACTGCTCCTCATCCTCAGTAGGACAAGCTGCTGACTTTGAGAACAGACAGACCGAGCCCAGGACAAATTACGTAACTGCTGCGTTTTCATCAGCCTGTTCCCCTGACTTCTCTTTGCAGGTTAATTGACTCTATTTGTGTGTCAAGGCCACTTAGAGCTTTCTTCCATAAATGACTCCTGCCTCATCTGATGGCACAGTTAAATGTCTGAATCGTTTCTAAGATCAAAAAAAAGTGAACTGAAACTTTTCTAGGCAGTTGATGTGAAAGCAGGGGATCCTTCCTGAATGGTTACTCATCATTTTTATTGCTAGTTTTGGTCTGGCTTTCTTTCTGTGCAGGATGGATACAGGAGCTTTCAAGTGATGCATTTTATGTAGATGTGGGATGGCTGGGCCTTGGCTGCCTGGAGACACCAGCTCTGCTCAGAAGCCTCCCCCATGGAGGAGGCTGGGAGTTGGAGTCCCCCACTAGCACTGAAAATTGAGGGTAGTCTACCAACAAAAGACTTTAAATTGTGTTTCAAGGCCAAACAGTATCCTTGGGCCACGGATGTGGGATTTTACCTGGGGCACGTTTACAGAAGTAATAGGAGGAGCTGCTGCAAACTGCTTTATAGGTGGATTTGGATTAAAGGATCTGACCAAAATTATTCATGATGCTCTATTTACAGCATGTGTCATTTTGAAGTCTTGCAGCACCTGGCCCATCTACTTTTTCACTGGGTCTTGTTTGTGGAGGAAAGTAAAGTTTCATACAAAAACCTCTTTTAGCTCTTTGGCTGTTGAAGCTTCAGTGGGGAACACGGGAAAAATTCGATTTTTCAAGACTTGCTCCATATTCAGATGGTCCAAAGCCAGTTTTTATTCAATCTGGTCTTAGTGCTGGATAAATAGGTCAATTTGATGTATTTATTACTAGAAATAAGAGAATGGGGAAAAGTTTGGCTAATCCCCAATGAGTTGTGGGTCTAAAATACGCTCTCCAACACAAGCAGCCCTTAACTCCCCCTAGCAGGGGTCGTGTCAGAGTGCAGGGCAGTGTGAGGAGCAGCTTGCACCCTCTCGCTTGTGCTCAGAGCTGTTACTGCAGGCGATGGACTCCGGTGCCTCCTCCAGGCCAGGTGAGACATGCCTTGAGTACATCTCTGAGATGACAGCACATGCCAACAAAGGATCCCTGGGAGTGGGCTGGGAGGCCTCTGAGCTGTCTGTGGACAGGGAGACAGAAAAAGCCACAGCCTGAAGGCCATGGGAACAGGCTTGGAGGAGAGCCACCCAGCTCTGATGTGTCCCAGCAAGGCCTGGCTCAGTCAGAAGATGTTTGCTTTGCCCTTCCCTCCTCCTTTTGCCTTTTTCAGGGTGGCTCTGCCAGTCTGTTTAGCAGCAAGTGCCCTGGCATCTGCCCCACTGTTGCCACTGCCCTTCCCCCGGATGGAAAATGTAAATGCAGCCCTGAGGGGACGGCACTGTGACACCTCTCCACCTGCCTGAGGAAGATCCCTGCTGCCAGGCAGGAGGCCCTGCTACGGTGCCGCTGCACCATTTCTCTCTTCACAGCCACAGCTGGGCTCCACAGAGGTATTTCTGCTTTGCTCCATGGTTCGTGTAAAGGATTTGCTGGTAAATGTTATCAGAGCCTTCCCGAGGGAGCTGCTGCCTCCCACCCTGCACTGTGTGCTCGGAGCCTGTGTCTGTAATCAACACAGTTCTGCTCTAATGCTTCACAGCACCAACCCTCAGCCCATCTCCATGGCAGTGCTTCTGCTGCAGTTCCTGCATGTCCTGTGCTCCCCATGGCTGTGAGGCCTCTGTGGCTGTGGCCCCACCTGCCCCACAGCCCTGCCAGCCCTCAGTTTTGCCCCCACATCTGCAGCACAATGGCACCTGAATGTCTGGCAGGGCTCCCACTGATGAACAGCTCCTGGTGATCACATCAAGGGGCGCTGGGGGTGTTTTGGGCTGCATATGGCTGCACCAAAGCAAAGGTGCTTGTGCTTTGTGAAGCTTCAGGAAAACTCTTATTGAAGAAAACTGTTTTGCTTTCCCCCACAGAAGCCTGAATCAAAGCCATCAGCCACTTGTCCTGTGGGATGAGCCTGCCCGAGGGTCACACTCTGCTGTGCTAGTAAGGAGACACAGGATATTCCCATCACTGTTCTCAGAGCCATGTGTGGCTGTGCCAAGGCAGAGGAAATACAAAGGTAAGGCCATGTATTCTCTGGGGTGCAGGGTGCTGGTGGCCACCCACATCCCATGATATTGGGGTGTGCAGGAGCAGCAGGTGCTGGCTCGGCAGCTCCCCTGTCTGGAGCACCCCTTGTGCTTTGGAGGCTGGATGTGCCCAGTCCTGCTGCCCTGACCCTGTTGTGACCCTCAGTGAGGTTTGGGACAGGTAGGGCCCCAGCAGTGCTGGCAGCAGGAGGACGGGTGACGCACAGGTCACACATCACCATGCTACTTGTGCTATTGCATAAGTCAAGGGGATTTGGGTGAGGGTAACGAGGGCAACTTGAGGCTCTGAGCTGGGGAGGATGAGGCCTTGGAAGATTTTAATTTTCTACACTGAACAGTCCGAGGGTGGGGGCTATGGCCACACTTGGACCAGTGGGGATAGACTGAGGGTAGCCCATGCTGAGGAGGGAGGTGGGCTGCAGTTCCCCCCACCAGGCTCTTGCCCCTCTGCCAGCTTTGCTCAATTATGGGAAATCCTTTAAGCTTTTGCATTCGTGCTGTATTTAGGTCTGCACTGTATTAAGGCTTGGCATAGGGAGCGCAGTGAGATTTCTCACTTAATAAAGAATGTTCTAAAGGCATTTGTCGCCGTGCCTGCTGCCGGGAGCCAGCTCTCTGGGCAGGCAGGGAGGGTGCTGTGGGAGCTGAGGGAGCTGGGCTGGCTCCAAGGCCTGCTGTGCTTGGCCCTAGCCAGGTCCCCTCTCTGCCCCTGTGCTCCCACACTGAACACTGGGACAGAGGGTCCTGGTCTGCCCCCATTACCACCCAGCCAGGGGCTACCTCAGGTTGTGCATCCCAGGGCTGCAGCTGGTGACCTCCCCACCCATCTGCATCAGCACAGCTGCTGGCAAAGCCCAGCCACCCTCCCGTGGGGCTGCAGGGCTGCTGTGCTGGCGGGAGGCCCATCCTGCTGGCAGTAACTGTGTCATCGGATGGTGATCAGGGATCATGAGTCACGAACGCCCACCGCCAGCCAGCCAGCCTGGCTGGTCCTGGCACAGGGCTGCAGAGCAAGAGCTGGGAGAGAGCTGCTACCTCCTCCTCCTCTGCCTCTCCCACCTGCAGCCTCACCAACCTGCATCTTCCACAGGGCACCAAATGATGGGGGTATCTCTCAGGCAGCGCTTACCTGGGGCTGAGATGAGAGTCAGCTTCCCCGGACCAGTGTGGGGATGTGATGGTGCCCCCACGCCCCTGCTCACAGGTGTCTGACACTGCCACAGCTCTTCCCCCAGCTCTTGGACAGCTTGGCAAGGGTGGGGCTGAGGGGGCTGCCTGTGGAAATGTGTGTCCCCTGGACTGTAAGTAGCTGAAGCTGGGGCTAGCCAGCTCAGGGTGTGCTGCCGGGAGCCAGGAGGAGCCTCAGGGCTCCCCTTTCAGTGTGGATTTTTCTTTTAATCTGGTAATTGTTGATCCAACAGAGTATTAGATACAGATTTTGAGCCTCTGGTGATGGGCTGCGGCAAATGGCCCACACTCTTGTGGAGGGCAAAGCTCAGCCCTTGGCTTGAGGGCAACTGAGGAGCCTTCTCTCCCTGCTCAGCCTCATGAGTTGCACTTCAACACTTTGATCCTTGTCCTCAAACTCCAATGCCTGCAGTCGTTGTGAGGGCCACAACCTGGAGAAAGCCAGGCTTCTGCATCACACCATGGCTGCTACACGAAGGACAGGAGAGAAGTTGTGCTAGGGGATGTCAAGTGACATCCCTGGACAAGCCCAGTGTAAGTGCATGTGGCAGCCCCCTTGTTGGGGGCTCAGCTGGGAGCCCTGGCAGCCTCTTCCCCTTTTCCTCAGACCTGCTGAGTGAGCAGGAAAAGCAAAATTTTGTGGGATTGTTGTGGATCTGCTGTTGAACCAGGCCCCAGAGCAAAAGCCTCTCCCAAAACCACTACTGGGTCCCCCAGGGAGGGCCCCAACCCCAGAGATAAATCATCAGACAGGGAAAGCTTTTATTTCCTTTCTGTCTTTGCCTTCTCCAGGGCCAGGCTTGATTATTCCTTTCAGCGACACAAAGTGCTAGAGAGGCTCAGCAGCCAGAGATCAATTTTCTCTGCTCTTGGTGTAATGTGTCTGTGCAGGGGGAAGTGGTTTTTTTTCCTTCTCTTCCCATTGTGCTGAGACTTGGTGGGTGGCACCAGGGGCAGTGGCAGCTGCATTGCCAGAGGGAGGGTGGCAGGGAACGTGTGCCAGCCCTCACCTGGTGCTGTGCTGATGGAGGGTGTCAAAGCCTTTCACTCACAGCCATTGAAGAGCAAAGATATTGCTGGGAAAGAAATCCCAGCTTGTCTCAGACATCAGTATTGCTCTGAGGCACAGTGCAGGGTGGGACTCTCCACTGCTGCCTCTGCTCCTGCTGTGACGTTCCCTCTCACTCACCACAAAGCACTTGCTAATGGAGGATGACTTTCTTTCTAGGGAACATGCAAAAATTTGTCTCCACAGGAATAATATGCAAAGATCTCATGTTTAAGTGATTGGAACATAGTGGCAGTACAAGGTATGAAGTCTGAACACAAAGGGATTCAAGATGGTTCTCAATTATGCAGACAAGATAAGGAAAAAAAAATTGGAGAATGTCATACTTTTAAGAGCATGGGAAAGAATTTGGCATGGGATTAAATATTAGAGAAAAGATTAGACCAGCAAAAAAGCAGATGAGAAAAGCCTGAGTGGTGAGGCAGATGGACCAGAGCAAGGAAAGCTGTCAGCCCACAGGACAAGGACTAACCAAGGGATGAGCCCTGGCACTGTCCACACAGCATCCAGGTCCACATTCCCACACTGGAGCTGTGGCACAAGGCAGAGGGAAGAGCATCCTCTCCCTGGCACTGGCATGGCTGGGCTTGCTCAGGGGCTGCTGACAGGGAGGTGTCCATGGCTGTGGATCAATGAGGCAGTGAGCCCTCGGTGTGAGTGGTGGCTCGGCCGTGCAGGGCTGTTTGTTGGTCCATCTGTGCAGGCATGGGAGGTGCTTGCCTGTTCCTGGAGGCTGGGAGGGAGCACCAGCCTGGCAGAGCCACAGTTTGATTCCACCAGCCACTGGTTTGATCCTCTCCAGACTGTGCAAATTAGGAAACTCTTTGAAACACCAAAGTGTCACACTGCAATGCCAGGCAGCAGCCCTTTGCTTCTTTAAGCAGAAATACAGCTGGGGTTTGGATCACCACCTTTTATCCACAAAATGCTCAAGCAAGTTCATAAACTGCAGAACAAAATACTGAAGACTTCAGGTAATTATGGCAGGGACCCCTGGAGTCCTCCCCAGCACAAGGAGCCCCAGCAAAGCTGTCAATGGCTCCCACTGCTTCTGATCCTGGCTGGCAAATATTAATTTTGTTTTTTTCAAGTTGAGAAATGAACTGCTTTGCAACCCATCTAATTTGAATACTCTAATTAAGCAGTTTCGGTGCTTTTCTCCTCCCAGGACCTTCCCTGGCCAAGCGCTTTAACCCCTTGGTTCCCAGGCTCCTGGAGCAGTCAGCCTCTGAGGTCTGCTGGTTTGGCTCCCTTGGATGATGATGATGGATGCCACATGTCATCCAGGCTGCAGCTCTCCAGGTTGTTTTGAAGACCCTTGCTGGTGCCTGGATTGTCTCCAAGCAGCCAGGTGTTCTTTCCAGGAGAGCTGACAGGCTCTGGTGTGGAGGACACACAGCTTTGTCCCATTGGCCTCCCTTGACAGGGAAGCTGATCAAGTGTCTCATAATGAGCTCGCTGTGTTCCTGCTCTGCAGACGGCTTGTTGGCTGCTGGCAAAGGCAGCCTGGGGAGAAGCTCTGCCTGGCTCCCACTGCCCATGGCTCTGCCACTGCACTGCTGTGGAAAGCCTTTCCCTCTGGCCTCAGGCTGATCTCTGGAGGCATCTCATCCAAGACGTGCAGGGAGGCCATTTGGGGACATGCGCCAGGCACAGGGACTGTCTGCTGATGTGTTTGTGTGGCTGGGGAAAAGAGATGGGAAAGTGAGTGTCCTCAGCATGGGGAACAGGGCCATGCCAGGAAGATGGTCTGTGATATTCTGATTTGATATTCCACGATTCTAAAATCAAGTGGGATGTGCCACCCT
Source organism: Anomalospiza imberbis (assembly GCF_031753505.1). NCBI lineage: Eukaryota > Metazoa > Chordata > Aves > Passeriformes > Viduidae > Anomalospiza > Anomalospiza imberbis. Next base: position 7,683,099 of record NC_089694.1, read on the forward strand.
ATAGCATTTGGTGACAGTGGCATTGCCCACCTGGGAAGAATCTCCCACACTCCCAGCAGTGAGTGCTGCCAGAACTCAGATATTGTGCATCCCATGCCAGCCAGGAGTGATGCTCCAGGAAAGGGCCACCGGTATTCTGACAGAAATGTCCCTGTGTCACCCACCCAAGGCACTGAAGAGCCACGAAGATGAGGTGCTCGGCTGTCTCGGTGACACCGCCTGTCCCAGGGCTGGGGACAGCACAAGGCAGTGGGTGTTCTGGTCCCAGGTCACCGCACAACCTGGCAGTGCCCGCCCGGGGACTCAGCACGCTTTAATGAGCTCAGCGCCAGAGCCTGCATGGAGGAATTAACGACTCGGAATAATACTTGTCACTTCTCTGTGAGGAAATTGTCAAGTGAAAGCAATTTACTGAAAAAGAGGGAGGAAAGAAATGGTTTTGCTTATTAAGATCAACATCATATTAAAGTATTTTCTCAATACCCCATTTGGGTTGAATTTTACGTTTTTTCTCTCTTGTTCTCACCAATGGGAGTAAAGCAGGGGGTTTCACTCTAATTGTTGTCTGCTTCATTTGGCCAGCAAATTTCATGAGCAAGGTTACACATTTCTGTAGCATTTGAATTGCAAATGCTGCAGGAATATGATAAAAATAGAAAAACGTGGAATTCTAAAAGCAAATGGGAACCTTTCTGTAGGACATCAGTTTAAAATTGCTTTATATTTGCAAATCTTAAAAATATATCTTGACAGAATATTTACTTTCCCTCTCCTTTCTTTTCATTTGGAGTTTAAAGCAACAGGTTTGGTTTATGTGTTCACTGTTGCCTAAGGAGCTGTATTTTCAGTTTTACTCTACTGTTGGCTAGAAACTTTAAAATATGTATGTATATGTATTTCTACGAAGAGGCCGTCCCATGTGTCGGTGATTTAACAAAGGCAAGGCTGAGGACAGCCCCGTCCCCTCAGCTTTGCAGAAATTTGTGGAAGGTGGTACCCAAGGAGAGGGCACTGTGCTGGCATCATGCCGGGTGTGTGCAGGACAGGCCTCTCTTCGAGAGCCACGGAGCCGCAGCTCGGTGTGAGCCCAGCAGACCCGGAGAGCAATAGCTGGAGGTGCTTCCCAGGCAAAGGATTACAGCAGCTTGGACTGTGAAGGGCAACGAGGAGAGAGCTCGACGTCTGGAGAAAATAGGGAGAGGAATGGCCCGTGAAACCACATTTCTGGCTTCACCACCGCTGGCTCGCTCACACGGAGCGGTGACTCATCACCACCCGGAGATGAGAGACCCGCTCGGATGCCGATCCTGCCGGCAGGAGATGCAGCATCAGACGGGATAACCAGGAGAGAGGGCTGCTGGGGAGGTGAGGGGCTGCAGGCAGTGAGTGTGGCTGGGTGTAGCAACAGCATCTTCCCCTGTGGTGCTGTTCAGCCCCTGTGCCAAGCTCTTCTAAATGGCTGGTGATCTGGTACCATGTCTGTGAGCCAAACAGAGATGCTTCTCCCAGAAATCCCAATAGTCTCCTTGGTGTATCAATTATATTTCAGTGCAGCCCCACTTCTGCTTCAGAATTAGTAATTGCTTTGGAAAATGTCCTTTACCTCTTTTGAAGCACCATAATGCTTTTTGTTGCGACTAAAGTAATGGCTAAAAGCTGATGGATGGCAGAAAATCAGAAATTTCTGAGAAAGGTCTTCAGGATTTGCCTCTGAGTCATCTCTATATTGGCAGGAAAAGCTGGCAAAAAAGAAAAGCATCTCTGCAGGTTCTGAAACAGCCCCAGAATTAAGAGTCTGGGCCAGGTGGACACATCCAACCCCTAAGACACATTTAACTGGGATCTGACAGGGCTGAGATCAAAAGCTGTCATTGCAGTTATGTGACTGGTGTAACACGACCTCCTTGAATGAGCTGCATGTGAGAGCAGCCCCTGGTTCTGCAGTAGCCATTCCAGCCCTGAGGAGCTGGTCCCAACCCTGCAGCTTCCATGCTGAACACCATAAGGCACAATAAGTGGATTAGCAAAACCTCTGGAAGAGGCAAAGAAGAAAGGACGCTGGGTCTTAAGCTGGTTTTGCATGTATTTACGCAAATGATGTCCCCAGCTAGACAGTAACTGAGGTGAAATCTGGGCTATCCCTGCTGCCCTGGCTCAGCAGCCTGCTGCAGGCTTCCTGGCAGAGGAGAGCCTGGTTTGTAGCTCGGGCAGACACAGGGAGGCAGAGCAGATTGATGATGGCAGCGGGGACAGCCCACAAGAGGTGGTGACGGCCGCGCAGCACCCACACTGTGGCTGCAGTGGGGAGGCTTTGGCTGCTGGCGGGTGGTGCAAACCCACCCTGGCATCCACAGGACATGTTCCAGACTCCTCACTCCATCCATGGCTTGGAGAGGCTCCTTTGTCACCTCTTGGGGTGACTGCTCCCAGTCCCACCTCCCTGTTGGGCAGAGCACCGGGCAGGATTCATCTCTCACACTGGTGAAATGGGGATTGCAATTATTCCTGGCCCTTGCTTGTGCCATCTGTCTGCTCCCTGAACATCCCTGCAGGATCTGTGTCTTAGCAGGTTAATTTAATAAGAGCCTGCTTTATTGTTGCTGGCTGCAGGCACAGCATAGAGCAGCTGAGTCCATCAACAGCACAGAGCTGCTCTGGCAGCAATCGAATCCTGCCCGGACGTTCATTTGGGAAGGTTGTTTTGCTGAGAAAGGGCAAACCCTCCTGGGGCAGCACCGAGGGCTGAGCCCTGCTCCTTTCTCCTTGGCAGGAGCCGTGGAGAAAGTGGCGGCAGAGATTAAATCAGGCCTCTGACCCGGGATGTGCCACTCCTCAGGGGAGGGGATGGCGATAGCGAGGGAGTGGCAGAGGTGGCATTGGCAGGAGGTGCCCTGCGTGGCTGGCTCAGGGCTTGGCCATTTATGGCAGAAGCAGCTCTTCCCATCCAGACTTTCAAAACCTTTTACATCACCAGCTATTTTTGTGGCTCGGGATATGTGGTAGGGCACAAGGCAGTGAAAGAGCTGTGCAAACTGTTTAATGAAGGGAATGACTCGTCTTAAGGATAACAAACAGCCTGGTGCACTTTGAGATCGGCCCTCTTTTTCAGCTGTAGCCATCTATGCCCAGGTATAAAGTGCTGTGAGTTGGGAAATAAATCTTGGCAATCCAAATCAATACTGCAGGAGGGGAAAAAAATCAATTTTCCCAATCCTGTGTCCACCTGCTCGTGCTTCCCTTCAGCCCAAGAGTGAGGCGTTGCTGGTTAAAGTCAATTGCACAAAAATATATTTGTCTTTTCTCCCGCTGTGCTCTTTGCCCCTTCGTCTCCCGCAGTCATTCCTCCACCCATCACAAACATAATGGGCCAGCAGTGCCACAAAGACGTGCACATAATGAACCTAAGTGACCGTGTAATCTTATTATTGTCGCCCTCATCCTCCCTCGCCCCTTTTCTCCCTCCCCCCATTTGTCACTGTCGCCGATTGTGTCATGGTTAAAATTAGATGGGATCTCCTCTGGGAGCAACTGCGGCTTTCCTTTATCCCGAGCACCCTGAGTGTATTAAGGTACTTCGCAACAACTCGTGATTTCTAATGGGGTTAAAGTAGGAGGCAGCCTGTTTTAAGGCTCACCTTTTTACATTTTCGAGCTGATTCACCAGCCACATGAAAATCTTCCAGCCAGGCACGTCTGCCTCCTGCCAGCAATTTACTTGACAACACAATTCTGGAGGCATGGTGAAGGAAGGAGAGGGCTTTTTACTTACATTTGATAAAAAAAGAGTAAATAAAATTTGGTGTAACATAAGTAAGATTTGTTCTGGAGGACAAAAGTCCTCACTGACCTTTTCCCATAATGGACATGTTCTCTTTATGGAAAGAAAGTGAATAAAATAAAGCTGTTTGTGAAAACAGCCACGAGCGGAGCCACCTCCTCAGTGCCTTTGGATGGTTTTAGCCTTGACCAGGCACCTCTCTGTGGCTGCTGGAAGCCCAGGATGGACACAGCGCGGCAGCTGCGGCTGCCCTGGACGTGCACTCACACAGGCCACGCAGGGGCACGGGACAAATCCAGCACCTCCACGCGTGCCCGCTGAGGGGCTGCGGTCCGCAGGGAGCAGCAGAAACAAACGTGTTCTCATCGGAGGGCAGCTTCTCCTGCGGGGGGGAATCGTCGAGTTGGGTCTGAAGCGGCTGGCGGATTTTATTTTAGAGAGAAACCAGACGTGGATTCCTTTTAGTCGCTCGCTCCTAGCAAGGGGGAGTTTCGGCGGCGGGCGAGCGGCGGGCGCGGCTGTGGCGCCGTGCCGACACCGGCAGTCAGCGCTGGCGGCCGCGGGACGGGGAAAACCGGCCAGCCGGGCACGGAGGCGGCAAAGACACGGGACGGATCTTGCCTTTCCTCTAGGTAACAACTTCCAGAGTCACGGAGTGGTTTGGGTCGGGAAGGACCCTGGAGGGGATCGCGTTTCACGCCCTGCCATGGATGGCCTTGGACACTGCAGGGATCGGGGCAGCTTCTCTGTGCAGCCTGGGCTAGGGCCTCGCCACCCTGACGGTGAAGGTTTTCTTCCTAATAGCTAATCGAAACCTACACTCTTTCAGTCCGAACCCATTCCCCCTTCCCGTCGCTATGTGCATTTGTAATCAGCCCCTCGTTGTCTTTCCTGTAAATTCCCTTCAGGCCCTGGAAGGGGCAATTAGGTCACCCGAGGCTTTCTCATCTCCGGGCTGAACAATCCCAATCCCAGCCTTTCCTCATATGAGAGGTGCTCCATCCCTCTCATAACCTGGCGACCCTCTTTGTCACCAGCCCAGCGGGCTTCAGGGATGAAGAACCGCGGTGCCGGTGCCCCAGCCCGGGTCCCCTCCCCCGCGGGTCTCTTCCCGCAGGGAGCTGAGAGGAGTTTCTTCAAGTTATCGAGTGCCGAGCAGGAGCTCGTGGAGGAACGACGCGCCGCTCACAGAGCCGCCCTTTAGGGGCTGGGGCCGCGGCCGCCATGTCAACGCCGCCATGCTGGGGGGCCGGGCAGGGCCAGTGCCTCGGTGCCACACTCAAACCTGTCCCCCAGCACGGCGCGGGTGCCTCGGTGCCACACTCAAACCTGTCCCCCGTCACATCGCGGGTGCCTCGGTGCCACACTCAAACCTGTCCCCCGTCACATCGCGGGTGCCTCGGTGCCACACTCAAACCTGTCCCCCGTCACAGCGCGGGTGCCTCGGTGCCACACTCAAACCTGTCCCCCGTCACAGCACGGGTGCCTCGGTGCCACACTCAAACCTGTCCCCCAGCACAGCACGGGTGCCTCGGTGCCACACTCAAACCTGTCCCCCGTCACAGCACGGGTGCCTCGGTGCCACACTCAAACCTGTCCCCCGTCACAGCACGGGTGCCTCGGTGCCACACTCAAACCTGTCCCCCAGCACAGCGCGGGTGCCTCGGTGCCACACTCAAACCTGTCCCCCGTCACAGCACGGGTGCCTCGGTGCCACACTCAAACCTGTCCCCCGTCACAGCACGGGTGCCTCGGTGCCACACTCAAACCTGTCCCCCGTCACAGCACGGGTGCCTCGGTGCCACACTCAAACCTGTCCCCCGTCACAGCACGGGTGCCTCGGTGCCACACTCAAACCTGTCCCTCGTCACAGCACGGGTGCCTCGGTGCCACACTCAAACCTGTCCCCCAGCACGGCACGGGTGCCTCGGTGCCACACTCAAACCTGTCCCCCGTCACATCGCGGGTGCCTCGGTGCCACACTCAAACCTGTCCCCCAGCACAGCACGGGTGCCTCGGTGCCACACTCAAACCTGTCCCCCCGGGCGCAGTTCGGGCGGGCCGTGACGCAGCACGCCGGAAGTGAGCGGCGGGCGGCGGGGCGGGGCCGCCTCCGGTGCCTCAGCAAAAGCCTTCCGGGTGGGGGTGGGCCTGGCGGGCGGGTCCCGCGGCCGAGGCGGCGATGGCGGGAGCGCGGCGGTGAAGGAGCGCAGCGGGGCCGGGGCCGCGCCGGGCACTGACGGGGGTCTCGCTCCCCCCGGCACGGCGCGGGAGCAGTGGGGCCTCGCCCTTCACCTGAGGCGGGCCGGGGCTATGCGAGGGCCGCGGTGCCGCCTGCCCTAGGCCCGGGCCCGGCGGGGAGCGGCGAGCGGGGCCCGATGCGGGAGTACAAGGTGGTGGTGCTGGGCAGCGGGGGGGTGGGGAAGTCCGCCCTGACGGTGCAGTTCGTCACCGGGACCTTCATCGAGAAGTACGACCCCACCATTGAGGACTTCTACCGCAAGGAGATCGAGGTGGACTCGTCCCCCTCGGTGCTGGAGATCCTGGACACGGCGGGCACCGAGCAGTTCGCCTCCATGCGCGACCTGTACATCAAGAACGGGCAGGGATTCATCCTCGTCTACAGCCTGGTCAACCAGCAGTCCTTCCAGGTAACCTCGCCCGGTGTCCCGTCCTCGGATGGAGCCGGCCGTGCCCCGGGGGAGGCGCTGGGCCGAGGAGGAAGTTTTAGGGGTAGCCACGTGTGCGTAGAAGCGCTTTATCTCCGAAGGGCCAAAAGTGTAAATGCCCAGCTTGAAAGCGCGTTTACCAGCCCTGCTTCCTGATGGAAAACTGCTTGCTTTGCAGGTACTTATCAGGGTGCCACCATTGTTAAATCCCACGCAGTGCTGGAGAACAATGCCTAGCTCCCACTTCCCCAACAGAAATCTCTTGGCAATCCCCCTTTTGTGAAGAAATCACTCGATATTAAAACAGAGACTTCCCCTTCCAACCCCCTCTCCTTCCTAGAGGCATGTTTCTGCAGTTGCTCTTGAAGAGAGTCTCATTGTTCTGCAGTTGGGACTTGTTAAGTGAGCTGCTATTTTCTGCTCCCTGCCCCCAAAATATTTTCCTGTCCAGCACGAGCTCGATGCTCTCTCAGCGTAGGTGGAGTACTGGAGAGGAGAACTAGCTATACACGATAATTTGTGGATCTGGATTTGATTTCTGCTATTAAGACTCTCCAAAAAAAGGAACTGTCTCAGCCAGTAATTGCTCTAAGCTGCCTGTAGAAACGGGGCTTTGTTTTTGGGCAGTAAGTGAGTTTAGGAGCACTCTGTGCAGCGCAGGGATTTGCAACTCCTGCCTTGGCTTGGGCTGCTGAGCTGGGTGTGTTCCAGCTGCTTGGCAAGACCTTGCACACCCCCACGGTTTGCTTCTGCTGAAGGCTCAACCTTATCTCAGCAGAGGCCTCGAAACAGCCCTGTGCAGGCTGAAGACATGCTTATCTCTGGGAAACAACAGCAGTGGCACTGGGATGCTTCTGCTCTCATTTTCACTGATTTTTGGGTTCCAGTGGGCCCTCATTATTTGAGAAATGCATGTACAGTAATCTTCCTTGTTAATATTTAATTATTGCCGTCTGTCTGTAGTGTTTGCTCTGAAGGCTGTAGGTGTAAACCTCTCTGCAGTTCTTTACCCAGTGGTAACTTCAAACGCTGGGATTGCTTTGTCTCAGGACTATGCAAGAATTTGTAGTACTGATAGCAACTTAAAACACTCAGGGGGCAGAGGAGGCTGACTCAGACTTTCAAGTGTAAACGCCCCGTGTCGGCTCAGACTTGAATAAATGCATCTCTAGGTAATAAAATCTCTTTACAGCATCTAATGTGGTTACTTACATGCGATTAAATGTGTTCACAATGAATTATTCTAAGCATTCCAGGACTGAGAAGGCTTTATTTAAATTGATGGCTTTCTCAAGCTGTAAACTAAGCACAAACTTCCTAAATGGTTGTGTAATGGCATGCCCCTGCTAGGGTTACAGGTCCTTAGACTTGAGACAACTTCTTCAGAAAGCTGAAACCAGCCTTCAGAGCAGCAATACCGTGTCCTCCTCTGGCTGAGCCGACTGTCTGAGAGCACAGCAGTCACTTTCTGCTGGCTTATGCACATAAATTCTTGAAAGTGTGTATGCTTTTATATAAAAGAAGAAGTAACTTAGTGATAGGTAGTAAATTTTCTATATCTGCATGACTATGAGTTTAAAAAGTCTTCTGGTGTATTTTTAATGTTCAGTTGCTCGTGAGGGTTACTGAAATGTGTTTCTGCAGTGGTTCTGTGGCAGTTCCCTGTGATTCCCTGCATGTACTAACCAGCTGGATTGTTTGACCAGGACATCAAGCCGATGAGGGACCAGATTGTCCGGGTGAAGAGATACGAGAAAGTTCCTCTGATCCTAGTGGGGAATAAAGTGGATCTGGAGTCGGAGAGGGAAGTCTTATCTGCAGAAGGCAGAGCCCTGGCTCAGGAGTGGGGCTGTCCCTTCATGGAGACGTCAGCCAAGAGCAAAACAATGGTGGATGAACTATTTGCTGAGATCGTCAGGCAAATGAACTATGCCTCCCTGCCTGAAAAACAAGATCAGTGTTGTACAACTTGCATCGTCCAGTGAGAGATATTAAGAAAAACCTCAACCATGGCCATACAGAGCAGGTTGGTGGAACAGTCATAACTAACTGAGGTGCCTAAACATGGTGTTTCAGTAAGAGATAAAGGGACAGGGAGTCTGAAATGAGGCAGCCTTCCTCCAAAAGATGGGAGCCTGTGCACATGGTTGAGTCAAATGGACGTCTCGTGTTACCTCAGTAGGGTTAGTCAGGGAACGCTGCATTTGCTTGCAGTAATTTTACAATGACACAAAGTGAATGATCTCATCTGCACCTATTTTGATTGTCAGTGCTGTATTTGATGCTGTGTTACTCTGCATAAGTGCTTTGTGATGTTACAGTGGGTTTATTCTTGTAGCTGGTGTCTGAATTATTTTCCAGTAATGGGAGTTACCTTGGAGTTCAATGGGATTATCGTGACCAAATTTCCCAGTAGTTTTACTGAGAAGACTTTGAGCTTGTTTAAAAGAAATAAAGTCCTGTAGTACAGAAACTGACAGTACCCTTCTGCCTTATCAGTGGAATTAGTTTCTCTTGCAAGAGAACCACCCTGAGTGGTGAGAAGTGGCTCGAAGCCCACATGCAATAGTCAAGGGCATGCACAAAGTGCTCTTCATCTCAAATCTCCAGAGCAGAGAACACACTGTAAAATGGTTTCCCAATGCACAGCTCTCCTTTCACAGTGACTCACAAGAGGTGTGATGAGAGTCCAGCGTTCAGAGGGCCCTCTGTAAAGCTTCCCCTGTGTCAGGTGTTGCTTTGGTTTTTATTTTTTTCCCTCCAGGACAGCTGCCTTTCACGTGTGTGGTCTTTTTCATCACCTTTTTCCACCTGACTGTGCACGGGTCTGTCCCTCCCTGATGTGCATTCCCATGAGGTGGTTCTGAACCCCCCCAACTCCTGTTTCCCCTGTAGCTGTTGCAGGTCTTGTTTCACCTCTGGCTCAAATCCATGTGACTGCAGAGCACCGTTGGTGTGCTCTGTGTGCAGCCAGCTGGTCCCTCAGACCTCCAGTTGTCTGTTGGACCTTTGCAAACAACTCGTGATCTCCGAGAGCAAGTGCAGGAATGAGGGAGGATGTGGAAACTCAGGGGAAGGAACTGCCCCTCCTGACAGCTGCACTGCTTGAGGCTCAGACTCCCACTGCCATGTTAGTAACTTGCTTAACTCAAAGGAGCTTTTTGTGTCTGAGTGACAAGAGGGGAAAATAGGTTATTACTGGAAGCTTTGGACTATGTATCCTCTTTACTCTTGAGTGCAAGGTCAGAGTGAAGTCTCAATGCTTCTCTTTGAGATTGTTATCAAGTGCTTTGTAAATACCAAGTTTTAGGTGCTCATGGCCCTAGCGCTGTCATGCTACAGATAATACATGATGTTTTTATCTCCAGTTCTGTGAAATTAGGAAGGGCTGCTGTCACTGTGTAAGAGGTGTAAGTTTGAGATTTGCTTGTTAAAAGGTGAGCGAGCTTGTTTTGGAGCAGAGGAAAATACAAATAAAGTCTCTCATTGTACATTAATCACACCTGCAGATTCTGTGGAGAGCTAAGAAGAAATGAATCTAAGAAATTACTGCTTTTTTTAAAAAAATGGAGTGCTGCAAGGATAATATCCTGAGCTGTGTATAGTAATGCAATATTGCAGCTATTTCTAAGGCAGCTTCACAAACAAGATTATGTGGACTAGAAGTATCATGCCAAAGGATATGGCAATCCCCTGGGTTACTAATGGTTTGTCTTGTGCAGGTTACGGTCTTGCACTCTGACAAAATCAGGCCTTTCATCCTTGAAAGTTATAGTTCTGGAATTGATTGCTTCTTAGAGAGGCTTTGTAACCTGTCTGCTTCTGGATTGAGCACTAAGTAGCACATTTGATCTTAAAGGTGAAATTGAAGAAGGGGCAGGGCCACGTTATTCCTTTGAATGATAACTTTTACCTAGGTTTGGTGGCTTCCTAAACATGTCCTTGCTTCAGAAGAAACATCTGTATTCTTATGTCTTTGTGAGCTCTTGAGACAGAGGATCTAAGCTTTTGTGAAAGAGATTTCCTCTTCTTCCTTCTGCCTGGCTTAGACAATCACCCCAAGCCTTCAGCAGCAAACTGCTTCCTTGCTTCTGGGGAATGCTGTCTCTGCCTAGTACAGTCTCATCACCTGTGCCAAACAAGTCTTTCCTTCCTGATCCACTTCCTATTCAGTCCAGTTCTCACCATGTCTGGAACTTTTAGTACTCATTCTGACTTTTCACAGTCTTTATGCTCTGTATATTTCATTTCAGGCTAACACTTTTGGGGTACTTTGCTCTTCCTGGCTCCCACTCTGTCCTTGTTGTTTGATTGAGTAGATGTAGGATCTCATTAACTTGATGGTAAGCCTTTGCTGCTTGATAATTTCTGTCTGATGTGCTCTGGTAGGAGAGGTGCTGATAGTGTTTTGTGATAGCTCTAATCAGCTTTGTAATCCTGCTTATCTGTGATACAGGAAACAATTGCTGCTTGTCAGACCTCTGCTTTAGGAGTGACCCCTCCTAGGTAAACTGAAACTGAGGAAGTAGAACCAGCTGTCTGAGAATCTGTGGGCTTGAACTACAGCTGTGTCCTGGGATCATCATCATCTCTGAGTTCTGTAACCTGGCTGTGTCCAGGAGGAGTCTTGGGTGTGTCAGTTCACAGAGCAGCACATACAACAGTTTGTGTTCCTGCACTTCTGGTGCAGAAACCCAGGAGGGGTGGGGGTGGATTTTTTTCTGGGCCTAGCTTTGCCTGAGGCTGTTCCAGTGTCAGTTTTAACTCTCAGGTACCACTCAACCTCTTTTTGGTGCTGATACCTCAGCCTGTCTGTCAGCTGTGATTTGTATGTTCTTTCATGTCATTTTTGAGAAGCATTTGCTAAACTGTTGTTCCAGTCAGCTGCCTTGGCTGAGATGGAGGATGGAACATAACTGCATAGGAAGGATAACCCTTAGTTCCTTTAAAAAAATGTGTGTTGTTCTCACATCCTGTTCCCCACCTCCTCTTTTGTGTTTCTGCAGTGGTCTTCTGTAGTTTTGCTCTTGCATTCAGAGATAGGAGAGTTCCAGGACCTGCTCTGTGTTCCTTGCTCTGGTATTTCTCTTGAATTTTCAATATGACACTGTTTTGTAATTTGAATCTTCTTTAAAGTATGGTATCTGGTACAGTACTTGTGCACTAAAGTCTTTCTGATATTAATAAGATTGGTAACACCTTAAAGGTTGGGATGAAAGACTGATTCTGATTAGTGGTTTCTGTCCCCTGTGTTCATGAGTAACTGCTATTAGCAAGGTTGAAGGAAGAGTAGGAATAAAAACTGCAAGTGTACTCTCTTCTGGTCTGTGTGGCAGTGCAACACAGACACATTTATTATACTATATTTTCTAACTTCCCCTTCTCTCCTCCCTGCTCACAGAAGAGACCAGAGAGTGGTGTAAAATATCACAGGCAAATGAAGCCGGATAAGGTATCCTGTAGTGTTAATTTTAGTAACTAAACACAAATGGAAGATGACAAATGTGAATTGGGAGGTCCCTAACCTGCAAATGCAAGGATGCTGAAGGGCATGTGGAGTTACATACCATTCTTTCATTTTTCTGTTCTTAGTATTCCCAGCAATTCTTTGCTGGTCACATTATTGAACGCTGGGTTTAGATGAAGTTTTTGGGGTGGATCTAACTCTGGTAGGATGAGGAGCTACACTGTAAGTGCTTTACCTCTTCTGTGCTCTAGGCAAAGATAAAACATCTGTTAAGCAGGTCTAATCCATCACCATTAGAAGCTAAATGTTGCTTCACTGCTTTTGACAGTACAGGGACTCTGTCTAAAACTTGTGGACCAGCCACAGTGTGTGGAGTGGGAGTGATCTCACCAGACTGGGAAAGCATTGCTGTTAGCTGGAAAACACACAAACAGCCAACACTAGGTGTTGGCTCCTGTCAGGGCAAGAGTGCTGCTCCCGAGTGTTGACCAGTTATTAGGCAAGGAGGGGAAACCTGGCCATGTCAGAGCACTCTGTGGTAACAGACTCAGCTGAGAGCAAATCAACAGCTGAAAAAAAATGGTGCAGTAGGAAATATAAGGTCCTGACTCATTTGGAGAAATTACTTCAAGAATTGAGAAGGCTCCTCAAATTCCCTGAAAAGTCATGGATCAAGCTAGAATGAAGTACATACACATACATATGACAGGTTTCTACAGACTCTGAGCTTCACCTAAGACTTTCAGGATATTTCTGAAGATAAATCCTGGGAGCTACAGCAAGTTATCTGAAATGCAAAGGTGGTTTGGTCACATTGGTAATGTGTTGGTGTGCTTGACTGAGGATGGTGGTGTACAGCTCTGGCCCTGCTGAGGCTGTCTGAATGCTAAAGGGCTTTTTTGGAGTCATTTAGAGGGTCTGATTGCTGAGAACACAGGTGTCAAAACTGAGTTAGTTGGCTCATCTGCCTGTTCCCAGAACTTGTGCTGAAGACCATTGCTGGATGTTACTGGCTATTACACATACACTAGGTCCTGCATTGGTGCATCTGTACAAGAGAACTTAAATTTCCTGGCTTTTTCAGATCTTTAGATGCCATTTCATATCCCACAGCAGCAGCTGTTGAAAAGTGAATAGCAGTAGGTTGTTACCTGCTTGCCTCCTGTATTACCAGAGTTAGTGGAGCATTTGGGAATGCTGCTGTGGAAAACAGTGGAGCTCAGCATGGAAAACTGGCTGTTCCAGGCAGGGGAGGAGCCATGTTCACTTTGGATGTGTATTGAATATGGCTTTCATTAGTTTTTTGTTTTTTTGTTTGTTTGTTTAAATTGCAGATAAAACTCAGAGGAAACTTGCACAGATGCTGCTTTGGAGAACTTTCAGCCCAGGTTGCAGAGCTGAGCCTTGGTAAACCTGTCTCTATTACAGCACATTGCCATACATCTAAGTGCATAAGGTTGGTGGCCTCCAGGATCCACACACCTTAATCAGAATGCTTAGCATGTTTACCATAAGTTTTAAAATCTGTTCTTTATCTATCAGTCCTTTTATAGCTTTCTAAGTTCATATAATGGCTAATATGCAAGAGTTCATTTTTAATATTTTAATTGATTTCTTTAATCAATTCTGAATTTGTATTTATTAAATACTTAAACTCAGTATTACCTACTCAATGCCTTTTAAAAGAAGAGAGTTTTAATGGAGAATAAGTTGAGCCTTAAACAAATGGTTACTTCTGTATATTACCTCGCATCAGTGCTTACTTCTATTTGCAAGGTTTTCTCCTACAGTGTAGTTGGTCATTCTTTGAGACTTTTTGTTTACGTGTGACAGTGTCATGGAAAGATACTGAAGGCACTCTGTTGTATGGATGTAGTATCCCTTTTCTTGGCAAATGCAGCTGTGACAATGTGTTTGTAACTAGTCTGATGTGACAGTAGGGATTACTTGGAATGGCATAGAAAGTTCCCAGCTGATGTTTCTCGCAATCTCGGGTTTCTTAATTGAACATGACAATTGTAGCATTGAAAAACAGCAGCACACTTTTCCTTCTACTGAGTTTCTAAACTTGTTTGTTTACAAAATGCTTCTCTATGCCTTTGAAAAGGGATAATGTATCCTTCAAAATGGGATCTATGCCTAGCCTGTCAGCTCAGCTTTGCCTGGCACAGTAAGAGACATCTAGTAGACCTCTGCATATGTAAATCTAATGCAAATAAGATCACTTTACATTTTATAGTTCCTAATATTTGTCTTTCTGAATAATATTTTAAAGCAATATTTGTTAATTTTTTTCTTGCACTGTCACAAATTGCTTTTTAGTTTGTTTTTTTTTTCCCAATGAACAGGTTTAATATTAGAGACAAGTTGGTGTAACAAGGGGAAAAGCACCAGGTTTCAGTGATACTAACTGCAAGCGTGCTTTAAACAGCCATTGCCTTCCTTATTGTTTACCTGATCAACATTTTCTCTGAATACTTGAAAATTTTAACAATAACACAGGTATAAAGAGCAGAATGAAAATGTACAAAGAACAGACGAAATCTTTTTGTTCACCTCTATTAATGTGTTGCATACATGAGAGCTTTTTCTAGCAGTGGTTTAAAATGTGTAATTTTTTTTGCAGAAATTTAATAACTGCAGCTCACCTACTGCACCAAAGTTCTAGGTTTTTAGGAGCCCAGCTTTAGTCATTTGAACATGCTTCTAGAAATGTACATTCTTTCCCTGTAATAGGTAAATATCTATGAGAAAAGCTCCAGTAAAAGCAGTGATGGATATATGAGGTTAAGCAGTTAAGAACTCACAAATTGTATTGTGGATGATGGCATTTAAAACAATAAAAGATCACCGGTACAGTATCTCAATATTAATGTGTTTTATTGGTAATAATGCAGGCTGACTTTACAATATTAGCAGAAATAAAGATTCTGTGTCTACATTCAGTGTTGAATTTGAATCCTGAAAAGAAGAGGACTCCAGGATTTCTGCCTGGTTATTAAAACACCTGATTCTTTTTCTGTGGGGTTACTTGAAATTTTTTTCCTGTTTGTACAAACTTTATAAACAGGCTGAGGCTAATACTTAGGTTTGCACTTTAATATCAGAATTAAACCAAACCTTGTATTCAAACTAGACTTTTTTTTTAAGTGATGGTTGTTGATCTTTTTTGTAGGTTGTAAGGAAGTAATAGGATATGGAAGTAATTCATGAAGATCCTAGTTTTCCTTTGTCTAAGAAGGTTAAAAGTTGGTTGATATTGATCAATGGTTCATTCCTATGGGTAGTTTTCAAAGCAGTGTTCATTTTCATTGACCTCAGCAAAAAAAAAAAAAAAAAAAAAGAAAAAAGGAAAAAAAAACACAAAAAACAAAGAAATGAAAAAAACCCTTAAACTTGAACTAGCTTAGAGTGACAGGACTGGGAAAATGAGAGATGGTTTCTTCAGCACACTTTGGGGGGAAAAAGGGACCAAAAGTTTATTTAGGCTTCCTCAATAGTTTGCATGTGAAGTTGCTTATTAGAGTAAGAGGCTAATAATAAATGCAATATGTATTGTCTTTACTATGGCATCTGTTTAGGAGTTGTTCAAATCACTGCAGTAGGGCTCTACAAATAAAAATGTAACCTAACATCTTGTATCTAATGTACTGTATCTTTATCAGTGATAGGTGAAATCTGGAATAACAAGTGCAAAAATGGAACAATTACCTATAATGCTTTGTAAAAAGTTTTTTTCCAGTAGAATTCATTCTTGTCATTTTGTAAGACAACCCTACAGTCCACCTGTTTGTAACTTTTTTAATAAAATAGATACCTGTATTACCAAACCAGGGTGAGTAGTCTGTGTTCAGTTTCTTCTGGAGTGGGCTGAACTGACAAGCTGCTGCTGCTTTTTGTTTTGTGGGTTGTTTTTGAGGTCCTGGTTTTATTCTAAATGCAGTAACCACATCTGAATTGTCTTGAGTCCTGGTGTGGGGGAACAGGGTGTACAGCTGTGCCCCAGCTGGGTGTAAATCTCACAGTCTCGGGTGCTCAGAGGAGGGAGAAGGGCAGTGCATGGTCTTCCTGTGCAGGGCAGGCACTCCCTGAGTTGGGGGCCAGTTCAGAGCAGCCCCCTCACAGGCCAGTGTGATGGAGCTTTGTTCAAAAGAAATTTGTGTTTGTCTTGTGTGAGTCTTTAATGTTCTTGTTTTCATGCAGGCTTTATGTAAGTGAAGATGGCCACAAGTCCTGGCATCACCTTGCAGTGTCTGTAGCTGCTCTCCAGCCAGAGCTGACATCTTTCCACCACCCTGGTGGAGTGAGTGCTCCTGGAGCTCTGCCACAGGAGAGGCACAGGAGTTTTCCAGAAAACCAGAGTGCCCAAAGCTATTTGATAGCAATTATCTTAAATGCTCAGTAAAAGCCCTGAATTTGCCAAGTCAGTGATTGTCATCTGGGCCCTGTAACAAAAAGTGCATCTTCCTCAGGACGTACAGTCTTGGCACTGACCTTTAGTACTGCCTTTGTAATGAAAGCTGTGCTTTAATGGAAAATGTGATTTCAAGTTGAGAAAAAGTTGATACCTTGGTGCCTTCAGTCCTCAGCAGTGTGTCAGCAGGCAAACCACGTAGCCTGCTCACCACCCCTCCTCCAGCTGAAACAGATTAGCCTTATCTTGTAGGTAGGTTTCTGTGCTGTTTCTTCTTCCTGCTCACACTTCTTTGCTGCAATAGAGAAGTAGTTTCCATCTCGAGAGGAAAATTATAGAGAAGAGCAATGTGTGCTTCTAGGTGATTTTGGGTGAAATATCTGCTTCCCTAACCTAGCTGAGATGTGAGGGTGAAGCATGCCCTGTTCTCATTAGTGTCACTGAGGGTGGGACCTGACATTTCAGGATCTGTCTGCTTTGTTGTGTTACTATTGGGTTCGTTGCTGCGTGAGTCTGACTTCTCCTGTGGTTTAAAAGAAGTCAGAATGCAGCAATACTCCCAATTCCTTATGGCACTCGCTGTAACTAAGGAAGCTGCTTCCTCTTTCCAGTTGTAGGTTGGGAAGTGATACAGCTGTTGAGCCCCTGTGACTTACATCATTGGTTTGTTTCCGGGTGACAGTGTAATACAGGCTGGGTTGGGGATTTTAAGGAAGGACATAAGATTGTTATTTAAGGCTATTATCTTTCAAAAGTCTTTGGTGCCGAGAGTGAGCTCAGTTGCTGCTGCACAGACTTGTGTAGCATCCTTTGTTAAATAGGTGTGGCAATGTCATGTTGCTCTGTCTGGTTTTGGGGTTGTTTCATGGCAGCTTTTTCTTTGGTCTGCCAGGTCTTGCTCTCCAGGTGCCTGCAGTGTCCTGCTTCCCCTGTGCAGCCAGAGGACAGGGATGTCCCTGCAGAGCCATCAGAGAGCAGGAGCCAACTGCAGCACAGGCAAGAGGCCTGTCCCCACCCCGCTCCGCCAGCCGGCACGGGTGACTCGTAACTGTGTCACTGCCCAGGGCAGAGCTGGGCTGTGCGGGGGTGCAACCCACAGCCGCACGAACGCCGCACCTGACCCTGCCAGGGTGGAGGGAGAGCCGCCGGCCGCGCCTCGTGTGGAGCTGCACGCTGGCATCTGCCCCGGGAGGCTGGGCTGTAATTACAGTGTGAGACTAGGTGGAAGTGTCTAGTCTTAATTAAAATGAGATACGGTTCCGCAGCAGTGCGTGGTGGCCCGAGTGAGGTATCTGCTGGAAAGGCCGCCCGGGCAGCTGCCGGGCTGGGTGAGTCGCGGCTCGCTGGAGGAAGCGCCATCAGCTCCCGCGGCTGCGGGCGCGCTCTGTCAGGAGATGCCGTGGCCCGATGCTCTGCGCTCTGAAAGTGGAATAATGTGGGTTTGGGGTGTTTTACATAGCCGCTTTTATCTCTGCCCGGTCAGTACAGCTGCGGGGAGCGGGGGAGGACTCTGAGCTGCAGCTCAGCACAGCGCTCCGTTCGGAGGGGCGGTCCCGCTGGTGGCGGTGTGCGGGTGCTGCTGAGGGCAGCACTGAGCTGGGCTGGCCATGACACGATGGCAGGATTGTAGGGGATGAAACTTCTTCTCTGGTGAAACAATGTATTTACTGTGGAATCAGCTTGCTTGCCTACTTCAAAGCCGTTTTCTTCAAGTCCCTCCAAAGGCTCTGGAGCAATAACTGCGATAACTGATGGGACGGAGTCTCTCATGTTGTAGGAACCTGTAAAATATTCACTCCTAGGGGAGGCTTTGCTGCTTGCTTGGTTTGTGGCATGTCTGTGCTCCTTGGTGTTCTGCCGGTTCAGTCTGAGTGTGCTGTGACAGCTCTCTTAGCAGTGCCTTCCTTCCTCCTAAGCATATTTCCAGTGATTAGCCTTGCGTGGGATTTGAGGCTCAGCGACACTGCCAGTTGCTGGGTGACCTCAATTGTTCTTGCCTGGGAAGAAAAATCCTAAGTGTTGCACTTCCCTGCTGGGGGCATGTTGGGAAGGGTGTGCTGGAGGTGTGGAGGTGCTTGGACTCGCTTGGAATCAGATGCACCAGCATTGTGGAATAATTTTGAAATTGGACTTCTTGCATGGAAATAAATAAGTGGACTAGAACTTAAAGAATAAAGATGAAAAATTCTCAAACTTATGAAAAGGATTAGTATTTCATACATTTCTGACACTACAGTGTAACTTTTCAGTCTTTAGACTCATGCTTCTGCTAAAAGGTATGATTGATTTATAACTGCAACTCAGTAAAGGAAGCAATCAGCTTTCTGGGAAATTTCTGGCTTTTCCAGAAATTGTTCCTTTTCTCCTGCCACTAGGCTGACTAGTTCATACAGTTTTATGTCCTTAGAAGATCTGCCTTGACATTCTGTTTAAATTATTTGGTCAGCCCAGAAAAGAGAAAATACACTTGCTGTCTGTGACATTTCTGAAGGGCTACTTGTCTTTTTGGGAACTGGTAAGATAGGATGATCAGTTTGGGATTCATCCTACTGCTGGGACAGATCTTAGACCCTTTTTCTTCAAATTAATAATGATTATGTAATCATCAACAGCCTGGCTTCTGTGGGAAAACAAGAAGAATTTAACTGAATTTTCAGAAAGCTGATCTATGGGGAAGAGAGAAAGCTGCTCACAGAGCACATGTAAGGGCTGGAGCCAGTCGCAGCTGTGTGGGGTGGTGAGGGATTTTCTAAGGTGATATGGGATAACCACTGCTGGGGGAAGGAGCGTGTGAGGTTAGTGTAGCTCCTGCCTCTGTGTGCTGGGCTGTCATGTGGGTCTTTCGCAGGGACCACAGTTACATTACTGATCTTGTCATTATTTTCCATTCGTTGTTCCAGGAATTAGCACAGCCTTGCCAAATGCTCTGGGTCTAATCTCAGTAATGCAGATGTTTTAATAGGTTAGAAGAAAGATTTTAGCTGCAGGGCCTGCCCATTATCAGGCTGTGGTTAGAAGTGCTTGGGTGTCCAGCTGCATTCCTTTCCTCTCAGCTGTCTGTGAAGTAGTTGTCATCCGAATGGCTCCCTCTTGGGGCCCACTTTAAGAATCTGGAAAGGTTTTGTGAATGTACCCCTGAAACCTTGGGACAATCACAATGTAGGAATGTTTCCTGGTTTTGGAAATATGTCTGTCTTGTAGCTGCCACCGCCTGCCAGAAGGCCCTGGAAGAGAAGCCATGAATTTGGGATCACCTTTGATCATTACAAAAGTACCAAGCTCCCAGCTTCAGGTGGATACCGCTCTGTTCTCCACTGCCTGCTGTGAAGAGTGGCTTTGACATGCCTTTCCCTCTGCTGTGAGCTGTATTCCTGGAATCTGGTGTGCCCTGGTAGGATTAAAGTGTGATAAGGGTCTTTTGAGAAAGAATAAAAGGAAAAAAAAGAGTAGGGGTAGAGGGGCTACCTGGAAGGTAAGTGTTAATAAAACTCAGGATGAAGATCCATATGGGAATGATCCATTGGCCTGGAGGTACCTGGAGAACATGTGCTTTCTTTGTCTCAGTGTAATCAAGGCTTACTCAACCAGAGTCTTTTGTCTTGAGCCAAGAGGGAAACCACATCTGTCATGAAAATAAGCAGTATATTTCCTTAGAACTCTGTCCTTCCCACTAGGATTCACCTGGCATTGCAGACTACATTTGGCATCTTCCTCAGATGAAGCCATTGGCTGTAGGATCCTTTCTGATGCTTAGCAATGTGAAAAAATAAAGGACAGCAAAAAATAGAGGTACCAGCCCAGTGCTGTGCACTGCTGCACAGGTGTGGTGAGGTGCCTCTCCCCAGCTGGAAATCACTGAATGCTGTGCAATGCCCAAATCCTTGGAAGCATCAGTGCTCCTTTGATTCAATACATTTAAGAGGCTTTCTCTTGCTGCATAAATTGCTTTCTCATGTCATTGAAGTGACCTGCTTGAATTAAACATCACAGAGTACTTTTTATATAGCTGTGCCAACAATACAGTGCAACTGGCATATCAAAAATGAGATAAAGTGGTCTGGATATCACCAGAGTCAGGGTAGTATTTAGTTTATTGTACAGTTTGTGCTGTTATTTGTATTTGCTTACAGCAAGCTGCCTTCTGCAGTCCTGGTAATAGTTTTCACATAACATGTAAAATCTGAAAAAGGAGGAAAGGTCAGCAGTGCCCATGGGTGCACGCTGGAAAGTGTGATCGCTGGAGTGACCTGCTCATCCCTGCACACCGAGTCCTCTGCGTGTTTGCTGTGGGGCACCACCAACACCACGAGAGGGAGCGTGGAAGCAGCGAGTGGCTTGTGCTGGGATGGTCCGGCTCAGAGCGGGGCGGTGCTCCCGCCCTGGGAGCCAAACACGGTGAGGCACAGGTTCAAAACAGAACAGAAATGGAAATAAATTTATGTTTCAGGGCTTCGGGACTCCAAAGAATGATTTGCACCTAGGGAAAATTTTCTCAGGTGTCTGGAATTGCAGTTGTGCTTGGAGTCTTTAGTGCATAATCGAGGTTATTTGGAATTTCCTACTCTGTTATTGCAGGTAGGTAAAAAGAGCCACTTAGCTGCTGATGCTGAAATAAAAATGTAATCACAAGAATAACATTTGCTTTAATTCTGTGATTCCTTGAGATGAATGCATGAGATTATGAGATCCTTGAGATGAGAGCATGAGATTATGCACTAATTTTGCCTTGGGTGGGACTGGGGCAAAATGCTGCTGCATAATGTCACCTTCTGATATCAAAATGCTGTTCAGAGAACTCTTATCCTGCAGTTGGAAGGTAATGGGTGAACCCCACCTACACACAAAATAAAAAATGCAATTATTTCCATTTTCCAAGCAATTACTTATGAGTAATGAGTTTCAGCACACTGATGTCAGATTATTTAGCTGATGGTTGGTAAGCAAAATTTGATGAAAATGTAAATGTATCATTGTTTATTATATCCAATAAATAGAACAGTTTTGAGGCAGAAGTTTTTAGAAGGGCAGGGCATGGCAAGTCAGATCTAACTGTTGAGATATGTTCAGGATATAATGTGGAAAAAAAGTAAAGCAATGATCACTGTTAAAGGTTTAAAGGAAGGACCATGTACCTGGACTGTCCCCTACAGGTGTGTCTAAATCAACTCTGGTTTTTCCAGCCTGCTCCAGTGTTCTTTCTGCCTCACAATTTAAGGGTCTTTCCTAGGACCTAACTCAGATCTTCTCTGCAGTTTCTAGCAAACTCTGCATTTTCTCTTTAGCCTGGGAACACAGCTGATCTGTTCTGGAGTGGCTCTGCATCAATCAGGTGATTGTTGTTCCTTTTTTCTCTTTTTAAGTTAACAAACTCAATTTTTCAGGCTTTTTTTTTTTTGAAAATACTTTTTAGGGGGTATAGTTTATAAAAATTTTAAAGCAGCTGTGTATAAGCTGGGACCCCAGCTGAGAGTGAAGCCATTCCTCCTGGAAGGGCAGCAGGAATGTGGTAGGTACCCTATTGTGTAAATAAATGTCCCTGTTTGCAGTGCTGGTGCCATGCCTTGGATTCATTACCCAGCTGGGATAGCCTGCTGTGGGCCGGGAGCTGTTCAGAAGGATTTTGGCTGTGCCAGAGCCTGCTCTCAGTAATGCAGCCAGGAGCTGGGTTGCTCCCTGGCCCTGCAGCTGGGGTGGCTATGGCTGGGTGAGGAGGGAACGTGGATGTTGTCCTTGCATCTCCAGCTGAGGAAGGGGAGGTGAAATGTGAGTGTACGAAAGGTCGCAGCTGACCAAAGTCCACCTGGGTGAGTCCTGTCTGGCATTTCAAGTGTGCATTTCTGTCTTCTCAGCAACGAGCTGGGTGTGGGTTCTTGCCTCTTTTAAACACTGTGGTGTTTAAAATCCCCTGGCAGATCTCTATTCAATGATTTTATCTATACATCTTCATTTCCTTTCCTCTAAACCAAATTTGAAGATAAACATGACAAAATCTAAGGGACAGCAATGCACAGTGATGCAGGAGTAGCATGTTATGTCCCTTCTCTGCCAGAGTTTCTCTCACAGCCTGCTGCTCTCTGAGGAGGCAGTGGGGAGGTTTGGGGCATTTCCTTGCCCATCCCCAGCCCCAAACCAGGACAGCAGCTCTGAAGTGGCTGGCTCACTGCCCAGTGACAATGGCTCACCCTTCCAGAAGGCTCTGCAGGGTGTAGCTGCAGTGCTCAGCTCTCTGCCCTGTCTCTGCCCTCGCTCCAACACCGACGGGGAACAAAGGAGAAACGCCCAAACGTCGATGTGAGCATTCTCCTTGGAAAAAGTGGCAACAGGCTTTGGGAGGAAGGAAACTTCTTGTTTCTTGCTCTGCTCGGTCCATCCTAGCAAGCTGCAGGGTATTTGAGAGGCTGAAGAAGACCCTGAGGCAATGTATCCAGCCTAACATGCATTGTCAGATGCACTTGGTGGAAGAAAGTCCTTCCTGGGAGAACTGGTGCAATGCAGGATGGTGGTAGCAAGGTCCAGAGTATTTAAAATCAAGGGCTGAGCTGGCTGAGCACGGAGCCCTGAAGCAGAACTCACTCCACCATGCTGCTGCTCAGGCCCCACTGTGCTCTGGTGCTGCTGCTTGGGGTCCCCTCCCCACCTGCCACCAGGGCTGTGCTTGCCCTTCACGGGTTCTGTGCTTTCCTGTGCCATTTTCACATTTTTCCCTGCCCCTGCAGACAAGGAGGACATACATACCAGGCTGGACTTTGGCATTGGCTCAGGCCAGGAGCCAGAATTACTCCTGGTGCTCCCCTTGTGTGCTGCTCTGGCTGGCCCCCAAGTCACCTCCAGAAGAAGGAGATAGGTGGGGATAAAACAGGTTCCTCATCTGCTCAGACAGCAACAATCTCCATGGCCCAAGCAAACCTTGCTTGTCCCACATCTCTTCTTGCTGTCCTTCAGTATCCTATCCCAAAAAGCTCGTGTTAATGTAGTTTGATCCTGTTTGCTGCTGCTGGCTCCATGCTGTGTCCATGGATGGCTTTATAGGATGGCCAGAGGTCCTGTCTGACCCAAAACAGCCTTATTCCTTCACAGCAAGGTCGTGAAATAAACCATGTTCTTCTGCCCACAACCCGACTGGCCAGTGCCCAGCTTCCAACAGCATCTGTGGAGTCCAGGGTCAGTGCCCTGGCATGCCAGGAAAGCCTGTAGCAGAGACACTTGGCTTCTTCTGGGCTTTGGGGGCTCCTCTGTTGCACCCCCATACATCCCTCCTGCCAGCCCAGTGTCCCCGCCATGCTCCCAGTGCGGAGCTGTGCCCGAGATGGGAGAGCCACTCACAGGAGAGCTGCTCCTCTCCGTGGTGCCTGTCAGTATTTGACAGCACAAACGTTTTAAGCTGCAGAGGGAGAGTGCACTCAGCCCCCCCCGGATGGTTTGTACGTGATGCTGCCCTTGTCCTGTGACACAAAGAGCTCAGCCCCCAGGGCCACGTGCAGATCTGCAAATTTGGTCCTTGATGTGGTGCTGGCACAGGGGGCACAGCCATCCCCTCCTGGCAGTGGAGCACAATGGACTCAAATGATTTCTGGAGCAGCTTCATGGGGAAAAGCAGGTTGGATTTGATTTTCAGGCTCCTTTTTGTCTTGGTTAGCAGAAGATTTATACATTTTTCTGTGGATGAAAAGCTCTATGGTTTTTCTCTCTGCACCAAAGATGACAAGGTATTATGTTGCCCTGATGGCCTCTGTCTTGACATGCTCAGGAATGTTTGGGAAGTGTAAGAGAGGCCATGGCAAATGGTCTGAAGTGACTAACAGTGGAAGTTTCAATAAAAATAGGCAAGGGAGCACCAAGCAAAATCTCTGCAGCACTAAATGTGGGGGTTTTTTGTTTGCTGTGTTTCTTTGTTGCTGGGTTTTTTTGGGTTTTTTTTGTTTCTATCACTCTGGGTCGCCCAGGATCATGTGTGGTTGTGACTTTTTCCAGCAGCAGCAATAATGATCCCCTATGCCAGTCCAGAGCCTGCCTTTGGCACTGCTCAGTGCATTTATTTCTGAAAGTGGGGGCTCCTGCCCAAAGGCTGCTTTCGCCAAAAGCTCAGTGAGGTGGTCTCTGATGGGTGAGAGGAACCAGAGGGGTCAGAGAGCTCCTCGTGGCCCTCAGCACCGGGGGCAGAGGAGCAGCACAAGCATCCCCGGGCACCCAGCACACCGAGCAAGGCTGCACACAGCAGCCTGGGCTGAGCCCGTGGCTCTGAGGGTGGGGGCTGGCTCTGGCACTGCGAGGATGAGCTGATGAGTGGGGACATGGGCTTCTCAGATTTGAACTGGGAACCAGGTTGTCTCAAAGGCTTGTGAGACTTCATTGAGCTACTCAGCCACGGTGTGAGGTGAGAATTAGGGGCAGGCTCTCCTCTGCCTCTCCAGGAAGGACTCACAACTGCTTTTGAGTGCAGTTGGAAACTTTTTCCAGTCTCTGGTGAAGTACATCAGCCCATCCACACATCACTCAGTGGACAGCACATGATCTGCCCACCCCATGGAGCCAGCACAGCTGCCAGCCAGCTGCTCTCCCTTAACCAGAGCAGAGCAAGGGTGACACTCACTGCAGGGTGACTTTGGCAGGAGAGATGCTCAGCTTTTCTCCCCTGACCCCGTGGTACCAAGCATGGGCTCGCTTTGCCCTCGCATTGCTCACCACCAGCTGTAAGAGCTGAGTATTTATCTCAGCACCATTACTGCCAATCTTCCCCCCATTAATACACCCATAGTTCACAGGCAGAAAACATCTGTTATTGCAGTGGTGACATTTAAACCAAGGGAGGTATTGGTTTGTTGGGTTGTTTTTTTTTTTTTAATTAGTTTTTAGGCAGTCAGCTCGTTTGCTCCAGCCTCTGCTCCACATCTGTGAGTGCAGCCTTCTCCATCCAGCTGAGAGGGAATTATGTGTGCAAGAGGAGTCAGGGCTCCCTTCCCAGCTCCTGGCTCACACTGCTAGGACTGCCGTGCCTGCCACACACCCAGCCGCGTGCCCAAGGATGCTGCACCTGAAAGTCCAGTTCCTGGATGATTCCCAGAAGATCTTTGTAGTTGATGTAAGTGGGTATCATATTCTTACTGATTTTTTTGGTGTTAATTATTAAATCATTGCTGCTGTGAAGGATTGCATGGTCTCTGATAGCTTGTTGTTTTCAGCTTTAAAAAAGAAAACCAATCTCCAATTCAAATTGAAGCCTTCTAGTACTAATTTGTAAGTGTTTTTTGGTATCAACACACTCCTGTGCTCCCCTGTTATTGGCATTATTTATGAAGGAGGAATGGCTTTTACTTACCTGATGTGATCTTTAGTAAATCAGTTAAATTAAGTGATGGTCTTGACAAGTGTTGAGCTCTCTCGTTTGTCTGGCTGCCAGTGTAAACATTCAGCAAGGAAGTAAAGTCTGGGAACAGAATAAAAATAGCATATTTGTCCAAGTTATCCCTGTTGAGAAACATCTGAACACATCTTCTCCTGGGCATTCAGTTGAAAAAGAACTGTGTGGTTTTGTGAATAGCTGAGGAAAAAAACTGACTCTGTCTTATTTTCTGCATGGCAGTGTCCCACAACACATTGTGATTAATAATTCACATTTAACAAATGCTAGCTCTGAACTAGGTTTAAAATGTTAAGTATTAATTAATTTGAGTGTTAAGTATTAATTAGATGTTAAGTATTAATTAGATTTATGCATATGTGTATAGGTAACTGAAAGTAGGTTTGTCTTGACTG
Organism: Anomalospiza imberbis; assembly: GCF_031753505.1. Classification (NCBI taxonomy): domain Eukaryota; kingdom Metazoa; phylum Chordata; class Aves; order Passeriformes; family Viduidae; genus Anomalospiza; species Anomalospiza imberbis. The sequence continues at coordinate 7,709,180 of NC_089694.1, forward strand.
TGTGTTAGAAGCATCTTTTACAAGTGTGATTGCACATTTACTGTTGGTTAGGGTTTGATAATCACAGTAGCTAATTGAATTAGCTAATTCAAGTAGATTTGTTCTAGTACTTACCTGCATCTCCTGTGAGAGCAGAGTGTTTAATATAAAGTGGGGTTTTTTCAAGTTCTGTTGCTTTTCTTCTACTGTCCTCTTCTGTGGTTTACAGCACAGCGTGAGAACTGCTCTCTCAGATGCACAGCTCCATTTCTTTGTGACAGTACTTGCACAAAAGAGGCAATTCCATCCCTTGACACAGTATGGAAATTGTTTGATTTAGTTTAATTAATCTATCCTAGTCCAGGAGTCAGCTTAAAAATGAGACCAGTCATTTTAAAATGCCTTCCCCTCCTCCCTCCACCGATTAGATCAGGTTATAGTGAGACACAATTCAGAAGATGCTTCTGCTTCAATGTTGCTGCATTTTTTTCCGTCTCTGTTTTCTTATTTGCTCAAAACGCAGCACTATAGCCCTGCACGACATGTTATTGCAGCAAATAGCTTCCATTAGAGGAACTCCTGGTCATTCCCTTTTTTAGCATGGAATGGTATTGGAAACCCCTTTTAGGCATTTCATGCATTTGCTGCTGCTGTGTGGGTACAATAAATGAGTAGCTGAATTAGTGACTTCTCCAGTATAAAAGGAGTGCTTTGGGCTAAGTTTTGAGCAGATATTTTAAGCAACTCTTCCTAAACCCCTCCTGACTTTGGAAAGCTCTTTTGAATGAGGAGTACTTCAGTATAATGGGAGGGAAAAGAACAAAAGAAATAAAACACAGAGGGCCTGACTCCCCCTGCACCTCCCGCTCAGTGTAAACATCTCTACCTGCCTCACGTGGGTGTCACAGCTGCTGCCATGTGCAGCAAGGTCTCCTTTCCAGGCTGCTTTGCATGAGAACCAGTTCCTCTCCTGGTGCTGGACGCTGACCCAGGAAGGCTTCTGCCTCCATCTGCATCCTTGCTGTCAGCTGGGACCGCTGAGTTCCCAGGATTTCCTTCAGCTGAGCACTGGAGATGGTTCCTGGGATAACAGGTCTGAGCCCTCAGGGCAGGGGAGGGACGGGCTTGGCACATCTCTGAATGTCCCCACTGTGCCCTCCCTGCCGAACACCCCATGGCTGGGCCTGGGATGCTGTTGGGCAAACCAAAAAGCCCAGAAAAATGAGCTGCTGAGGCCGAGTGAAGGACAGAGTCTCCTGTGGTCATGTGTCCCTTGGCAGGAGGTGTGTGGGCCTGGTGGCAGAGGAGCGAGGGCACAAGGAAGCTTTTTTGGTGACTTTTGGTGCATGACACTCTGTGGCGGCTGCAGCATGCCTGATAGGGCAGGCATCTCCCAAGGTGGTGGGAAAAGATCACACCAAATCCCATGAGCTGTTGCTCACCCCTAAACCATGGACCTGGGTGTAGCAGCCTGTCCTGTGGGAATGCTGCAGAAATGGGCTTTGCCATTGGGCTGCAGGTGCTGCCAGAGTCCCTCTGGGGACATGGGCATGTGTGTGTCCCGTGTGTTGCACGTGTTGCTGTCTGCCTCTGGAAGTGCCTCTGGCTTTCTGATTCTGCTCACAGTCCCAGATGCTTTCACCGAGAAGTGAAGGGCAAGTCCAGCCTTTCCTTCTCACCTTCTGCTCCGGGGTTTCTGCCTGTGGGTGCTCACCTGGCCCTGCATCATTCCCAGAGGCACCTGTAGGCTGGGACATGGGACAAACAGCCCCACATTCATGCTTCTGCCTTGCACTGTGCTCCTCCAGCACAGACCCCACTTCTCTCACTTGGTGCAGTGCAGGGCCGATGCTGCTGAGGAAAACTGTACCCCAGTGCCTGAGGAAGCACTGGCCTCAGCACCCCAAAATCCAGGACAGGACACCTGCAAGCAACACTCTACAAGAGAAGGGCTCTGCTTCTAAAGCATCCCCTGCAGCAGCAGGGCTGTGTCTCCCAGTGAGCAGGTTTTCCTGGGTTTGGGGCTGCTCCTGTCCTGTGGTGCCTGCCCTGGGCAGTGCTGGAGCAGAGTGGGTCGCTCCCAGCAGACATATGGTAGGTAATAACCCAGTAAGAAATGCTTGTCTTTTTGGCTGCCTGACAAAGGCCAAGGCCTTTCATGCTAGAAAATTCTAGCTTGGGAAAAAACATTTATAATTTTTTTAATTACCCTTGTGATCCAGTAATTTTGAGGAGAACTGGGAGTGCTGCAGAGCAAATGCTGTTATTATGCTATCACTTTTCTGCAGCCTTTCAGCACAGAGCCAGCAATTTCATCCCAGGAGAAGCCCTGAAAGGTGGTTATTAGAGTGCATCACCACCAGCAGCCAGGTCCCTCCCATCCCTGCTGGGGACAGCCACTGCCACAGGGAGCTGCAGCCTGTCTTTCCCTCCATCACCCAACATGTGATAATTTAGCAGCTGTCTAACCTGGCCTCTCTGCTCCAGCCTGCTTTTGCAATAACTATTACTTCTTTTTGGTCTGCTTTTCACAAGCTGATTAAGGCGTATCAGGGTTTTGTTGGGGTGGGTCACTGCCATTTTAATTTCTGGTGCTTTCTGGAGCATTTTCCAGAGTTGGGGGCCTCCTGGTTTGTTCTCCAGCCAGGTCATACAGCATGGCAACAAGTCAAGAAAACACCCTCCAAGTGTTTCTGTTTACTGGGAATAACTACAGCCTGGCCTCCCTTATCAGCATGTAGCACCACTTAATTCATATTGCTAAAGCCCACGGATGACTCAGAGCCCAGGGCACAGGATCTCTGGTCCTGTTGCTGTTAATTACCATTAACCATAATAGCAGTTCATCCCTGACTGTTGGGACACAGGGACTCACTGCACAGGTTTGAGGTCTGCTCCCGTTGGCTCTTAATTAACACATTTGCCATGGCTGTCCCTGTTCAGGCAGGTGCTTGTCCTGGGGATCACTCACTGGTTTGCCAGGGACAGAACTGCCCAGACAGTGATAGTTGCAAACAGTGAATCAAAACATGGTTTATTTTCTCTTGCTCTCCTTTCTGGTTTATGTTCCTTAATAAAGGAGAGAAGTGATGGGAAGGAATCTGATTTCCAAAAGCAGGGAGCGCAGCATGCAGTTGTCCTGTTGTACATGCTGAAGCCAACAGCATTTATTGAGTGAGACTCTGCTGCTGCATGGTTGTCGCCGCAGGCCCCCAGCCGGGTAATAATTAGCATTGACTCCATGACTCTCAGAAGGCTGATCCATCACTTTATTATTCTATACTTATTAAGAAACCCATCGCCCTTACAGACAGTCACGATACAGGTGGACCAATCCAAACACCATCACCACTGGCCAATTGAGAAACCACCCTTTGGTAAACAAATCTCCATAACACATTCCACATGTTCACAACAACAGGTGCAGCAAGTGAAGATAAGGATTGTTTATCATTCCTTTCTCTGATCTTCTCACAGCCTTCCCCAGGACAATGCCTGGGAAACTTGAGTGTTGCTCTCTGTGGCCAGAGAGCTGTGGCCACACATGGTCAGGAAAGGGGTGAAAGAAGGGAGCTGAAACTTCTCCCCATCTCTCTGAAATCCCATCACGGCTGCTGTCAGCATTGCCTAACCTGCTCTGTGCTGTTTGTTTGCTAGCAAAAATCCTGTGGGAAAGGGCTCTTCAACCTCACCTGCAGCCACCTCAACCTTGTGGAGAAGGAATACTTTGGGCTGGAGTTTCACAGCCAGGCTGGGAACCAGGTGAGTGCAGCCGGCAGCGTGGGCCCCTGGAGCTGCCATCGCCTGCACGGCTGGGGATTGTTAGCACCTCCTCGAAATTCCAAATGGAAAAATAAATTGAAAGTTTTGCCATGATGGCAGAAAAACCCTGAAAATGGGAGTTAGGAGGGGAGCCACAAGCCCCAGTGATATCTACAGCTCATGGTCTACCTATAGCCATCCGTGTGGCACTGCCCAGCAGGACACTTGTCACAGCAGCCAAGCTGGCCAATATTTTCATGCTGCATTCTACCATGCTGTTGCTGCTTTTATTCCCCATCTCTTGTGCTGTTTATTTACCCAGCTATTCTTTGCCTTATTTCAGGTCTGGTTGGAACCACTAAAACCCATAACAAAGCAAGTCAAAAGTAAGTGTTTCAAGAATAGAATTCTTATAAATCATTACCGGTGACAGTCTAGCATAGACACATTCATGCAGTGTTGTTGCTGGGGGACAGGATCTCTGGCTTCCAGCACTTAACCAGGCTCATTTTAGAGGGTGAGGCTGGGCAGGATTGTTTGCAAGGACACCTCAGTCCATACAAAATCCCACGGAAATACCACTGCCTTTGCAATCTGGTATCTGCACCATTTTAGGCTGGAGCTGTTAATAATCTGACAGCTTGGCAGAGGAGCAGGGGTGGCTGAGTGCCTGTGTGGCCGTGCTGGCAGTGTGACAGGCACTGCTCCTGCATGCCCTCCTTTTCCCTTTGCAGCTCGGAGTGGCTCAGGCACCTGTGTGAGGCAGGGTCCCCCCTCTGCCCCACAGGCCATGCAACTCCTCCCCAGTCCCACGGAGATGCTGCAGAGCCTGACCTGAATTCAGGCCCAGCCTCCTCTGCCATGGCCATGACCGGTGCTAACACAGTGCTGCTTTCAGCACAGGCTCTTTCCATCTCCATAATATTTTCCCCAAGTACAGGATGGCTGGGAGGTGACTGAGAGCCTGGGGCCATGACCCCAGTCTTTGCCATGGGGAGGCTGCAGAACAGTGTTTGCATGAATTTCCCTGAAAGGGGAAAGCCTGATAAGGAGCCTTCCCTTTCTGGGTGCACCACAAATGGAATTGTTGCAGGGACCTATTTCCTTTACCAAGTGCCTTCTGGCCTGTCCCTCTGAGCCATCCCAGGGTGTTCTGTGACAGTTGGTGCTTACCTAATTGCTTCCCTCCCTCCACACATTTTGCCTTGGGCTTGGCTGCTTGTTCTCACTCATCCCACAAAAAAAGCCTTTGCCCAAGCAGCCTCCTATGGAACTGTTGCATCCCAAATGCTTGGAGGGCTGAGTTTAACACACAGCCCCAGTGACGGCAATTACACCGAGGCTCTGGCCACACTCCCTGGCACCATTTCATGGAAACCCCCTCCAACAGGGATTTTTGAAATTTAAAGAATTGCTGGGGCATTTTTCTCTTTCGTATTCTTTAGATATCAAAATCTCTATTTGAATCCCTTGGTAATACTGGGGGCCTGGGTAGGCTGGCTTTGGGGGAGCAGGCTGTAGTGCCTGATTAGTAATTAAGGGTCCAGATAATTTACTCTGTAAGGAGGCAGCATGTGTGAAGAGAGTTGTAAATGTTCTCAATAGACATGTAAAAGAAAACTTATGAAGATGTTGTGTTTTAAGATCCTAAGGAGGTTCTTTTCAAATTTATGGTGAAATTTTTCCCAGTGGACCCCGGCCACCTGAGAGAAGAACTGACCAGGTACAGTGCTTGTTTTATTACTTTTTTACCACACAGTGCTGTGTTTTTGCAGTGTGTTAATTCTTTATCTTCATCCACCACAGCCTGTCTGTGTGCAGTGGTTAGCCTAAGTATTAAGCTTTACAGAACAAAACCAGAGAATATCTTTTCTTGATCCTCTGTTTTTAAACACAATCCACTTGAAGGATCAGCTGTCTTATGAGGCTGCAATTTGTTTACTGCCAAACACTAGCAGTTGGGCACAGAGTCTGACTGCTCAGTCTAGCTCCTGCCTCAAGCAGCGTTCTGAGAGAGCAACTTTAGTTTTATTTTTAAAAATGACATTGTTAGCTTTTACAATTTTGGAGAAAGCATTGCAAACAGTGACTAAGAATAATACCAAGACAGAGCTTCTGCAGAGCCCCAAGAGAGGCAAATGCCCTCCAAACCAGAAAGGAATGTTAATTTTGAAATTACTAATGAGCATTTCAATGACAGGGATGTACTGGTCATACTGGTGCCCAGCTGCAGCCTTCTGCAGGGGCTGCATGCTCATCCTGTGACCCTGCAGATGTGCATCCCATGGGCTGAGATATGGGAACAGGCACGGCCCTGACGGCTCAGCCCAGCACCCAGTTCCCCCCAGGGCATGCTCCTGTCCCCCTCCACAGGTACCTCTTCACCCTCCAGATCAAGAAGGACCTGGCACAGGGGCGGCTGCCCTGCAGCGACAAGAGCGCGGCGCTGCTCGTCTCCCACCTGCTGCAGTGTAAGGGCAAGCGAGTGCCCGCAGGGCCGGCGCCCCTTCCCCGGGACGGGCTTTGGCTGAGCAGCCAGGGCTCCCCTCTGCACCGACCCCTCACAGCCTAATCCGTGCTCTCCCCGTGTCCCCAAAGCCGAGCTGGGCGACTTCCATGAGGAGACAGACCAGCAGCACCTGGCCACGCACAGGTACCTGCCCAACCAGGAGTACCTGGACAACAAGATCATGCACTACCACCGGAGACACAGGTAAGGGCTGCGCCACGCCACGGCCACCCACAAACCCCCTGATGGACCTCTGCTGACACGATGTTCCCATCAGCAGGCAGGCCTGGCAGTGGGGTGGGTGTGATGCCAGCCTGTGCACCTACAAAGTGGCTTTTTTCAGCCCGTTTCAGCATCTCCCCTCTCACTCCTGTCGCTGCCTGTGCGTTTGTGTCTCCAGAGGGAAGACGCCGGCCGAGTCGGACGTTCAGCTGCTGGACGTGGCCAGGAAGCTGGAGATGTACGGGATCCGCCTGCACCCCGCCAGCGACGGCGAGGGGACACAGATCAACCTGGCCGTGACACACATGGGGGTGCTGGTGCTGCGGGTGAGCTTGGGGCTCGGGGATGGCCTCTCCAGCTGGAGGTGACCCTTCTCCCCTTTGAGCGCCCCAAACTCTCCCAAATCCTACAAGAGGGCAGGTGTTCCACAGGCCGTGGGGTGAAGGGATGCTGTGGGATTCAGCCCCACCGTCTCTGTGTGCCACTGAACGTGCCCCAGCTCTGCTGGCCCTTGTCCCACGAGCGTGGTGGCCCTGTGAGCAGCACAGGTTCCACGGCGCTGTCACATGTGTTCACCGTGTAATCTTCCAGCGAAAATAGCCCCCCACGTCTGTGCAATTACATAACGCTGTAATCACGGCCGAGCTGCCCAGTAAATACAGGCTTCCTCTCAGCCAGCATGAGGCAGCGCTCCGCTCCCACACCGGCTGATTTCAACCTGGGAACATCTTGTCACAGCAAAAAAAAAACCAACAAACCCAAACATAAAACCTAGCTGTGGGTCTGCTGTTGGTAATTAGTGCTGCCAGACCTGGTTATTTATTCAGAGCCATAAACACTCCTCACGCATGATTAGAGCATCTGTGAGCCCATTAAAATCTGGGCTCTCCCAGGAAGCTGAGAGGGTCTTGGTGCCAGAGTGGAGTAACACGATTTTTCCTGGTTCTGCCATGTGGCTGCATGTAACCTCGTGCAAAATATTAACAGAGTAATGTGTGCTTCCAGCCTGCTTAAACCAGGTCTAAAGGTGTGGGGGTGAGCTCAGCACTGCTACACTTCCCAGCAAAGGAGGGGAGAATATTATTTCTTTGGGGCACTGATTCTGCCTTAACTCACATGATATTTGAGCTGGCACAGATAGGACTCCCTGCCTTAACCTCTCTGAGGTTTGTCTGGGGATCCTGGACTTTTGCAGAGCTTCAGCAGGCAGAATTAAGCCCTGAACCTCAATTTCTACTTGTAGAACCAGCTGATGCAGAGTCAAACACCAAACCCCAGCACCCTTTCCCTAGACCTCAGCAGCTCCAAGAGCTGCACTGGAGTCTGATGCAGTGTCCTGTGAGCTCAGGTCTTGGCCCACTGCATTTCTGTGTTTACAGGTTGCCCCATCCAGCTGTAATTGCTGTGTTTTCCTTGCAGGGCAATACAAAGATCAATACCTTCAACTGGTCCAAAATTCGCAAACTGAGTTTCAAGAGGAAGCATTTTCTCATCAAACTCCATGCAAACATCTCTGTAAGTACCACGCCACAGGCCGCTGCTGGGCTCGGGAGCAGTCAGCTGTGGATGGAAGGTCAGCCACACAAAGTCCCCAGTTTTGAGTAAATCCATTACTGCTGCCCATGATGGTGCTCCTTCTTGAGGGTGACATGTGCTACTCCTGTGTCCCCAGCGGGGTGACAGAGCACTGCCTGGAGCCACTGACAGCCCATATGACCCTTGGGGGATCAGCAGGGCAAATGGCAGAGCTTGTCCCGTGCTCCTGACCCCGGCTGTCCTGTCTCTGGCACACAGGCGCTGTGCAAGGACACGCTGGAGTTCACTATGGTGAGCCGGGACACCTGCAAGGCCTTCTGGAAGATGTGTGTGGAGTACCACGCCTTCTTCAGGCTCTCTGAAGAGCCCAAGTCAAAGCCCAAAGCCCTTCTGTGCAGCAAAGGTTCCAGCTTCCGCTACAGGTAAATTCCATGGGGAAACCCAAACTGCTGGGGCTGGGAAGGGCCTGGGGATGGCTCCGAGCCTCCCTTTTATGTCAGCCCTGTCTGAATCCGAGGGGGGATAACAGCAACTTCTCCTGGAGAGACCCCCGCCTCGGTCCTGCTGCATCCCCTCCCATGGGACACAAGGCCTGCCCAGGGCTGGGGCTGATGGTGCTGCTCACATTTCTCCCTCCATGCTGCAGTGGGAGGACTCAGCGGCAGCTGCTGGAGCACGGGAGGAAGGCTAAGATGAAGAGCCTGCCCTTTGAGAGGTACTAGGGGCATGGGGTGGGGGGAGTGGTGCCTGAGGGGAGTGGATTCTCCTGGCCATACACCCATACATACATGCTCGTTCTGCAGGAAACACTACACATCCCGCTACGATGAGAGGCAGTGCCGCTCCTCCCCGGACCTCCTGACGGATGTATCAAAGCAGGTAAGTCCCCATGGCATCAGCAACAGCTCTGTGCCAGGGTCTTGGCATTGCTGCCCCAGCTGGAGGAGCTCGGCTGGAGGCCAAGCCAGACCCTCAGCTCTGGGTGCTCCCTTCCCACCCCGCTCTGGGCACCCACCCGCTCTGTGCCTGCCCAGGTGGAGGAGCTGCGCCTGGCCTACGGCAGCCGGGGGTCCTACCACGCCAACGGAGTGCACGGCTCCGAGCCCACCCTGGACAGCCGGCGCCACAGCTCCACCATGGAGGTGACCTTCGCTGCTGAGCTGGAGCGCTCCAAGCCCGAAGCACCCTCCACCTTCCTGCCCCACTCCAAAAGCTCATCTGCCTTCCCCCTGCTCTACGCCGAGCTGGAGATGGAGCGGGCGTGGGAGCCCATCGACCTCTTCGGAGCCAGGAATCCCCTGACATCCTTTCGGCCCCACCAGTTTGCTGGGAACAGTAAAAGCACCTCTGTGGGCAACATGCGGGAAGTGAGCGCCCGGCAGCTGGTGTACACGGATGTGCCCTGTCCCCTGCCCGTGGTGGCCCCGGCGCCCCCTGTGCTCTTCTATCTGGACAGGGCGCTGCAGTCCCCATGCCCTGCACTGGCCCCTGGCGAGGACACAGCAGGGCCAGCTGGTGCAAGCGGCCCCGTGGCAGCAAAACCCCCCCGGCAGAGCCCGAGCGGGACCCAGGCTGGGCAGCTCCACGGTGAGGCTGCAGGCACGGCCATGGGCACGAGCATGGTGGGGGAGAACAGGTCATTGGCTCGCTCCTTCGATTACGGCCTTCAGGAGCAGCCTCCCAAGCGGTCTTGGAGCCAGTCGGACATGAAAACCATCCGCTTCCCCTACGGCTCTGAGTTCAGGCCCCTGGGGCCGTGCCCTGCCCTGAGCAGCCGCAAAGGGGGGGTTTTTTGGCACGTCCCAGCCCAGCACGGGCTGGCTCCGGGGCCGCGGCGCTCCACCGAGCGCTACCTGGGCAGCAGCACCGAGTCCAGCGACTCCGACTCGGACCTGCTGGCCGCTGACCACTGCTCCCTGTACGGCCGCGTGCTGCGCTCACCCATGGCCCGTGTGCGGCTCTCCTCGGGCAGCCTCCAGCTGGATGAGGAGGATGAGGAGGTGTCCTTTGCCACCAGTGCTGCTGAAGAGAGGATTTCCAGAGGGGCCTCCAAGTATTTCACCTAGGTGCCTGACACCAGCCAGAGGGAGCAGAGGTGGCCGGTGCTGACCCAGGGTCAAAGAATGGTGACACTCTTCATTTGCAGGTCTGCTTACAGCTTATGAAACATTGATGGGATCTTGTTGTGTGAGTGGTCTTAGCTATAGAGGATGTGTTAATGGATATCAGGGTGTGTTCTGAAGTATTCAACTCCTGCACCACACTTGGAAGCTGGTTTGCCTCCCCCCACTCTGAGGGGGGTTCTTGCTTCAGCCAGAGGCCAGGGATCTCCTAAAGCCCCGCTAAGCCCTGCCCAAGCTGATGCTTGGAGCTCAGCTGCTGGAGTCTTCATTGAGGGGGAGGGAGAAAAAGAGACTTCTCACAGAATAGTTTCAGCTGCTGCTTTTCCCAGCTGCAGGTTGGCACACTGGAGGAAAGGGTGTTTCAGGCCCTTTTGGAAAGGAGCAAGATCTTCATGGGAGGCTGCTCCTCGAGCAGATGCCATGGGGACAGGACAAAACCCCAGCACAGAGCCCATCTCCTCCACTGCCTCACCTCCCTCCAGTGCTGCAGGGAGCACCTGGCACTCGAAGACAAGGCTCTGTGCGTGGCTGTCTTCTCCCTGGCCAGTTTAGAGGATTACCCTTCTCCAGAAATAGCTCAGTAGTGCTTGTCAAGCTTTTAGGAGCCCCCCATGGTGAGCACTGGGAAGTGGGTTCACACTCAACTGTGCTTTGCTTAGGCACATCAGCCATCACCTCCTGTGTAAGGGGGGTCTTTGGGGTGCTTTGCTTCCCCAAATCTGTCCTCAGTTAAGCAGCATGGGAAAAAAGATACCAGGAGCAGGTAGGAAAGGAACAAGCAGCTTCTTGGAAGTATTTTTATTTAGAAACTTACTATTACTGTAAACCTACATGAAATTTTCTTGTAAATCTTGAGGATGATGACACCTCCATAAGATTTTAGGGGGGGATCTTGCAGAGAGACAGCCCAGAAAATCCACAGTGGAGAAACCACTGCAGCAGGCTAGAAGGATTTCAGAAAGATGGAAACTGGGACAAATAAAATAGATTAAATTGTAGAAAGATCTGGGTTTATGGGTCCCGCTCACTCTGTATGTTGCTGCCCTTTGTTTTAGAAGGTGGACAATAAAAAACAGTTGTTCACACTGGAGTTTTGAGTTCCTCCTTCTGCCCTGTGAAATCTGCACCCCCAGTCCTGCAGGCACGACCCCCCACCACAGCACACTTCGCCCTGTGCTTCCCAGCTCGGGAGCTTCCCTCAGTGCTCCCAGGAGCTGGTTTCCCTCTCCTCCTCTTCCTTCTGTGCCTCTGCTGTCCCAGCAACTGGGGAGACTTGTGGAGATCCCTGAACCCTGCTGAAAACAGCCACATTCTTGGTTGGTTGCCCAAAGAAATGCATTAGCTCAACAAGTGAGTACATTGTAAGGTTTGCTTCTGCTCCTACTCACCCTGGACTGAAGCTGTGAGCTGCAGTGATCCCTCACGCTGCTCTGGCACATGTTCTACTGAATAAAGGGATAATCTTTCTGGCTAGAGGGTTCTTTCTTCCCCATTCCCAAAGCTCTGCACCTCGGAAAGAGCAAGAATCGCCACTCAGTACAACATTTAAGAATGGCAGTCTGTGGCCAGTGTGGTAGGTTAAAAAAAGCAGCAGTGTTTCAAACACAGGCTGCACACACAGCCCTGGGATACTTCCACAATCACTGTCGGCTCCTAAAGCACGTGGACACACACCTTGAGCATGTCCCAGAGCACAGTCCCACCATGAGAGAGTGTGCAAACACCCTGCCCAAATCTTCAGGAACAGCCAGGTCTGGTCTTCAAGACAATGCTGGGAAAACAGCATTGAGAGGGAGAAACAAGGACTTGGGAACTATTTTTGGATTTTTCCATGGACTAGGGAGCACTGGGGCACAGTGTGGGCACTGTGCCTCAGCACATCCTACACATGGTCAACATTAGCAGAGGAACAAAGCAGCTCGTCAGTAAGTGACACAAATGGACATCTCCGAGCTAAATTCATTGCGTAACCCACTTTCGTGGGACTGACTAAAATTAAAGAACAATCCCAGTAAGCAGTGGCTCACTTGCCAAGGAACAACTGAAACAACCCTTGCCCAAGTCCTTCCCCTCACTCCCTGCTCAGCCCTAATCACCCCTGAGATAAGGACATCTATTTAAGTGATTTTGTTTCCCTAGGGAAGAAAACAAGGATGGAGAGAGAGAGGACGTGGAAAGATTTGGTTTGCTGGTGGTGAAAGACAAACAGCAGAACCTGGAAAATGTAAACTGTTCTAGTCCTTACACAAAGGATTATTGAAAGGGGGAAGGCACTGCAGCATCACAGTGGGAAAACATTAAGCTACTCAGTGCATTCAGATAGAAGTAACTGGTTTATATATAACAGATAAAGGTTCAGACAAAATAGATAAAGCTGTGAAATAAGCCAACATACACATCACTAAAACTCTGCCAAGAGGAAAATAATTTTATTCCAGTGTTAAATCATAAAACAGTGTGATAAAAATCAGAATTTTAACAATCACTAAACTTTGTGCAAACACATTCAAACCTACACACTCTCTCCTATTCAGCTGTCGAAATTGCAAGGCAAGAGCAGGTGTGATGACACTACACTGACTGCACAGACATGAATAGAGGGGTCAGAGACCAAGGGCTTAAAGAATGGTTACACTGATAAAGGACTCATCTACCCAAGAACAAATACACTATTCTGCAATACAGACTACTTTGACAAGATTTCTTCAGCAACAATTCTTCTCAACATACAGCAGGAAGCCTGGCAAACCAAAAGACCAGGAAGATAGTTCCTGCATGAATATTTTGATCTATCTTTCCATTAGCTATCTACCAGCAACAGAATACTGCTGATTAAGTTACACAGTTCATCAATAACTAAAACGTGGGAAAAAAGACAGCTCATCTCTGGAATCAGCAATACAGGTGTCCCTTCTTAGGAGCTAATTACAGTCTTACTATGCACAGAGACTTCAGGCATATGCAGCACAATAAAAAAACCTCCTTGAATGAGCTGTAATACAAGAGAATGAGTCTGATTTGTACACATGTGGGGGAGTTTTTCCCATGCTGTCCCACGAGGTAGGTATACATCCCACAGGAAAAGAAGAGGCACCATAGTTCAGCAACTTATTACAGCTGTATCTCAAATATGTCAGGTTCCAATTTCCCATGTCATTTGCTAACCCCACCTACCCAGATTTGTTCATAGAGTTGCATAGATTAAAGATCCTGCATCAACAGGGTAGAGCCACCAGTTACAAAACTCAGGAGGAATTCCCATCAGCACTTCCCTCAGACTCCCACAGAAAAAGAACACCTTAAAGGAAGTGACATGCAAGTAAAAACACGGTTTTAATTCTGAAAAAATTATATGGAGCTCCTTAAAATGAGATTTGTGTTGAGGCTGCTGAGGTGAAAGTCGAGGGAGCTGTGACAGAGCTGTGGCAGAGCTGTGGCAGACTGCACTGCCAGCCGTGTCTGAGCTCACACATCCCAGTGTCCTCTCTAGGAAAGGAACTGTCCTTTTCCTAGGAAAGGAACCCAAGGGAACCCCGGGACTGCTCCATCCACTCCCTGGGGCACAGCAGCTGGGAGGTGTCCTCTGGCCAAGCACAGCCTGGGGCACCCAGAGCCGTGCCGAGCACCCAGGCAGGGAACACCTTTCTCACAACATGAGTCTGTGCCAGACATGTCCACACCTCTGCACAGCTGCTGAAATCCAGGATAAAATGATGCACAACAGAACAAGCTCATGAAAGTTTACAGAACTTAAATATTTATTTTTAAACCATTTTAAACCCCCCAAAACATTGAAATAAGCTTCATCTATAAACAGATTTACAAGACTAACAACTACAGAAGCTAGAGGAGCACTACAATTTGTTTCTGTGATGCAGTTATTTTGTAAAGCTTCAGATCAACTGTATTTACAACTTTTGCTGCTTTTACATTTATAAAAATATTTATTTAATCCATAACATTATTGTTTTCAAAAACTATTTCCAGACTTTTTCTCAGATATAAATTCTAATTGAATTTCAGTTATATAGCAGATGAAAGTTTTAAACAGAAACATTTTTTTAAAATTAAAACAAGGAGTTAAAAGTAATTTTTTTTTACAGTGTAGGCACCATTGAAAATAATTGTCCTTGGCATATCTAACCACCATCTCTCACAAGTGTCCTTTATATAAAAACGATGTAATGGCAACATTTGACGAAAAATGCAGTATTTACTTGCACACCATTACTTTTTCAATATTTGGCAGATATATTTCAGATTCTTTAAAATGACTTTTGTGCAAAAAAAAAATGTGCAGGTCTGAACCATAAAATAAACACACCCAGCCTTTATCAAAAATAAATTTACACCAACAGTTCCACAGCTAAGTACTGAAAAACAATCCCAGTTCAAAACTTCAGCATAATATACATACTGGGTTTAAAAAGGGAAAAAACCAAATCAAAACAAAACAACAGAAGAGATTACCCATCTAGCAGTACCATAAATACATAACTGAAAGCAACTTTATAGTCTTACCTACTTTTTATGAAAAAAAATCACTCTGTACTGCACAGTACTACCTTTTTTGTGAAAGAATATCTATAACTCAGTTATTTGCATATTAACTGGTAAATACATATTTAAAATACACTTTCAGAAAATTATAAACAAATTATGCTGATGTACTGTATTTAATGTATTTCAGAACAAAAATGTGTATAAATATCTTACAGGAGAAACAACACCACCACACAGAACGCTGGTGTTACACCGATACCTGCGTGTGAGGTATGTAACATGCGACGCTCGGCTTCTCTGGCTCCCTTCCACCCAGGCATGTATACTCAGAGGAAAAAAAATTAAATTAAATTAAACTGGACTTCAGGTTTTGTCCATTATTGCCGAAAGCCCCACCCCCTCAACTGTATTGCTCTAAATTTTCCTACCATGATGATATAAGATTGAGTTACTACTTCAAAACCTGTTCTAAAAGGTAATACACAGACTGTACATCAGGATAGACCTGTTGCTACATATCACCTGCAAACTATTGCCATATTGCTCTCAAATATATTTAATCATAGAGCTGCCTAAAATACTGTACCAATTTAGAATTAAAATAGATGCTGTTGCAGGTTTGTTTTTCAGGGCACGATAACTATATGCTGGTTGAAGCAGGTGCTACAGCAATACCCTTGCCACTACATTACATGTCTTGAATACGCTTGTGAAAAAGCTATTTTTTTTTGAAGCTCATTAGTGATTTACAAAAGTTTAACTCATGAATATAAAAGACCTGTACAGCTCCATGTACAGGAACAAAATAGCATCAAAACATACTGTACTTGCACATTCTATTAACTAAAGTAATGGTTATTTCTAAAAGCAAAACTGCACCTCAACATTTATCAGATTAAACAGGTGAAACTACAATATTAAAAGTTGTCCTTTACAAAATAATTTCCTGAAAATATAAAACCATGTGCACTGCCACAAAATAGTTGAGTAGGTTCTTTCAAATCCTCAATCACCATCAATATGTTGCAAAGATCCAAAAGGCACAAGGAGCTCATGAGCTAAGCACTGCCAAGCTTGAAGTAGTTTTGGTGGGTTTCACTGGGTCCATATGAAACAGCAGTCAATTGTGTGAAGTTTCTTAGGATGAGTCATTAACAGAAAATCTACAGGCAAAAAATGCAAGTTAAAAAATTTGCTAATTATATTGCTTCAGTTAGGCAAACAGCACATAAATATTTCTGCATCACTAAACTAGTACATGCCTTCATCTCAATGGTTCATAGCACAAAACCCACCAGAAGTGATACTCTCAAGAAAACATTCCTAAAAGAGGCAAGAAAAAGAGTCTCTGTCTCCTCTCTATTACCTGTTAATATGCTTAAGACAAACCTGCGGGCTAAATTGAAGAAGCAAGACATAGCAACTACAGTAAAGCTGCAGCACTTCAAGAACAGATACAGAAATTGTTAGTCTTAGTTTTGGTCTCAGACAGAAGTGTTACCTGTAACTACAAAGCTAAAGCACTGGACATGGCAGATCTCTCTCTTATCACTAAACTACTTACTTCTGAAATTTCTCCATAAGTTTCTTCACCATCTTATCTGTGATCCCTGGACATGTTGCTTCTGCCACATTGATGCTTTTCTCAAGTTCCTCAATTGCTTTCTTTCTGTTAGCATTATTTGTGTCCTGCTGCTTGAGCTGAGGAGCAAACCAAAGAAGTTAAAATTCAGAAAAGTTATTAGACACTTGGCTAATACTTTCAAAGAAGATTTTTAAGCCAACACTTACCTCAGCAAACACAGGGGTGATTATCATAGTTAAACAACTCAGGGTTTTAACAAGATCCTGATCCTAGAAGTTAACAAATATGGATTACATCGGCATATTACGACATACGTCCCACAAAGACACAGTACATCAACAAATGTTATGGGATGTTGAAACAGATGCCTGATGACGCATCTCAAACAATGTCATTCAGCATCAGAAAAACAGTTCAGTTTTTCCTCACTAGTAAGAGAGTTTAAAATTCCCATCTCTGCGAATGGGTGCTGATCTACAGTACATCTGCAGTATGTTTTGCATTTGAGGCTGACGTGGCATAGGAAATATCACTAACATCTCTTGAGTGGCAAAAAAAACCAGTCAGTTCTTATGAAAAGTGAAGTTACTAAGCTTTATCACTATCTTCCTTAAACTGGCTTCAGAAGCAGCAGTTAGAAAGAAGAACTCCTGTGTCTGTACGTACCGTCCCATTCTGGAGCTTCTTTGCATCCGGCTTCTTCCGAACTGTAGTGAAGCTCCACTCAGGGTGAGAATTATTCTCTTTGTTGCTGGACTCCCTGAAACAAAAAGGACATGATGTACATAATACTAGCCACAACAGAACACCAAGCAAGGACAGGTAACCCAAATACATAACAAGTCTATCAGGATTAGTTCAGTATTCCTTAAAATAAGAAGAAAAACATGTATTGAAACATTATCTGAACTTTAAAAGAGGCTGAATAAATTGAAATGTGATCAAAAGCAAACAGAAGATGTTATCTACCTTCTCCCATGGCTTCCCATTTAAGAGTTATCTGATATCCAGAAAAACAAGACACTTACAGAAAACATGTTGCTCCACAGGCACTATGCAAACTTCTTTATGCACCTCAACTTTGCTCTGCAATATCTCTAATTGTGACTCAGTGGTTTTGGTACAACCACTAGCCTCAGACTAGGAAATAGATAGCACTTAAACAGAACTGAAATTGAGTTTAAAGAAAGAAAATTTAAAGAGGCAACAAGCACACGGATTGACTTGTGTTAATCTTTAGGGCCATACAGGGGGTTTTCTTGGAAGAAGACAATTTTAAAAAAAGGACCAGAGACAGGTGTACAGAAATGGTGTTATTACACAGAAAAGCTGCAGCAAACCCACTTTAAGAACATTATCAAAATAAAAAGAACACACCCAGAAAAGACGATAAAATAAACTTACGAATCTGAACCATCGGAATCACTTTCATCACTACTGTGTCCCTCTGCTTTCCATCTCTTAAACCTATCAATTAGTTCTGTCAGATAGGAAGTCTTCTTGGCATTTTTCATAATGAATTTGTGCTTCAGAAGTTCTTTTGCAGTGGGGCGCTGTAAGAAACACATTAAATATTTAATGTTATGCTAACATTTCATGATTTCAAATGCTAATAGGGGAGACTTAGTAAGACAACAGACTTCTAGAGCTCACTTGTATAACATCAGGAAATTAGTGAAACAGGAAGTCAGAAAAGCCAGTAATCCACATTTATGAGCATGCTAAAAATATGATCAAGTCACCCATAGACTATACAGCTTATCCTTCTACGTTAGAAGGCCACACCCATGAAATGAAACTATGGAAATGACTAATGAAAACTCTCCAGTGCAACATTTCCTTGTGAGCTGAATTCAGACAGCAAAAGCTGTGCTGAAGAAAAGGATTTCAGATGATTCTTTCCTCTGTTAAAGCTTCTCTTCTGACATTATCCTAGTTTAGATTGCATTTTAGGAATCTGCCTCTACCACTGTAATTTCTTTCAGCATTCTCTCCTCTAAGTATTTTAAACAAAACAAACTAGGATAGAGACAGAGATATTAAAAAGCACCACTAAAATTCACAGTGCTAAGTATAGTCCCTAAAATTATTTCAATCACTGAAGATGCACAATGCCAGCAAAATACTTCACAAGCATAGGAGAGCAGAAAACAAAACTGAAACATCTACACACACATTTATCTACTCACAAATGTTGGGTCCTTATTCAGACACGCATCAATGAATTCTTTAAAAGGTTTACTGAAGTCTCCTAATAAAGTGGGAGGATTGTTTTTTGGAATGAGGAACAGAACTCTCATTGGATGCATATCCGAGTTGGGAGGCTCCCCCTTGGCCAGTTCAATTGCAGTGATGCCCAGTGACCAAATGTCAGCCTGAGAGAGGGAAAAGGGACTGTTAGTGCAAAATTATGGGCTGTCATGAAGTATTCATTAACTGACATCTTCACATATAATGCATCTATATAATAAAATTAATGTTGCCCTAAGTAGATAACAAACGTTCCCTTCTAACACTTCAGGAACACCTGACTCACAAAGACCTGGCTGACTTAATCAGTCTTTAATGACAAACATCTAGATCATCATTTTTGTTGCAGCTGGTGTTCTAACACTGCAAGTTAAACAGACACCTAAATTTACAAGCTTTTGGAAAAGCTTCAGAAATATTGATCTTCCTTTGATCTCTTCCATATGTTAATGACAAATTGCCACAAACTTCCTATATCTAACTCAGAGTTTGTTTAGGTATCCAACCTTGTTTGACAGCTCACTCTAAATGAACAAGGCAGAAAGCTGAATCAAATCCAGCAGGGGATCACTTAATTTCTTTCCTAACAGACTGCTTGATGAATTTAGCTGGAGAATTATTGACAACTAGTTAGACTTGAAACACCACTTGAAGCACCAAGTTCACAGTGTAAGTCACAGCAAAATAATGACGTACTATTTATTTTAGATAAAAGCATCGATATAAACAAATTCTCCCTTTCTACCAAAACACAGTATGATATTTTGATATCATACATAAAATACTAGTATTCTAAAATTTTTTCCTGATCTTGATTTCTTTTCCCAAGTGAAAAATATTATTATTTGCATCTTTTTTAGATGAGCCACAATAGATACTTAGATCACTAAAGGTGTTTCTCATTAAAAAAGTGTTTGGCCATAGTCGACTACACTTGGCACAGAATCATAAACCAAAACTGCCCATAGAGTAAACAAGGATTACAATTTGCATCTCTCCAATATTCCTTTTTGTTCACAAGACCTAAAAGAGCTGTACTTTATAGCAAAGAACTAAACTGACTCACTGTTTATTACTGAAATACCATAACCAACAACTGTGTATTGGAACAAAATTATTTTAAAGAAGAGATGGGGCTTACAAATCTCTGGCACTACTAAAATGTATAAATTTCTAATTTATTTTCCAGCCTTTTGGAGTAGAGAGAGAAGAAGACAGATTAAAATTCACTCCAGATACCAAAACAGTCATCAATATTAGTCTAGAAACTAAAGTGTATCCTGTCCAAATCCTTCATCTCTCCTACCAAAGGCTTTTATCTTCTGTGCTCTCCCACCAGCCTACTGGCATGGAAAAAAAGGGGGAAGACATTGCTCTTGCAACACACGGAGGAGATATGGAAGGCAAAAGATTAGGTTGCTGGGGAAATGTAAATGAAGGTGTGGTAAAGCTGATCTATACACAGGGCAAGCAGAAGAATTATTCCCAATCTGACTGGCCAACACACATTCTTAAAGCAGGGTAGAGAGCTTTTCCAAAATGCCCTAGGGAACACATTACAGTGGGACCACTGAAGCCCTAAAGAGGAGAATTCCAACTTTTTTATCAGCAAGAACCCTTGTGACAAGCACACAAATCCCTTCAAGTCTGACTGATCCTGGGAAAGTCTCCTGAAGTGTGGATGCTTTCAAAACACTGCAGATATCCACCAGATTTTTCTTTATATGCATATATTTTAAGTATAGTTTCATGCCTACTGTTTGAGAAAAAGCAGTAAGAAAGTATTACTTTACACATACTACGGTTTTTATTCTCTTGATGCTATTTTAAGGTTTTGTTTACAGAGTGTGGAAAGTCCAATGCCAGACTGAAACACACTGCTGTTTCACCAGCCACATGCTCTAGGACATCTTGTGGTTTTACACACAGAAGAGGGGACTGTTCCCTCCTTATTGTCATTTCTAGCACCAGTTCTCAGCTCTCAGAAAAACATAGAAGAATTCTGCTTTTCTACTGCTAGTTCACATAGGGAAACTCTCCTTTGCAATTAGTCATCCATCAAGAGCTCTCATGACAAAGAAAGGCACAAGGTACCACAATGCTACTAAGCCATAGCCTCAAAGTTACTTTTTATCTTTTCAAGACCCCTGCTAAAATTTTCAGCATTACATGGATCCTCAGAAATACCATTTGAGAAATTATACCCAGAGCTGTATCTACAGAACTGTAAGAAGAAATTAACATTTTGGCCACAGTCTTGGCTTTAAATGAACTGCCATGTTCTGGTGGCATTTTACTTTGTGAGTACTTTTTTACTGTTTGAATTAAATGCAGAACATTGAATTGAAACCAAATCAACCAACCACCCCACATTCAGGGAGCTGCTCTGAAAGAGACATGACATCACCATTTTACTTTGTACCTGAGTACAATGACATGTAACTACTATATAAAACCAATTAAATCCTACTTTTATTTTTATTATTTGAAACCCTGTAATTTCAAATCTACTTTTTTTTTCTCCCCATATTGATAAGAGCTAAAAGCAAAAAATCAAAACAAATGCTGTTGGATAATCAGATACAAAGAAAAAAAAAAGTTCTACTTACTTTTGAATCATATGCTGACTGCTGAATAACTTCAGGGGCCATCCAAAATGGGGTTCCCACAAAGGTATTTCTCTTAATTTGTGTGTCTGTTAGCTGCCCAGCAACTCCAAAATCAGCAAGTTTAACATCACCTTGTTCTGATAACAAGACATTGGCAGCTACCATGGGGAAATAACATAATAACTAATTAGAATACTGTTTTATGGTTTTTAAAGGCTTTAACAAAGTAACATTTGAAATGTTGGCACACCTTTTATATCCCTGTGAATTTTCTTCTCTGAATGTAGGTAGTCAAGACCTTTCAAAATTTCCTTTAGCATAGTAGCAATCTGGAACTCATCAAATGGGCCAGCACGCAGCTTCGGGGAAAAAAGACACATTGAAATAATTTTAGTCTTGTATCTAATTTTTGCCTTGCTTTGATTAAATTAAATCTTAAACCTGAAACATTTTTCAAAATTAGAGAACTAACAAAATTAATGCAATATTCAATGTAATATGTCAGTATTCTAATTGAAATAGGTGCCACTGGAATGATCACCTTCACATCTGCTCTACTGCCAATACACTGAAACTGCTCTTACTCCTCATACATAGACTGTCTGTGCTCCCCTCAGCATGCAAAGCACAAGAAAAGCAACAAACTTTCCACGAAGTTGTATTTCCCTACAAGCAGCAAACACAGCAGATTTTGCAATTTAGATTAAGTAAATTAAGAAAACCAGTTTATTTCAAAATAGATTAACCTGTTGACTGCGGGTTTTAAATTTAATGATGCGGTTTTTACTTTCCCAGTATTTTTGATTCCATGCTTGCTTTTGTATCAAGAACATAAAGCTACTAATGGATTCAGTATAAACTCTGCACATTAGAAAGCTATGCTAATAAAACAAAAGAAATTAAAGTGAGCAATCAAAAAAATACCAACAACTCGGCACCAAAACAGTGAACACCCTGAAATTATGGTAAGGCACAGTGAAGTAAAACCGAAATTTTTTTCTTCTAAACTTTTTTTACTCTACAGGTTCAGTGATTTGAACTGGCACTAGTAATAGCTATTTCCCTGTTTCTGACACTCCACAGAATACGATCAATTACTCAAAAGTGTTGGAGTACCTTATAGCCCCTTCCTCAAAAGGGCCAAGTTCTAGAGCTACAAACTACCACATGCTACACCTAATCACTATGCTTTTGATGAGCTGATGTGATGTAATTTCATAAAGAACTTTAAACAGATTTGTGAAGTCAAGCACATACTTCAACTCTCACAGACAGAACCCCTGTTAGCGAAAACATAATTATTATCACTCTGTAATAGTGAAGACATCATATTTTCCCTTCAGAATCACACAAAGACTGAGCTATATTATCTTACAGGAAAGGGTGGGTCTGTAGAGTGGCAGCTGAGGCAGAGCTGCACTGAAACCATGGGGAAACCACATTCACACTCAGGGGACTGTGCTTGTGCACTCCCCAGGCTATACCCTCCATGAATGCCACATTATCTCAAGTAAAAGGCACTTTCATGCTTAACTGAAAATACCTGAACATGGAAAACCCAACATCTTTTAACCAGTTAAAACTGACTGTCTGTGGACACAGTCCTTATTCATTCCTGAGACCCAAAGCTAAAGGAAACGTTTTTTACTGAACTGTAATGAATTCTACCTGGAGGAGGTGGGGACAGAGGACCCCAAACCCAAACCCCCACCAAACATACAGCAAGAAAAGGACTTCTCAAACTAAAAACCCATTGCTTCATTTGACTGAGAACAAATGGAAACTTCCTAATGCTTACAGACAAAAAGTAAAATAGAAAAATTAACATGAATTCAATGTGACAGGACTACCATTCAAATTCATACTTTTTAGACCACACAGCAGTGATGTAATACCAGCTGCCTCCAGGTACTTATTTTTATAATAAAACACAATGAAATAAAGTTCACTGATACTTAT
The DNA here is from genome assembly GCF_031753505.1 of Anomalospiza imberbis. Lineage (NCBI taxonomy): Eukaryota > Metazoa > Chordata > Aves > Passeriformes > Viduidae > Anomalospiza > Anomalospiza imberbis. The sequence continues at coordinate 7,732,217 of NC_089694.1, forward strand.
AATGCAAAAAAAATCATATACTTACAAGATCCAAAGCTGACCCTCCACCCAAGTATTCCATTATTATCCATAGTTTTGTGCCCTGTAAAGGAAGACATGAGTTGTCAAAAGTCTAAGGCTGCCATAAAAAATTTATATATAATTCAATAGACTACCAGCACACTCATAGGAGAAGGCAAATAGAGAGTCTTGTTAGTCACCTACTTGTATGCAATTACTTCTTGTAGAATGATCACACAGCTCCTATGAGTTCTAAAATATTAATTAATAAGTTTGACTTCTGTATTTAAAAAAGCAATGAAAAAACACCATCACCACTAACCAATTTCTGCTAAATAGTGTCTAAAATGATTTCACTTAAAGGAATAGAACTTAGAGGGGAAAAAAGTGATTAGGCAGTGGTTTAAGTTTTAATTAAATACAAATAATTATTTAACATGGATCTTTTGATTATGTGAGTTTCTGCACTTCCTCTGTGGAGATGTCTCAACCTCTGGAAGTGACAAATTATTCTAACACTGATTTCTAGGTACTGACTTTGTCCTTGGCTTGTCACTACAAAAGGTGGCTGGTTCATAGAAACAAAACTGGAAACACTTAGTAGCAATTCTACAGACTACTTGCTTGCCAGAGTCCCCTCAAAAGACAAAACTCAAATACTAATCTGTAGTACTAGTCGAGAAAATTTTGTGAATAAATATATTTATTTAAAATAAAACCCAGTTATTAAAAATACTCAACCACAGCTGCTGAAGTACCACACACACTGTTTAAGTTTCCAGCAAATATTTACCAGTGCTAGTTTCTCATTACAGAGCACAAGCTTAGGGCAGGAGTACTCTTTAAAGCCTCTTGCATTCTCCATTGTATACTTTCCCACCCTATGGCCTGCCCAGGGATGGAAATCTAAAGAAAACTCAGCAAGCAAATAAAGGTGCAGTTTCTGAAAGCACCATATCCAATCATCCTAACAAAGTGTGCTCTATTAGATTTATACTGAATTTTAAAACCACACCATTTATGAGAGTCTATTCCAATATTATGATCTCAGCAGGGAAGGGCTGGCTAATTTTAGCAGTTTTTATAAAGCCCAACTCTGTCAGCTCAGAAGACCTGCAAGGAACTCCTGTTCAAGGCAAACATTGTGGTTACCAGACATGTTTGGAGAATTTGACTATTACTTGAAAACAGTACAGGGTGAAAATGAGTAAGTACTGTTTCTCAAACAATGTCTCAAAGAAATTGCTACTATCCACTGTAATCGGGTGTGGATATTTTCTAGCCAGGCATGAACAACCTTTTTCCTAGCTATTTTCTGTCAGCCAAGTATAAATAGACAGGGCAGAACAACCAGTATCTTTAGATAGTCTCAAAGCTTTGCTGCACAAAGTGCTGCACAATTCTGATGAAGTCTCTGGATGTCACTGAAGGATTTCTCCATATTCAAATCTGAAAAGCTGAGAATAACTCCAGGTTTGCTTTAATTGCAAAAGAAAAGAGAAAGCTCAGGTGGCTGTAAGTTATAAGGCTAGATACTGAAAACCTTGGTCTAAATGGCACAAATAAGGAAAACAGTCATGGAAATTGAGTCATCAAGAGATTTATCTCTATGGTACTGTTGGAAAGTCCAGCTGAAGCACTTCATCAAGTGCACTTCCTAAATTTGTGTAACCAGAACATGCCAGAACTACGGTAACTTTTAATACTTTTAATCTTTTTCTTGCCTGAACTGGTAGGGGAGTATTGCATTTTGACAACCTATTAGGCTGGAGGAAAACACTCATTTCAGCTATCTAACACCCAATGGTTTATTTATTGAGATGTTAATTGCAACCCAAGTGCAATAGGGGATGAGGAGACAAATTTAGATCCTGACCTTCTACAAATATGAAATAGCTTCAAATATCTACAAATATCTCCATCAGGACTTAAATTATCTTACAATCACAAAAGTTGCAATATAGCTGAAGCTCATATGATTCTACCCACATTAGTGAAAGCCATGATATAAAGGTAAAACATTTTATTATTGTACACAAATGTCTTTATTAAGGTGCATTCTTTGACTGTATATACGCTTGCACATCACCTACCAGTATGTCAGAAAACACTATTGATCTTGCCAGACACTCAAGGCAAATTTAGGAAAAAATTACTAATACCTAAGCTTTGAGGTTAATTCAATGAGAAACTCCCACTTGAACCTCAAGATATCCCACATTACCATGACATGGGGTTTTTGTACCTTTTTGTGTCATAATAACTGGCATCAACTTCATCACGAGAACCTCAAGTTAACAGACCTTGCCATCTTGTACCAATGATAAGGTTTTTCAAGACTAAAATACCTGATAACAGACAAGTAACATTGCACTGCTAGGAAAACTATTAAAGGACTGTCCATACTTTTAAAATCCCATTTACAGGTTGGATATACAAGCTGTAGCTAATGAACAGCTAGGCTGCAGAATGTCACAAGTTAGTAAGTCATGTAATTGAAATAAAGACTCTTCCTTTCTGCCTCTCAGCATCAGGGGCATCTGGGAGAGCCTGCATGCAGTTGGCAAGCCCCAGGCTCCCTGGGACTGGGCTACTGCCTCTCCATCAGCCACAAGGCTGCCTCTGCACCCTGAAGTGCAAAGAAACTGTCAAGATATAGAATATGTAGAAAAGACCTGATCACTGGTACAAAAAAAAAAATCTCTGATCTGAAATGCTTGCAATTAGAACCCCCTCACAATTACATCTCTTCTTCCATGTTTTAGTCCTAAGAACTTTTAGTTATCAACTATCTTGCCGGAGGGAAAAATCAAGAACTACAAAATGATGACAAGAACAATCTGCCCACTCTAAGCTTAGTTAAAATTCATTTAAAAAGAGGAAGTTACCGAAGCTATTCCATTACAGTTCAATTGCATGAACTGAGGCTTACATGATAAACTTGAAGCCAACACATGGTCTCAGCGGCGATTTCTTCAAAGTAGAAACTATAAAATGTAAAGATTTAAGACAGATCTAGATTACAGAACTAAAGAATTATCAGTAAGTGCTGTAGGCAACCTGAATGCTTTTGCACTGAGGGTTTGCTTTGGTATTTACTCAGGAAAACACTAAGTCTCTTTGAACAGTGCAAAACAACAAATATTTCTAATGGCATTTCTACAGCTTCAGAAAGAGCTGCATGTATGATTAATACACTTTAGTAAACTATTTCTAGTTCATAAAGCATGATCTGAAACACAGCACACTGGCTCAATTGTTTTGTTTGCATGTAAATAAAGATGCAAAGGGAAAAAAGTATCTTCAATTTTGAAATACCTTTTATTTACCTTATGCTTTTTTTAACCATTATCTTAAAAAAGTATTTCTAGGAATTTTTCAGTGACCTTTATACAGAAATTGAAGTACCCAGGAATAAACATATGGGTCCATTAAGAATGTGAACTTCACACTAGTTATATCCATTGCAAACTGCATCTGATCTCTGCAGCCTAGGACTTGGCTTTGTGAGAAATAAGACATCTTATTTTTCAGAATTTAACCTCAATATTCTTTAACCTTTAATTATACAGTCATTTGGTACACAACTGTATCCATTTCATTGTTTCAAAGATATACTTACAGTGTATAGAAAAATTAAATCCTGAATGAAGTACTACACAGCTTAACAATTAGGCTGACAACCACTCTCTAAGAAATAGCTAATAAAAAATTCACAGCTAGATCAATTAAGTAAAAAACAAACAAAAAAATAGACAGACATAACTCTCAAAATACTTGCTACTACTAAAATGAAAAGGCAGAATAAAAGATTCTTTGCACAATGAACAAAGCCAATGCCCTCTTTCCCCTGAGGAGTCTCAAGCTAAAAGACCTTGAACTAGCAACCAGGGATTAATCTAGTCTAAGAACAATTTAGATAGAAGATACTACTTTAAAAGTTGCTTTATTCATTTTTAATTACAGAATTAAAGGTACTTATTTATTTGTGGATATTTTTATTCATTTATTTGGGGAAGAGCAAACAGCAGAAGTACCTCTCATGCTACTCTGGGATGGAAAACATTCCTGTGAACAATTTTTTACCTTTTTTTTTTTTTTTTTAAAGAGGATTTTCTTAAAGGAATGAGAAAGTAACCAGAATTCCACAAACACCTCCCCAGACTCCATGCACAGAAATTTTCCTTCCCCAAAAACTTTCCAAGTGTGAAAACTAAACAAGACATCAGCATTAATCTTTCAGAATGTATCCATTTAGAACAGAAATGGAAAGAATTCATATAATGGTGAAGAAAATACTGCAGCATTAACATGATCCTACATTTGCCAAGAATTTTTTTTTAATAAAAAAAACCTAAGCAGAATTTAATAGCTGTGTAGCACTGATAGAATAACTAGACTTTACTTTCCACACTTATATTGCCGCAAATAACGATAAGACTATTTTCTTTCCCTATTCAATCCATAACTTATAAAGCTTTTTCCACCCCCCACCTGTGAGAAAACAAAGAACAAACAAAACAAATCCCCACCCAATCAAAGTTTAATTCCTCCATTCATAGCTGCTGAAATCACTGTTTAGTTCTGAGATTTCACAAAACATTTTTCCAAGCAAAAACGCTTCCAAGTAAAAACACTTTCCAAGACTTACTTTGACCTGTTTGTACTACAGGGCAAACAACTGGGCTTTTACAGCACAAAGCTGAAATGATGGATATCCAGGAAAACAGAATTTAGGACTTAGCTCATCACAGAAAATAAAGGACTGTAAAAAAGACCAATCATGTCTGGATCTGCAGTACCACTGTGCCCTGCTCCAGGGGAACCTTACAAGTTGAACTCGAAGGTATCTTGAGATGAACCTGCTTGTTCTAATATGCTGTGATGGTAGAAAGTAAATCCTACTTCTCAGACATTTATTACTTATTCACAAACGAACCAAAAATCCCACTGATTGAGCCCAATAAAGAGAAGAAAAAATGGGTTATCAATGGCAATTTGTATGTTTACTCAGGTGTGAAGAATTCACAGTAAACAGCAAAGCCATTTCAGCTGTCTTACATTAGCCGAAATCAGAAGTTAGTATTTGGAATATACTAAATATATTGGAAATATTGGAAAAATAACTTGTCCACTTAGTATTAAAATATAAAAGATTGAATACTTTTGCAATTTAAGCAGAAAAAAGCAAAATCGACAAAGAATATTACTAAATAAATTCTGCAAATACTTTTATGTATCACTGAAAGATACAGCCCAAGGGTGAGACAGAGAACACTTATGAGAAATCTGTCTCTAAAATGTACAAAACCCCATTAGACCTTATAAAGCAGAAATGCTGAGAGGGAGACCAAGCACCAAAAAACAGAACCAGAAAAACCTCCCAAAATGAAGCAAACAAACCAAAACCAAGTAAAATCCCAAACATAAGCAAATCACCTCACCCAGATACTTAATATACTTTGAACTATCACTAAAACTTTAGTTTACATGAAATGTTTTCAGGGATTTTTTAGAAGTCACCCAAAATACATCAGCAGCGCAAAACATTTAAGCAGTATTTAAGGTAAGAAGTTTTACTCAACAATTTTGTTTTCTGTAGGTTTTCATTTTTGTTTGTTAAATTATGCCTTAGATAACATTTCACACAGTGGTTACATAACTCTGCTGATGTCAGTGTTACTTTGTCTCAGGCCTACTAAGCTGCATAACTGCCAACACATCTTACATGCCACAGGGTTTCTTTCCACACCAGGAACAGCTTTTGTTTCTGTAACTATGAAGGTGTATTTCTTTTGCTCAAAAAGGCCATGAAACTGTGCTACGGATTGTGGAGAGACGAGAGAAAACCAAGGTTCAAAATCAATGGCAAAAAGAATCCTTTATCAACTCTGTTCATTCTTTAGCCATTTTGTGCAAATCCCAGTCCCAAAGAGCAAGCAGCATAAAGAGAAAAATGAAGTGAAAAACTCTGTCCAAAGAAAAATAAAAACCTACTAAAAATGCCAAGTTGGCATGATAAATCTTCCTTAATTTTAGATGATTTTTGTAGCAGCATTCTAGAAATCTTTGTGCAATATTATACATTACCTTTAAATATGATCCATAGTATTTTGTTACATAAGGACTATCACACTGACTTAAAACAGTTATCTCTTGCTGTATATCTTCTATTTCATCTTCTGCTTCCTCAAGGTCTATGATTTTTATGGCAACCACTTGCTGTGTCCGATTATCAATTCCTTTGAAGACTTCACCAAAGGAGCCTTTCCCAATGCGTTCCAATTTTGTGAAGAGCTCTTCTGGGTCTGCTCTGTGGTTCTGTAAAAAGGAAAATAAAAAGGGAAAAAAGACACATGAGTTGCCTAATTTACTTCCAAGTTACTAGCCCTCATTACTCCCCAAGAAGCACGCCATCCAGATTTATCATCACCAGAAGGGTTGCAGCAGGTAAATTAATTTCCTACACACTAACTTCTAATTCAGCTATTAGTTACAGAACATACATTATGCAATTCTGTAATTCTGTCAAAGGTAAGTGAGCCTTACCAGGGAGGGAGTCAGGTACAAACCTCATTTCACTTCTTCACATAACAACCTTTCAAAGAATAGAGCTGTTCTTAACATTAATCCTGCCTGTGCAGGAATTCTGAAGACTGGGGAATGCAATTACTGGCACAGGACCACCAACAACATCATCACCCAGGCAGAAAAGGCTGGGCTTCCCACCTGGCCAAGAGCCTGGGGCAGGCACAGCTCCCTGTCATGTAACACAGTGAGGGGTGCCTGGGAGAGGATGGCAGAGCCCAAGATCAGGCCAGGTGTCTTTAGGGCAGTTAAAAGGACTGACAGAAAGATGAGCCAAAGGGACTGAGAGGTGCTCAGCAAAGGAATGAGAAGCTGTCATGGAGTGCTGGACCCGCAGCACTGCTCAGAACTGCCTGGAATCACCACACATGCCTTACAGAGGGGAGCAGAGCACTGCTGAGGACACTGCTGGTTTGGAATCTCTGCTGAATAACTACTCTTAAAATCACCAGACTGGTTATTATAAAAATATTTTAAATTTCTTACTAGTCAAGTAGATTTCTTAGTAGACAAGTAAATTTCTAGTAGACAAGTAGTCAGGAGGGCAACAAAAAGGAAGCAAATTCTCATTTTCCCTTCAAGATAAAGCAAGCCACGTAGCTGCTTAGAGAACCTTGCATATCCAAACATCAGAGCACTGGCTCTTGAAGGATGTGGATGACACACTCCACAGTTTACCAACACAGAACTTGAGATCAGAGTACAAAAGTTTACAGAGAAACGTTTTGAAGAGGTCAGACAGACACAAAAAGAACAGAACAGCCCATGCTTTGCAGAGCAACAGAATTAAACACCTTACTGCTATCAGAACTGGGCAACTGATTGCACAAATCAGTGTTGAATAAAGAAACATCTCTGCCTGAAAAAAGCCCACTAATTCAGTACAAAATTTTGAAAATATGGAAGAAATGCTTTGCTCTGCATCTCTCCCACATTCCAAAAGTCAGAATTAGCAAAAGAAGTGGCAGGTTTGGCAAAAGCAGACATTTAACCTAAAGCACAGATTACCCTACACAACCAAATACTCAAGTACCAACATGAAACTCCAGAAAATAACTTTACATTGGTGTTCTTGCAAATTCCTGAGAAAATCTTTACCAGAAAAAAAATGCATTAGTACTTTAAGCTAGTCCAAAATGTACAGTCCCATTTCCTTACATCTGGGCCCTTAGTGTAGCTTCTTCCCTTTGACCAGAACCAGAATTTATTCCAAAATATGGTGAAATGAATCAGGAAACAGATTTAGCTAAGAGTTAACCATATGATTTTCCAGGTTTATTTTCAGCTGAATCAGTTCACTGCTCATATATACCAAGCTGTTATTTCTGCTATCACAAGAGGTGGGAACATGAATTAGTACAGCAGATTCATACTGATCTGTGGAGGTAAGATTTCTAGATTTTGCAAACAGACAAGACACACTGCTGCTCCTGAGCAGCACACTACAACTGTGGAATGAGGAATTTCCCTTATGTCTTCAATGAGCTCATTGCTACTCTGCTCCACTAAAAACAATTGCTAGAAATAGTTAAACAAAAAAACTGTATTTTCTTCTGATGATAGAGACAGTGAAAGACCTAAAAGATGTACAAATACACCAAAAGAAGAACCTATTTGGTTGAAACCTGCAAAAACTAATTTTGTTATACTGGGAAAGAAAATGACTGAAGCCTTCAGGTGCTCATAAAGCTTTTAGTTAAAATGGTCACAGAACAGCAGCAAATCTTCAGACTGTCTGAAGACAGACACATTGCTGTACACTACTGCACCAGCTCCTGCCACAATTTCATTGCTAAGAGTAAAAATTATTAAAAAAAAAATCTGAATTTTAAATCTATTTTCAGGTGTGATCCAAAAAATTATTGTAGGGACAGGTGTGGCAGGAGCAGCAGTGACTGCCACCCAGCCTTTCCCTGCTGCCAGGTAAGATGCCAAACTGTCCTCTAGCCAGGAATCATTTCTCAACTGCATTAGTTACAATAAGGAATAATTAACTGATAGTTCTCAATTTACAATAAACAAAGACACACATTTCCAAGAAACAAGAGTGATGACTGGCAAAAAATTTTATTGATGCTTAAATACGCATCTTCACAAAACCTAGCTTCAATTTAAGACATACTTGGAATCTGGGATTTCAGGAGTCATTCAAACTAACAGGTATTGTTGATTTGAGATTAAACCTGTTAAGCACTTCCAGTCAGATAAAAGAAAAGCAATTTAATAACAGACATGTTCAACTAATCCAGCCCTTCATAAACGTCTGATCACCTCAAAGGGCAACACTTGGATTTTGCTGGGGGAGAAACCTTAAGCAGAAAACTCCTCTGGGCTCCTCAGTAGAAAAGAACATCACTCCATCCTATACACCTACTTAACCACCATCAACAGAACAAACCAGGCCTACAAATTCTCTCCCCCAAGCTACTTCAGGTGAATCAGAGCTTTAAAGGCTATTTTATCTTCCAACAACTCCTGATGCCATTATGTGTGAGTGCTGGAGTACAGGGAGATCAGTCATGGCTGGACTTCCCAGTGCTGCAGAACTCCATGTACACATCCCTGGGAGGAGGAGGTGGAACAGAGAGGCATTAGAGGAGAACAAACTGTTCAGGACTACTTGAGGAAACAGTCACACCTTTCTATTCTCAGAAAATCCTCTCACAGCAAGCAAAGTCAGCTTTACAGCTTCTGTTACTCACTGAGGCTGACAAGGGACTGTAGGACACTCCAGGATAAGGACAAATATTTCCGACCAACTACAGCTACTATTGAGATAATGTCCTTTGGAAAGACTTCAAACTTGTAACACAACATAACTTAAAACATGGCCTGAGAACAAAGACTGCATTTTGGAACAGATTTGCTTTTACCTTTCTTAATTTCCTTGTCTTTAAGTCTACTGTTCTACAGGAATGTTTTTCTGTAACTAACGAAAACAAAACAAAACTTTAAAAGACTGCTCCATAAACAAATGTATAGAAAAGGACAGAGATATATTTTATACAAATAGAAGTGCATATGTGTTTATACACATCTTCAAAACATACCAGTAAATTTCTGCAACACAGCTGCCAGCTAAACTTCTAATACGGCAGAAATTAAGATTTTTAACACTATTAAACACTCCTGAGCAAAACCACCCATTTTTATTCCTTGTTGTTTCACAGATTTTTCACTGAAATGGAAAAAAGCTTTGAAGATGCCTGTGCAAATAACCAGTATTTTTTTTTAAATAAATACTGGTTTCCATGGGAAGCCACGTCTGTTGGGCAGCAGATGGTAACAACACAATAGACAGTACATGAACTCTATCATCACCTCTCCAAAGTTAATACCTGTAAGTGGACAAATCAGGCAGAGAATATCTTGCGCTTTCCCCCCCTAAGCCCAGTTCCAGACAAACACAGCAGCAAGTACGACAAGCACAGGCATATCCACATGCCAGCCCCAGTCCTGCCAGTGTGACTAAGAGCACCAGCACGAGCGTGACAACACAAGCCCTCTCTGCACCCTTTCCAAGTGCACCATTTCACCAGCCCAGCACAGCCACACAGCCTGGGGCCTTCAGGAAATCTCTCCTCCTCTCTTATTCAACCTTAAGCCATCACTGTATGTGTTTATACGCGTCTGTATGTGCACACAAAGTCACATAATCTGGCTCCAAAAGGACCTCAGGAGGTCATCCAGCCTGATCACTTGCTCAGAGGCCCCAAATAAAAACCACTATAGCATCATTTTTGCCAGCATACTTCCTTTTTTATAACATAATTTTTGTCAGTTGTTGTGTCAAGCATTCTGCCAATCTGGCTTATATAACTTCTTTCCTTTGATTCCAATAAACACATGTTTCTGAAGCAATGTCCTGCCTCTGTTCTGCTACAAGACCAACTTGCTGACTCAACTTTTCACCTCTGACCCTGTCATGTACCTGGTTCTTCAGATTCTGAATTCTTTCAAACAAACTTAAAGCATACTGAATATGTAACTTCCAAGATTATACAGAAATCTAATGACACAGACCAAATTAGAAGAAACTGGCTGTGTCCAGATCTGTCAGTAGAGGACAGCTCTTTTACAGAAACAGGTCTTCTGAAAATGCTCATTAATTAATTTCATTCAAAGGTACTGAACACAACTGAATGAAAAAACAAAACTTCAAAGAATCTTGGACAGAGACTTAACTAATAATTCTTTGATTCTAACAAATTCAAGCACCCAACATCCCCTAGGATTCCTAAATCAACTATTTTAACAGTCTTGTGAGATTTCTTCTAAGTAGTCTGTCAGTGTGAGAACATATATCCTCTTGTCTTAACAGTATTCCTAAAACCTGACTGAGAAATGCTGTTACACTATAAGGACTTTCAAGCATCTCCCAGGCTTTATCTGGGACAAAAGTTCCCTCAGAATTGTAGCATTGCTACAGAGCAGCTCACCTACATTACCCAAATATGTATTAAATAAAGATATAATAATTAGTTCAAATGACTTTATAAAAGGTTAGTAAGAGAAGCCCACAGTGTTTACTCATATTTTTCAAGCACCCACAACTATGGCAGCCTAACAGGTCCTGGTGTCTTTGGAAGCCATCAGAATTACCTGTGTTTAAAAGACTGTCATTTCAAGCAAATCCATTTGCAGGCATTTACCTACTCTCAGATAATAAAGTACCTGTTAAATTTTTCTTCTGTTCAGACCCCCCAAAAATAAAATTAAGAGGGAGTAAGACTGACAAACCTGATAGGCTACAGTACTTCTTTAAGAGTAATGTCTTAATCAACAGATACATTCTTCTTTATCTCTTGCTATACACTATCTGCATGTAGTTTCAGATATTATATATTTATATTTATATATATATATATATATATATATATACACACACACAACTAATTATACACCATGCATATTAAAAGATGTAACAATATGTATTTGCATAAATTATACATATTTTCATATTTTACTTGTATAAGGAAAGTTACTCACAGAAATAGTGCCATAGGCATGTGTGTGTGTGTATACATAAAAATTTAAATAGCTTGAAGTTAATGAAGGCACAGGTGCAGATCCATTATTACTTAAAAAGAAAAAGAAAAAATGAACCTGCTGACATTCAAGACAAGGGTAGAACCTGTACACACCTATTTTCTTCATCCTGAACATATACACACTTTTTTCAGCTGTTTTGACATGCAAATAAACTCTGATGTTGCCCTGCAGTCCTGTTCAAGACTAAGATATCAGGATTTGATTATATTTACTGGAACTGTATGATACATATGCAGAGAATATTACTTTAACAACAAAACAATTTGATTCAATCAAATTTTTACATTATCTACAAGTTTTTCTACTCAGTGGATAATAAAAACTGGATCTGGGTTTTGCTGTCCTTATATGGGACCTGACCTCCGTTACACCCTTTATGAAACATCTCTCTTATCTGACAAGGGCAAGACTCATTGCTATTTTTAGTGAGAACCTAGGGAATGTCATATAAAAGCAAAAACAGCAAGCAAAAACGTATGTTGCTGTTTTCATCAAGTTAGCCATAAGGCGAGCTGCTTGAAAATTTCTGTGACTATCAAAACTCTAAAATCAGCTTTCAAATCCACCTATTATCAGATTTTTAAGGAAAGAATTACCTTCATATTCAAACTACCTCTGACCTGTGGCAGATGCGAGCTGTCAATTGGACGTTATGCTGAAAATGGAAACCACTGAACTCACTTCCTCTATTCTTAGCTTTTCTTTCACACAACATAAAGCACCTTAGGAAAAAGCATAAATAAGCAAAAAAAAAGACTAATACCATATGTTGCAAAGATTAACTCTTTGACACAAGGCAATTTAAAACATTTACACCAATTATTTATAAAGAGTACTCTGCACTGAGGAAAGGAAACAAAGAGCAATTTCCCATGACAGTGAGTTTCTCTATAACTGATATCCTACACATCTACAGTTCAAATGGAGTCCCACTTGGCTTCTATTCTAAGTATCAATACCTTCTAACTACCTAATATATTTTTAAATGTCTTCAAACCACTGCATACAGCTGCATAATCTCGAGTCTGTTCACATCTCTGAGGAGCACAGCCTATTAAAAAAAAATCAGAGAAATTAAGGGGGGGGGGGACACACAAATTACATGATTGAGTCTTTACTACGATTTGAAAATATGTGAGTGGCTGAATGTTTTCTAGCTAGAAGCATGGACATTCTGAAATGGAGACAAAACTCAGTTCAAGACATCAACAGGTTCTGGTGTCCCAGTGTATTAACTAACTCTGTTCTGCATTTATTAAGAGTTCAACAAACTGATCTTTCATAACAAGTTTCATCTTCTCTGTTGAACAGCGCAGGACAAGCGACTGCTGAATGAGTAACTTACCCACCTCAGTGAACTAACCTGAATCAGAAGTCAGAACATAAAGGACTACTGCAATTTCTCTTTGCTTAAGAACACCTGTAACCTCTCCACTTTAAGAACTGCGCTGAAAAATGTACTCTGCAGAGCGATTTCAAAGGCCACATCTAATAGGAATATGGAGAAAAAAAAAAAAAACATTTATGGGCTGCAGCCTACTTTTAGCAGTGTGCCCTTCCTTTCAGCACCAGCCTGCTTATCAGCACACAAACATTTTTTTTTTTATTTTTGCCACACCCTTTTAAAGGAATAACTGTGTCAGAACTCTGCCAGCAATAACCTATATCATTACAGCATTTCAACGATTTTCCTAATATTTAAATACAGCTAAGTGGCAACTGTTACATAAATTTGACAGGCCTTTTCACTCTAGAAGCCATTTTAGTATTTCCTGTGCAAGTTAGGACTTGATACACAGACCTTCCTCCTGCAAATAAGATTAGAATTATACTACAAGCCAGCTAGAACACAAATAACAACAAAATCCAGGTCTCAAATATGACACACATTAGTACTTTTGCTAAATCTCTCCACTGAAGAAGTCATTACTTATTTTCAGGCCAAACAAAATTAAAGTGAGGCACAAACACGCTAGTTGAAAAAGGATGGCTCCAAACCACAGTGTGGGTGGGTTAAAGAGCAGGCCACAAGTTTACTTACCACAGATAAGGCTCCAGGCATAGTGACTGCCTGCAGTGAACCCTAAGTGGGACCCCATACTTAGAGGGTATCACCATTCCTTTAATTTGGGGAGGGACCATTTGGAGAAAGAAAGGCAAACAGCAGTCTACTAGAATCCTACAGTTCTGTCCTCTCCCCCAAGGCTAGAGGACCACAAGCTTGAAAGCTGTACTTTCTTCTTGAACACTGGCCCTCGATCATATCGATGATACTGGACCTGAAGCTACAAAAAGCACACAAGGAAAAACCAGAATTACAACTCCAAAACGAGCTGCAAAGAAACCTCTGCTGCCAGAACCAACCTGCCCGTTTCAGGAAACTCCTTTTTCAATTACTTTACAGCTCATTCATAGCATGGCAAAGCATCTCATTACATAAAAGGCAAGGGGAAGGGGGAGGGGAGGAAAAGAAACACCCTGGAGCAAAAAAAAAAAGAATCAGATTCTTCTTGCCAACTAGGCTAGAATAAAGCTGTGCAGGAATGTAAAAATGTTCTTGCCGTGACCAGCTGCCAGATGACACCTTCTAAGGTGAGAGAGCAACAGCAAGAACATTTTGCTTCCCTCATAATTCTCTATGTTTTTAACTGATCTACATCAGTAGAAATCAATCTTTTTACTCGGTGTTTTACATTTAGGCACGCTACACTCATGGTCACTTCAAGCTGTACACTGTTTTTATTATTCTGCATTCAGCTCCCAACACAGAAGCCTCCACTGAAACACAACTGAACATCTAGCAAAGCACAGACACCCTCTGATCCTCCCCCAGTCAACATTATTCAGATATTCAGAAAATATAACAGTACCCAGTTCAGAGGAAAGACTGCAAAAGATTGGGGAGCAGGAGGAAAACAGGAAAAAAAAACATTCTCCAGGACTGAACATATGGTTCTTGAATTCTGGTTCATGTAAACAGTGAAGCCACTCTTGGCTCTCAGACTCTCCCTTCCAAGGCTCAAGTGTGAAACCTGCAGATCTCTGCACATTTCTCATTCCTTTTTTCCTTCACTGATGCACAGAGAATTCATGTAGAACCATGACAGACCTTGTCAGAAAGCTTTTTCAGATATGCTGCCTCAATCAAGACCATTCAAATCCAGATTTCAGCAACACAAACTTGGCTACATATTTCCAAAAACTGCAGTCTTGTGCAATTCTTTGAAGTCTTCCTCATGAAGAAGGAACTAAGTTGGAGCCATGCTCTCTCCTGAGCTATGGACCTGATCAATATAGCCCAACTCTGCAAAAACACATGCACAAAATACCACGAAGAATGAGACCAGCAAACTACTGCTACCTTGTCAGTACCTCTATTAATAGTTTCTCTGATTCAGTTCTTTTTGCCAAATCTATTTGGCTGGCAATCCAGTGGCAGAGGAGATTTCAGTAAATATCACCAGGTGGGCACCCTTCCCAGGAGATTTAAGCTTCTCCTTCAGAGCTAAGGAGTGTGCTCAGTGATCCTCATCTAATCAGCAGAACAGACATGTTCCAGAAGAACTGCAAGAAGTTTAAATTTAAAGAACAAATGACAGTTCTTTAAATAAATACTGGCGAGGCAGTATTAGGAAGGAATTTTCTTTCCAATTATTTTAAGAAAGAAATAGCAGGATTTGGAACAGTGACTCCTGACGTAATGGATACCTCACCAATTATTTCTTCGAAGACACCATACAAGCAGACACTACAGCATGACAAAAAAATACTTGTCACAGAAGCATTTCAAATCCAACTTTGTACCGTTCATCTCCAACCTCATCTTCCCCAAACCCATTTCTGAATGCTTTTGTCAATTATTAAATTCAGTCCCTAAGAATAAATGAAAGGCAAAACAAAAGTCTCTTAAAATTATTCAAATTTCACGACTTCTAAATCTGAAGACTAAAGAGAAAACAACTGGTACTTTTACTACTCATTTTAAATTCAGCCTTTCACTTTTAGAGATGGCTGAAAGCTGAGGCTACAACTCTTGTGAATCTTCACCAATACATTTCACAGGTATCATAGGACAAATGCTGTTGCAGAGGCATTCTCAGTAACTGTAAAATATGCACAGAAAATACTATTACAGGACTGGGTTTTTTCTTTTAACCCTGAAAAAAGCATCTGCTGAATTCCAGGAGATTATACCTGAACAGCTCCCATGCACTGAACACTTTTCAGAGCTCTGTCTACTCTCCTCCTTTGACACTAGTAAGACATTACAAGGATGACTGAGCCGTAGTGATCTTGCCACCAGAGTAACTTACCACAAGGCATAAGAGGGAAGAACCAAGTTCAGCTAATACAGCCTGAGTTGATTTAGGAATCTACTCTCAGAAACAATAGCTTGTAGGTCCTGCAACACCTTTCCTGTTCCTAGGAAAGGAACAACTGCAGTATTGAATTCCACCAATATTTTAAAGCAGAGCTGCTTCAAGCAGGAAAGAGGCTTGTTCTCCATAAGGCTTAAAATACTGTCTTCCTGCAGTCTACCTGCGCCACGGCTCAAAGTACCAATCAAGGAACTGGAACTGGAAAAAACACCACAGTCCACATCAACTTAATCATAATACATAAGTTTTCTAGGCACTGTGGAAGTCTCCTGGTGACCAACAAGTGCTAGACTTACCAGTTCCCCTTAAATAAGACATGTTTCTAAATAGTAAAAGTTTAAAGCCTTTTCAAATTTGCTGTAGAAGCATCTGGATACAGCTCAGTTCCTAGGAGAGGAATAAATTAAAAGAACCTTGAATGCATCTTTCTTCAAAGGTTTAAGTTTTTCTAACATGCACTTTCTAAACATTTAAGTATTTTACAGTAACAGACTGGTTGCTCTTAACAGAAGCCATATTCTTTTAACTTTAGTGCATAAGGTTTACTAGAAATCTGACACACTTCCAGACTAGCTTTAGGTATCACACATTTCTAGATGTGCACTAAGTTAAGAGAAAAATGTGGTTTTTTCTAAGGCTATGAAAAAGACCACTTACAAAATTAAACAGTACCTCTCATCTTTCTCTACTCACCCAACTAGGCATTAACTGATCTGCCCCTGAGCAGCCTGCAGGGAGTGAGCAGCGCCCTACGGTCACTCTGTTAACTGGCAGCACAGGGAGCAAAGCTCACCTTGACATCCAAGTTTTCATTTAATCAAGCAATCCTTCAATTGTGAATCAGAGTACACTGCCTGACAGGTCACATGCTCCTGGCTGCTACACTTTTAGAGGAAGTTAGGTTCTTTATTGCAAGATAGCCTGAATGCCAACAAAAACAGATGGAGAGCAGCTCTAAACAACCTTTCTGGCTGTGCTCAAAACTACTGTCATACAGCATCAGGAGATATCAACAAAGCCATGAGAAAGGTAACAGAAAGTGTTTAAATAAGTAGGATAGCAGAGATAATGGGACATAAAGCCCCAAACCAGGTTCCAAAGACACACATACTAACAAAAATATGAGAATAATCAATATTTCCATCAGTTAATAAATCAGTATTTCACAGACTTAGGGTTTTGCATGACAAATTAGAATAGGAAAAGGGTATGTTTATACATTAAAACTCCACCAGCTAAAAAAGAGATTTATTACTTGAGTGATGCTCCAGCAAATTTAGACTAGTTTAGAAAATTTAAATGCTGACATATTGAAAAGTAGCCTCCCCATCCACCTTAGAAAGGTTAATTGTTACTCACTTGCAAATGAACAGTTTCCAACCTCTTTTATTTGTAAAGAGTTTTGGAGCATTGTGTGAGATGCTGCCAAGAAGGTAAGTTCATCAGAAACACATTAATCTCAGATGACACCCTTGAAATGTTCTGATCACTTGAAACAAAAAACCCTCTGAACTATGTACTCTGTCTGCCAGGCAAAAGAGGAGCACTTAGGATTAATAATAAGGGGTCCAACACCTTCTTCACTCCAGCTGTTTTCAGCACCTGGGCTGCCAAAGACACAGGCAACATGTCTCCTGCAAGCTGTATCCACAAATGTTCTGTAGGAGTTCAACTGGATTCCTTGAAGACAGTGCTGGTGAACAGGTTTCTCACTGTGAGATCGCAAAACATTCCAGACTAAGAACTAGTTTGAGTATTTTTATCCCAAGGAACAAAGTTACTGTGACATTACTGAATAAAACCTCAAACCTGACAATCAAGCTCACTGCAAACTGTGCTTCCTGTAACCAGGACACCTTAACTGTGCTCACCATCCTTTCCATTTTCCATCTCATCCTGGATTCTGTGTAAAACGCCAGAATTTGGGGTATCATGTTCAGCTTCAGACCACTCACGTTATACATACACTGAGTACCTGGATTTTACTGAATGGGCTTAGAAATGAGGCAGCTGGCTAAGTTAACTCTTGCATCAAGTGGAGCCTTTCCAAAAGAGCAAGGAAAATGAATGTGTTTAGGAAGTTGTTGGCAGAAGCAAGAATTGTTAGCTATAAAATTTGGTTTTGTTAGGGACACAAAACAGGTTAAACAGAATGTAACCACTACATAAACAAATGGCTCTGTAACTACTCATAAGGGCAAGAGATAATACCATCTCTGGGTCTGCCCTTGCTGCCAGGGGACTAAAGTCAGACTCTAAGTCCACCAAAATAACTGTGTGATTTTCTGTAATTTTCCATGTTTGAGGTTTTTTTAAAGGGGACCCGACTCTTCATAAGATGAAGAATCTTAAAAGAGTCAAAAAAAGCTTCTGATATACTTTGGTGATAAACTGTCTTAAGGCCTGTTTTTGGAGCATGTGAATTACATAACATGTTTATTTCTGGATTTTTCTTGATATTTTTTGTATAATCAAATGTAAGGGAAAACATAAGATGACAATAAAGCTGGAAACTTCTAACTTGTGACGTTCTCTGACAAATTCAGTTTCCAACTGGTATATTCAATAAAATCTTTCCTCAACAGATTACAAAACAAGAGGTTTGACATTACACTTTCCCACAGTGATAGTTTTAACATAACTATTACATCTTGCATCACAGAGGAACCTGTTTATTCCTTCTTTAATCAATCACCACACATTTACTTTAACACTGAGCAGAAGCAGGCATGCTTTTACCATCACTTAGATGATCCTGCCTAAATAGTCCAGAAAGGATAAAAAACCCTAAAGGAAACAACTCCTCTACCTCAGAATGTCATGAAGTTGTTGTGTCGGCTTTAGGATTTTTTTAAATGAAAACACTCTGTATTATGACTCTTCTAAAAGAAGGATGAGCAGATTAACATCACAACAAATTCTATTTCTTTGTATTCTGAGGGTTTCAGGACTTGTGTACTCATCTTCATAAAAAAAAGGTCACCAAGGAAAAAACTGTGTTTTAATTCTATGCATCTGGATTTATCCAATAATTTAAAAAATGTTTCTAACATACTGATATATGTTAAGGGCTGTGGGTTACACTAATAACAATAGTAGTGGGGATAAGGATGCTATTAGGATAAAGTTTATTAGTGTAACGATGAAAAAACAGAACCCTTAATAATTTCAAGGTACTTTTGTGTTGGCCATTGCAAAAAATAGGACAGCAATACATTAAGCAGATATAAAAATAGGAAATTGACAAACTAGAATGTTGAAACGTAAGTTTCCCAAACACAAACATACTAGAAAGCCCAGAGGCTGTAATTAAAGAAGCTCAGACTAAAGCCTTTAAATCTTTTATAACAAAATTTCTTTAGGATGTTCTAATGCAACAGTTATTCTGACACAATGGAACAACTAGGCTGAGAAGATGTGGCTTGTGTCCTCTTACAGAAACAGAAAGTCAGTGAATGACCATAATTTAACAGATTTCAGAAAGCCTAGAAATTATTAGAAAAGAGAAAGGTAAACTAAACCATAGCATTGTAACTGGCATAAATGTATAAGTACTGTTTATACATCAATTCTACACTTTCTACAAGTCATAAAATTACCTGACCAATAGATATATTTTTGTTCTGAAACCTCCTGAACGCTTTACTGTATCTCTCACATACACAGAGATGTCATAAATGTTTCTGTATTATTTGCAGTGAAAAAAACTCTGATGTTATACAAGTATGACCATCCTAGTAGTTAAGAGAATGCTCAAAACACTGACTGGGCTGCCAGTATCTGACAAGCAAAAATCAGCACTGAAATGAGCTGAACTTTACATTGATAAAGATCTCCGGCTAAATTTGTATCAGATTGTCCAGTGGGGTAAGAATGAAGAGTCAGAGGTATTCCACCTTTCCTATGAAAGTCAGTAACACACCAACTTGTTTGTTTTCTAAGCAGGTAACACAAACATACAAAAACGACACTAGGCCTCGTTCCCAGGCGAGGAGAGGTGCAGGTTTCTGACAGTCTATGTTCCCCGGTGCTCTGTCCCCACCAGACCCGGCGGATACCACCTTTCCATGAATCCCAAGGTCCTCCGGGAAGCTGCACTACAGGCCCAGCGCCAGGGTGGTGGGGAAGTCCTGCTGCAGGTCCGCCTGCCAGCGCGCCTGGTATGTCATTTACAGCGCACCCACACACCCTGCGATTAACTTCACTTCGCCTTTAATCAGTTTTAAAGGCTCTTACGTGCTCCTGGATGCGGCGCGGCCACCCCTAAACAAAGGGAGGCATGGAGGGAGGGGAATCCCTTCTCCTCCGCCGGGGAGCAGGTACGCGGCCCCCGAAGCCTCCCGTTACCTCGGAGCAGCCCCTGCTTCCCTCCCTGCCTCCCTCGCTCCCCCGGCGAGGCGGCCGGCCCGGCCTCCCCCCAGCCCGAACGCGGCCTCCCCGCGGCCCCGCTCCGCTTCGCCCACCCGCGGCCCCCCGCGCCCGGCGGCGGCTCCGCCCGGTGCGGGCCGCAAGCGCCGCTTCCGGAGCCGGAGCCGGGGCCGGGGCCGGGCCCGGGCCCGTCGCCTCCATTTTGGGCCCGGTGCGGAGCTCACCTGCATGCCGGGTACTTGCACCGCCACGGGCGAGTGGGCCATGGCGGGCTGCGGCGGCCGGGCGGGCGCCGCCCGCTGCTCCCCGATCTCGGCCTCTTTCTCCTGGGCGGCGGCGGCGGGGCCTGGAAGGACAAAGCGGCGGGGAGGCGGCGGCTTCAGCGCGGGCCGCGCTCCCTCCTTCCCTCCCCGCCCTGCCCGCCGGCCCCCGCCCGCCGCCGGCTCCTCACCTCGCGGCCGCGGGGCTGCGCTGCGCGAAGGGCGGGCGGGGGTCGCTAGCGCCGCTGTCCCCTGCCCGCCGGGCTCCCCGCAGCGGCCCTGCCCATGCCCCGCTCCCCGGTCCCGGCGCGGGGGCGGCTGCTCGGGGCCCCCCGGGCTGGCGGCTCTCGGCGCGGCCGGGGCTGGCTCAGAGCGCCATGTCGGGCTCCGGCTGCAGGCGGCGGCTGCTGTGCGGCGGCTGCTTCCGTCTCGGCTCCGGCCTCGCGGGGCGGAGCCGCCGCACGGCCCTGGCGTCACGGCGCCCGCCTCCCCGGGCGGGCCGGGACCGGGCACGGCGGAGGGAGGGGCCGCGCGGACCCCTGGGCGTCAGCCCGCCCCGGGCTGGGGACTGCGGCCGCCCGCGCTGTCACAGAGTGACCAACACATAGGTTGGAAAAGATCTCTGAGGTCATCGAGTCCAACCGGTGGCCCAACACCACTTTGCCAACCAGACCATGGCACCGAGTGCCACGTTCAGTCTTTCCTCAAACACCTCCAGGAACGGTGACTCCACCACCTGCACGGGCTGCCTGTTCCAATGTCTGATCACTCTTTTCTGTGAAGAAATTCTTTCTAATGTCCAACCTAAACCTCCCCTGGCACAGCTAAGATCTTATCCCCTTGTCCTGTCGCTGGTTCCCCGGAGGAAGAGCCCGGTCCCCACCTGGCCTCAGCCTCCTGTCGGGGAGCTGTACAGAGCAGTGAGGTCCTCCCCGAGCGTCCTTTTCTCCAGGCCAAACTCCCCCAGCTCCCTCGAGAGCTCTCATCGCACTTGTGCTCCAGGTGCTTCCCCCAGTTCTGTTGCCCTTCTCTGGGCACGGTCCAGCACCTCTGTGCCCTTCCGGAGCCCAGAACTGGACACAGCACTCCAGGTGCAGCCTCACCAGCGGCAATGCTGACCCCTCGGGCGCTGTCATGGGGTCCCTCCTGCACAGTCACAGCGCTGCTCCTTGGCCCCGCTGTCCCCAGCTCCCCTGTACCGCTGGCTCCTGCGCCCTGGAGACACAGGGTAGTAACGGTACAAACAACTGAGGGAATATTTAATGGGGTTTACTTGCTTTTGTGACAAAAGTATCGATGTCTTCTTGTCTCAGGGGTGCTCCTGACAGCCAGCTGTGGCAGAGGCGGTGAGGGCAGGTCCAGTTGGTCTTTGGAGGTTCAGCTCCCAGTTCAGGGTGCTTGGCTCTTTCTTGGCTCACCTTGGGGGGTTCCCCCCTCCTTGGCCAGCTCTCCCCACCCTGCACTGACTGCCGCAGGGCTGTCCCAACACATACCTCTGTCCTTCACCACCACCTGCTTTCCTGGTGAGTTGGGCTGCCCCAACATTCTACCAGGGCCTGGAGAGGGGAAAATAACAGTGTTTTTGAAGTGACTTTTTTCCCATTCACACATGAGTCACACATTAGTGTGTGTGATTCACGTTCCTATACATGTAAGTTTTGCCAGTTACAAAAGCAAAGCTCAAACTGACATATTTTATGGCACTGGTCTTCCCCGGCAGCCCACTGACTGAGACTACAGAAATCACATGGATCCATCATAAATATCCTCATGGGTATGTGAAGGTTTCCCTCAAATTCATAGGTTTCTAGATCTAAGAGCCAAGAAAAAGTAAGGTAAGCTGGAGGTGTTGGATTGCCGGCCATACCAGAGCTATCCTGCTGAGAGGGTGGGTCCCTTCGGAAAGGATGTGACAGCAGGCGGTCTCCCTCCCTTAGGGCTCGAAGGAATGTTGCACTGGGCAAGGAACACAAAACACCCCTGTTTAAGGTAAGGTTGTGTTAAAACAGGCTGAAGACAAGAATTTCAAAGTTAGGCAGTCTTTCCATCCTTAACTCACTGTGGTTTGAACCAAAAAACAAACAGTAATGTTTGTTAAAGACAGGCTTGTGGATCACGGTGGAATATTTTTTTCCAACTTGCCAGTTTGTTAAGCCTTTACTGTTACTAAAATATTTACTTTCCTCTGCACCTTTTTTAAAAATAGCATGACTTAAAAAGCCTTCTGTGTGATAGTTATACATCTAAGTTACTTATGAGCCTACCTGGAGTTCATTTTAATGCATGGAATGTTTAAGGTAAGTATTTTCTGAAAGTTGATACCATATACTTAAATTCAAAAATGTTTTCCATTAATAAACCTCTGGAAAGAAATGGGGATTTCTACTCACAAAAATCTTTCTTAATTATGTACAGTGGTTCAGCAAATAAATGAATGAATATTCACTCATGGTACTTCTGAATCCTGCCTGATACATTCTGCTCAAATATACTTAAATCACTTCTCCTGCTACCTTTTAATAATCTTTAGAACCTAAGCCCTGAAAAAATCCTGACAAATTAAATAGGATGATTTTTATTTCATGCTGCTGCTACATTGCAGACCTGCTGCTCATGTTCTGGTTCTGAGGCTTTGTTTTTCTCTTTCTACCCATCTATTACCTTGATTTTTCTCTCCAGATTCCTGCTAATTGTTTATTACAGCCTTGTCTTGATGTTATACATATTTTCTCCCTGTTTACTTTGTACCAGAGAATACTAATTGCCAATCCATTCTTCCTATTTTGGGGCCACATACTGTGACTTTTGGCTTTTGGCCTTTTATGCATTTCTGACTTGCATGCAGATTAATATAACATAAAAGGGACTGCAGCAGATTTATCTAAGAGAGTTCTAGTTCTGGTCTTGCAGGACAACTGTGAAGCATGTGATAAGGTATTCTCCCCAGCAATTATATCTGTAGCTGTCTCCTGTGCATGGCAGGTTGACTAAAGGAGCTGCAGTGACAAAAACACAAAGAAAAACATCCTGTGAAAAGGCAGGTCAGAAAGCCCAGGAATGACATGGTGAGCAAAGCCAGGGAGGAAAACCTGTCAGGGAATCTTAGGTAATCAGCTGGTCATGCAATGACTGAATCATTGAGCCAGGCTGTGAAGTGAGGTAGACTGGCACCATAACATCTAAGAAAAGGGCTGTAATATTGTATTCCCCTCTGTAATTAGCAAATTCTAGTTTGTGCATTAAGAAAGACAGGTGGTCAGCTGCTGATATTGCTCTATGAAAGACCTTCCCTGCTCCCTCCCAGCCTGCCCTTTAAATACCTGCTGCTACTGTTTTCCAAGACTTAAAATGTGTCTATAATTCACTTAGGACAGCTCCCAGGGCCTCACAGTAGCGATGTGACCCAAGTCAGACCTTCAAGTGTTTCATGTTTTTTAACTACTATTTTTGTGTTGCTGGTGTGAAAATATAATTATTTTTACATCAGAAGACTGTAGGGAGCTATCAAAACCACGGAGCTTTTGGAGAGTGCCTGCACCATGTTAGTTGCTTTAGACCTACCACAAAAAGTGGTAGAAATGTCTCTTAAACTTTCAAACATAAATGAATAAAATTAAATTAATTAGAGTGCTAAACAGAAAAATATTGTATTTTAAAGACTCCAAAGACTCCTCACTGTGGAGTGCTGGGGGGAGGGAGGGAACAGGTGTCTGATCTGGTTCTAGCAGAGCTGATGCAAACTCACACATCTCTCTAAAAATATGATGCTCGGTTTCTATGTATCAGGATGGATCTGGGTGTTGAAAACCCTTCAGTGCCTTTGCAAATTTCAGCTGGCTGGTGTTGCACTGACCTGGGCTTGTGGTGACAATCCCATGCAATGCATTTAGAGGCACCCACAGTTCTCCTGCCTGGCACCTTTCTCTCAAAACAAGCAGCACAGCTAAAGGGTTGTCCCATAGAAGTGGAATACAGCATCCCAAACCAGTAACTTCCAATGCCTTGCATATTTTTAAGTCTGAAACACCTTGCCAAAGATGTTGTGCAAGCTAAAAGTTGACTGGAATTGTGGGAAAAAAGAACCACATATTTATTTTATTGATGAGAACATCAGGGATGTCAAAGGAAGAATTAAAAGGTTTTTTTAAGAACATAATTCCTCAATTCTTTGACATAAATCAGTCTCTGATTAATGGGCATTAGGGAAATCACTTTGTCTTCAAGGCAACTTATTTAGGATCTTCAGAATTTCCAGCACTAGAAGCTGCTGATACTCACTAACTCATGGGAGACAAGTGTAGTCCTTGTCAATCCCTTATTACAACTTCGACATCTCTGCATCCAATAAATAATTTAAAATTATAGAGCCTTGCAGCTGGACTAGAACCTGGACCATAGTACATTCACTTGTGCTCACCACCTTCATGCCCATGCCCAGAATACATCCTGTCTCCCCTCATTCTCTAGTATTCTCAGTATCCCACCTTCCTTGTAGCCTCTGCAGCTCTCGGTTCCCCCGGAGGAGGCAGCGCAATTGTTCTGTAGGACACCAGGTGCATGGAGCTCCTCCAGCACAAATGGATTATTTAGATAGTTCAGCTGCCAAAGTCTGCCAGTGCCAACTAAGTGTTAAAAAATTGAGATTTTCATGTAATGTAGCAAAACCATGCATTTTCTCCAGGAGACAGCAACGGTACGTGCTTGACACAAGGATGATGCTCCACATCCTCCCTTGGAAGCAAAGGGAATAAAATGATATTTCTTAGCAGGGCAAAATGATACATCTTCTTGCAATCTTCCTCTTAGAAATGCCTGAACTATTTTTTAATTGACACTTCCTGTACTTTTAAGGAAAATAATCAGGCTGATGTAAATGCCTAGGATGGAAGAGGTGGGTGAAGGATGCTGGTTCACCATCTCCTTCAGTGTAAAGACTAAAGATCATTAAATCAAACAAGCAGATGCCAAGTTCAAAACAAACAAAAGAAGGCACTTCTTCACACAGGGTATAGTTAAGCTGGTGAACTATTTGCTACAGGCCAAAAGTGACTGGACAGTTTCATGGAAGGAAAAAAAAAATCTACCACTGGGAAATACTGTTTATAAAACTAGCACCTCTGGTTGAGGAATTAGGTGAGCTGCAAATCCCCTGAGGTGAGTGCAAGCACTGCCCCTGCTCACTCCGTTCTCATCCACTTCCCCAGACCCTTCCACTGGCTCCAGTCAGAGATGAGCTACTGTGGTGGATGGGCTTTGTCCTTGCATGATTGGCCTGTTCCATGCAGAACTTTCAGCCTGGAGGGTTAAAATTATGTCAAAGTACTCAGTTGAGATGGGAGGAACTGCCCTGCAATGGTAGACAGAGCCACTTGTTAACAGGACCAGTAGACACAGTGCTCATGGTACTAGATGAGTCTGTAGCACAGGAATTTTGTGCTGACATAATCTTTAATTTCCCATAACAGGAAAAAAAAAAAAATCAGTGAGTTGTCTTTATGAGGGTACTAAGCTGATAGTGCATGTATGTTGTACCAGTTTGGTGAGTGGTGAGTCACCATGTTCCTAAGGATTATGATATTGAATGGACTGGTCACAAGTTCAAGGGCAACATTTCCACCTTCAACACAAAAGATCCTTGTGCCAGTTAACTTTTTATTTCAATACAATATTTGGCTTAAAGATGATCTTCTGTAGGATAGTTCTGTGCTTCCAGGATTGCAAGATTAGGGAGATGGAGGTACTGTTTTGTTTCTGACCTCTTTATTACAAATATACTCTATTTACACTTCCATCTCTCAAATAAACCACACACCTCTAAATACACACACGGAGACACAGATATATGTATTTACAGGTAATTGTATCAAATTCAGTAGTTTAATATCACAGAATATTGTTCTCAAATTATTGTTCTCATTTATTCTTCCTCGGTTTGCAAGTATATTTTGTAATTTTAAATAACTTTTCCCTGCTCTAATTTCCCCCAACACACAAAGCAGGAAACCAGAATTTCAGCAAAGCTTGCGCTCTTGGAATACCAAAAATAGTTTGTTCACAACAGTGGAAAGGGTGAAGGAAGTGAGAGGCCCTGCCAGTGGGCAAACAAAACGCCAGCCCCAACAGCACAATGTCTTTACATAGCCAGTCAAACCTTTTTTCCCCCTAATTTTTTTTTAGTAAAATGCATACGGTATTTATAGAATTAAAAACATTTCTATATAAGGGAACAGCAAGAAGCTGGTTCTGGTGGAATCCCTACACTAGCAAAGCACCCCTTCCAAAGAGGCTGATAGCCCTGGGCAAACCTCTGGGTAGGGTATTTGTGAGGGCATGTTACTCTGCCAGCACCAAGAAAAGGATAGAGAGAAAGACAAACAAGATGGGTTAAAGAAGAGAAAGAGGAAAAAAAGTGGTATTTTTAAAAATATACCAACCGGAAAAAAAGGAAGGAAAGGAAAGGGTAAAGGAGAAGGAAAAAAAAAAATCAGACAGAAGTAATTATCTCGTCTTGATAATTCTCACATGGAATTACTGTACTAAAGGAAGGGATCTCGTTACCTTTCCTACAATGTCTTCAATATTTTTGGTGCCTGGTTTCTATTGTTCTCAAGAAGATGTTCTCTTCACCTCAACCTCCAGCTATGCTACGTATGCAGTAAGGCAGCAATAATCTGATGAAGGCAACTGGGAAGGGGAAAAAAAGGAGAATGAAGTGCTAGGGAGCACTAGCTGTGAGAAGAAGACTACTTTTTCCCAGCCTTGCCAGGCTGCCAGCACCAAAACAGAGCCACACAAACACACAAACACACACACACAAATGTGCACAAAGACGTGAATGAAGACACACACACATCTTCAGTCCTTGTCCCCAGAACTTCAGCCATCCTTCCTGGGAGGCCGGGGCCATCAGCTTGCTTTGTGCTGCTCTGCCACTGGCCTCTCAACCTTGTTCCCTCCTCACTGGCTGCAGCCACAAGGCCTGCCTGTTGGGCCCTGACAGCATGCTTGGCTCCTGGGAAGAAGTATTCACACACGATGGCAGCTCGAGCGAAAAGTTGAAAAGGAATCAAAGCCATCTCTATTGAAATAAACATCTGCTCTGCGTTCAGTATCGTGGCAACAGGGCTCACAAAATGCACGGGCAGCCCTCCAAGGGCTCCTGGCACATCACAGCTATCAGTACCTGCTGAAAACAGGCTGATGGAGCGGTCACAGCACAGTGGGGAGCACAGACGGGACACTCAGAAGAGAAAACTTTGGTCAAAGCTAGAAATAACTTCATGGTCCCCTTGGAGGAATACAGCTCAGAAATCCACTGCCCCTGCAGTGATGCTGGCAGCCAGGAAGAAACGATGGCACCATGGTCCCTTCCATGTGGCTGAGACGTGTCACCCCAGCCCACAGTTTCTTCCCAGTTGCCCCAGTGCAGGCAGAGGAAGAAAGCAGTGGGATATGGCTGTGGAAAATATTTTTTCCCTGGAAACCATTCAGGGAAACATGTTTGATGGTTCTCAGTTTACATTCAGTTCCCTGAGGAGTGGTCAGAGTAGGCAGAGACCCATTGCCTTTACCTCTACCCACAAGTTCTGCCCAGGCAAACTGGGACATTAAATGCAATCCTCTCTTTTTCACTTTCCATTCCTATGTCCCTGCAGAGACAGCAATGTGACACAACATTGAGCTGAGTCCAAACCAGGCAGTGACAGTCACAGCCAGTGCATCCAAGTGCTGCATTTGTCATATATTTCCTTTGCTTTTAGTGATGGTGTCTTAGCAGGGGAAAGACCACAGCTTGGGTCATGGAGACTCACCTGAACCTCCATTTGGAACTTAGTAATGATGGCAAGAGGTCTTTTTAATGACTGAATTGTCTGTGGTTGAGCCAGGAATCAATGTGAAGAGACAGTCTGATAATACCACTTTACTGAGCTTCTTAGAGCAGAAATAAATGCACATGAAATGTAGGAATCTGATACGTTCCTGGGAGAGGGAACAGCAGTATTTTTGTCTCCAGTCCAATTTACCCAAATTCCTCTCAAAGCACTAAGTGACAAACATGGCCTTCACTGAGAGCTTCAAAAGGAAATTGCTGTTTGCATAAAAAACATACTCAGTTGAGTTGGTTGTTAAAAGGGAGCTTGAACACGAGGGGAGAATGAAACAACTATCTTGGAAAAATGTCCAAAAGCCACCGGATTGTGGGAAATGAGACTCAACATCTGTGTCCCAGTTGGGCTGTCACTCACAAACCGCAAGCATGCAGCTTTGTGTGAACTGCTAGATGTCACAGATGGTGGCTTTTGGGTGAAAAAAATCAGGAGATGCTCAAGATTTCAGGAAGGACAGTACGGATAAGGGGGGGTAATTTGAGGCTGAGATGAGGAGTTGAGAGCTTTGTCAGTTTTATAGCAAGACATGGTAAAAGGATGACAGAGGGGAAAAGGAAACACAGGGCTAGCAGAAAATCCTGCTAGGTTTTCATCTCTGTTTAAATATGTAAATAGGGTGATCTGAAAATTTTCCTGGCTTCACAATTCTTGTTTCCAGGAAATGAACCCTCAAGCAATGCTGCAAACCAACCCAGCTGCCATCACAGCTGTGACTAGCCAGGGGGCAAATGGGGTGATGATAAGGTGACAGTTCTTAGTCCCAGACCTGCAGTCAGACTGGTACAGGCAGAGCCTGGTAGGCAAAATAAAACTCCAGGCAAGGGGCAGGGTTTCTCTGCGTGAATGGGTGAGATTAAGGCACCAGCATGGTGAGTGTGTGGATCTAAGTGCAGTGTGCTCAATGACAGAGGCTGCAGCAAGGAAGGGAAATTTCCACAACAGAGTCACTTTTCTTCCAGCTAAGATCAACCAGAGAGCTGATGACTCATGAGCACACATCTCCCTTGACTGCTTTTGGAACTCTCCTCTATCTGGTCCAACTGCTACGTACACTTATCCCTTGTGCTGATGAGGAAGTCAGATGTAAACATGTGGATCAAGGCCAGCAAGGCTACTGGTGAGACTGTAAATGCCATGATGGTGACAGTGTGACCTGTGTGCTAAAAGGCTGCATCCATAAAACACACAAAATCCTTCATGTGTGCTAGTGCTTGGCCACCTTTGCATCCAGGAAAGTGGGTGTGCTTTTCATAGAAACATAAATAATCGTGAGACCTAGTTAAATATCACCCTCGGCTACCAGAGTTGAACAGCAGACTCAGCCCAGGAAACTGCAGCTACAAAGGTAAAAGTAGGGGGAGGATAAGAGTGAGAAAGGGATGAAGGGAAGAGGAAGCTTCACAGACCCTGTTACCTTTCACTGCTAACGAGCTGCTGAATACATGGGCCATTGGTTCCCCCTTGCTCAATGTGTGAATGAGGAACGATAGCAAAATAACCTACCAGAAAGTGCAAAAGGATCCATTCCCAGGAGATGTGACAGGACTGCGCTCCAGAGCCTGATTTCCTGCTGTGCTTGACGAGGCTGCCACGGGGCAAAACGTTTACTAGACTGACTGAGATACTAATGGGAGTCAGGGGATAAATGGGAGAAGAGGGAAACAAAGAAGTCAGTGCAGCAGGGGAGAGATGACCTTTCATAAGAGGGAAGTGAGGAAAGATTGTTTATGAGCTGCTGCCAGGAAGTCCTGTGACTAACCTTATTTCACACACCGATTACATGGACTAAAGTTATATTTGTAGGAGGCAGGATAAAATGCATAACCAAGCTGTGAAAAGGTGGGCTCACCCTTCCTTTGGAAGGTTACAGCACTCTGAAAGCTCTCCTGCCGTGAGGGCATCCCACCAGAGCAAGGCTTTGCCTTTGCAGCTGAGACTGTTGCCTGGAGGCCCGGGAGCAGATTTTGAAACCCTAGGGAGGAAAAAAAACGCAGCAAAGCTGTGTATTCTTGCAAAAGGAGCTGTTATTTGTGCAATTCAGAGAGAGTAAATTTGACATGCTGTAATTTTGCACTATGCTCCTGTGCAGCACAACAGGGCATCTCCTCTCTTCCCATTTCCTCTCTCATGCACCTGCCCTCTCCTCTTTGCACTCAAAGAAAAGCAATACTTTGTGTTTCTACAGCTTCAGTGACAACTTATGGATCATATGTAAAAAGTAGAGAATGCACAGGAGTTTTCTCCAACAGAACTTTCCACTTTCAGCTCATACTGGCACGTGGACAGAAGACCAGAGGTGATCTGGAAGTTTGTGCAAGTCAGACAGGATAGACACAAAGCATTGCATCACCATAAAATGCCTGTGCTCATGGCAGGGAAAGTTACAGAAGATGCTGACAGACTCTTCAAAAACATCAGGAAGAGAAGGAAAGCTCAAGGGCAACAGTGCCAATGCAGAAAGATTGTAATGCTTGACTTGGTTAAACATCAACTCACAGATAAATGAGCCAGCCTCCTGAAAGGGTTTGCACAAAAAGATGAACTGTTGTAGGCACGTGCAGAAAAAGCAAACAAACAAACGAAGTCATTTTTCACAAACAGGCTAAATAAGAGGGAAAATGTTGCAGTGCCAGGAGCTACTAGCCTGGGCCAGAGGGTCCTGTGAGTGGAACAAGGTGGTGTCTCAGCTCTGTCACTGCTGTGTGCCCATGCTGCCTGCACCTGTGCATCTGACAAGGGGGTGCTGCCTGGCAGGGTGAGCCAGCATCCTCAAATGTCCCCTCTGCCCCACATCCAGTCACCAAGGAGAGAAAACCCTGCAAAGTGCTCTTCCTCCTCTGCCAGCTCCTGAGGCAAGATGGGTCACAAATCTGCAAGTGTAAGGTCAGAAGGGCAAGTAGCACACCCACTGGCCCAAGGTGGTGCCAGTCTGCAGAGGTTTGTGCTTCAGCTGATTCCCAGAGCCCATGAGCTGCTCAGAGGCAGCACCAAGCCCTGAGGAACAGGCCCAGCCACCAGATACTTGGCCTTATGCCCCTATGGATTAGGTAGGTCCCACCTGACCAGTTTATTATCCGACATGCCTTCTCTGGCATTCTTCCAGTGGTGCAGTTTGGTGATTTATGGCTGCTCAGAGGGATGTATGGCTGGCTGCTGGCTGGCTTGGCCCAACCCAGTGAGTAGATTTTGAACTTCCTGCTGTTGGCAAGCCACTGGCACAGGGATGGACAAGCACCGTGGCTATGTTTTGAGCTGCAGTGCTTTCCTTCCACTTCTCCCTGATGTGATGGGCAAAGGCAGTGGGAACCTGCTTTTCTCTGATGTATGGCTGTGGAGGGAGCAGGGACACAGCCAGCAGCAGTGGATGGCCTCTGGCAGAGATGCCCACCATGACACTGTCCTGCAGGAACTGCAGGGTTTGCACTTGCTGGAGTGCTGGGCTCCCTCATGCCAAGTCCCAGTGGCCCCTGTGCCCACATCCCTCCCAACCCTTCTGTTCCTGGCACAGGCAGTGTCAGCAGGACCTCATCACACCCAGGTTACATGGAGCTCCTGCAGCCTTGTTTGAATGGTTGCATTCACCTCTTGGCTAATTATAGCTGGGGCAGATTGAAGCCTCTCCTGGTCCCTCCCCATCTGGCACAGCATGTTTTGGTGAGCAGGTAAGGCCCTGGCAGTGCATCCTGCTTCCCACCCACCTCCCTGTTCCCACCACGGCTCTGCACAGCCCTGAGCATCCTGTGCTGTCACGTTGCAGCAGGGGCTGTGCAGAACCTCACCTGCAGCTGCAGTGCTTCCCCTGAATTTCCCCAGGGGTTTCTGTAGGTGCTTTGCGTAGGTGCTTTGCTGTGCTCCAGAGGTGCCTGTATAAATAGATCCCATTTAACCCACATGCTTTTGCTCTCAGGTCTAGCAACTTGCCTCACTCCAACTGCCCATGCTGGTAGTCCTGTGGCATGCAAGTACCTGAATTTTGGAGCAATTTATTCCAGCTGGATATCATTTATGTGGTTCTACATCAAAATGAAACAATGAAGCTCTCACACACATATACAAATATTTGTGTGCATGGCCTGCAGACATTACCATGATAAACACCCTGATGTGGCACAGCTTCCTCAGCCTTTTGGTTTTGTCCCAGTTACTCCCCCAGCCTGGAATTTTTCTGCAGGAGGGACCTGAAAAGCAGGCTACAGCACAGAAAGACCCCATGTGGTTTCTCTGGGGTCCAACGTAGGTGACCCTTTGCCCTGGACTGGTTTTTGAGAGCTGCCACCATGGCTGTTTGGTGCAGACCTGGACACACATCTCCCTGCCAGGGGCAAAGGTGATGCCCATCTAGTCCTTGGCTCAGTACATGCCCCTGGCACATGTCAGTGGGGAGGGCTACAGCTTCCTTCCCTGCATGGATCCCTGAAACTCCCTAGGTATTTAAGAGTGGGGCCCTTGTGAGGAGCTCTATTCAACCTGCTTCTATTTTCTCACACCAATAAGATGGCAGGGATGAGGAGGTGGGTTGTCCCAGTTGCTGCCAAGGCAAGAGCTCAGCACCTCCCACCTGCCTCCAAGTTTATACTGTGTCTCCAACGTGGTAAGGGAAAATACAGCCTGGCAGCCTGCCCATCCAGCAATCTGCAGGGTGGAGGAGGGTGAGGATCAGAGTCAAACTTCCTAGGTCAGGTAAGGTGAAGATGGGAGCCTCAGCCTCTGGGTGAGCCCCCATCCAGGAAACCATTTCCATGAACACCTGCCCTTTTCACTACAAAAGCCACTCTGAGTAATGGTGCCATGTTCCCTGGAAGGATGCTCCACATTGGCCCTTGCTGGCAAAAGTCTCCACTTTCCTCTGCTTTGGGGGATAAAGGAAAAGAGGGAAGGTGAGCAACAACTTGATGTCCTTTCCCAGCAGTAACTCACCCCAGTGAGTGGGGAGAGGCAGCAAAACTGTGACCAGATCACTCAGAGGCAGAGAGCACCTGGTGAAGCAAGGCCTCTCCCGGGTTATTTGGTAGATAGGTATCACATAACACCTGTGCCAGCACTGCCTTTGAAGCTGATATGTTTGTATGAAACAAAAATGAGAGAAAATAACCAAGGCAGCCAAGGTGTTTGAGCACAAAAAGGAAGCTCAAGTCAATTAGCTTCCCTCTGATGCCTGAAGTGGATGGGGATCTGGGGGCGGAGGAGTGATAAAACAGCAGATTAGCTGACTTTCATGCATTTGCCAGTCTGGCCGGTTCCACGGGATTTCTGGCTG
This sequence comes from Anomalospiza imberbis, assembly GCF_031753505.1. Taxonomy (NCBI): domain Eukaryota; kingdom Metazoa; phylum Chordata; class Aves; order Passeriformes; family Viduidae; genus Anomalospiza; species Anomalospiza imberbis. The sequence goes on from NC_089694.1 coordinate 7,766,010, forward strand.
CTGACATCACAGTGCTCCTCCAGGAACCAGCCAACCTATGGTAGTTTTCAGGAAATGCCAAAGAGGTGGCCATTAGTGGTTTACTAATAGAATGTCACCCTTCCTTGGTCATCTGAGGCTTTCAAGCAGAGCCTGGGCACTCCACTCTGCCCTTTGCCCTGAGGGACTCTTCTCATGTGCTTTACTACTTCAGGCTATTCTGGCACAACAGCCCCAAGTCCTTTCCTATTTATTTGTCCCGTTGCACATTTATTTGTTCCTCTTCATCTGGCAAGAGCATAAAGCATGTTTGTATTGTGTTGACAAATGGTCCTCCAGGCACCAGCACTGGATGTCCACAATGCCATGGGAAGGCAGTGGTGCAGAGGTAACCTGCTGACCCTAGAGATGTGTAGCAGCCACCTGCTGCATGACCACAGCACCCATCTTCTGCCACTGGGAGCCCTAAAGCAGAGTGTGGCTCATTGTCAGGCATCCCAGAGTGGCTGGTCACAGGTCACACGCTGCTTGGTCCTCCTTCCTAGAAAACACAGAGTCAGTTTAAGCAAAAAAATCAAATTTTGTGGAAGTATCAGAGAGTGGCTGTTCCCAGGGAGTAGGGGTCAAGGGTGACTGCAAGTTCCCTGTCTGCAAAAGGGAACATGAGATTTGCTGCTGACACTGGATAACTATTGGGCAATACAGCCATGAGCAGCTCTCACCCACTGAATTTGCTTTTTTAAAAAAATTAAATTTCAAGATGTGGATGTGCAGGCAGCTCCTGGTAGGTTCACATCACTAGAGCCCCAGCTGCTCCCTTCCCACCCTTGGGCTACATTTTACACCTCTACCACAGCCCCTTTCGGTCCCTCCAGGTGCTCCTTGGTGTTTGGGTCAAGGATTGTGCATCCACAGTGGAGAAGTAGGAAGAGCAGGAGGACTCTCACACAACAGCAGGAGCTTGGTGGGAGGCTGCAGTTCAGGGACATTCTCGCATGGAAGGTCCCTGTGCTCTGAGACGTCCTTGGAGCTGTTAAGGCCCCACGGGCAGACATCCCCCAGTTTATTCAAACAGCGGGAGGGATGTGCTCCCTCTGCTCACCGCTAAGCCAGGCTCGAGCACTGGTCCGAGTGACCTTGGAATATGCATGCACTCCTCGGAGCACACCTGCATCCCCCCGAGCAGTCTTGCACGCCCGTGAGCACACCGGCACACCCAGCCCTGGCTGTGCGGCTGACGGTGGGGCCGCAGGGTGCCCGGGCATCTGTGGGGTGGGGGGCTAAGGGGTGGACAGGCGGGCACGAGGGCTCCTGGATAAGCCCAGGGGGTGCACAGCAGCCTGTGCTGGAGGTGATGGGCCGGGAAGGGACGAACGACCCGGACAGAAGCTGTTTGCGGGAGCCTCCTGCCACCCACTGTCGGCTCCAGCCAGCGCCGCTCTCCGGGGTTCTCCCGCCGGGAGCTAGCGGGGGCTCTGCAGCTTCCGAAACGTCAGTTTTACAAAAGCAAAACCCAAATCAACGCTCCCACCCCTTAGAAAAACGCCAGAAAACCAAACAAGTCCCCAAGACACACTCTTCTTCCAAAACCCGAACAAACACACGGCCCCAAGGTGCGCACGGTACCCGAAGGTGCGCAGGACACGACCAAGGTGCCCGCGGATGACACCAGCTCTGTTCCCCCACGCTGGCCGTGCCGTCTAGTCTCAGGGCTGATGACAGTGTCACCCCCAGGCCTCTCCGGAGTAACTTCTGGACATTCCGGCCACTTTCGGCTGACTTAGTCAAGTCCCCAGCAGCGGCCCCACCCGGTACCTTCTCCTTCCCGGGGTCCGGGCCGGCCCGGACCGCCCCAGGCCGGGCTTCCCCATCTGAAGCGGGCACCGAGCGGCGGAGCTCGGGCCGGGGAACCCGCAGAGGAGGCGGCGGCAGCGGCCGGGGCCGGGCCGGGCGGAGCCACAGCCGGTACAGCGAGAGCCGGGCGGGGGCGAGACCGCGGCGGCCGCCCTGAGCCGGGGGGAAGCGGCTCCGGGAGGAGCGGGGACGGGGTGGGGCACAGGAGGGCGAGAGAGACCGGGAACGGGAGAGGAGGAGGACGAGCAGAAGAGGTACCGGATCGGTAGAGTCGCTGCTGCTCCCGCCGCAGCGCCCGGACCCTTTGTCCCTTTGTCCCTTTGTCCCTGAGAGGGAAGCTGTGTGCTAATGTCTTTACAAACAATTCGAGGGGTGAAGGTATGGATGTTAACAGCTTTGAAATGGATCCTAATGTCTCTACTGATTTTGGGCAGCAGGCTTGTTGCAGAGCCCAGTCAGTCTGGCTCCTGAAACAGCCACGGGTCTGCACAAGCTCGAGTTCCTGAGCAGGTTTAAGGGGGGAATATGCGGTAGGCGGCTCAGGAAGGCTGTGCCTTCCTGCTGTCCTCAGCCGGTGGGGAAAGGAAGAGGGCAACGAGCGGCCGGGAGCTCAGGATAAAAGGAGGCTGCGCCCTCCGAAACCTCGAGAGAAAGCACGCAGTGAGCGTGTGCCCCGCTGGGCTCTCTCCCTTTATCCGAATAAAGTTGCAGGACTCCTCTGTCTCCTTTTCGGACGTAAACCTTTTGCGTTGGTGGATTATTTTTGCTGACATCCCTTTCTGTTTGTTCGTTTGCTCGTTCGCCCCCGCGCGGTCCGGGGGCAGCACCGGCCGCTCCGCTCCCCTCCGGGACACGGGGCACAGCGCGATGGGGCACTGACACACGCTCCCCAGAGAAACGGGGCAAGCTCCATTCCTGTGATGGATCAAGGGCAGGTTGGATGTGGCTTTGAGCAGTCTGGTCTAGTGGAAGGTGTCCCTGCACACGGCAAGGGGGATTGCAACCAGGTGATCTTTAAGGTTCCTTCCAACCCAAACCGTTCTGAGATTTGTTGATTTTGCACATGAGCCTGTTTTGCTGGCAGGAGAATCCATTTTCAAGGACACAGTGGTCCCCAAATCCACACAATACTGTACCAAAGAATTAAACTCTTCACTCTTTGATACCTTCTTACTCATCCTGGCTAATTTGGTTCTTCTTAATATCAACCAGAAATCAACCAGATGTATAATATTACAGGGCTGCTCCTCTTTTGTTCCTCTATTTTGAGCAAATAAGGGCCTAGGTGTCTTTCACTGACATATTGCTGACTGAGGACCAGTCTCCCATATTGCTTATAGAAAGAATTTCTCTTCGATACCCAATTTAGCATGGGAAAAAAAAACAAAAACATGTAAGGACCTTCGAGAGGATCAAGGGATAAAAGCAGATTCTACTTATCAAACCCACAGCAATAGTATTTAAGTGCACATTTATGATCCCTTCCTCAGTATTTCTTAATTAAGGCTCCAGACTAATTTTGACAGATAAATATGCAGCACCCAACAAGTACAGATCACATGGTAGCAGACGCAAGCATCAATCAGTCCAATATTCCAACAACTGTGTCTCACTTTATTCAGATAACTGAGACCCGGGCATAGACATTGCAACCAGCTTCTGATTTATGTTTCACCACTCCCCTTTCTCATTCTGAGTCCAGAGCAGGAGTGTCTTTGAGGCTTTTGTGAGTGTTCCTTAACCCATTCCAAGGCGACCACCTCACTCCTATTCCCTTTGCTCTGCCATGGAAGATTCCTCACTGATCTTCTTTATTTAAATTTTTTTCCCTGCAGCTCCTGAGGATCTGCAGGCACTGACGTGCACCGCTGGTGGGTTTTCAAGGCAGGGGTGTGTCTGTGACTGCTGGGGACAGGGTGGACAGGGGAGGGCTGTGAAGGGTGGTGGCTGTGGGAACTGCCAGGAGGTGACATGAAAGGGATGCTCTGGTGGTGTTGGGACTGCTGGGAATACTCAGGGGGAGCAGTGGGGAGGCTTTGCTGAGATGGCTCTTGGAGGGACCAGTGAGGAAGTTGGAAAGCTGGGAGATCTAGTGGTAAATTGTGAATCATTGTACTAAGTCAACTTATAAACAGTTTATTTTCAGTATAGTAGAGAAAAAATGGTTGTTAAATATAGAACCACAACATTTGAACTCAGTTACTGTTTTTTCGTCTTTGTGTTTCAGCTGAAATTACAGGTGTAGGTGTAGGTGTAATATACTGTAGAGTTTCAAAAATGGGTGGTAAACACAAATCACTATGTACAATTATCCACTGACCTGGCACTTGGACCAGGGATTTTTTTTTTTTTTTTTTTTTTTTACAACATTCATGATTTCTGTGGTCAGTGCAAGGCATCATTATCCCATTTCCACAGTAGCTGTGTATGCCCTGGAAATTCTTTTCACATTACCTAATTTCTGAGCTATAATTCCACATTCTCTTTTAATTCACAAGTACCGTGAGATATTCTGAATGCCTGTGAGTCTTTTCTAATGTCTTTACTATTTAGTGAGAAATTCTCTATGCTCACTTCATGTGGGGCATTTCAAGGTGGGATCACTGTTTACAGGAAGTGAATGTTTTTGAGGATTGCAGTTGTAGTTATTTTGGCTTCTTTTTCAGAGCTGTCAAACCTAGAATGCATGCCTGATAACACAGATTAAGGGCATTCTAGAGAGGGTTTCGTTCCAGTGCCTGTGATATGCCTGTTTAGAACACAAGTAATGTATATACACATTAAAAAAGGAAGTTAACATCTAATCCATGTGCTAGAAAGATGCTTTCGGGAAGGGAATCCCATCTTAACTTCAGTCACATGGACAGAGGAGAACCTGCAGTAGATGCAATAACCTTTGAAGTCAAATTTATCAAATTAGAATTAAAAAAAAAGTTTAGTCTTTATCCGTGTGATTGTTGAATCAGTCTGGACTAAATAAATGAATGTTACATTAGTGCCTGAAATTGCTGTAGTCTGTGTTTGTTTGGTGCAACTTTGTCACCCTCTAGTGCTCATATCCAAGAAGTTGGTGAGCCTGCTGTTACTCTCAATAAATTTTTAGCTATATGGACTGGTTGAACGTTTTTTTAAGGAAGAATGATTTTTAGAAAAGAAGCTGATTGCTGGCAAGTCATTTACCAAGAGTAACACAAGAAATTTTTAACTGATGTGGGATCTAAACCAGGAACTCCTGATTCCTAGGCTACAGTTTTAATCTCTGAACCAGTCTTTCATCATGATTTAACTTCTTGAATTGAGTTTCTAAACTTGATACACTAAGCACTGAAGAAACAATGTGATTTGTTGTGGTAGAACGTCTTTATGTGAAACACCCAAGAAAGACAGGATTTCTTCTTTCTTTAATTTTATACTTTATAGTATTTTTGATAACAGTTTTCCTTTGTTTAGTTTAATTTAAGATGTTCAGTTCATTTATTAATTATGTATTTATTAGGATATTAGTTGCAGTGAACTTCATGTTCTTCCCCAACAAATAGAAAAATTGCAGTCATTTAGAGAATTAAGCATAAGAAGAAATAATTTCCATATGCTGCCAGATGGTAAGTTACTAGTCTTCATTTATTTGAAGTAAGAAATGAGGAAAACTGTTTAAAATTAATGGTTATTTATTGTTGCTGTTGCTTCCCATCAGTCCGGATGTGGTTTCCAGCTGGTTGGGTTGAGCACTGGGAAGCAGGCGCTGCAGTGGTTCTCCAGAGGATCTTTCAGAGAGGGGTCAGTACTGAGATATTTTTTCTGCAACCTGCTGGTGGTGACAAACCTTCAGTTTTACCAGCCTTTGCCTGCTTGTATCTTTGCTTCCAAAAGTAGCTGGGAGAGGTGAATGACTTGAACAGTGTATATATTGCTAGGGAAGTATTCACAGGACAGGCCAGTTTTAATGGCAAGTAAGTAAATTAAAATCTGGGCAGGTGATAGAAATAAACATTGCAACTTATACAGCAACATGAGCAGGGCAAAGTAAAGTGACCCTGTAGAGATCACTGAGCCAGCAGGAAACCCAAATGAGCAACTTTCTTAAAAAACATGCAAGGAAAGAGTTCTTGGAACACACCAGATGAAATACTGTAAAAGGAACCATTGTTTCCAAGAGCCAATTCTCTAAGTTTTTTATTTTTTATTTTTTTAATATTTCACGCTAGATGGATGCTCATAGAGAAGGGAAACCACCAAGGATGAGAAGGCAATCGATGAACAAAGGCACACTGCAAACACAATTTGCTCTTTCACCCTGCAGTCAGTCCTGGAGACATCTCTGTGTCTGGGTAGGTGACAACTGAAACCCACCCCAGGGGCAATTCTGTGGTTAATCCCCAGCCTGTGGTTACTCCCCAGCCCAGCCAGCGTAGCACAGAAGTAAATGAGGTGATTTGGTAGGATGGGAGCCCTACAAAACTAATTGCAAAACCCTGTGTGTTACCAGGTTCATTCCAGCAGGTTGTTTTGCCAGCAAAGGGTTTCAGACAAATTCACTTTTCTGCTCAAATAAAACAACAGCTTGTATTTGTTGTGAAGTCTGCTCATTAAATATAAAATTAGAAATCCATGGAAGAAAGTCTTAGAAAAAAAACTGAGTCAAAGGGGGCCTCTGGAGGGCATTCTGTCCCTGCTCTGAACAGATGTGATTGCAAGGGCTTCCTTTTGAGCTGGGAGAGCACACAGACCACAATGAGATAGGGGCCAAGGCTGTGCCCAGCACTGCCAGCCTGCCTTTGTCGCAGCTCCTGAGGTGCAGCACCTGCTCCTGCAGGCCCTCACTGGGACACACTCCCTCTGCAGATCACTTGTCTGTAATTCTTGCATTTACAGAAATAAACACTATTTCACCCTTCAAAAATTTTCCCCAAAGTGACAGAGGAAAACTTCAATAAAAATACAAAGGTCACATTTTCCTGTGCCTTCTAAAATAAAACGACATCTGTAATATCTGAATTATTTACTATGAGCATGATGTTGTTTTCTTTCCAGGTGCTTTCCTAACCTACCCAGGGCTATTTTTCTCATGCTGCAGAAGCTCATGGCTGCAGCCATTCCCAGATGGCACACACCAAAAGGGGAACCCCAGGAGCTGCCCAGGGGATTGCTGAAAACCAAAAAAGCCCAGAGTTACCAAAGATTTTACCTTCTCCTTGGGCCATGGGTGCTGGCAGCTCTGAATCTCTTGAGACCTGGGGATGACTGTCACTGTCCCTCCTGCTGCTTTTGCACTGAGAGAGCAGTGAGATCTCAGAACTTGCCGCTGGTGCCACGGTCCTGGGACACAAACAGGAGCAAATGCAAGTGACAGCACAGAGCTGTCCCTCTCTCTGCTGACTGCTGCATCCTGAAAAACCAGATCATTTATTTTGTATTTCCTTTGGCTTTGTCCACCTGGGGATTGCTGACCCTGCAGCGATTCCCTCTCTGCTCTCAGACATTTTCAGTGCCACCTGTGTTTGCTTAAAGGGGGCTTGACCCTGTACTGTGTGCTCTGCATTCCCTGTGTTCTCATTCCCAACTGTTTTGCTTTTGCAGCTTCTGCAGTTCTGCAGCAGAACTCTGCAAGGGCCATTTGGCTTCCTCCTCTCCTCTCCTCTCCTCTCCTCTCCTCTCCTCTCCTCTCCTCTCCTCTCCTCTCCTCTCCTCTCCTCTCCTCTCCTCTCCTCTCCTCTCCTCTCCTCTCCTCTCCTCTCCTCTCCTCTCCTCTCCTCTCCTCTCCTCTCCTCTCCTCTCCTCTCCTCTCCTCTCCTCTCCTCTCCTCTCCTCTCCTCTCCTCTCCTCTCCTCTCCTCTCCTCTCCTCTCCTCTCCTCTCCTCTCCTCTCCTCTCCTCTCCTCTCCTCTCCTCTCCCATATTTTCTTGTTGGGAAACCGATCCCTCACTAAATCTATTAAAACCTGGTCTCTTCCATGGAGATTTTTATCTGCAGCTGGGATATTTCCACCAAGCAATCCCACTGTAGTCCCAGCACTTGGCTTAGCTTACACTGCTGTTAGCAATCAGTGTGTGTGCCTCCATCCCCGGGCATGAAAGTGTCAGTTCCAGGAAGGAAAAAAGCCCAATATTATAGCTTTGCTCAGGTTTCTTTTTGCTCATTGAGTCCTTGTGTGGACAGGTACCTTGTTCGGTCCAAGCCCTGAAGCAGGAAGCACATCAGAGGAGCCCTCGGCAGTGTCTGTCCTCCTGCAGTTCCTTGCACAAGGTGCTGCAGGCTCCTGCCTGTTTGTTCCTGTGGGACAGCCACCATCGCTTCCTACCCACTACCTGAGCTGTGCTCCCGTGTTCAACCCCTTGGTTTATTAAGTGGAAGCTACTGTAGAATTATGCCTCCCAGCAACTGCTCATTACTCTCTTAATACCCAGCCACACTCAATACCTGAGTCATGCCAGTCTTTATTTCCAGGAATGACCACGCTCCATGCACATGCATGATCAGTTTAGGGCTCTCTTATTTATGCCTCCAGGACAGAGCCAGGACTAAATGTGCCATCATGCTCACCACTTTGATGGGGTTTTTTAAAGCTTACAGAGCACACATGGCCTGCTAATTGAATAGATTTTCATCAGTGCAGAAAATAAAAACCACCTCTCACCAGGCCCATCTACCCGCTGGATTTCCACCTTCTATACCAAGCTAGTCTAATATTAGCAACACTTGGAACAAAGCCTAAGAATTACTTTAATGGTGAACACATACATCCCTCCCCATCTCTTGAGTCTTAAACATAACTCAAAAAGTTATTTTCAAAGGAAAATATTTCAAACTTTTTTTTTTAATGTGTTACTGAGCAGAGACAAGACCCAAACGTTTGAACCTGGAAAAGGGAAAGCCATGAATGAAAAAGAAAAGGCATTTTACACTAAAGAGCAAGAACAATCTGCCACACAGCTGTGCTGGGAATCAGTGTCTCTGGTATGGGCTATCCAGTTGCTACTGAAAAGTGTGTTTCTGAACCACAGCCCCCTGACAAGTCACCAACCGTCTCTTTTTTTGACTTCACTGAACCTTGGAAAATGCTCTGGGTGAAGGACAAATAGTGGTGAGTTTTGACATGCCTCCTCTAAATGGTAATAGTAGGGTGAGATGACATGGAATTTGTTTTTAAGGAAATAGTTTTAAATCTTTTAGGAACACATTTTGTAAAGATATTTTCTGTGAAGCCTCACAGGAGCTGATTCAGTAAAATTATGCCAAATCTGAAGCTTATAAAAGCAACCAGGAAAATGCTATTCCATATGTATGTGTGCCTGTACTCACCTGTGCATACAAATCCTGTGCACAGGCATATAAAGGATGGTGTCTGTACAATTTTTCTGTAGATGGTTCTTTGAGGTGATCAAAGATTATAAAATCCAGCAGATTTCTATATGACATTTGGGAACAGCTGTACCTTCCTTATTCTTCCACCTCTTGAGCTGATACCTGGCGTTTTAAAGGGCTCATTCCACCAAATGTGGCAGCTGCTCCCCTCTTACAACCAGGAACTGTATTCATGAATTGTCTCCAATTTTATTTTTTTCCAAACCCTCATTAAAACAGTTATGTACTATAAAAATAAACTCATATTTTAGCATCCTTCAAAATGTGATTTATGATTATAGTGTTGCAAATTGATTATAAGGTTAATTTAATGTATTATAGGAATATTTATATACATAGTGATGCAAGAATCACATTAATTTATTCCAGAAAGGAAATTATTTTTTGCATAATACTAAATGATTTATGTCTTACTAATATTCTTATTCTGTGTAAGACTGACAAACACATTATTTGATTTGAAACAATATAGAAGAGAAAAGCCTTCCATCTGTGTGATTCTTTATAAAGGCAGGAACATTCACATCAGGGAACCTGTCAATCTGAGCTCACATTGTTGTGAATTAACTGTGAAATGGGAGAAGCCTTTTGACACAGACACGCGAATGACTCAAACATCCCTAAGCCAACCCCACAGCAACCTGGAACAACTCTAAGTGCCCACATTCTAGCACTTGGAAAGCAAAGACTGGACCATAATTTTTATTTGTTTGTTTGTTTATTTATTTAATTTTAGCTTGACATATCCTTACCTGCTGCCTATACTGAAGAGGGCACCAGGGCATGCCTGCAGGAAGCAGCTCCCAAACAGCCCCTTGGGGTGCTTCACTGCTCACAGCTGAAGTGCTGCCCGGGGAAATGCACAGAAATGCAATGAATTTCACAGGCTCTGTGGGGCCAGCAGTTATTTTCTTTGCAAACCATGTCCCTTCACTGCAGAAGTGCAGTTGTGCAAATGTTCCTCTCTTGACAAACACTGAATTTGGCAAACTGTTTCTGTTTGGCCAGATACGGTCCCACTGTGTTTAATGGCTTTGTTTTTTATTCCTGCTTCTGTCCCCTTAAGTTGCTTTTTCCCTGTCTGTTCCCTTCAGCCACCACCCTGGGCCTGCCCCTGTCTCTTGCCTGCTTGCCACAGCAGCCTCTGGGCGGTCACCAGCTTTGCAGCGCAGCTCTCCTGCAGCCTAGGGAGGGCATCTCCTCTGCAGCAAGAGGCTGAGCTCAGCTCCCTGTTCTGGGTCTTCCCTCAGGGCAACGGGAGGGACTGCTGCAAAGGCAGCCCTGGCTAGAAACGGTGCCCCTGTCAGTCTGTCTAACAGGGACAGACTGCTCAGCAGTGCCCTCAGGCAGGGCTCAGCCAACACAAATCGCTGATGACACAGCCTCAGCCTCCCCGGGAACCCCGTGTCACCCACCAGCTGGGGACCGAGGCTGCTTTCTGACTCTCTGTGCCTCCAAAATGCAGTATTATCGGGGATTATTCTTTCCTTTAAGCCCCTGGCAATTTATAGACACGGGCTGTGTTGTCCTTTGCTCACCTCTGTTCTAGAAGAGTCTCTCTGTATCTCCTTGTCCACTGCCTGGAAGCTGGTCCAGCCCTCTCGTCACCTCTGTAGCTCTGCCTGAGACAGCAGGGCTGGAGCAGTCACAGTATTCGAGACAGATTTATAGGGAGGCTATGCTGTGTTTTCTGTTCCTCTTCTAACAATTCCTAACATTCCAGTTGCTTTTTAACCCAGAATAGCCACTTGGAGTAGGAAATGGAAAGGCACAGCTCTATGGGTTTCATGCAACAAGTTTCCAGGGAACATTTTCTGCAGAATCCAGTCTTGCAGCCCACGTATTGGTGGGAGAGAGGACTCCTAGGAAGGCTGGCTGCAACAGGATGTGCCCAAGGGTCTGCTTCCCCAGCTAAGATGACATTTGGTATTTTCTTTCCTTTTCGTGGGATGTCTGGCTTGATGCTAAAAGCCACCTTTAATGAGCTTCACAGATGGGAGAGAATGCCAGTGCTCCCTCCAAATTTCTCTGTTGATTCTGGATGATTTTAGGGTCATATAACCAGTAGAAGTGCATCAGGTTACTCCCCAGAATTTTGGGGCACTTGTATTGCCAGAATAGCACAGGGCAGGGTCTCAAAATGGTGCCCTTGGAGGAGCAGGGTGGCAGAAGGGGCCTTAAGAATAACAGGTATTGTTTGGAGCAGACCCACCAGTCAACTCCGTCCTGGAACCAAAGCAGTAGCCTAGGAATCCTTCCCAGGGGCTGGCATTCTGTCAGACATTGCAGGGGGTTCCTGGAGCTGATGTTTGTCAGGTTGGCTGCAAAGCAGAGTCAGGCAGGGCAGGAACTCGTGGCCCAGCTCGAGGGTGCAGGGGGAAGTATCAGTGGAGCCTGCTGGCAGCAGCAGGAGTTGTTCATTTTTAGGGGTCCTTGGAGGCATTCAGACAGCCACAAACCACAGGCATGTATTAAACAGAAACCTGAGACCCAAACAGCATCTCAGGCACTGCAGTTCCTTCCCTCTGGAGCTGGGATAGGCTGAGCTACAAGGAGAGCCTTTTCCAGGTAGCAACCCAGTAGAAAAGAGCCACAAGAGGCTGAGAAGAGACCAGAAAACCCCCAGACTGAAATGTGAGAGGTGGCCTAAACTGGGCTCCAGACAGCAAAGCAGCCAGGAGAAGGGAAACAGGCTGTGGCACGTCAAATGGTACTTTATCAAGTATCTCATTTCCAGGCATCTCATACGATTTCTGAACAAACCAGAGGCCTACCTCAGCACAGTGCTGGGTGAGAAGGGGGTGTAGGAAAGGGCTGCAAGCCCAAAGGATTTACCACCATTTCCCATAGGACCAGACCAACAAACAGCACACCCCAGACAGCACCAGGCAATCCCAGTCCCTCCAACTCAGGTGTTGCCATGGGCAGGATGCCCCATTTTCAGGGCCAACCCCACTCCAAAAGTGCATTTTCTTTGTCAGGAACCAGTGCCCTGCACTAGATTCAGAAGCTTTGTAGCCTGGGAAAGGGATCCTCTTTCAGAGATCAGCCCTTGATCTTCCATGTGCAAGACAGTTCTTTTTTTTCCTATTTCAAGTTGTCTTTGTTGATGCATTATTCCCACTGCTCATCTGGATCAGCTCTGGACACTTCTATAGGCAGGATAACATAAGGTGCTAACACATGGAGGGAAGAGGAACAGAAACACCAGATCTGGAGAATCTTCAAGATCTGAAGTTCAGGATTTAGTATTAAGCCATGCTCTAAAGCAGTTCTTTGCTAGCTGTGTCTAGTGCCAGCTCTTATGATTACACTGGAAGTCCCAAGATGTTTAATGGTGCAATTAAAACCCCAGTTCCTGGAGGCAGGTCAGGAGGTGAAAAATCTCAACTTTCCTGTATTAAAAAGTCAATTTGCAATGCTGTGGCTGTGCCATAAAGACTATGACCTAAGAGTAACTTAAAAGCTTGGGTGTCAGATGCCAAAAAACCAAGAATCTCAGTGCCACTGCCAGCATTTCTAGATTTTTGTCCCTACATCCCCTGTTTCTACAACACTTTGTTACACTGCAGAAATATCCTCAGCTTGCTGCAGAGGCACATAGGTCTGAGCAACATGAGATTGGCCCTTTCCATAGGTCATGACTGGAGGAGACACCAGGCTGAAATGATTAACCCTCCTCTTGCTGGGCTCCAGGAGGAAGGTGTCAGGGTACAGGCTCCCCACCTTGGAGGCTGAGGATGTCCCTTACCCTTACCATGGGTTGAGGAGGTGTAGGATTGAAGATGGAATGTGGTGACTGGCAGAAATCTCAAGGGTAACCCATGACTGATTCCAAAGCAAAGCCGGGTGTGGAGGAGAGAGGGAGGGAAGGAGAGAGTAAGGCTGCTTTATGTTGTCTGAGTTATTTGCAGTTGGTAGTGTCTGCCTCAGCTGCTCCAGGAACAGAACTTCTGTCATTCTTGCCAGGAGTGTTCATAAACCTCGTGGAGCCTGCTGTGTTACTGACAGTGCAGGAACTGCACACATTTTATCCTCCCATTGGCTGTCATTGGAGAAATGAGGGGCTGCCAGAGCCAAGGTGTTTGGCAACCCAGAGGACCTGGGGCATCCAGCATCCACTGCTCTGAAGACCCTTTTTAGCTTCAGTTTTCCAGCCCAAAGGAGTTTGTGGCCTTCTCTGCCTGTCCCTGAGGCAGTCTTCTCCTCTGCTGAAATGCTTTTCCCCTCCCCACTGCCCTGTGTCCTGCAGGAGTGTCTGCTGTCAGAAATCCCTTCTCAGCCTGCATTTTGCTGAGCATTTGCAGTGGCCTCTTTCATGACATTGCTCCAAGCCCTATTAAAAGTCCTTTTTCAAACCCACAAATGGAAAATTCCCAATCCCGACATCCCATTCTCAAACGCACCGTCGCTGAATAAATTGCCTTACCCATGAGACATGAGACAGGCTGTTGCTGTAGATGGACAGCCCTAATTTTAATTTTTCAGACCTTCATGTAACTCCTTACTCCCTTCAGGATCACACCACAGAGCACAGCTCTTCAGGGAGCACAACCACACAGTGCCACCAGTCAAGGCAGCAATATTTTATACCAGCCTCTTCTGCAGCTCCCTAAGTCAGCCTTGCCAAGGGGGAATCTGCAAGAACTCATGGATTCCACAAGTCCTCTGGGCCTGCAGAGAGCATGCATCCTAAATACAGATTTCCCCCCCTTCCCTAGACCTGGCACAATGATTCATCTGTGCATTTGCTTAAAGGATTTCAGTGTCGACCAATCCAAGGTTTCTTTGTTGACCACAGTTAATTTTGGTATGCAGAAAATGCCTGGGTAAGGACAGGGATCTAACTGCATTTTCAGTGTCTGTGAGCTGCCTGCTGTATATGAACAGCAGACTAAACAGCCCTCACCAGATGAGGCTCAGTTTCCATCACTACAGTTTTGTAGTTACAACAATTCTGTGATATGAAAAATAACTTGTGAAAAACCTCACCTGAGGCAGGACTGAGCAGAAACATCTTTAGAGGTCTGGTCTATGGATATGTGGGATCCTGTGGGTTTCTTAGGCTGCATGGACTGAGGCTAGGGAAGAAAATATAGTCTGACATGTGACCAGCCTTGGCTGTAGGATACGTGGCATTGCTGAGGGTTTTCTCCCTGTAGGAAAGATTGAGGCCAAATATCTTTATTTGCATATTAGCAGTGATGGAAGTTGCTTGTGCGCAATGAAAAGAGAGCACAGTCCAAACAGCTAGAGACTGATTTACTATTTTTTTTGCATAAGTCTATAAATTGTCCAGAACTTGCTCTTTTTTTTTTTTTTCAGAGAAACTGCTGTCATTTGCAAAAAATGTGACTAATTCCACCTCAACACAAGAAAGACGCAAGGGAGGCAGATTCCTCAGGGATCTCGGTTCTTAGAGAAGAAAACAGGCTTTTAAGAGTTCACCAGCTCCATACCACAGGAAAAAACATACATTTGTTTATTTTGCTGATAGTGACTAAAAGGGGAAGGATCATTGGGAATGTGCGCTGCTTGGATATTGGCATCAAACAGCTGACAAGGGCTGGGGAAGGTGGAGAGACTGCAAGGGGAAGGGAAAAAGGGACAAAACCCAGTTGGAGCTGCAGAGGGTTTTTTTTGCTCAAGGCACAAAGCTTGCCTCTGTTTTGTATCTGTGCTCACTGATCACCTCCTGCCAGGCTAGGAAACCCTGGCAGCAGAAAGGAAGCTCGTGAGACAGAGGCACTTGGCACCCTTCCATGGCCATGAAATGCTGGAGGGTGCGTCTGAGTGGTAGCAAGCACCAAAGACACCCTTGTTCCCAGGGTCTCCTCAGGCAGGGGATCCCCAGCCCTGCCCAGGTGTTTGGATGACCCTGTTTGCTGCAGCTTGTGCCTGCAAGCCCTGCTGAGCAACCCCAGTGCGGGGGGAGAAAGGAGCATTTTGGGTTGTGTTTCTACAGCAATCTAGAAACCAACAGGCCCAGGTACAGCAACACCTGGGCTGCTTCTGGAGATGACCTGGATTTTACAATGGATCTAACATTGCATTTAAAAGCACTTTGATCCATCCTGTTTGTGTGCCTGGTCGTGGATCTGTGATGCAGATGAACACTACAGCACTTCTGAAGGGAAAAGGGACTTCTGTGTACTGCATACAAGATGTTCTGGTACTTAGATCAGCCCCAGCAGTCTTCATTAGAATAGACACTTATTGCAGAGGGTTGAAAACAGGGTGATAATAGAATGCAGCCACAAACAGAATAAAAATATAGCAATATCCACCCAGCACCTAGCTTTAATGCAAGGTTCTATCTTCTAATTAGAGCCCCCAGTCACATATTCCTATGTATGGTTGTCTTTGCTTGAAAATAGGCTAGGTGGTATGGTATTTAGAAAAGTGCATTTTTATATTAATTTGAAATTACAAGCTGATTCCTTGCTGAGCTGCTCCCTTACTAGGGCCAGCCAGGAAAAAGTACTCAAAATGTCATGAATTGAGGTCTGACTGATATATTGGTGAGATAGGGCAGGATTTCACCAGGCAGCTGCACAAAGCCAGGAATAGCCAGGAAGAGACAAGACAGAGTTTTTCCTCTTTCTGAGCTGTCCTGCTACAGTCTGTGTTAGAAGCGAGCTCTGCACAGGCTGTGGTGTGCACACAGACCACAGCTGCTGGCCACAAGTCACCTCCTTTGGCGAGCTCCCCACCTGCTCCTTTGCTCCTGGTGCATCCTTGTGTCTGCTGTGAGGACCTTCCCCTCTTTAGCTCCTGTGCAGCAGCTCCTCATTCCATGCAGGGCCAGTCCCTGCAGCAGCAGTGCTTGCAGTGTCCCGACAAAGGCAGAATCCACCTCCTAGCACAATGGCCCATGGCTTCTGCCCACCTGGGCTTGTCAGGACCACGTTTCACCAGCGTGACTGCTGCCACAGGGGAGTTCACTGTGCTGGAGCCACCAGAGCCCAACTCCGTCCTGGATCCCTGTGCAGAAAACCCTTGCATAAGTCTCCAGGTCAGCACTTGCTCCATCTCACCAGCTGACTGGTATATTTGCCTGGTTGCTGATTTATAGCTGGATAATTTCCTGCTCATCTGTGCTACTGAGGATTTCGGCTACCTCAGGGCCAGGGGCAGATCCTCTGTTATCTCAGCTGTGGGTGTCCTGCTCTGCTCAGCCACACACACTGGCACTTTCCAACCATGGAAATCTGGAGGGAGGTGGAGCCAAAAAAGAGCCTGGAACTGCTAAAAAACAGCTCACAGTTATTGATGATTCCCAAAGAGGTTTCCATCAGAGACAGGTAGTGGAAGGGCTGTGGGAGGTTATTTCATTCCAGGCTACACCACTTGATAGCTCACAATAAACTGCCAACAAAACACTGCTTTTCCTTCAATGGCCTCATTTGGTTCTCTGGATAGCAGCCATCACCTATGAATAAAATTCTTACAGAAGACAGTTTGAACCAGGAATGGGAATTCTGAATCTCATTCCTTTTCGATCACAAACATTTTCAGCCGTTAAGGTGAACTTTTCCCTTGCTCTTGAGGAGAACCAGAAATGCTCTAATGAAAATGATGTGTTTTGTCAAGAATCTCTCACTGCTGGGAATAAAGGAAATAAACATTTCTATAGGGGTTATTTATTGCAAAGAATTGTTCTGGCAAGGTAGAGGATATTTTGTCTTTTTTCAGATTCTTTTGTATACATTAAATCAAGTCCCAGAATCATTCAACAATTTATGGGTTCCTTTCCACATCCTATCAGCCTCTGCAGGTGCCTCTATAACAGGTCTCTCTTCCAAGAGCTGCTATTGTCTGCATCCATCTGTCCTCTCCTTCCCAACAGCTACTGGGAACTGTAAGCTGTAACTCCAGACACAGTGAAACAAAATCTTTAAAAGGTTTTCAAAGAATAGTCAACAAATTATAGGAGTTAATGTGACCTGTTTGTCAGGGTCAGATGGGCTGAGAGAGGCCCTGCTCAGAGGTGCTACGTCATTTTGCAGCAGCAACAAATTTCATCCTGCCCAAACTTGGGTGAACATCTTGAGAAGCCCAAACATGATTGCTGTTTCTGCCCACAGCCATGTGGGCGTTGCCTTTTCCACAATCCAGCCCCAAACCTGCACTGCTGAGTGGTGACTGCACTTGGGCCAAGCTGCTGCACTGCCACACTGCAGTGAGAGGCTCCCCTGGAGCAGGGGAAGGAGTGGGAGCCACCACTTAAGGTAGAAAGTGAGTGACACATCACATTTACAGCACCACAGCCACCTGTCCCTGTGCCTGCTGCTCCTCAGGGTCACTTGTACCTGATGCTGATGGATGAGGAGCACATTCAGCTCCTGTCTCTCATGGCAGGTGAAGTGACACCTGAGGGGAGTCCATCCTTCATCCTGCCAGCAGCAGGACTATACAATTACACAGATGAGCAGGTAAAAAGGCACCTGCAGAAGGTATTTTGGGCCAGAGACTTTAATTTCAGGCTGGTTTTTGCTCTGCATTCCTTTAAGCCCTGCAAAAGCTGTGATGACTCTCTGGTTGCCTACTAGCACTTGTATTTTTTTAAAGACATTAAAATAGATCTGACCATAAGCCCAGATGTACAGACAACAAGAAATTTGCATGTGTCAGGGTTTCAGGAATAGATCTAATTTTCATGTCATTTGAAACCATATTTAAACAAAGCTGTTTCTGAATATCAACTGGTCAATGAAAGCTCTTTGGTTCAGTCTTGCTGAGTCAGATTAATCATCTTTACTAAGCTATAGAAATGCCTGATAATTTTTTTCTGCCCCCCTCCATTTTTTTTTTTTAACTCAGCATTCCCAGAAATTGCTGGTTGCTTTTTAAAACAACTGACGGAAGTAAAACCCACACAATACAACAGCACTAAAAGACAGTTCCATGTGTTATTTTGCTCAATTTGCTTAAATCACATTAGCACTGCCAATGAATTCCACTCCCTGCCCTAAAAAGTTACAACACCTCAGCCTTTGTGTTGTTCACTTGAGTTTTTTCTGCAAGATGGACTCCACCTCGAAACTGATTGTGCCCAGGTCTGCCCTTTGCTGGACTTTATGCTGCCTTAGCACTGAATGGTTTAAAAGTGTGTGTTAAATGTTATCATAAGAGCTGAATTGTAAAGTGGTGAAATCATCTGAAAGTGCAACAAGCCTTAGAGGCACAGCACAGCTCATGATCATTAAGCAAGCTCAGTCACAAATATCCTCTTGATATTTGCCAAGAAAATCTGTTATTTTCCAGCAAATACAAAAAGCTGAAAGCAAAGAGTATTTTTCATCATTAGCTCCTGTCCTTTTTGTTGCATGTTCTCTGTTCCAACCAGGCAGTGCAGAGTGAAAACTCCACAGAAGAATTAAAGCAAATGAGTTGAAAGTATTTGTTCAGGCTTTTAAGGGCAGAGACCTGTTAGCTTCTGCAGAGGTCCAGGACATTGGAGACAGCAGGAGGGGTCCATTGCTGCTGCAGTGCTTGAGTGACCTGTTTCTCCCCAGACTTCCCCTACTGCTCTTTTCCCAGAGCCACAGCCAGCAAACAGCTTTGCTGCTCGGTCTCATCTTGCTCAGAAGTGCAATTCACCGTCCAGGCAGGGCAAATAAAGCCCCTTGTGTGCAGCCAAATGATCTGTAATTTCTTTTCAAATAATTTTCTATCTTCAGCTGCCACAGTGTGCTATATTGGCAAATGCAATGCATTCATTCACGATATCCTGATAAACATGTCAGCAGATTTGGGAAAGCAAATTTGTTTTTTCTCTGCCAAAGCCAACCAATGCATGCCTGTGTTTTCCTTTCGACACAGAAGTGTGGTTTGCTGGGATTTACAAACAGTTACTGAGCAGGATTTCGGTCCCCATTCAAATTCTGTCTATTTTTGGATCTAGAATTTCGCGGTAACATTTGGTCAGCTTTGAATGCCTGATTTTAGCTAAGAAATTTCTTATGTTGTCCATCAGACGCTTCATTTCTCCTGATTACCCCCCTAACCTATACGTTTCACATTACTCACATTGTATAATTTACTGTGTATCAAAGTCTTAAGTTCTACAACGTATCACTAACAGGTTACACAAAACTGCCGTTGTATCTATAACTGATCTACTACAGCTAATTTGGAATAAAACCTGCAGCTCTCAGTATTGCACTGCTTGTGGACTGAGAGCTCTTCTCCTGCCCTCCCCAACAGAACGGTCACTGGTGCTGTAAGAGCAAGGAAAAGTCTCTCGCCAGGTGTGTCCTGGGAGTGACCATCCAACAGCCCTGCTCCTGCTGCCTTGCACCAGCCCAAATCAGATCAGAATCCCACACTCCCAATGTAACACCCAGACAGACATCTTCTGCTCTGTTCTGTAATATGATGCACCCAAGGGACTAATTAGGCATTGTTTGGACACTAATTGCTTGGCAGCCCTGTTTGCCTTCAGGTACTTTGCTACAGCAGTTGCTTGGGTTTATTTGTTTCATCTAATCCATGGGAGGCTGTTGGGCAGCAGCCAGCTCTGCCCTGAGGTGTTTCACTGGCCCTGTAGCATCCAGGGCAGAAAATAATGCACAAGCTGCAGGTCCCTGCGTACAAAGCATTTCTCCTGACTTGCCAAGGGCATTTGAGATCCATGGAGCTGCAGCTTATGGCATGGGAAATGCTAGACAGGGCTGGGTCCCTTGCCACAGGAAGGTGACGTTGTTCAGGTGGAGCTGCAGTCACCCTCAGAGACCACGGGCTGCAGCCAGAGCACAGAGAGCCTTGAAAGAACCTAACGTGGCATGAACAGTAGGGAAACTCTGCATGAGTGGAGATGCACAGTATTAACTGCATCATTAGTGTGGAAACTTTGCTTAAAGCCAGCAGGTCTTCCTCTAAGCAGGAAGACTGGAAAGGCTGAAAAGCCAAATTCATGTGGGAGAGAAACTGTAACCTGTCTAACTCTGCTGTTATTTCTGTGCAAACTCTACCATGCAAAGCTTTGTTTTCCCAACACGTGGATCCATCGTGTTTGAGGTTGCAGGGGGCAGAGCAATTTGGGCTTTCTGCTCTGCCTTGTGATCAACACAGAATAAAGCAGGCTCAGTGTAGTGCTCCAGACAGTGTGTTCTTGCTGAAGCCCATGGCTCAAACAAGCTTATAAAGGATGGCTTCCCATTAAACCCAGGCATCCAATCACTTGGGATGAGACAGGGGCTTCTGGGCAAGACCAAATAAAGACCACTGCTTAAACTCTAGACCAGCAGCTCCTCTAGGGAAGCAGCTCCATCTATTTCAGCATCTTGAAGACTTTGGCTGTGCCATGTGTATCTCTATTAAATGTATGTGTTTAGATCCACTTACCATTTTTCTGCTGCTGCAAACTACAGAACAAATTTTAGCTGCCATGTGCTGCAGAAGCCAAACAGGAAAGGGTAAATTTCCTGTGGCAATTACTTCTAATCAGAGATTTATGCCAGCATCCTCGAGAATTATCTGAAATAATATTTTGAGGGACTTTAATGATCAGAACTGAGTTGCTCAGAATATTTTCCTCAGGGAAATCAAAGTGTTTCATAGCAACAGACCTACCACCATTAATGCCCCAAGCTTACTGACCCCGCCAAGACCTGCATCTGCCATCCAGCAACATTGACCTGGTGGAGAAAGGTACACTGGGTCAGGCCTTGGAAGCAAATTGCTGGAACTGAATGGGTTTAAGGAATTCAGGATAATAAATTAAAAAAATCACAGAAGCTGTATGTTATGCTGGATCAGGGACAGTTGAAGCTGGTTTATAATATACACTACCAATTTCCAAATAAATAATAAGTCTTAGTGTATTTAACAGTGAATAATTGGACAAAGTCCAAATATTGGTCCAGAACATTATTTGGTTCTATTGAACGAACAAAAAAACCATGTTTTTTGGGAGGCCATGACTGAATTATTCTGTTACTTTTCTTACAAAATCTTTTCCCCCAGACTTGGCTGGCATTTGTTTTCAAAAACGAAGCTAAAGTGATTATTCTAAACAATAGTCTTGCTGAACATCATCTTAGTATAGGAATTTGAGATTCAAATTTTGTTGTTGAACCTTCTGGCCAAGCCAGGCTTACTAATCTTGAACAAAACTGTCACTTCTAGGTTTTTGTTTCGCTTTTTTTCCACTTGAGAATATGAAATTCTTCCACTTATCTGCACAGGAAAATACAAGCTTTTCCTTAGCTGGTAAAAAGGTCTTTTCTGTGTGTAAAAGTATTTTCCAATTCTGCCATCAGGAAAGATACAATCATAAAATGGTTTAAGTTGAAAGAGACCTTAAAGCTCCTCTAGTTGCAGTGCCCCTTCCATGGGTGGGGACAACTTCCACTAGACCAGGCTGGTCCATGTTCTGTCCGGCCTGGCCTTGGACACTTCCAGGGATGGGGCAGCCACAGCTCCTCTGGTGAGCAGGTAGACCGTGCTGCATGGGCAGCAGCTGCAAGGACAGAGCTCAGCTGGCAGCTGGACACCCAGAGCAGTTTAACTGGTTAAGATTGTACAAACACAGCTCTGCTCTGGAACTAGGTTTAGATGTTTCCAAGGCCAAGCCAGGCCTCCAGCCAGTATTCCTTGCGATTTTTTGTTTTCATATATATGAGATTTCTTAGAGAATAGTTTCATCAAAGAGTTGTTAATGAAACCTCTGAGCCATAACATCCCAAAACTGCAGGAAATTCTGGAATGGTAAACAATAACAATTTTCATAAAAACTGGCTGTGTGTTGTGCTCTCCCTCTGTCATTGACTACACCCCTCACCTACAAGGTCTCTTAGCAGCCTCTGTGATACTTTGTTGTTTGACAAGTGCAGCCAAAGATCTGCAAGCAAAGGCAAAATCTGAGGAGTAGCTGCCTGGGCTATCCCAGCCCCAGCAGCAGGGCTGGGTGCCTGTGCCTGCTAGGATGAATAAATACAGGAGCATAACAGATAACACCAACAGCCTGGAAAGGAGCAGAGAATTGAGGAAGGAACTAGAAAAAGAAAGTCAATACTAGCCTGGTCGGCTTCATAATGAAGTGTCTGGGGATGCAAACGAGGAGCAGGTTTTATAACAGAGCCACAGGTACTGCTTCAGTAACAGCCCCTCTTTGTAGCTCCTCCTGCTTTGTGCCATGGCTGCCTGCAGTGAGGGACAGAGTGGGGAGCTCAGCTAAGGGCTGCTGTTGAGCTCTGGAGTTCTCCCATCTGGACCCAGAGCTCCCTGCAAAGCTGGGGAGGCTGAGGAACTGCTGATGAAAAGAGCTGGCTGAAGGACTCTGTCCTGCACCTCACATGGTGGGTGGGTCAGAAATGTCCTGCAGGTCTCTGTGTTGCCTTGGCTCCGATGCAAAGCACCTCTCCTGGCTTGCAAATGGCATCTGGGAGAGGTTCAGCTCTATAAAGAAGATGAAAGAACTGCTTTCAAAGAGGAAATGTGCAAATTAGAGCTGTAACTGGATTAGGCTGTGAGTACATCTTGCTTTGGATTATTTATGTCCCATGTGCTTAGTCTTGATCATACTCATTACAGCAAGTACAGCCCAGGATTGTTTAAACTTGGAGCCAGGGCAGATGAACAACAGCCTCTGGGCAGTGGGGTCTTGTGGCTGCTGTGAGCAGGTTGGAGGGTGGTGGCAGTGGCTGTGGCTTTAGGCTTGCTTCTGAATCACACATGCTATTTCAGGATGATCACAGAACAAGAAGACAGAAAGAAGTCGCACTTTAGTATTTTTTTTAGTTATTTTTAATGCATCCTTGCCTGATAAGTTGTGCTGCCTCTTAGCATCTCTTCCTTGCTCTGAGTGGAAGATCCACAGAGACTCCCAGAGCTTTTGCCTGGAAAAATATTGTTGCTTTTGCCTGGCACTGTTACACAGAAAACAGATGGATATTGCTCTGACCTGCAGGTGCATGACACGCCAGGCCCAGCCACAGATACCTGTCCCTTCTTCCTCCAGAGCAGCTGCTGAGTGCATCTCTGCTGACAAGGATGATGGAAGAGCAGCTGATCTTGATTGGAGCCTGTCCCTAGAGCTGCTCTAAGCACCAAGGGAAAATAACCAGTGGGTTTGACCCATCCTGACCGAGGTGAACTCCTGTTAGGGGAGCTGAAATGTTTATGGGCATATGCTCTTTATTTATCCAGATCAAAATCCTTGGACACATCTGGAAGCTTCTTGAGATTCTGCAGATCTGTGGAGTTACAGCAAGTAACTGTGTGTAGCCCTCAGCAAATGCAAGTGAAAACTCATGATAGTGCTTTGCTTGGCTGCTGATTTGAACATACACAGCTTGCTACGGAGCCCTTGCATGGCTGCATTGCCACCAGCAGCACTTCGGTTTCTGTTTGTTCAGGAGCCTGTGGGGAGGTCAGTGAGCCCTGCTGTGGGCTCACCACCTCCCAGGGCAGACTCCTTGCCCACTGCCTTAAATAAAGTGAGATTTGGATTGGGGAGGTCATTTTGTTGTGTGGGGAAGCAGTTTGCACAGTAAACACAGAAGAGAGAAAATAGGTTTAGACTTAAGTGAAGACATGGAAAATATAATTACTATTCTGCTGTCTCGCTGCTTGAAATGAGAGACTTTGGGGTTTTTTTCCAATGTAGGCTCCTGAGTCTGTATTTGGATATTTACTCAAGTTCTGGGAGTACCCAATACCCAGAATGTCCCAATGATGTAAGACAGGATGTTTCTGGGGTGAGGAGAGGACCAAGGTGCTCAGTCTTTTTTTATGAACAGACTAACTATAGAAGAGAATTCTAACTTTTGGCTTGCTAATTTTTGTAGCTAGAGTCTGGAAGCAGCTTCCTTTTCTGAGCTGACCTTGGAAAATGTGTTAGGAGTGTTTTCTGCTTTCCATATCAGGAAACGTTATTTGCATCTTACACTCTTTTTTTTTTTCCCTTTTAAAAAGAGCAGAGAAAAGCCTTTTCATGTGGCAACAAACTGCAAACTAAGATCTTTTTTTCCTATTTTAAAACTAACCAAAAATTTTTATATCTGAACCGTCTTTTTCATGGTGGTGACACTGTGTCCTACTGGTTCTGTGTTAACTGCTATAATTTGGTTAATTTAAGTCTGTGTAATGCATAACACTAATATGCTCTTTGTGCCCTGGCCATTGCACATATCAAGACTGAAAATGTTAAAACATTTCTGCATTTTTTCAGGACTCAGTGCTCTGGAAAGGTATCTCAGGGATCAGTGGAAACAAGCTGGCTGGCAGAGAAGCCAGTGCCTTTGGACTGGCACTTGGAGTTTGGAGCCTGAACTGCCACATCAGCAATGGCAAGTCTGAGAGGAAAAGCTGTGCTGTGGAGGAAGAGCAGTGACAGGAGGGTGTTGCTGAGCCTGAAGCTCAGGGTGATGGCTCTCAGGGATGGCTATGGCTATGAGACACAGCTGAATATACCTTGAGCCATATCCAGAGCACCTTCAGCGAGAGGAGCCCAGGGGATCAGGGCTGAGCCTGCCTGGCACTGACCTGACAGCGTTGCTGTGGATATGGCCATGAGGGGATGAGGAATAAGCCACCAAGAGCTCCCTGTGCCACATGTCAGCCGTGATGCTCCACAAGCTTCTCTGGGTGCTGGGCTAAAGTGGGAGCTCTACCCTGACTACCTTCTCCTGGTCTCACAAATGCCACTGTGAGGCCTGAACTGGCTCCAAAGCCAACCAGACAGCAGAGTGCTGTCTTGTATTCTTTGGGGCACCATCATCCATCCCACATGCTGCTTCAGAAAACCCAGTTTTAAGAAGCTGGATTCAATAAAGAAGAATCATATTAGCAAAATCTGAGATAGTCACCAATTCCTGATATGTACTCTGTCTTTGCCAAGACTGAGAAGATCCTGCAAAGAATGTCACCACAAACTAATATGTTTTAATAGAGAGATTTTTCAGATAATGTGGAGTGGAGAAGAAGCTCAGGGCTTTATGGCAAAAGCACAGGGCAACATTGACAGAGGTGCTTCATCATTTTGCAAGGGGACATGAAACTTTTTCTCCTGCTTGTATAATTTCATCCCAGAATTGCTGTGTCACTGTCACACAGGTTTTGGTCACCAGGCCCAAGGAGCTCTGAATGTGAAGAAAAATTCAGCTGACAATCATCTTGGAAAGGTTGCTGGAATAAATACTCTCTCTCTAGGAGACTATCACGACCAACCTCCCCATGATGACCTGACTCCTAAGAAGTCCTTTGGAGAAAAATCTGTCATCGGTGCTGCAGAATTCAGAAAAGCACAGGAGATCTTCCTTGCTCTTTGAGGCATATGAACAAAAGTCTCATTAATGTTAATAATAATAAATTATTCAAGACTTACTGCTATTTAAAGCCAAATAGATGTCATCACTCACATCTGGGAATTCTACATGTGGCTATATTCCAAGCAAAAATAAAATATATGGTATGACATCTATTGGAAGACAGACATGTGGGCTTTACATTCTCATTGAGCATCTCCTGCATTCAGCCTGTCACTGCTGATTGTACTGCAGCATATTTTGTAGGTGAACAGCCACTCTTTCTGTTGCTATTAATGTGATGGAAAAATTTACCTTCTTTCTATCTTAATGATTACTTAGCTTCATTACTAGCTATTTGCACCTTAATTTCAATCTTACCATTTTAGGTCAATTTTAAAGGTGCTTGTTGTTAAAAATGCATCCTCATGTAGGCAGACTGTGATGGAGCCACCCTCCTTTCTCCTCCTGGATGAACAGACTGCTCAGCTCCATGCTCTCATGCTGAAGGTATGTTTCTAGATTGCAAGCAATTTTTGTGGCTCTCTGTTGAGCTTCTTCGAAGCATTGAGCATCCTGGAATATATTTACATCACAATGGAAGGTGCTGAGTTTTGTTTGCCTGTTTTTCCCTCTTACACTCCCTGGGCCAGTAGAGCCAACTTCTGCTTCATATGCAGAAGTACCAGTCCTGCATGGATCTCAGGTTCAAGTTACCATGAATTATTTGTGTGAGAAAAGCTGCCTGTCAGTTTTATGCCTAGCAGGGAACCATTTTGTTTTCTAAGGAGTTTCCACTGAAAAAGGGGAAGAGTGTTTTAAAGCAGGACCTGAGGCTGACAGTGAGGTTTCAAGCTGTGCCAGCACAAGGTTTGAGTTTGCATTAGTCTAGACAGTGGCCACCACATCGTGCAAGGGTGGCTGGGAAGTACCAGAGCCCTCAAACCAGAGCAACTCACCAGCAGTCAACAATGTGACTGGGGTTTGGTGTTTTTTTTTTTTTTTTTTTTTTTTTTTTTGTCTCATTATCCTAGAAAAAAAAATTCTAAAAAGTCACCTGCCTTAAGCATAATTTGACAGCTGCTCTGTCACTTTCCTGCTTTACTAATAATCTGTTCTCAGCCATGTATGTGATGGATGGCCAGGGATGGGGGAGCTCAGCTGCTGCAGTCTCAGTCCACCTGATGGCCATGAACAGGGAGCAATTGCCCCAAGCTGCATGGGGCTGATGACTCGATGCCCTCTGTTATTACGTTCCCGAATTTCAGGAATTAGAAATGCTGATGGAGTAGTTTGTTAGTCTCCTTGTACTGCTTTTATTTGCATTGCTGCCTAGGACAGGCAGATGTAGAGGGTAAACTACAGAGAGATCTGGGTGTTTCCAACAGCTCATATTTTTGAGGGAAAGTGAAACTAGACAAGAGGTTGATAATTTAACTACCTGACAACATATTTTAAAGCTTTCCATCTTAATAGTGAGAAGATGATTGCACTGGCATATGCAGGATTAGTTAATACTGATCTTCCATTACTTTAAAATCTAATTTAATTTTACTTTTAATAAAAAATCCATGAAAATTACTTGCAGTGGTAGTATGGTACCTTTCCTATAGCCTTTTCACAGTAATCTCCATTTTTGAGGATACTTCATTTTGGTTTTAGGATGAGTTCCAGTATGATAGCATTTCTTCCTTTGCACTGTTGAGGTTACAGAGATGAAACTTCAGGAATTCAGCAGTCTATATTTAACCCTTGTCAGACCTGTTCATGGAGTAAATGAGGAGATTTTTCTTCAGAGAGAGTCTTTGTAGGAAACTGTGAGCGTGCAGTGATGGGCAGAGCTGCGAGTGACTGTAAATTCAAAGTTTACATTCATCTTGCTGCACAACAATGATTTTTTCCCCCCACTTGAAAAATTGAATTAATTTTTGAATACAAGCTGGATTTGTGAAACAAACAAACAAACAAACAAAATAAACCCCCCAAAAAAACAACTTAATGACTGGCTGAATTTACAGCAGCAGAGCAGAATTAGGAAGGTTGCAAAGTCTGAAGTGAAGGAAATGGAACCTTATACCTCATTTTCTAAGTGAAAAGTGTACAAAGACTTCTGCAAGGTAAAAAACTGTGTGATTGCAAAAATCTGTTAAGAATAGGAAGAACTGGAACACATTCATGACAGTAAGCTAAACCAAGACAGAAAATTTGTATTGGAAATAGCACTTCTTATAATGCATCCTTTTTTTTTTTTTATTCAACGACATGACACAGGTCACAGAATCATCCGTGATAGTTTCTGGTTGTTTCCAGTGATACAGCTGGATGTAGCAGCCACCACAAGCTGTATTTTCTTTATCTGCTGGAGCACAACAACCTCCTTGGTGGGAAATGCTCTTTACAGTAGACCATATTCCAGCAATCAAGACTTGTGACATGTCCATAAAAGAAACACAAAATAAGCTGGATGATGTTGTGGTATATACTGGAAATGTTTCCCTGGTGTAAACTAGTGTTGCTTCACTGCTTCAAGCAAAATTCTTTTCTTTTACAATAGACAAATACAGAATTTCTTGTACTTCTATAACACCAAGAGCCTCCAGACCCAATGATGCGGTTACATTTTGCCCAACCAGCACTGAAACTCATCTTAAAAATAAAAAATGCCACTCTATATGGGTAAACTGCTAGAAAAATGTGACACTTGAAGAAAATCTAGGTGATTTGGTAAGGACTGTTCCAACTCGTGGAAGGTCTTAGTTCTGCCTTTACAGAATGACTGAGAATATTGTACAATGAATCTGGGATTTTCATTTGACTGAAATCTTTCCTACAGTATAAATTGACAGTGGATGAGCAATTGACCTGACCTAGTGCTGCAAAATGTTCACTTGAGATGATATGTTCAACTATGTGTCACCTTTTCTTGGCCCACTTGTGCAAACATTCGTGGGTGCAGGGCTTTGCCTACGATAATATTCACAGTGGCTGCTGCTCTGACAAATCAGGGCACTTGTGAGACAGAAGGGACCATGGTTACTCCATGGCTTCCAGTGTAAATGGGGTCAGACTGCTCCATGCCTGTCTGCTCCCTTCTCTTACCCAGAGACAGGTCAGCCCAACCACACAGCAGCTCACAAACAACTCTCCATCTTAAGTATTCACAGCCTTTTCACTGAGCAGTTACGGACAGCAAATACATCCATAAAATGTACCTGTTCATTTGAGGATAACGCAGGAAGAGAAAAGCTTCCTTTATGTGGCCTGGTAAATTATTTGCATGAATCATTCAACCAGTCAAAGTGCATTTGCTAATAAAAGAGAACGGGAAAGGAGATGTGCTAGCGGCATCAATGTGTTGTCAAGCCAGGGCGAAAATGAAAGCAAGAAGTAGGGCACTTTGCTGCCTTCTCTCTCTCCCCTGCATTAATACTCAAGGAAGTTTAGACCCTTTGAAAGCCTAAGAGCTTTGCACTCCAGCAGGAAACTCCAGAAATAAAGGAGAGGGCACTGTGTCATACGGTTCCTTCCTTGGGGTTCTGGAGCGTGCACAAACACATCATTTCTGTTTGCACATTTCCATTGAGATGCTGCCCAAAGGCTCCAGTGGGGCTGCTTTGTGCCATGTGAGGGGCTGAGCAGAATTTCTCCCTGAGACCAGGGGAGCTTGGGGTGACCAGTGAACACGACAGCTGTGCCCAGAAGCAACTGGTGAGACCTGTCCTCTCTGCAGCTGTCAAGTAGCTAATTTCAAACCTGCCACAGAGAAATTGAGGAGCAGCTGGCGATTAAGAGGATGGAATCATCACAACAGGTTTCTTACTGCTCTGTGTGACATGATCAGCTGGATGCAGCATGCTGCCCACCAACTGAACTGGCCATCAGGGATGCTGCAGGTTTTTGACCCAGTGCTGGTCAAGATGTTGCTTCCATTTGGAAATGAAATATTAGCAAAACTGGCTGAGCATCTGCAGGACAGCATGCCTGGCCTGTGAAGAAAACACTGTGAAGAGCCAACAGATTTACAGAAAAGATTCCAGGCTTTTCTTTTCCCTCTTTTCACCTTTCACTTGAGCTGTAGTATTCAGGATGATCATGCAACTCAGGGGATGTTTCAGATAAGTCAGAAGGGGCATTTCTGGGTGCATGGTACATCTCAATCTTAACAGCTGGAAAGAATAATCTGTGTATTCATTGTGCTGCACTGTCACCTTCCTCATAACAGTGCGTCATGGCTCATGATGCCAAGGGTGGTGGCAGCCAGACTGTGGGAGTGTTAGGAATATGTAACTGAGGAATGTTGCCATTTCCATCACACTTTGGGTCATGTGTGTTGAGAAAGAAGATTTTGCTACACACAACTGTGCACTGGGGAATGTGTGGGGGCAGAACTTGGTGTGGGACAGGAGCTCTCTGTGGCTGATAGCTGGATGTTTTTGCCCAGCTAAGCCTCAGTCTTCTTACCTGTTTTTAGAGCATAAGGGGTATTAAACTCATTGGTAAAGTGTTTGAGACACGCTGGGGAAATCCCCCTGATAAGATGAGAGGTTGTTATTAAAACATTTTAAATTCCTCCAGTTTTCATGGACTGTTTTCAGTGCTTGCTTTGCCAACATAGTGGAAAAAATGTTTATTAATACCTTTTTCTTCTCTTGGCTGCTCTGCTGTCTTGCTTTAATACTGTCCCTCATGCTTCAGTCTCCTTCTGTAGCCCACCACCACAGTTCACTGTTACCTACACAATCCATGGTTCACCTAACCAAAGAGATCGTTTTTCCTAGATGATCCTTGCTCCTGGAGCCACTAGAACAAAATATCACTTGGGAAAAGACCTCATCTCTTGCAGTTCTCATCCTGATAGCTGAAAGTGGTAGGAGCCTTCCCCAGGGCAGCAATCCTCTGCTGTGTTCTCAGTGCCCCACTCCCCAGTGCTGCAGCTCCTGGTGCATATCAGCACATGCAACCTCAGCTGGGTGCTAATATTGACTACTGACAGAGGATGCAATTTGTCTGCCCAATATTCACTGTGTGCACATCAGGGTGCATTAAATCCTTATTTTATGAGAGCTGCCAGTGTTTGCTGACTTCCTCTTCCGAGGAGATGAGAGTGGAAGCACTGTGCCTCCTCACCAGACCAGTCTCTAACCATGGCTGCTGTTTGTTATTCACACACCAGGGACCACAACTAACCCTGGCTATTACATACATTATTCAAGGCAAGGAGACAGCAATTGCATTAAACAGAGCGTGAGGAAACAGTTCAGCAAAGGGCAGCTTTCCTCAAATGCATCTTAAACGTCTTAGTGCACTGCTGGGACACCTAAAATGCTTCTGAATTTACCGTATGTATTTCTTTCTTACGGGAGACAGTGTTTTTCCTAGCAAGGCACACAGATTGAAAGCACTTAAGAGCAACAAAAGAGGCCAGTTCACTTGATGACTGAATACAGGTTGCTCCTGTAAGAATCAGAAATAAAGAGCCACTTTTGCAACAGAGCTGCAGTCAGAGGCAAGGAAAGGGGTATCAACCCTGTGTGCTGCACAAGGCTGTCAGTTCAACTGCCTCCAGGAGAGGGGGAGCAGCTCCTGGCTCATGCTTCTCCTCAGCCCCATTTGGGGTCACCCCTGACCTTGCTGTACAGGACACGGTACTGTACAGAGGACTGGGCTGCTCAGCTCCCTCCACCAGTGGCTTCCCATTTCCCCAGCTGCCCTTCTGCACTGCTGGTGCTTCTTGCAGACAGATGGGGGTCAAGGTGATCTGCCAGAGTAAGATTTCAAACCGTATTATGGTGTGCACTTGTTCTCAGTCAGGATTTACGTGCCCGGCATGCTCCCTGCTTGGCCTCTGCTTTCTCTGGAACCATTCAAATTAAAGGACCTCTGAGGGTGACAGCAAAGAAGAGATCATGCAGCATTTAGGGCTATGGAAGAAAGCTGTGCCAGGAGAGCCACATATTCCCTCCAGGCCTGCAAGTTATCTCTCTTTGCCTTTGAGAGAGCCCAAGGAAGGGAACAATTCTAAGAGCGTGAAAACTTGTCCCAAACTCACATTTCAGGAGAAGCTGCTGGCCTGAGCCACTTCCCCAGGCCAAGGCTGAGGGTGAGGCTGCTGGGAAGAGGTTGCTTTGCTCCAGGAACCAGAGACGCAGTGCAGCACCCCGCCATCCAGAGCTTCCCCCGCCGTGTCCGTGGGGAGCAGGGCAGCGCTCCCTTGAGCGGCGAGGGCAGGGGAGCTGATGTCGCACGGGTGAGGGTAAGCTGTGACACGGTAAGCCTGCCACAGCCGCCTGCCAGCTCTGCCCGCAAGGACACGGTGTTCCGAGACACCACCTCAGCTCTGCTATTTCCTTCAATTGACCCCACGGCAATTTCCCAGCTGGAAGCAGGTCCCTCACACCCAGTCCTGATAAAGTTATCACTGAGTTCAGGGCCATTAGCACCTGATTGTTTCCCTCTGAGCTTTCACAGCTTTGTAGCTGATCAAATCTGAGCAGGATGCATTTTGCAGAGATGCCCCCATTCCCCCATCCTCGGGAGCTGCCCCAGGGCCCTGCCCCCAGGCTGCAGAGGGGCACAGCACTTTGGGGGAGCTGCGTGGCACCGGAGGGCTTATGAGCTGGATGGAAAAAATGTTGAGCTGTGGGAAGCAATGATCTTTCAATAAGCATTGAAAAGTGTACAGTCAGACATTTAAGAGCAGCCCTGGCAGAAAAACAAAGAGAAACTCTGGGTGAGCTAATCCAAAAACAACAAAAGAAATTTTCCCTTGCCCCTCCTGGGTTAGAGCTCTGCCTTTCCGTAACTTCAGCCTGTATTGCTGCCTCTCACACGAACCCATCTACTCCGGCCCAAAAAGGGTCCAGAGAGGAAACCAGCTGTAGTAGGGGAACACTGATTTGCAGATTTTGCAAGAACACAGGAGAAAGAAGTGGGGAGGAAAGACATGAGATGGCACCCAGCAGGATGGGTCAGCCTGTGAGGGCTGCCTGCACTGCTGGGGCTGCCCGCCTCCTGCTCTCCACCTCGAACACCTCTGGCAGTGTGAAGGGAAAAGGCTGTGCAGGGAATGGGGGAAGGAAAGGCATCTGGGGAACTGTTAGTCGAGCCTAGTTTAGTTAGTCAGCTGAGCTGAGTTTAGTAACTTGTAATCATAGCACATCATGAAGGACACAGGGCATCGCCTCATCAGCAGCTTGGCTTGTGCTCCCACCCCAGACTGGACCGGGTTTAAATATATGTATTTGGTAAGGAAGGAAAGCTCACCTCCCGCCATCCATTCACGGAGGCTTGAAAATGAGGGTCCTATTTGCTTCTGGGGTGTGAAAGCTTTTCCAGAGCTGCGATGACTCTATCCCTAAGCATGGCTCCACAATTTGACCCTGAGCCTGCATCTTTGGTCTGGGAGTTGTTGTCAAATGCTTCCTATCACACCACGTGGGCATTTCCAGGCAAACTCGGCCTGACTTGAAAAGTTCCTGCCTGCCTGGAGGTTATTATTTGCAACAGCACTGGCTGCTGCAGAGAGCTGGATGTGAAAGGCAATGCCCCCGGGAGCATCCTTCCTCCAGACAGCTGCTTTCTGCTCTGGGCTACACACAACAGCATCACAGCTACACACAGAGGGAACAACCTAGGGACATGTCTGGAGATTCCTGCATGGAAATGCGCTGTTCCCCCTGCATTTAGGTGCCCGAATGCAGCTGATAGAGCTGGTTTAGGGCTCACATAGAGACACACAGCTTATTTAGTAACAGCAATCCCAGAGCTGTTCTGATGTTCTGATTCCCTTCCATATATACCTGCATCCCTCTGCTCCCAATTTAGCAGGTCATCTACAGCCTGCTGCCTGGAGCAGGCAGGATACAAGAACACAGTCTAACTCTCAGCTCATCCCTCATTTGTCCAGCAGAGAACAAGATTTTTTTTTTTTTTGGTGGTTTAAATAGACAAAATTCACAAGAAATGCTGGATTAGGGAAATATTTAGATGTCTGGCAAAATGAAAATGGTTGTGTTTGAGCAAATCTGAGGATTTAGAGAAAATAGACTGACATTTTTAACATCCTTTGCAATTTCACTTCTGATTTTGAAAAATGCTGACCATTTAAATAAAATTTTTAAAAATCAAAGAATAATTACATATGAAAGAATAACTTTCCTGGAATATTTCAAGTCACTGTGGAAGATGACTTTTTAGTTTCAAGAGCTTTGAAATAGACAAATTCCTTTGCCCTTCACAGCAGCAAGTGAGTGTCCTGGCTGGGGAGCTGTAGCCAGAGCAGGAGTTGTCCTTCAGGACAGCCAGCAGCACAGCTGAATTCCACAGCCAGGGATGCATGGATCTTCTTGGCTCAACAGCAAACCCATAGCCAATGAATAATTATTTCAGCATTAGTATATGATGGCTATTATAATATTTTCATTGTACATTTTTCTCTTTTGCAGTCAGCAATGCTGACATATAAATGAAAACTTCTGTTGGAGAAAAGATGGTGGTGTCCAGTGTCTCTGCACATTTATCTGCCCCTGCCCCTTCCCCAGCTTCTTCCATGGTCGTTATTTCTGTGAGTTATCTGCTTGTGCCATTTGTCAGCAGGAAAGGTTGCAGGGCTTCCCTGCTGGGTGGGACCATGTGTGGGCTCCTGAAAACCCCTTCCCTGGTGTCCTTGTGGCACGTATCTTATGAAGTAGTACAAAAATAGTCACCAGATAACTCTTATAACACACTGGTCTCTTTTCAGAAAAACTCAAGATGTGTTTGAGAGGAAAAAAAGATCCTCCTGTGAACCTCCTCCCTTCGCAAAACTGTTCCTTTGAATGACTTCCTGAAACATCCACGTGGCTCCAGGGAAAGTTCCATAATTCTGAATTAGAGACGCTTTGCTCTGCAATCAAGACTTCAAACATTGTCATTTAGCAGCCTTCTGAAATAGAGTATTTCAGTGTCTTTTGCTCTCCTCACAATAGCAGTAATGTGAGGAAATCTCACCAGCACAGCTGCTCTAAATAGTGACGTGTACGAAATAAAACAGACTTCTTGGGCCTGGTACATACATCCTGCTGCTCTAGATGATTTCTAAACACAGGACACAATGAGCATGAATTGACAGCTCATAAACTATTGAAAAGGGATGCTGGGCTATTTCTGTATCCTGGAAATGTGCACTGTCTGAAGAAAATGAGAAGGAATAGTTTTAGTTTTGAGCTTACATCTAGCAAAAGGATTTAGACAGGTAAATGCATTTAAAAATACCTTGTAGGTATTTTCTTTTTCTGGAATACCTGCTTAGTAACAACTTAACTCTGTGTTAATGCAAACATACAAACAGCCCAAGCTCAGAAAGGCTCAATGAACTCTTTAAGTGGGAGAAAAAGGAGACAATCTATGGCTCTGAATCTGGGGGAGGGTTCACTCTCTGCTCTTTTTTCACCTTCCATGGACCCCCTTTCCTGTGCAGTGGCTGTAGATGGCTGCAGAGTCTGCACAGCCAGATTGTGTGTTCTCCATGCCCTGGACTTCTGCATGCTCCATATGTATAACCCCTAGAAATGAGAACATTAAACCCAGGGGATCAGCCCTGAGCCATTTCTGACAGGCGTTAATAAATGGCACAAGATCTGCTAAGGGACAGAGGGTAACAGACTCATTTGTCAGCCTGTCCAAAGCAGTTGTCTTCTTTGTCTTTGGGATATATTTCAGCATCTCAAATATTTTGCAAGCTGCTAGCCCAGGCAACAGTACTAAATTCTTGCAGACACTACTGTGGTGGATTCACTCTGGGTCAAGAGGGCACATTATGCTGCCACACTGTAAACCACACTGGCACTGGGGCACATGCTGAAGGGTTTTGTCCACATAAGCAAGAGCAACATTAGATATTCATTGATCTACTGAAATCAACGGATCTGCTGATACATTGGACACTGTAGGTGGGAAATCAGCTATTTGTTTTTAGAAAGATAGAATCCATCAAGAAATAGAAGAGACTGTGAAAGTCTCTGATAAGGAAGAAACCCTTGTTACAGTGGCAAAGTCCGGGTTAGAAGATTATCTGCATTCAGATACCAGGATCAGCAAAGCCAAAGAGAATACTGGATCAGAATTTAATGATAATTTTCTATGTAAGGATTCAAAAAGACAACACAGTGGAAAAATATGCACTTCCTTGAGATGTGCCAAGAAAAAGCTGTGCATGTTCCTGGTGTGACTGTGCCAAGCATGTGGTGTGGGTACCTGCCTCGGGCACAGAGAGTCTTGGCAAGCCAGGGCACCTTCGATGATCAAATTATCAGGAAGAGATTTCTCCATTCAGAGCAAGAGTTCAGTGACTTTTTAAACATTTTGCCTCTCACCAGACTATTCCTGGCAGCAAACTTGTTTATTTGGATATTTCTGTAAGGTGAATCATAACAAAGGAATTACAGATACAGCTCAAACAGGCTGCTGCTCTGTCCTTGTTCTGCAGCTCATTTTCAAAGAATGCCACTGATTTACTGCAATTGACATACAAAATCCTATGGATGAATCAGGCCTTTGCTTCTCAGGTACGTGAGTTTGATTTTTCTGGCTATGCTGAGTAACAGGAAGGTTATTATTTAAGTGGAAACAGTAAGTACAAAGTAAAGAAAAGAAAAGAAAGAGGGAGAGAGCATAATGACTGCTGTGAGACCTTCAGCATTGACAGCACGAAAGTTGTGTGACCTTTCTGCAGAGTATTAGGCCAAGCAGTGCTGCTGGACCTCCAGCTTCCCCTGTAGTGCTGTGGGAGGCCTTTGCAGGGTTAGAGAGGAGAAGGCAGCACTCACCAGCTCTTACCCCCAGCCCAGGGTGGTCCCTGCTGGGCTGTAGGACTGATGCTGGCTGCTGGTGATACTCTGAGTAGGCTCTGTGCAGGTTCTTGGTACTGTGGCCCATGTCCAAAGAACACAATAGCATCAGGCTACAATTCCCTTGAACATGGTATCTACACCTACTGTCTGGCAGCATCAGGACTGTGACACAGCAAAGACTGCAAAGAGCTCATCTGTTTTGGTTCTGGTGCTATGAAGGGTGATGCTGCCCTGTATTTTTAGTCCAAAACCCAACCTGCATGACCAGGAAGATCCACCTTAAACAGCACAGAGTGCACCCTTATTTAGCTGCAGATGCATATTGTTTGGGGATCAGATGTTTTGGTTACAAGAGAAACCATGGTTATCACAGGGTGCTTTCTATAGAGTGAAGGAGGGACACAGCAGCAAGAGCTTCTCAGACTGCACTGGGGGAAACTGGGTGGCAGTGCTTGGGTTGTGTCACAGGTTTGTGCATGTATTGGATTTTGAGGGCCAGTTGTCCAGCAGCAGTACAGGGGTGTGGGAGCTCCCCACTGCATGGGAGCTGGCCTGTGGGTTGTGTTCCCAGGATTGCTGTGTCAGACAGCGAGGAGAGACAGAGGTGATTTCTCCTCTCTGTCACCTCACTACCATGTGCAGGAGTTTGCCCTCCCATGGAATGGTGTTGTCGAAACTGAAGGACAATGATTCAAGGAACTTCTGGCATTTAGCATATAGTAACTTAAAGTCTTATCAGGATCAAAATGCCTCTGATACAAAAAGCCATTACAAAGTTGTTTTTAAGGTTTGACTTCCTTTGCCCTGCAATGGATACAGTCCAAGGTAAAGTCCAAATTGAGACTAGCTGAGGGACACATTTTTCCTAATGCTGATACTGCTTTTCTAACACATCTGAAGCTTTGCTGTGGGGGTAGGTGCTATCTCTGAAAGCTGCCAGTGCAGGGTGGGACAACTTTCCTGAGTTCTCCCCACCAGGCACCATGATTCTTAGGATGCATGGCGATCAGCGGTGATGCCCCTGGGAAGGGAAAGAGAAAAAGCCTGTGTGTACCAGGATCTGCTGTGCTGGAGCCCTGTACACACCCATGCTTGCCCTCCTCATCCATACTCTATGTAATCAACTCATGAATCTAAAACTGCTCTCCATAACTCTTAATAACCAAAGATTCCTCTTAATTCAGTTGTTTGCTTCATGCTTTAGCTGTTGAAAAGTTAAATCTTTTTTTCAGAACAGGGGGCAAAGTACTATACAATGAGTTCAAAGTGCTCCCACACAAGGGACCTGAGAAACACTGCTACAAAGTCTGCAGGGGCTTGTCCTGGCAGGGAGAAGGGAAGGAAAGGTGCCACATGTCACACACACCCTTTGCCCCTCACCACCACCCTCAAGCTGAGCTGCCCCTCACTTTGCAAGTGCTAAAGGCCAAGTCCCACCTAAACACTCACAGGGAGATAAGGCCCCAGGTGTGTCTGGCACCATTCTACCTCAAAAAACCATAGAAGTAAAAAAACCCAGGCTCCCTTGCTTGGCACATCCTTGGCTCCTGGTACCAAGAGCCTCTGAGCTGCTGAGTCTATCTTGCTCCATGGCAAAGAGGCTCTGCTTTCTCATCGCTGCCTCCAGCACTGGATAGTCCAAAAGCTAAGCCAGAGGGGTTTATTGGGTATGAGCCCTTGCCAGATGCAAAGGCAAATGAACTCTGGCACCCACTGCTATTTGCAGGTGGGTGATTATATGTTCATAATAAATATGCCATCAGTTCAGGGTGTTCAGGAACCTGTTTCATCGCGTGCACACTCGGGCACAGGTACAGGCTTGAGCTACCTCCTTCTTCTTAAAATCTTTAATGATTTTTTCCTTCACCTGGATAGTGTCGGAGCTGCTGCCCATGAGTAGTTCTCACATCTCCCCTTCACAAAAGTAGTGCACAAAGGCATTTGAGGAGAACAAAAAGTACTCAAGATTTTGACAACAACTACAGCTGAAAAACATGTTTGATTCAACATCTTCTGGTTTTCCCTTTGTTTCACCTGAGGACTTCTGTAACTATTTGAATTTCCAATGAAAGATTTTTAAATGCATTTTTTCCATTACAAGTAACTTTAAGTATAAGGGGAGTTAAATATAGAGTTAGGAAACACAGGAATGTTCAGGTTGAACGAAATGCTTCTGATTGCTCAAGATTAAATATTTTTCTCCTCCCTGTCTTGCTAACCCAGACATGTTCTCTTTCTGGTTTGTTTTGACCTCTGAGCTGACAAATGCTCCCTCCTCTGTGCCTGCTCGAGGGTACAGTAGGTGCACCTTTAGTAAGCTTCTTGTTTTTCCCCCCCGGCATTCTCATTTGCCTTGAGCTCTCTGAATTTAAAACCTTTATCTCTGCTTTCCAGCACATTTTCTCCCTTGCCAGATGAGAAAAGGTATGCTCAGCACTGTGATGGTGGAGACAGCCACGCTGAGCCCTGTGGGCAAGCTGGGCTGTGGCAGAGCAGGCTGATGGAGCTGTGGAAACCCATGGTCTCCCTGAATGCCAGCACTGAGGTTGCTTTTAGGAGAAAAGAAGGACAATTATACTTTCCCTTCATGGATTTTTTTTCCTTGTAAAAGAGCCAATTTGACCTTAGCAGGTCTTCTTGCACCTTGGGCAGAGCCAAGGCCATGGACCTGGTTTACCCTTTACACCTGTCTTGTAAGTACTTGCATGGCAGATGGGGTCACAGTCCTCCCTTATCATGAGTTTTATATCACCTACTAATTTGCTAGGTCAGAGAACCTATTCTGTCAGCCTGACTGGGTGGGCAGCAGAGGAAAAGACCCCATCCCCATCCTCCCACACGGAGGGTGAGCATGGGAGCAGCTCCAGCTCTCATCCCCAGCGAGTGGGTGGCTGCCTTGCTGCACGGGTGTCCCTTGCCATATTGCAGATCAACTCTCACTCCTGAAAGCATCCCCACTTGGAAAGACATCAGGATTCAGAGGATTTTGAGCTCAGCAAAGCATTTTGGAGATACATTGTGCCACAATAAGGTCCTTTGCTTTGTGGTTCACTCCAGGATGGGTGGTTATCACACACTTAAAGCCTCTCTCCAGATCATCAGGGACAGCCAAAAGTGGCAGCATAAAGATACAGGCCAGCAGAGTGGTGTGTGGGAGTTTCAACATCTACATTGGTGGCTTGTCTAATTCGTCCTCTCAATCTTTCAACACGGAGTATTGCCATCCCTGATCCTCCTGCAATGCCTCCTTAGGGCACAGAAATGTCATGGAAGAGTCCTCGTTGACAAAACCATAATCATGGGCAGTTTTACGGGAGAGCTGGTGCATTATACATTCAGCAGATAATTGTGCTGCTAGGACAGAGATAGCACAGGCAATAAAAAGTAAACAGAGAGTGTTTGCCCAGCAGCTTGTGGACTCACAGCAGGCTGCTGGAGGAAGCAGGGAGCAGCTCAGATCAACTACTTCATGGTCAAGGCCAGAGAAGCAGTAAAGGAGATCCTGGGGAGGATCTGATGACAGCTGGGCTGATCTGTGTTTGTGGTCCTTTACAGACAACTGCAGCCTCTGGTCTCAACCATCCTGCTAAAACAGGCTGTGGTCTGACCACGTGAGACTTCTCCCACTGCCTGTTTTCTTCCACACTGAGCACTGTGTGAAAAAAAGGAAAGAGAAGACAAGCAGTATTATGGACTGTCCCCAGCTGAATCATGATTTTCATACAGCAGTGAGGAAGTCCTACACACTTGCATGAATAAATTATGCTTTTAATAATAAATGAGAAATCAGTTTTGCATACATGTGGGTGTGCAAGAGGGCTGAGAGGAGAAGCACCCCATGCAACAGGTGATTCTGCAAGCCACCCTGGCTGGCCACACCACAGGCAGCTGCCTGTACCCAGGGTCAGCCCACCCAGCTGTTGTCCCAACAGCTGTGTCATCCTAATCCCCTAGCAGGTGTTAGCATTCCCTTGGCATGCCCAGAACTGCCAGCGATGGCTGCAGCTCCCCTTGGCCAGAGCAGCTGGGGAAGGGTGGCCTCCAAGACGTTTATTTTCACGCTGATAAAGATCAAAGTTTTTCTCTGCAAGGTTTCACAGCAGTTCCCACTGTGGAGGAGGGCTCTTGGAACGGAGTGGTCTGTGCTGGGGTGGGGGCAGTGGCCACACGGATAAAGCAGAGCTGCAGGTGATGCCGAGGGCAAATCTCAAAGGGCAGTTTGGGACAGAGGCGCTGGCAGCCCCTGGCAAATCCATGGCCAGAGGGAAAAGCTGTCATTAAAGGCCACCTGGATCACAGCATGTGTGTCACCCAGGGGCTTGTCTGCAGAAAATATGGATTTGTGTTGCCA
Source organism: Anomalospiza imberbis (assembly GCF_031753505.1). Classification (NCBI taxonomy): domain Eukaryota; kingdom Metazoa; phylum Chordata; class Aves; order Passeriformes; family Viduidae; genus Anomalospiza; species Anomalospiza imberbis. The sequence goes on from NC_089694.1 coordinate 7,806,638, forward strand.
TGACCTTTCACAGCCCATCACCCTCCTGTGCCCCCCCTGGTGATGTCACCACTGCCTCCACAACCATGGTTCTGAGCATCCTCACATGTGGATCAGCACCCACTGTGTTAGATGGCACATGGCCAGGGGACATGATCATCATTATCCCAAATTATCTAAATACTCTGAATAAAGAGTGAAAGGTGGCAGGCAGACAAACAGTGGTGGATTCAAGGAGGTAGCACTGTTCAAGAAGAGTTCAAATTTTTAAAAATCATGCAAAATATTGCAAGTCTGTTGTAGATGGTGCTTGCTACACAAATCTTAACAAAAAAATGTTGGGCCGTGCTAAGAAGAATATCCATACCAGAGGCTGTAAGGACTAAGAAGCTGGGTGGCTTTAGCTAGGGTGGGACTTGATAAGGGGATAATTAATAATTCTGTTTTGCTCACTTGGAGATTGCTATCATGATGAGAAGAAGACGGCAGGGTCTCAAGCTGACATTTAAACCTGTGGAGGAACTGTGTATGCACCAGAAAGCTGCATGGATGCAGAAAAACCTTCCTCCCAGCTGGGGATGTAAAACCATTACAGGCTTGTTTGAATTGCAGGGCAAAGGTTTTATTTAGTGTGTGCTGCACAGCACATCTTCCAGCTCCCAGGTCTGTGAGGCTGGTCCCCAGTGGGAAAGTTAGATTCTTTTTCCTGGTTACAAGATAGGAAAATCACAGTTTGGCTGGCAAAACAAAACAGGAGAAGGGTAAGTTGTAGCTGGAGTGAAAATAAATAACTAATTTTGCATCAACTCAAAGATTTTCAACACCTGCAGCCTCCTTTAAGTGTTTAACCTCACATTCAAAAAGAAGTGATTGTGCTCTGAAATATTGCACTTGAATCTGTGGTTAGAATTTGTATTCCCCAGGATTTGGGGTGATTTGCTGAGTTTGACCTGACTCCACACTTTCTGTCATTCACCTGGAGCAGTCTCTTCCTGAAGAAGGAAGGGCCCCATGCTGGAGCAGTTTTTGATGAACTGCAGTCCATCAAGACCTCTCATAATGTGTGATTTCCAACTCTTTGTAAAACAGATCTTTCAAGATAATCCTTAAGTAGTTGCATTAATACAGGAATTAAATCCACAGGGAACACAGACCTTTACAACCACTTGTAAACAAGATCAGGTTTTTCAAGCTGCCTTCCCGGCTAGCTGGCCTGACAAAACCATCAGACAGTATTGATGTCATCACCACCAAAAACTGAGTGTTTCAAAAGATAAAGCAAATATGAGCCACTTAGCAGCTACATGACAGAGAGAGCTGCCACAGATTTTCTCCCAGTACCAGTTTGATGGACCATAAGAGTATAATGATTGGAAAAAACTCTTTTCACAGATCAGGAGGGGTTATTTAGCGGTTGAAAAATGTTTTTGTGTGTTAATGCCTTTGGCAGTGCTTCATTCTCAAATTTCTTAAGAGATACATGTGTGAACACAAAATCTAAGTCAATTGTAAAAGTGTTTGGGACAAAATCAAGACTAAAACCAAATGTTGCTAGCCTGACTTCTAGAAGAAAGCTTTTTATTCATAGCTGTCACAGCAGTTGATGTTGGTCTGGATGGAACATCAAAAATACGAAAAGTGAGGACAGATAATGCTAAAGCAACAACAACAAAAAGCCGGAAGATATCAAAACTCTTCCCACTGCCAAGCCAAAAATGAGATGACATCTCTGTGGGACAGATACGTGTTACTTTGGCCATCAGAGGAGTGCCCTGCTCTCTCTGGGGACTTGGTGCTGGCAGCTCTTAACCCTGACTTGTCTCCATGTGCAGCACAGGAGGTGCTGAGGTTGGGAGAGCTGTAACCCTGCAAAGCAGCTCCTGGGAACTGGAGCTGGGCTGCACATGGCCACCTCTCCTGCAAGTGTGGCCCTTGGAGAAGTCTTGGGCCATAGAGCCTTTGTCAGAAAGCTGCATTTCTAAAGAAATAGAGCTTTGGGCTCTTCTGTTGGAGTGGCTGCTGAGGCAGGGACCCAAAAGTGGTCTCCTTAAACACTGAGGTGATAAATTGCCTGGGACAGATGGTCTGGGGAATATCCTTGGCTTGGCATGGCTGAGAGCAGGGGCACACAGTGCCCTTCTAAGAACCAGTTTGTCCTTTCTCTGCATGTCAGTATGGCCAGGGTCTGGTCATTTCAGGTATCCTTCACAATGGGACTCAAGGTCCTCTCACTGCTTTCATCTGCCACTCTTAAAAAGACTGTCTGTACCTGCTGCAGAAGGAGGAGGACAAGGAATGCCCTTGCTTGAGGACAACACAGCCTGTTTTCTAATTCTGCCTGTGCCCAGCCCACTAGAGAGCCTTTTTTCCCCCACAAGAGTATTATTTTCTTCTGTTTTTAAGCCATGTCGCAGCTCTGAATTCCCTCTGATCCAGCATGCCTCTATCAGCTCTAACAAAGGGAGCAAGAGGGGCTCCTGGGAGGAATTCCTGTCTGCAGCTGATGCTAAGAAACACTTTTTACAAGCTGTTTACTGTCCTTTTCCAGTAAATTACTTTTTTTTATAGAGCATGTTGGTCAAAACCTGTGGACTGTTGTCAGGCTGGAATGTGAAATGCCAGGACTGTGTCCAGTTAAAAGTCCTGTGATGCAAATTACATGAATGCACAATTACATTGTGCTCATCCATCTCATTTGGCACAAATGTCCTTCAATGCTGTGAAAGCAAATATCCATGCAAAACACGTTTTGTTATGACTTCAGAAAAAATTATGTCCCAGTGAATTTTTAACTTTATGCATCTTCTTCATCGCTGAGCCCTCTCACCTCAGCCAGGATAAGGTACAATGCTGCTCTGGCCAAAGAGGATGTTTTTGGACACAGAAGGTTTCTGTGAACTCGTTTTACAGACTGTCCCAAGGCTGCACACTCCTCAAAGAGGTTGAAGCACTCCCTGCAGGACTGGGCTTGCTTTCAGAGACGGGGACTTCTTTTGGAGAAAGGTTTTATGCTTTCATAAACAGTAGAGCTGTTGGTTTGTCCTCATCTCCTCCTGCCTAGGAGACACCAAACACAAGCTACAGACTGAAGTGGAGGCATATGGAAAAGGCTTTCTGCACTAGTGGAAATAAATGTGGTAATGATTCCAGAATGCAGAGCAGAGGGGAATTGAGCTGGGCTCTTGACACATGAAGGCAAATCATTTTACAACATGGAATTGCATTTTCTTGTTCTCTTTGATTAAAATACTCCTTGTTTTTAAAATGAAGCTTGCAGGAGTTTTGATGCTGGCTAGTCGTCAAAAGTGGGTATTTAGTGGGTTACCAGCCCATAGACCAATGCAAATGATTTCAGCAGCTGACAGTCACAGACTGCGGTGACCCAGCTATCTAATAACCTTGCCCAGAGTCAGGCATCAAGAGAAAAATTAATTTTAACATGTCTAGATCAGCAAAAACTAGAACAGCAAGAGCTAAGCACAGGGAGTACAGTGGTGGGGTCAGGAAGGCAAAAGCATTGCTGCCAGCTGGATGTAACACTCCACATGCTGCTGCCTGGGGGACTGATCCATGCTCCTGTGCCAGGGGGATGGAGCTAAGCACCACTTCTGGGGCTGGAAATGAGGTTAACTCCATTGCAAACACAGCTTGCAGCTGCTCCATGCACTGTGCCTGCACCCTCTCTGCTGCTTGGGATCCTGCACAGATGGATGGGAAAGGAAAGAAATCCCAGTGTGACCAGCACTAAAATTTGTTTTCCTGTAACAAACAGGAGTGACAATAGCAAGAGATAAGACTGGAAGTGCCTTGGAGATGGTAGCTAGCCATATCCTACATCAGTAGACATGAACCTGACCCACCTAGGCTGATTTTTGTTTGCCCTGTCTCTGTAATTCCTTATGTTCTTCTTTTCTATCACAAGGAGTTCCTTTGCTTTCTGCCCCATCCCACACACAATTACCACAAAAGTCACATTACTGTTCAGCAGTTCTCTCTTTCCTGTCTTTGGCAATAAAGTTTAGGGAATGCAAAGCATGGATATATAAATGTGGGCTAATGCACCAGCACCAGTCCATGCACACACATATCCTGAGGAGGCTGGTACCCACCAGAGCCTTCTGGTTTTGATCAGCAGGATCAGCCCTGCCCCAGAAGCACTCAGCTACCTGGAGATGCAACTCAGGACAAAGCAGCTTCCTTGGATCTGCTCAGATCAGGGCACCTGGCCTGATCTCTGCTCTGCAGAGCACAGGAGAAGCAAGCAAAGCCTTGCGGTTGCTGGACCTGTTAAAGAAGCTGCTCCCAGCCACTGCATTGGGTTTCATGTGTCCTGGGCCCAAGTGGAGCTACACGGGGTGTTTGGTTTGGCAGGTGTGGTGCAGCCCGGCCTCAGAGCTGGGAACAGCCACAGCCTGGGCTGCGAGATTGCAGAGAACTTCTGCGCTAGGCAGGGTGCGAGGGAGCGAGTGTGTGACAGCCACAACTCCACACAGGGTCCTGCTCCTGTCACACGGGGCACAGCTCGTGCACAAACACACACATGGCTGGAGAGAGAGCATTGCTTTTAAGGAAAACTTTCTTCTTTTCCCTGGGTAAATATCCTTATTCCAAATCAGCGTAAGAGAATTCTGTGAGTCTTATCTTGTTCTGCAATTTTCCTGCCTTACACAGTCACGAATAGTTCCCTATTTATTAGCACTGGCACACATCCACACCATCTCCCAAGGCCTGGGCTTGCAGGAATGTAGACAGCCCTGCTTCACTTCTGCTCACCAGATTTTGGAAGCTGTGGGATGACTGAGTTTTGTAGGAGCTGAAGGAACTTAGTGCTAGCGTGAGTAAAAGGAAGGAGGAGGCAAAGGTTAGAGCAGCAAAACAGTAAGAAAAATCAAGGAGAGAGTCCAGAGAAAATGAGAACAAAATATTCACAGATATGTTACAGACTAGAAAGACTAAAAAGCCCAAATTAGTTAGAATCACAGAATCATTTAGGTTGTAAAAGACTTTTAAGATCATCAGCATTAACCCAGCGCTGCCAAGCCCACAACAAAACCATGCCCCTCAGTGCTACATCTACAAGACTTAAATTTCTCCAGGGATAGTGACTCAACCACTTCCCTGGGCAGCCTGTTTGAGTGCTTGACAGCTCTTTTGGTGAAGATATGAACAAATTAGTAAGTATTAGGAACATAAGAAAAAGTGTTCTTGAGCAGCAAGAACACTTCCTCAGTTATCGAGCACAGCCTCCAGCTCTCAGCCTGCAGCAGGTGAATACAATCCATCAGCTGCCATGCAGTCTCTGTGTGCCTCATTTTAACTTAAGCCAAAGGAAGGCAGAGTGGAGAGAAAAATGAAAGCAAGGCCATTGCTGCAAGGCTGACCAGCACAAAGGTCAGCACTGTGCACTCAAGACTCCTCCTTGGAGGCCCTGTACATGTCCCTGTTCATCCCATCATAAGCTCTCTATTCCATACAGAATTGCCTGCATAAGCAGCTGTTGTGCTTCCTGCCTCCAGTCTTGCCCCCATGCAAAACCAACTGCATGAATTATTGACCCCAGTATTGGCCTATCTTGCCAAACCACCAGGCTTTTCCCCCTTCAAGCTCCTCCTAAAAACTTTAGGATTTAATAAGAAGCTGCATGCAGAACTTCAGGCCCTGGTAATAACCAGGTTACTGCACACTAGATTGTCACCCGAGATAAAAAATGACCAGCTGTCAGCTACATGGCAGAGACTGTATTTTCCACAGTTTGCAGCTAACTCTGCTTGGCTCTTCTGCCCTAAGCTACCTGCGTCTGACCTTCTGTATCTCCTTCTCTCTGGAAATATGATTTTCTTTGTAAGCTGTTGCTTGTACCTTAGCAGCAAGAAAGGAAATGTGGATTCAGTAATTCCTTGGGATCTGATCTTGATGGGTTGATAAATCAAGTAAAGAGAAGAGACAAAACCACTTTTTCATTGTCATGCTTTTTTTGGTTTTTGGTCCACAATGGTGAAGGAGGGGTGTTCACCCTGTTGATATGAACTGCAAATAAAATCTTAAGTCACACATTCTCCCATGCGCTTCGAAGGTCAGTGAGTCCTCTGTAAGCTCAGACCAGAGGGCTGTACAAAAGCATCACATGTGTAAGTGGCTTGCTACTCATGAGTTGGAACTAAAGAGCTCTTGGAATGCTTCATGGGCAATCCCTGAAAAACTTTCTTTGACAAGAAAGAATACAATTTTAAACAAATAAAACATACACTGCTGGATAGAGACAACATGAGACTCTGGAGAGCTTCTTTGCCAAAGCAAGAGCAGATTAAATACGAGGCACTGGTGGTTTCACAACACAGTCTAGAATCCATGAGGTGATATGTTATCTGGCAGCCAGGACAGCGAGAGGGAAGGCAGCCTGCCCACAGCCTGGCAGGCTGTTAACTTTGGTGGGTAATCTGCACTCATGTGAGGAGTCTCAGAGACTTCTGTAGATTTTGAATATGGGTTTCCCATGCTGGACAAACTTACTGATACTTATCTCACAAAAGTTTTTTTAAGTAAAGAAGTGCCCAGAATTATTTGAGTAAATGTTTCTAGTGGGAGGTAAATTCAATTTTCTGTAGTTCAAAATATTATGCAGATTCCCATCTGCTTTCTTGCAATGGAAAAAAATAGTTCCAGATTATTAATCTATTCACAGTACCACTCAGTTGTTCTCTTTGCTTGATGACAAGTGTTTTTGACATTAATATCCTAATTCTTATATTCTGTTAATGTTGCGGGAAAGTATTTGTAGAAAACAAAACAAAAGTCTAGTTGAGAACAGATGCCCTAATTCTAATGGAAGAATTTCACACCAACTCCTTAAAGGCCTCTTCTGAACCCACATGAACTCCTACAATGTGTTTTGCAGTTTCTCTCTCTCCCTGGCATATTGTGCATCAGAGACAAGTTTTTAGTTGCCCTGTCAGGCTTCCTTTCCTCCTTCTGATTGTCACCACCCCTCACTTACAGTCTGTGATGATCTTTATCTTAGGGCAGCTATCTTAGCCATGGGATATCAGTATTGTTCAATAACCAGCCAAGAGCAATGAATTAACTTTTATACAATGGAAAAGCAGTACAGGAGAAGCATTGCTAAGCTGCCAGATAAGAAGCTTACATTTCAACAGAGATAGTAAAAATTCATTTCAGTTCTCTAGGCACGGAGTCACACTAACATTAACCTGGCAGCGGCAAAGTCTCTTAAGGACCCATCCAGCTTCCACTGGAACCAGTAACAAAATCATACTGGATGCAGGGCTAATCCTCCATCTGCCTGGTGATTATTATGGCAATAAATTGCATTTATAGAAATCTATATCCTTACAAATTAAAACAAATCCAACAGGCAGTTTCCTTCCATTGTGACTCTGTAGCCAGGGCATTTTCTAACACCTATTAAATTCACTGTACTTTGCTGAAGAAGAGAATTAATGAAGCACTGTTTAAACAAGTCTTCAAAAAGTATGGCGTATTTCCTTCCTCCTAAGTTCCTAAGTGACAGTAGTTTGTGAAGTCAGAATCCTCTGTCTGCATATTTTCTACAAGAATATTTCATTATAACTTCATTTAAAAGTCGTACTAAATAACACTTAATCCTGTTTTAAGCCAGGTTGGAAATACCTGTCTCCTGTCTGGCCCTAAGTCCTCTGTTCTCATGGCACTGTGTGGAAAGTCTCTCTGTGCAAATAGCGCTCTTTGTCATTCTCTACATTTTAAAATTTTATTTTAAATTTCTAAATTTTAATTAAAAAAAATTAAAGCCCTTTTCAAAGGGCTTTAAAAATGCCCCAAATACAATTTCAGGAATTGACCAACACCAATATTCCAGATCCACCCTGTGCTTCAGTCTCTGTTTAAAATCTCCATGGGACGTTTCTTAAGGGGACCGTTTTTTCCCTGTGACCTTTGGCAAAATTTCACCTTTCACCAGTTACATCACTTCTGGATGCAGTGAAATAAGAATCCAATTGCCTGCTGTCAGGCGATCTTGAAAAAGTCTGTCCACCCTTTCACAAAGCCCTGAGAAAGGGAAACCAATATCTGTGTTAGAGTGTTTTTAACCAGAAATAATCACCCAAGAATGTGCAGTCGTGTGTTTTTGCAAACAAGGTGTTCACTAATTATGTGTAAATGAAACTCCACATTTTGACATCTCACTCAGAATATGGTAATTACAATGAGTACATAATAAAAGTATTAAACCCAGCTTGATGGCTATATCAGGGTACTAAGCAGTGGTAGCTGAATGGATGGATGTGTCTACTATAGCCCAACTTTCTTTGTGCGAGAAAACACGGGGGAAATCCTAATAAAGAGACAACTGGTAAATGTTCAAGATGTTTAATACTTTACTCCCTCATTTAGAGAACAAAGAGTTGCCTGTTTCACACTACTGGTTTGGACAAAAGCAGGGCATGGAAATGTGTAATCTGCATTTTCTAAATAGTCAAGATTCACAAAGATGATTTCATGTCTCCCGTTGTTTTAGGCTGGCATGCTAGCAGAAGGGGACAAAAAGAAAACCAATTTTTTTTTTTTTTTTTTTTTTTTTTTGCTAAAATCCAGAATCAGAATCAGAAATATTCCCAGCTCAGTTGTGTTTGTAATGCAGTGTGAAGCATTGGTCTAATCTAAACACGGGACGACTACCACAGAGCGTAAAATTGAATTAATCTTTTAAATCAGTCTAAAATTACCACTCCTATCTCCAAGACCCAGCCTAACAAACTGATGAATATGTAAGAGTTTCTGATATCCAATGAGAAATCCAACTGTATAAAAAGAATAAAAGAATGATGGGAAAGGAGTCTGATTTTTCTCAGGAAGCTGCTCCTGCTAATGTGATGAGGAAACTCCCACTGTGAGCCATGTCGCTTCCATCATGTGGGACAACTTTATGAGACCGTGTCATTTTGTTGCTTTGGAAAAAAACACTGCAAAATGAATTTTCCTGGCAGTTTTGACAACAAAATGTGTTTTGCCTTATGTTATAATGATCCGACTGACAGCCTTTCTGTAAATAATTCATATAAAAATTCATAACATAGGACTATGCAATTCAGATCCAGAAATGTGCACCTGTAACATTGCCAACAGAGAACTAAGTACTCATTGCAATCAATTTCACTGGGCAGTTCTAGTTAAATATGTCCTACATTTATTTAAGTTTGAAAGAGAAGAGAAAGAATGATCTAATGCTGGTGTGTGCCTTGTCTATTAATAGTCTGTTAGGTAACTGTCACCTTTTGACAAGCTTAATTTTTCTGACACTGGTGGAAATAGTCAAACAGCAAAATATGAGATGTGCTTTTACATTATACAAGAGCCAGCACCTTCGTGTTCCTGGGTGTTATATGAATTTATTGCTTTGTGCTGTTCTCATGTCCAGGCATGGAAATGTCTCATCTTTCTGGCCTGGAAAGGGTTTATTGTGACTGAATGCATATTTGCTTTTCCCCTAAAACCAGAAGAAGACGTTAATATCCGAACCCATGTTTTCTCCTGGTCCTGATGGACGTGCCAGCATTGGCCAAGAGTTTGAAGTTTCCCATTTGGGGAAAGAACTTACCCTTTTTCTGGCCCAGGTCTGAAGTGCACGTCTGGTCCCATCTCCTTCTCTCTGTTCACCTCCTTCTACCCACAGAAGGTGTTTGCTTTTTCTTTCTCTGTTCAAGGCCTATTTGGATTGACTTCTGTTCTCCACCACTTTTACGCAAAAGCATCCCTAAGGCCCTTAATTTCCTGAACCCTTCTAGCAATTTTCAGTGTGAATATCTGCGTAGCAAATGTAGAAATTAGGACAGTTATGAGGTCACCTATCCCAAATTGGACAGCTGGAAGCTGCCTGGGGAAAGGCATGGCAACGCTCTCTGTCCAGGAGCACAGAATAACAGGGTGCAAGGGACAGGCACCTGCACTCCACTCAGCCCTGAGTCTGCCCCTGGCTCTCTCTGCGGTTAGCTCCTCGCCCAATGTGCCCACCAGCGCCAGCTTCCCCTGGACATCCTCAGCATCCGCCCGCAGGGTTATTCCTGGGGGGACAAGGGGAATTTTGCAAGTGAAGCCCAGAGCTCCTCTGTCTGCGTGGCAGGGCTGAGGCAGCCGGGGCTGCCTGTGCATGGGAGACAGGACGCAGTCTTGCAGGGGAGGAGGGACAGCACAGAAGGAGGGGATGCCTGTAGAGAAGAAAGAACGCCTGCTTGGAGGAGAGTTGCACACAAGGAGAAGAATGAGGGATGGTTACCGGCAGAAGTGAGGCGTGCGCGGGATTGGGGATACACGCAGGGCATGAGGATGGATGCATGCGGGGATGAAGGCGGGGAACGGTGGGGTGAAGCCACAGCAGAGCAGCCCGACGGCTGCAGGGACGAGGACGGGGCGTGCCCTGGCTGGAGCCTCAGCTCTGCCCTGCCCTGAGTGACTCCGCGGCCGCCCACTCGCAGCGCCGGGCACCGTGATGTGCGGGCGGGCGGCCCAATGGGGCCGGGGCGGCGGGGCCGGGGCGCGCCGAGCGCGGGCAGCGGGCGGGGCCGGTGCGGCGGGACGGCTCGGAGCGGCACGGACGGTGAGTGCTCCCGCGGCTCCTCCGGCGCGGCTCCAACTCGGGGAAAGTTGCGGGCGCTCGCCCCGCCGCTGGACGTGCGCCAGCCCGCGGGGAGCATCCCGGCCGCGGCGGCGGCAGCGGGGGAGGAGGCACCGACCGGCCACGGCGGCTCCGCCGGGCCCGGCCCGGCCCGGCCCTCGCTGCCACCCCGCTCCGCTGCCGACCAGGCGTGTCCCCAGGGGTTCCGGGGCAGTGGGGCGGCGGGGCGGGCGCGGAGCCGGGGCGGGCGCGGAGCCCGGAGCGCGTCGGTGCCGGCGGGACGCGGGGGACGCGTCCGCCGGGCGCGCTCCTGCCGCCGCTCCCAGCTCCCCGCGGCGATGAAAAGGCACTTGTCTGATTCATCCCCCTGGAAAACTTCACCCCCGGGCTGAGACGCGGCGGGCCCGGCCCAGGGGATGCGCTGCCCGCGGCCGCTGCCGGGGCTCGGCGCTGGGATGGAGCCCCGGCTGCGGCAGACTTGGGGCTTTGTGCGAGTTGGGAGAAGCAGAACCCGGCCGAGGGGCGGGGAGGTGCCGCTTCCCGCTGCGGGTTCCCGCAGAGCGGTACTGAAAAGGGGTTCGATTTGTATTTCACTTTTATCTTTTGTGCAGGGTGGTATTCCCAAAGCAGAGAGTGTGAGGAAATGGGAACGACTTCTCATCTGATTGAAGCGGGGTGAAATAAAGTGAAGTCGTGGGATAGCTGTGTGGGTTTATTTTTATACATCTCTAATTTGGACTGGGAGAGGAAGTGTCACCCTACTCCCCCTAACAATGGCTTCTTGTTGGGAGCCTGGGAAGGGAAAAGGAAGAGCAGGGAATTTTTCAGGACTTAAAGCTTCAAACTTTCCTTTGCTGGGGCACCCTGATGCTGCCTGGAAATACTGTAATGGATAACATCAAGTCCCAGTGCTCACAGAGGTAACAACTCTGCAGGCATGACTGTGCTCCAGTTATAAGTTTTTCTTAGTAGAAATAGTGGTGAAACATGTGCATGGGAACCGACCTCCAGTTAATGCTTCTTTGGGACAGGCTGCATGTGCCTGCTCTGTAAGAGCATCCGTACCTCAAGCAGGGCATCACTTGGACTCCCTGATTTCTTAGGAGAGCTGCTGGTATAGATCTCAGCAAATGCCACTGAATCAGCCTTTGAGGTTGTTTTTGCTGTTACACAATTCCAGTGGAATGTGAGAGCTGGGCTTCCTGTTTTTGGTCAATCTGTAGAAGCGACTATAAAAGATAATAGATATCTCAAGTAAATTGCTTTTGCATGACAACTTGGAGCCATTGTTCAGCCAGTAGCACTTGTGACTTCTCCAGTGAGCCTGGTAACCTGAGAAGCAAAACTCCTTAATGCAGGGAGACTTGCTCAGAGTAACTTTAAAGACAACAGCTGGAACCTGGATATAAAGAGGGAATAGTTACCGAGATCAGCATGTGCTAGTGCTGTGCATAATGATGTATAGAAATTCAATCTGTTTTGAAAAGAAATTTTGTGCAAAGAGGAGCTGCTGGTAGTTTGTGAGTGGAGAGCAGTGATTCAGGGGGATTAGTGGACACAAGGCAAGTCCCTTGGGTGCAATATTCTGCAGCTGATTCTGCCCTGGGGGTGTTTGATGGCCTTATGAGGGGTGTGTGCACACACAGAGACTTAAAATTCCAGATCTGTTTGTTTGCAGCTAAATAGCTCTTGAAAAAAAAAAAAGGGTAATAAAATAATTTGTTAAATGAAACCTTTTCCAAACGCTGTTGTTATCATAGCCTGTTAATCTTGCCAACGGTTTAACAATTTGAGGATGTTGCTTGGTTGTAACCAAGCTCCTTTGAAGGAATTTTTTGCTTGTGAAAGATGAATTACTCATTCTTTGTCTGAGCTAAGAGATCATAATGTGATTATTAAATTCAGTTATTCAGTGCAGGTTATAAAGAATTGTGTTTAATCAGGGTCTTTGTTCTCTTATCAAAGTTAATCTGATGAAGTTTCCCCTCCTGTAAAATACGCAAACATCTCCCCAGATTCGAAATGTCCCAAACTCCAGAAACCTATTTAGCAGTTTTGGCTAGATGAGCCTTACAGTGGACAGGGCTCTGGGGACCGATGACTTCGTTAGGTATTTGGATAAATGCAGAGGGAGCCCTTCCCCTGGGGCTCCCTTACTGACTTCTCTGCTCCGGGTTTCAGTTGTTGTGAGATTAAGATGGTGAGTGAAGGAATTGCAGTCTTGTTAAATGAGTTTGTGCAGAATCCACTCATGCAGGATCTTCTAGTAACTCTTTCCTGTGTTTACTTGGCTTTCTAGTGCAGTGACTTCAATGGCTTTGGAGAAGCGGAAATAAAACCGTTCTGACTTCAGGGAAGCGAAGGAGAGCGCTGCTCGGTGGCTGATTGGAAGGGATGTTAGGAGCAGTTAATTCCGCGCTGTGCTTAAGCAGCTGCTGATGATCTAAGTGATCTGTGTGCCTTGTGAACCACTTTATCTACACTTTTTGTGTGGTAAAACTGCAACTACTCCACTTAGAACTTCGTTATGGCATTTTTGACAAAGTATAACATAGTGCATTGGGAGAAGATAAATACTTTTCTTTTACATGATTGGCAGTGCGTTTAGGGAGGGTGTGCCCATCACAGATACTGTAATGTGCTTCCTTATCTAAGTAGATGATGTGATCAGTAGCTCATTTCACACCTGAGGTTGTCGTGGTGGTGATATTTAAAGTGGTGCTAATTTATTTGGTGACGTGTCCCAAGACACAGATAATGTTCTTGGTAATCTTATTTTACACAGCATTAAATAATAGGTGGTGAAACACAAAGGGGCCGTGTTTTCAGCAGAGCCAAAGACCAAGTAAGTTCTGCTTTATATCAGTATGAGGTATTTCTTGTTTGTGGTTGGAGTTTGTTTGTTTTTTTAAGTTACAGTGTTTTGCCTCTCTTTGCTTCATAAAACTGAGAGATGTCGATTGGAATTCTCTGAAGACATTTGTCCCTTTTTAGATACCGGCCTGTTAGCTTGATTTTCTTGCCTGTGAATTGCCTGTGGCAGAGGAGGTGATGGAAAGGCAGCATCAAGCCTGCTTGTATGATTCCAGCACAGGTTTTGTACAGATCCATCAGCGCCCTGCAAAGCACAGTCCTGGCTCTCTTAATGGTGTTCACAAGGGCAGCTCTTGACCTGCCACGCTGGGAGGCAGTTTAACCCTGTGCAGGGATTATGGTGGTGCTTCTGATCACAAAGAGACTGGAAAGCAAAGGTGGGAAAGGAAGGAGGGAGATGCCAGCTGTTACAGTGTTGCTGTGCAGTTTGCAGAGGGTTGGACAGGTGACATTTGTGTGGCTGATACTTGTGGTTTTTTTTTTTTTTTTCTCTGTACCACCAAGTAGCACTAAGCAGCAGAAGAAACATAGTTTAAGTTGATGTTTGTTCAGGCTTTTGAATATTGCTCTGGCTCCACTTATATTAGAGCAGTAGTTCAGCATTAAAAAAGCAGATTCTCATCTCTTCAGGCCAGCTGTTTAAACATGAGACTGACAGGCTATCAACCTGCCTGGTGCAATAACAGATATTAATTTTTAACTTTCTTTTAAGTTTCTTGTCAAATTGGGAATAGCCACAACATGATGTGATAATATGTATCAACCAATTACTGGTCTTTGTATGCTCAACACTTTCTGGACTAAATACTACTGTGCATTTAGTGATCTGTGTATCTTTTTGGACATTGAGCTCATGACGTAAATAAAGTTGCTAATTATATCAAAAAAGCCAAACGTGAATCCAGAAACCCCTACCAGCAGATGTGTGAAAGGTAGATATTGAATTTTAAAAGTTTACCGAATAGCCTCAATGCATGCGCAAAGCAAAACATTCCTGAATGTCTTTTTTTTCAAGCATGTTGCAAAACTGACACCAGCTATTGTAATGAGGGTGATGCAAGGTTGAATTAAACCTTGAATTAATTTGTTGGGTTACTGTAACAAATGTCACAACATCACCTACCCGTGGCCCCCAAGCCCCTTGATAAGCATCTGTCGACATCTTTGCACACACATTCCTGTTGGCACTTTGGGAATTGGGTTATTGCACAAGCAGCAGTGGTTGTGTTTGTGGTGGGTAATGTCTTGGCAGAGCTCTGCCCGCAGCACTGCCGGTAGGGGAGGGTATGAAAGGACTGTTTACCCTGTGACCATCCCAGAGAGTTGCTCCGGCTCTGGTGCAGAAGCAGCTGCCCCTGCTTGCACCGTTAAAGCTCTTTTCTAACCCAGAGGTACCTGCTGCTCTTGCTGCTGGTGGGTAAGTAGGTGGGAAGTGTGAAAGCTGAAGGCAGTTGTGATGGGCCGGTATCTGGGCCCTGGGTGCTGTGGCTGGGAGAAATGATGCTCAGGAGGTCCTCTGAGCAGCAGCAGCTCAGCTGACAGTGACTGGGCTGCTGTAATCACTTTCAGCGGTGTGACTGCTGGTCAGGAATGAACTACTGTTGTGTCCCCTGCTCCGTACACAGGGGTTTGGGTGTGCCTGTGGGTGTACTGTCTCTCTTGGACTTATTGAATTAAAAATAGGTATCTCCCGTGTGCAGGGAGTAAGTATGAGGTGGGCGGTGTTTAGACACAGTAGCATTAGTTCAGCTTCAGTCCTGTCAGCTGCCTTTGTGCTCTTCAATGCTCAGGTTGTAGGTGATGGGTCAAGCCTCTCCTGTCCTTGCTAGTGTTTC
Source organism: Anomalospiza imberbis (assembly GCF_031753505.1). NCBI lineage: Eukaryota > Metazoa > Chordata > Aves > Passeriformes > Viduidae > Anomalospiza > Anomalospiza imberbis. The sequence goes on from NC_089694.1 coordinate 7,821,935, forward strand.
CTGCCCTGGATATCCTTCCTTCTTCTAGGTCAAGTTTCTATGAAGTGGAGACTTGGATAGCGCCTTTCCATGTGTTGTGAGATCCACTTGGAGCACTGCAGAATGCTCTGTGGAAAGTCTTCTGGTTTGTGCAAATACTTCCCAAGTGAAGGGCTGAAGGTGTAGATTTCCTCTGCTTTACCTGGGTGGCGTTGCCACTCTGTGCCATCAGCCTGGGGACAGGGGATCCTGGCTGTCAGAAATCCTCCTTCCTCATCTCACTGTGCTGCAGCCCCCATTCCAGCCCATCTCCACTGGCAAATGGCACTGGCACACCTGGGGTGGGTGTGCTGTGACACTGGGGACATGCTGCCTAGGGAGGGTGATGGAGGCCCACTCTTTTAACTGTCAATTGAAGAGATGATTTGATTATAGCCAAAAGATGGGACTTTATGTGTTTGTGGCTGCAGAGCCCTGCTGGGGCAGCAGATACTGCGTTTGAGATTTCAGGTGTGTGGTGTGTTTCCTGTATGATCTTGTCAGCCATGTAAAGAGCAACCTGTACCAGCTAAACAAGAAAATGTGGTTAATTGATGGAGCTGAAGGCAGAAGTCCCTACCTAATAGGCCTGGAGAGTGGGGTGGGAGGAGAAGACATGCACATCTGTACTCTGCTAGTGCCACACTGTTTTATTTGGAGGTGATAGAGCTTTTCCTTGAGGTGGGCACATCTGACATCAGTGCTAGCCACAACTGACATCAGTGCTGACCGGCAGCTGCGCTGTCATCAGGACTGTTTGCTTGCCTGCTCTACCTTCTCCCAGCAGTTCTGTTCCCATCAGGGTGTGGACTTCCTTGGGCAGGGTGCTGAGGCGTGGTGGCCAGCCAGTCCACTCAGTTACTGTGGCATCCACTGGTCTCCCGGGAATCTAAAATCTGTTGGCTTTTTTTGGTAATGGATTAAAAATGCCAAGGATGACAAGCAAGTCCTGTCTGGCCTGCTTGGAAGAATTCTATCACATGTGCTCCTCTAACAGCTAGGGTTTCCTGTCTGGGTTTGTGGGTTCATGCCTGGGCTACTTAAAGCTAGTTTTGCACTGGGTTTGTGAGTGGCATGATGATGAAAAGGGGGCTTCCCTGCCCTCAGGAGAGCTACTATCAGCAGAGATGGAGCTATCCACGGTCATTTTTTCCCTTTTGTTTGTTTTGCCAGCTGATTCCTGTTGGTTTGTCTCTACCTTTCAGCAGCTGGGCCATGAGGGTGACCACTGCCCATGAAATGCAGCATACCTGGCCAGTGGGCTGCTTGCTTTAGGTTCCCTTCTTTGTGTCCCCCTGTGCTGGCTGGTCTGCACTCTCCAACACCCTGTGCTGCTGGGCAGTGTGCGCATTCCTGGGGGCAAATTGACTCCTCCTGCAACACCCAGGCTGTCCCCATGGGCTGTGGTGGCCTGTGCACTAGTAGCAGTTGGGAGTTAGTATGAAAGAAATAAAATAACGATTGATTTGACATGCATGTGAGGATGTGGGGAGCAGGATAACTGTCTGAAATGGGAAGCTCTGGTTAGGACTGCTGCAGATTGCTCATGTCAATCCATATGGGCCATATGCTTCTAACCAGTCTCCTTGTCTCATTTCCTTCTCTGAAATGCTTACAGCTGTTTTTCCTGCCGTTTCAGTAGGTTTTTTGTTCCTGTAAAAAGAGTGACAGCTCACAGATGCTGCTGGGAATCCCCACTGAATAGCTGGGAAGAGAGACTATTACTGTGATCTTCAAGAGAAGATAGAGTGTAGTGTCTCTGCGGGAGGCCTAGTTACTGATGTTTTAAGTAAGCTTTTTTGTTTTTTCTTTTTGAAGTTGACAGTAGAGTTAACTGTCTCATTCACTGTTTCCTCATCACGGACTGCCTGTACTGTTGTCCATGAGAGAGGAGGTAGTTGATGAGGTTACTTATGTGTAGAACAAGGAAGGATGAAGTTGTATTGAGGTGTTCAACATCCAGTTTTGCTGCTACGCTTATACATAATGTTTGGGTTAAACTTCACAATGTTGCTTAGATGTTGGCTTTTTTTCTAAAGACGTCTGTGACCAAAGTGATAGCAATAGCAGTGCTTGAGGTTCATCATTGTTGGTCCTCCACTTATCCCTGTGTACATCTCTTCATCCTACCCTTTCTGCCTTCTGCCAGGAGAATTAATTGCAGACTTCTGTAGTTGGGTTAATGATCCAGCCCTGGCCAGGTGAAGAAGGAGCTGTAGAGATGCTGATGCCTATGCAAGTGTTTCACAGTTTATAGCTGGGTGGTAAAGGGGCACCTGAAGACAGTGAGAGAGGCTGTCTGTATCTGCTTTTAGACAAATGACCTGTGCACTGCAAGGAATGTGGGGCTAATGTGGCAAAGTAAATGGCTGTGTTGAGTTGGCTTGAATGCCAAGTTAAGACAGGGTCTGTAGCAAATAAAACCTAGAGGTATGGTATGTCTGAAGTCCATGTGATCTTGGATTTGTTTAGGTGCTGAGAGTACAAAAAATCTCTGCCTTTAGTGGGTTGGTTGCCTGTTGGCCATAAGCCCTAAATAAGCAAAACTTGTCAGATTCCAATCCTCTGCTTTGCCTTTTTTGCAGTCCCAACTGCACAAAACAGTGAGATGTCCCAACAGCTGTCGTACTGGTGTCTGAGATAGGAATGGGATGGGATCCTGGTGGTATGTCTGTGGCTGGTGACTGTTTTCCTGCCTTGTCCTCCCAAGGGTCTCACTGCTGTGGAAGGAGCCATGGATTGGCTTTTCCTCCTGTAAAAAATATACTGGGGCTGTACTCTCCTCAGCCCATGTTATAAATTACAAACTACTGTGGGAAATGTAAAATAGAGTAATTCTGATTTGTGTTCTTTTAGAGCCTTGTTCTTTTGACCAAAATACACAGGATAAGTCTGGCCCTTCCCTCTATTCACTTTTCATAGCCTCCTTTGTTTTTAATTTATATATCTTTTTATTCTAAATTCCTCCCATCCCCAAAATAGAACAGACATCAGCCTGCAAGCAAAGATTGCCAGGCACTGGTCTTGTGGATTATAGTGGCTTTTTGGCCTTTTTGGAGACTGAGCCCCACCCTACGTAGGCTTGGATTAAAAATAGTCTTCCTTTTCATCAGGCTGAAAACTGTACACATCTATGTCTTGGTTTCTGGGGTATTGGCAGCCACAGGAAGCCCTTCAGCTATAAAATACCTCAGAAAATCTGTTTGCTGCTAATTAAGTGCTAAGGTGACCACTGTTGGAAAGGTACAGAGCCAGATGTCTGACTGCCAGCCACGTAGTTATCATAGATGTTGATCAAAGTTAAGCTGTGCTTTTTGAAGGACCTGAAACAATTGAAAACTCTAGTCCACAGCCTATGCATTAGGTTGCCGCTTTAGGAATGTCTCGGCTCAGGTGCTGCAGGGATGTCCAGTGGCCAGGAGACTGCCCCACAGCCTCCAACTCAGTCCTGTCTGTCCAGACCTGAGCTGCACACTCCTCTCTCTCTCTTTGTATAAAACAGAAAAAACATTGAGGGCAAGAGGCTGACCAGTATCTGGTATGGTGATCTCAATCCCCCGCTGCCTCTTGTAGAAGCCAGGCCTCAAACCCAAGCTTCTTAGGCAAGTCTGAGTGGTTGGCCATGGGATAGCAGAGGGAACATCTGGGTGTCTCATTGTCCTGGGCATCTGTCCTCTGCCTCATGAACCTCAAGTGTTGACTTCTTGTGCTGCATCATTTGTTTTCCACTGTCCTTGGCCATGCTTGGTGGGGCAGTGAGTGAGTCCTTTTCCAGGGTGGTAGGAAATGCTGCTGGCAGGCTCCGTGGGGAAAGGCAGGATGTAGCTGACCCAGGATCTGGAAGCAGGCGGTGCTGCCTGGCAATTCCTCCAGCTTAGCCACAGCCTTTATGGTTGTTTAGGGCAGGGGTGGGAATAAATGAGCAGGGGAGTGTGATGAGAGGAGGGCAGAGAGACTCTGCCCAGTGCCTGTTCCATGGCTGTTAATGACTGGCCTGCTCTGTGTGCCTGGTTTACATGACCTTGGTGATCAAAGGTCTCTCTGTAATCAGGGAAAATGCTGCCTTCTCTTCAGTTTTTGTAGACTCTGCCTTGGCCTGTGCTGTTTCTGGTAATTCCATTCTATAGTAGACTGTAAAAAAAAAACTTAAAAATGTGAAATATTGTATTGTCTCATAAAACCTTTGTAAATAGACATGAAACTGTCTGTAGAAGGACACTAGAAAGATTTTATTTCTCCCAAAGCCTAGGAATGAGCTTTCAGCCTTTGTCTAACTCAGATGTGCTTTTTGCTTTGATAGTCAAGAGGCTATTTATTTGTATATCAAATTCTTAAAGTGGAAAAACTGAAAACTGACTCCTTCTGTTAGGTCTTTACTACAGACTTTTTTTTATTTTCTAGAGGAAACCAGATTTTTATTGAAAATATGCTAGCCAGGCTGTTTTAAAAAATTGTATAAATACAGGAACTTACACAAGGCAAAGTGAGTTGCTGCCCACTGCAGGGTCAGGTCAAGACAAGGAAAAACCTGCAAAACACCAACTTGGGGAAAAGCATAAAGAATATCTGATAATGTGGTAGATGAGACAGGCTGAGCAACATCAGAAATGCTGCTGGCTTATATCAGTGTTTGCCATACCAGCTGTAGAATGGGGCTGTGGCTCAGATGCTGCAGGTAATCCTGCCCCTGGCCTATGTCCGGTTTGTTTTGTGCTTCTGCTGGAGTTTTGTGTGCTAGAACTGCTTGTCCTGCCTTGTGTCCAGATGATGGGGACACTGTCTTGCTAGGGGGAAATAGAAAGAATTGATTGCAGAGTTCTGGGGACATCCTCTTGGATTGCTACTGAAATTGTTGTCTCTTTGAGGTAGTGGGAGAGGAAGCTATAGAAAAATCCCCTTTGTTTTCTCTTGCCTTTTTTTTTTTTCCCTGAAGGTTGACATATGAAAAGTATTTCTGTAGAAATACTGTAGAAATTTCTGTACTCTAGAAAGCAAATAGGAAGGCATGTGATTCTGCATTATATCTGTGTGGCTTATTTTTTGCCAATATTTTAATGGTTAAATTAGGGGCTCTCTACAGCTGAATGCACAAGATGTTTGAAATTCAGACTAAAGACCTTGGATAAAAGAAGCTTGTGTCCTGTCTGGATTAGATGGAAGGTGATGTGCAGTGGGTTGTTCCTGAAACAAGTTTGCACAGTCACCTGTGTGCCATTTTAATGTTATTCCTTGCCTGTTTTGTTATCTGAAAACTATAGCTGTAGTCCTTTTTTTCTATGTGCTCATTCCCTCAAAGTACCTTTTCTGATCAGATTTGGGGCTTTTTGATGTTTGTGTGGATCTTTGCCTCAGTGATGTTGCTGGTGCATGTGGTACTCTCCCAGCCCTGGTAGTAGAAGCCCATGTACCAGGACTTCTGCTCCATGGATTCTGCTCAAAATAACAGGGATGGGGAGTTGCTGATCTGCCTCTTCCACTCTCTTTTCTGTACTACAAGGTAGAAGAGTGTCCTGCTCTACTTTCACAAACAGTAAGACTGAACTTGTTGCCTTTGACTCTGCCCTGCTGGGAAGGTCAGGAACTGGAGGAGGTCCCATGGGTTTTCACAGTCTCTGTCCTGTTCTCATGGAAGATCTCGATGCAGCCCCTCTAGGCAGATGAAACTGCTGGGCAAGCACCAAAGTTCTCAGTCTGTCCAGTGCAGAGCTAACCAAGTGGAAACTTGAATTCAAGCTACCCATCCCTGTAATTGGCATTCATATTTTGTGAAGCAGTGCTTCAGCTGGATCTGAAAGATCATAAATTCTGGGTCCTTGTTTATGCTGCCATCGCAATCTTGTGCTCCTTCCTGCTAATCAGCCAGGAGGGGTTTGTGGAGTGTTGTTTGGGTTTGGAACAGGGCTGTGGTTTTGAGATTCCAGGATGCTGAGTCTTGTCCCAGGGACCGGCTTGGATGTTCTCCTGCCTTGGAGCCTTTGCAGCAAGATGTTAGTGAGCAGGCTGATATTCCAGCCCATCCCTGTTTTCCTTGGGCTGAACCAGTGTTTGCCTTCTGCTATAACTGTTGAGCAGCTGCAGTGCTGTGGTGATATATACACATATATATTGTGCTATAAATCCTGTAGTTAAACATTTCCTTGACCCAGCACAGAACAAGGTGCTTGTCTCCAGCTGGTCGCAGAAATAAAGGAAGTGAGTTCCAAAACAATATTTCAATTAAGCTGTTTTTTTCCTGAATTTTGCACAAAATATTTTGCCTCCAAGAATGGATTGTGAGGACTTTATTTTAGGGAATAAATAGGTTGTTGTGGTTGTATATAAAGTTACCCTGTTGTGATTGGTATTGGGCAGGCATTCGGGGAGAAAGTTTGCCCTTGCTTTTAAGAACTGTTTCTGAGATAGCAACATTCTGAAGGTCAGTAGAGAATAAATAGAAATCCATTTACAAAACATTCACGTTTCTCAGTGCTCTTGGTAATAACAAGCAAGTTTCTGAATCCTCACTTAGACAGAATTCACCTTTCCATAAGGAGAGAGGGGAAACCAGGCCTTCTGAAGACTGAAAATACTTTGAATAAGCAGCCTTAATGTCTGACCTAAACTTTAGCCTGTTCCTTTCTGCACTGTTTGGCTGAGGCTGGGACTAAGTTTTCCTTGGGGACATGGATGGGAGGTTCCTGTGCAATCCTGCTCCTGCCCTTCTTTTGCCCACCCCTTTTAATGTTCTTGTTGATCTGATTTCCAGCTGGGCTCTTGCCACTGTATTATATAAACCAAATGCTCAAGCAAAGGCGACATAGTAAGATTTCTTGCTGAAAACTTGAAAAATTGACATTGTTTCTGCCCAGCTAAGAAGCTCCCAGAAGTTACTGTAGCTGTGCTGGACTGATGGTAATGGCGGTGCCCAGCCTACATCAGCTAGATCCATCACTAATGGCAACAACATTTATTCCTCCCTCCCCTTCCTTCCATTTCTCTAAGTAGTATATACACTTTTTTTGGGTTATATAGGGTTGTTTTAGTTGGTCCCTTTGCTCCCTGTGTTCTGAAGGTCTGTATAAAAAGAGTTTTGAAAGGCATGAAATGAAGTAAGATTCTGCCCTGTACAGTCCTTGAAACCCGCTGTTATGCAAGAGCCTTTACAACCAGTATCAGTAAATGATTTGCTTCAGCAATTAAAGCTCTTGTGCACTGGTTTGATATCAAGTTGGCACATAGCAAGGCATTGCACTTTCTTTAGTGCATTGCCCTTTCACGTGTAACGCTCACAGCTGATATTCTTGCTCAGCATTTGGACCTCTTTGGTGTAATCCATGTTGAACCTTGTGGTGTCATGGCTCCCAGCTGTAGATCTACCTCTTCTGCCTGAGCTCATGCCTTCTATCAAATACCATGCCTTGTTTGACTTTATGTAGGATCTGTAGATGTTTGGTTTTTGGTTTTGTTTTGTTAACTTCTAGGATGAGGGTTTCTTTAATACTAATGCATAAAGCATTAAACCCAACAGCAGCAACAGACTAGAGAATATAAGAATTCTCCTGTCAAAGCAAAGACTGGCTTCACAGCACAGAGATCAGTCTGCTACTAGTAGCTGTTTTTTATGATCTGGAGAATGTGAGATGGCTTCCTAATTAACAGTGTAATGAGTTGTGTGTGAAGATTGAACTCTAGGGACCTGAAGGCTGTGGGTGACAACTTACAGTGTGTGTGTGAGTGGTAATCCAGCTCTACCCCAGCTTTCTACACATTTGAAAAGAGTGCAGTAGTTGTGGGAGTAGCCCCTGGAGTTACCCTGTCCAGTGAGTCCACCCTATAGGAGGCTTTCTGTTGGAGTCTGAGATCAAAAGAGCAGTTGGAGGGAAGCCAACAAGTGCTTGAGCTAAATACCAGAAAAAGCTTAAATGTCTCTTGAGATGAGATTTTGGGCTAGTTCAACACAGATGGACTTGTAAGCCCCCTTGCACAATATGATGAGCCACGTGCCCCTGGCAGGATGTCCAGGTGAGATACCAGTCCCTTCCTGGAGATCCTCCCTGCCTGGGCTGGGTGTGTGTGTGCTGCTGCCCAGGCTGGTCAGTACCTGAAACCTTCCTGACAGTGGGAGCTCACCTGCAGATGTTGATGGGTTGTGTGGGACTTAGGAGCCACCCAGTGGCAATCTCCCACAGCCTCCCACTGGCCAGGAGTGGGTGCAGCAAACTGGTCTGCACAGTGGTCAGCAGTTGGCCAAATGTCCATTTGGTGGCCGGAGCAGCCTGTGACTGCAGAGGTGTAATCTCTTCTTGCATATAGGTGAAGGGTATTAAGCAGTTCCTGACCTCTGCTTCTGCATAATTGCCAGTCTTGCTACAGTCCATGGATCTATTTTACAAACCACATCTTTTTAACTGTTGTAGTTTTATTTTGAAGATTACACCTATTTTATTAGAAATCTAATAGGGTGCTCCTGTAGGCCAGTCCCTGGTGGTGTTTGGCATTAGAGAGAGCTCTTGTTTTCAGTTGACTTTTTTAAAGTTGAAATGAGGTGCAGTGCTTGGCTTTGGTAACAGTATTTATATTTTAGTATTTAGAAAGTGAATCTTAGGGCGAAATCTGGCTCAAGTAGCGAAAACTTTGCAAAGGTTTTGCTGCTGCTCAGGCTGCAGAGTATCACTGATAGAAAGTTAAAAGGCTTATGACAGATTTGTATGAAAATATGAACCTCTTCTAAACAAATCTGTACTCCTGTAATTTGCATTGTGCAACTGTTTGCACTACAATTGGTTTTTTTTGGTGCTTCCTAAAGCTTTCTTTAGTGTATATTAAAAGACCTTAGTTCAAAGAACTACATTTCTATTAAATGGCAGCTTTTCCATATGAATACATTCCATGAGGATGCAGTCCACATGAATGCTGTATACTTCTCTGTTGTAGATGTGTCTAAACTGAGTGTTGCTAAAAATGGTTTCCCTGTTCAGAAATATTGTGTGGACAGTCGCTTGTGTTCTGCAGTAGTGCAGCTCTAGTGTAAAATACTATTTCCTTTAGCAGTGACTGAGGGTGGATGGTTACCTAGAGCATGTTCTCCAAGAGAGCAGAGGATTGCCTAAGTCATGTCAAGGACAGACTTGGGTGATGGACAGAGCCGGCAGCTGAGATGAAAGATGAGGAAGTATGTTTGTGCCTCCAAGACCCTGCTACCAGACCCAGTGCCACTCTTTCTCCAGTGGCCTGGTCTGTGGGGTGCCTGAGCTGGTTCTAACTGGGATGCTGTGCTAACAGCGGGCCCTCTGCCCACTGCCTCATCTTCCTCGTGCTGATGTCCATTTGACCCCTCGGCCAGCCAGGGTGGGAGGACTGAAATGCTGAGGAGAAGGAGAGGGACAGGATGGCCTTTGGATGATGTCAGTCCTGCCTGGGTGCAGTTCTACTGTGTCAGGGCAGCTCCTCTTCCCGTGCTTCAGTAACAGCCATTAGGCTTCATCTGATGCTGTTGTAATCACCCAAAGTGCTTTCTTTGTGATTGTTCCAAGGTGCCCTTCGTGATTGGTTAGGTGGAGCTGCAAAACTGGCTTAAAAATATTCTCCACTCCAAGTTCCTTCCAGTGGCTTGTCCTTTGGCTCCAATATGTAGCAGACAGCATGGGAAAGTGCCTCAGAACTGGGATGCCCTGCTCCGGCCTGCAGGACTGGCCGGAGAGTTCCAAAGGCACTGCAGACTCCTGCAGTGTTTTCAGTGCTGGCTTCTGCCCTGGGAAGTGCAGCTCCTCTGGCAACTGCTTTTCCAGTGGACGTGCAGAAAGGGTTTCCAGGTCATCTCTTAATTTCTTTCTCCCTTTACAAAAAACCCCTATCCGATGCTAGACTCCCCATGGCCCATGATCTCCAGAGAATAACTTGTTCACTTTTTTTCCACTTATCCCCTCTCCACACCCACTTTTTTTGTCTTTTGAATTTAATAAAGTGGGTGACTCAGTACTAAATATAAAGCCTCCTGCTTCCGGCATCATCTGCCTGTGGCTCATTTCCTGGAGCTGACATCAGTTGAAGCCTCCCGATTTCCTTATGAAAAAGCAAGACATGAAATAGCCTTTGCGCAGTGGTCTGGACACACTTGTGGACTTCTTTGGTGACTGCTCGGCTCCCTGATCTAAGCTGTGAATAATTAGCTGGTTAATTGCTAAGCTGAGCACTGGTGGAGCACAGGGCAAATCGGGCAAGTCCTCACATCTGTTTTGCACTGCAAAATCATACTCAAGTTTGCAGGCGTTTTTTAAATAAAGACCAACTTTCAGTCCCTCCTGCATATGCAAGGTTTTTATTAAATAAGCATGAGCCTGACTAATGTCTTGCTTTCTTCCAGATGACAGGCTTGCTGACAGAGCAGCTCAGGAAGCTTTTAAGGGGGAAATCTAGCAAAGATGGACCTGTTTTTTCTTTAGAAAGACTGATAAACTGAGGAGTTAAGGTCAAATGCTTGTTCCTTGGTTGTCACATCTTTCCATAGCTGTTTACATTGGTGGGATATACACTGCCATTGGTTGGCACTGTGGGAGAGAGCAAAAAGTGCATAAAAGCACAGGTGAGAGTCTCTCTATCTGTTCATAATTTAATTGAAATCCTTACATTTAAAAGAGATTGTGGACAGAACTGGAGGAGGGGAACATCTTGCACATGGTAAATGGTCACTGATGTCAGTCCAAAACGGGCTTGAAGCTGGTCACTCAGCTTTGCTGTTTAAAGCCCTGGCTCATAGAGCACAGTGTTTTTTCTCTGGTGAAGCAGACTATTTAAGTTAACTGATTTTCTCTTTCAGTTAGGTACTCTTTAGAACTTCTTCCCCTTCTCTCTCTGCCTTCTCTCTGTCTGTCTTTCAATTTTTTTTTTTTTTTTGTAAAGAGAGGGGATGTTCCTGAAAACCCTTGATTTGCAGCACCAGCGCAGGCAGAGGCTGCTGCTGCTTGAGCCACCTTTGCAGCTCCTGAAGGCTTGCCAAAGTCTGCTGATGCTCTGTTGGCTCTGGGATCTCCTGAGGCTGCTGTGGCCCAGCCCTTTGGCCATGGAGGTTTCTCTAGCATGGGGATGCTGGAGTGGACCAGCATTCCTATACTCCCATGGCTGGTTGACTGTGGAGCTGGCTGTATCCCAGCAAATAGATATTTTAGGCAGGAGCTAGAAGTACCAGCAGTTAAAACCCATCCCAAAAATCACTGGGACAGATGTAACATGCCCAGGGGCTTGTTCATCACCATGTATTTCATCACCAGTTATCTTGAACAGCTTCCAACATTAGCATGGTATGTCTTGGTGTTAGTGAGGAAAACACTGCTTCTGGAGTGGGCAGGAAAACTTGGTGTCCAAAAGCAGATGGTTGTCATCTTCTGGACTCACTGGGGAGAGCAGTGGGGCTGCACAGCCCACTGTAGCCAAAGGCCAGCACACTGGATGAGCTCCCTTCCTCCCTAGAATTTTGCCAAAGGGTCTGTTCTTGAGGGTTTGTGGTGAAAGATGACTCCTGAGTTTACCCTTTCTGCTCCCCTGTCACCTGGAAGGCAGCAGCTGCCACTCCCACAGTTATCATTGAGTACCTTCTGGAGGGCAAATATGTATGAGTGGCCTCCCAGTGAAACTTGGCAGCTGGAGCTGTGGAGATGTGTCCCCTTGCGCAATGATGTGCTGGAGGAATTCTGCCAGTGCTGGAAGTTCTTTGATGCATAAACCTACATCACAATATTCCATGCAGGGGAGTGGATGTGTCACCTGAGCACCTCAAAGCACCTTCTTCTTCCTTAAAAGGTTCTTTTTAAAGCGGGAAGAAGAGGAAAATACACTGGTATACTGGCTCTACCAAAAAAATTCCTATTTTGGAAGAGTGTGGGGAGTGGTGTGAGACCAGGCGTGTCGAGGAAGTCTGCTGGGAGTGCCCGGGGAACTGTGCGTTCGCTGCCTGCCGTCACCACACCCTGGCGTGCTGAGTCTCGGGACATGACGTGGGGATGAGTGGTGCTGGCACCACTGAGGTGCTATTTTAGGTTTGACTGTAATTGCAGGTTGGACCGCCAGGACTGGATTTTGAGTATTCACAGAGCAGAGTGCTCTTAAAGCTCTGGAAAAACTGGCTGTCTCTGATCCTTTGCAAATGTAGGAGATGGGTATTTCACGTGCACTGTGCATGAAATGAACTCCTTGTGGTGGAGCCACTGAGGACCTGTGCTAGCTGGTGACGGGGCAGGGATGTCCTCTCCCTCTCAGTCAGAGGGAGTGATTATACCTGATAGCCCTGTAGGATGCTTTACACGTACCTGGAAAAGGAAAAGTGGGTAAGCAGAGGTCTGAAGAGCCATGGGCTGGTGGCTTTTAGGTGTCTCCCTCTGCAGTGCCAATCTGCCACCTGCACACCTGCAGGTGCTGCCTTGCTGTTCCAGAAACACAGATAACAGAGACAAGGAGAGGAAGCTTTTCTTTTCCCCCAAAGGCAGACATTGCTTGTGCAATGATGGAAAGTCACAACCTAGTTTGGGAGCTGGGCTCTTGGCATGCTCTCCCCAGGAGCTGTCAAGCCCCAAAGCCTCACTAGCCCTTAAAAGATGAATTTATGCTCTGCAATATACTCACATGTAGGATGGAAAGTGGACACGCTAAACTTCATGAGATGAGTTTTTTCATTTTTGTTGCATGATTGCCCCTAGACTTCACAGGATGGATGCAGTCCCTGGTTTTGGTCAGAGCAGCCAGTTGGGTTCTCTGCCCTCAGAGGTGGATGCAGTGCTGAAGCTGGCTGCTGGTACAAGTCAGAGCAGAGCTGAAGTTGCTCTTCCCTAAACCCTGTCTGATGTGCACTCAGCCTGGTCTCTGTGGACTGCAGAAGTGTTTTTCCAATCCAACTTCTTTCTTTTTAAGTTGCAGCTGCAGTTCTGGGCATAAAACCCTCTATTTTGGTTTCCATGATGTTTACCGTCCTGAGGAAGCTGGCAGGCTGTGGGTTTGGGGTTAGGTTTTTTGATTTGTTTTGTTTGTTGGGGTGTGTTTTACACCTCTTTTGAAACTTTACAGCTGGAAGCTAAGTTTTCAGGTGATACCTAAGAAATGGTACCAGGTAGTGACTCACTTTCTTGGCTGATGTAATTTTTAAAGAGAAACAACAAAAAAATCACCCAGTGACCATAATTTTTAGAACAGTCATGAGTTCTTCAAATTTTTTTACTAATTCAAATATTGTGTTTATTAGTAAATGACATATTTTCCTTTAAGCTATGGAAATGCTCAAACTTTATGGACTTAACAGGAACAGAAATATCTGAAATATATGATTATAGTTTGGAAAGCCAAATTAACCTTTCTGGTGATTGATTCTGCTCCTGTTCATTGCATCAGCAGCACACAGTACATGGTGTTTCTGTTGCTTGTGTCTTCCTGGCTAGCAGCAGATGTCTGTTCCTGTTTCATCTAGAGCAGACAAGGATTAATTGCTGAGGTAATACAATATATTACAGTATGGGCCAGCTCCGAACTCTGTATTTAATTTAATCTAATCTACTCAGACCATTTAAAAAAATTTTTTTTAAGTTTTCATTTTTGAGGGACTATGAGGTGAAATAGCAGGCAGCATCCTCCTTCAGTGCAGACTAAGGCCAAATAGGTCTGGATCCTTAGTATTCTGTGAGCTTCTGGTTGTTTCAAAGACATCCATAAAATAAGTACATAAAGCCAAATACAAGCTCTGCGTTGCTGTTTGACTGGACACGCTGAGAGCTAGCAAATCAAAATCCATTTGTTTTAAAGAGTAAAGAGCAGTAGAGGGTTTTTTTGTTCAGGTTTTTGTTTTTTTTTTTTTTTTTTTTTTTTTGTGTTTTGTTTTTTACTAATGAAAAAAATAGTTTGCTTACCTAAAAGCTCTGTGTCTTACTGCTTCCTGATCCCAAGTGCCAGGCAATAAAAGCCCACGAGCTGTTTTTTGGGGAGAATCCCCTCTGCGTGCCCCGTGCTCACGGGATGCTCGGGCCGCTGTCGCGCATCTCTTCGCGGCATGACCGCATCCCTGGGAAGCGACCTCCCATCGCTGGGCGGGGAGGGAGGGAGCAAGGAATGCTGGCTGCCCGGCTCCGGGCTGGGGGCGTGGGAGACGCTTCAGCGCTCGGGCAGGGCGAGGGAGCGATTCGCCTTCCCGGGGAGGAGAGAGAGGAGCGGTAAGGAATGCTGAGGAAGGTGTCCCGGCAAGGGCTGGCTGCGCGCTGCCGGCGCGGCGGCTGCAGAGCCGTGCCAGAGATTGTCCTGCAACGACTTGTTTTGCTTTGCTTCTCTCTGCAAAAAGTCTTGTGATTCCTCCTGCTGTAGTAGATAGAGGAGAACAGCTGAGGGCAGAGCGAACTTCAGGTTCGATGTGTCCAAGTTTGGAGTTTATCAGTGCACCTGACGCGTGCGGACAGCAGCGGCGAGGCTGCCACCGGCTGTGCATCTGCGAGGGTCTCGTGTTTGGGGCGAGGGCTCAGGGTGTCCCCTCAGGACTCTGGGACACGCCTTCTTCCATCTCAGTCTGCAGCAGGCTTTTACAAAGCACAGCTGCTTAAACTTGCATGCTAAAGTGTTAAATATTTAAACCTCTGTCTTGCAGAAAGTGCGAGGAGCTCTGAGTGCTTTTAGGAAATGGCTGGAGGCTGCTGGCTCTGGTGGCTACTGAACTTTTTGGGGTCTTCTCACCTGGAGAGGTTGGGCTCTGAATGCTGCCTTGCCATTCCAGCTGGAATGGCATGAGGCATTACAGGCTGGCAGGGTATGATTTCCTAACAGAGGAGTTATCTTGCTTGCTGTGGTTTCTGGCTATGCCTGATGCTGGAAGCCAGTGTAGACCCTCTCTAAACACTTTAGTAGTCACTACTAGCTTAAAACACTTGCATATCAGTACTTCTAGGTATTGAACTGAAATGGTGAATTTTTTGTTCGAAAAACTTCATTTGTCTGCAAACTTGTAAAACACTTCTAGTATAACTTTTCCACATCCTAATTTTGTTTGTACAGAATGTATTGCTCTGAGGTTTTGCTAAGTTATGTTTTATTGAACTGATACTATATTATCGCTTAGCCAAAAGGCTAAGAAGAGATATTTTACCCTGCATTTATTCTGCAAAGCAGCTGTCTCTAAAGAATGATTTCCACAGCTGGAGGACTCTCACACCCTCCTGAAATTCAAAGTAGTGGTGAGGTTGCATGCTGTTTACTGTGCATACATCTCTTTAACCACAACATCTGTCCTAGGGGTATTGGGCACTGGCTGAGCTGGGAAGTGGAGGGAGAAGGAGGAGGAAGAGGAGGCAAAGCAGCTTGAAGGGACCTAAGGAGAAGTCAGTGCTCATCTCCAGGAGTGTCTGATGCATTTTCCTAGCCTTGATGCCAGATGCATTTTGAAACCTTGAAACCTGCTAATGAGAGTGCATTTTGTGGAGGTTATTAATGCTTCTCCAAAGTCCAAGAGCCATGAACTAGAGCTTGCCTGATCCTGAACTGGTGACTGCTGTCTTTGGCTCTCTATCTCTCCTCCCCATATTAAGTTAAATTATAGAGAAGTGTGGGGAACACCCTGCAGTTAGACTAAATGTGATTTCACTGTCATTGCAACCTCCTGGGAGGCAAAGCCAGCAGCTTTCTTTCACTTCTGGCCATTTCACATTAATTTTTGAGATTAATGTTTCTGATTTTGTGAAGAGTAGATAGTATCTACACCATCTATTCTACAGTAAATAAGTGGTGAATTTACAGAGGTTTTTCCTACTTCATAAGCCACTAGGACAGCTACGTAGTGACACTGATTTATTGCAGTCTGATGTTGCATTCTTGCTCTGAAACAAGTTAATTTGACTTCTTTCCCTTTTTCCCAAGTGCTTTCTAAACAAGATCACAGACAGCAGGGGAAGGATGGAAAATGGTTTTTCTTTTATGTGTGGCTTTTTCTAGTTAGAGATCTGTTACTGAAATTCCTGGGGTTTAAGACACTTTTGAAACATAATTACAACACTTAGGGTATGTTTTGTAGTTTCTAGTGTTTTGTTTCTTATTTAAGAATACAGTAATTGACACATTTCTCTGAATGTTTATCATCTGGGCAGCCAGAATTTCAGCCTTGCCTGTACTCTTTCCGGACAGCTCTGTTTAGCTTCAACTGATAAAACAGTTTGCAGACTGGTTGACCACAGCTGTACCTTCTAAAAGGTGGCACAGAACCCACCCTCCCAAAATTAATAGCTGGAACTCCCTGTTGTCCAGCTTGCCAGGGATCAGCACCGTCATGCCGGGTGTTTGGCTTGCAGGAGCTTGTTTGCTGGTGTTGAATAAGCAGTGACTGTACTGTGATTTAATTTAGGGATCTGGTTGATTCCCCCACCTGGGGGGGTGGGGAATGTTTAACAGACTGAGTAATGCGTCTTGCTTTATCGTGGCACACTGGCTGTCAGTCCCTTTACCTGCCAAAGGCCCTACCTGAGGGCAGAGCTGGAGGTGCTGGGGGGATGGAGAGCGTTCTGGGCTGCATGGGTTTTTCAGGGCTTTATCCAGCTGCTCCTGAACCAGGCTGCAGGCTCAGGTCTGCAGCCCACCTTGTAAGGGGCGCCTTTGGGGCTAAATATTGGGAAATCAAGAGACATGTGCTTAAAGCATGTTGAGGGTAACCTGCAGGTCCCAGCAAGCAGGTCCCAATCGCTTCTGGGGAAGAAAAGTTGCTCAGACTCAGCCTTGTGAACTTCATTCCTTCTTGCTTATGCTGGCAGGGAACCCACTGTCTTTTACACTATTGCTATGAGAGTCCCCTCATAAAATGAGGGATGCTGAGTTTTTGCAATGGATGGTAAGAAATGGGTCCTTTCTTTAAGACATGTATGGTTAAGGTACAGAATAAGCAGAAGGAAGTGTTAATGCTGCTCTTTGTTTTTAGGGAACTGCGCAAGAATAAGAATTACTATCAACATAAGAATTTCCTGAGAGGCTTGCATGACTTTTCTGTGTCTGAGCCAGGAATTTAAATGAAGCCTTCTGAGTTTCAGTGCATTAGTGACACCTGACCTCAGCCCCCTCTCTTTTACCTTCTTGCACTTGAGTTTAAATAATCTCTGAAAGTTGTTTGCTTTTGCAAGTTCCAGGTAGATGAGTGTTCAGCTCTTCCTTTCCTGAGATGTTGTGAAAGGATCACCTGTTCCATGTTGCACTAGCTAGGTAATGAGAATATTGCTCTTCTGTTTCCACTGACATGAACAAACTATTTCAAAAGTTAGTTAAGCCAATCTAGTGGGTTATGATTTCAAATGTTCTCTAACCCTGGAGTAGCTGCTCTACTAAAACTGGAGGTGTGCCAAAATGCAACACTTAGTAGGAGTATTTGTCAAAAAGGCTTTTAAGGATTGATTCAGTGGTGCCTTGAGCAGTATTTTATCTGTTTTCTCTTGTGCCCTGTAGATCATAAGTACTCTGTAGATATGTGTAACAGATTTTGAGCAAGGTCTGTGTGCTGTAGCTGTGAGCCTGCAGCATGATGGGGGTGTGTGAGTGCAGTTGGTCTCCTCTCCATCCATCCATCCATCCATCCATCCATCCAATCCACTTGGCCCTGGTCTTCCATGACAGGAGCCTTCGAAGAGTGTAAGCTGAAAAGCAGAAAGCTGCAGAAAGCTTTTAATTCTTCCTTCCATTTGAGTCCCACAGTAGCTTTATGTTTCTGTTCAGCCTTCTTCTGGTAGATGAGAATAACCAAGCATCCATCCACTCTGCTCCAGCATTGCATCTTACCCCTTAATGTGCATCAGAGGCACCTCTGGCTCAGAGGACAGGGATGTGTTGGGGGAAATTTCATTGAGGGCTGGAGAAGCTATATTTTTTCCTTTCCATGGGCAATTGGAGTGGAAGCATTTGTGTTCTTCTGACTTGTGCTTCCTTCCAGCCTTTGGGCAATTTGATATCACGTGGCCAAGCATCCTCAGCTGCTTGCTCTCTGTTTTATCTGTGAGACAGAGGGATTAGTGTACTTGAATCCCTGTGAATTTCTGTTCATATCCCCAGCTTTCAGTATTTTGGATGCTGCTGTGGAGGACATGGCTCTCCTGGGCTTTTATCAAGGGGCTGATTCCTATTTGATGGTGTGAGCAAGTTTGATGCTGATTTTGGGTTTTTTCTGGGTGCTGGCTACAGTTCAGTTCTGATCATGCTGATCATTATCCAGGCCTGACCACACCCCAAAGAGCTTCCTTGGCTGTGCAGGGCTGTCAAAGGCATGTAAATTGGCTGATGGCTCAGCAGTTGCTTTTACTAAGGATTAAAGATGATTGAAGCTAGTGAATCTGGTTCTGTTATGAAGGGAGAGAAAACACTTGGACCAGCATGCAAAAGGGGAAGGACCAGGTTGTCCAGGCTGTCAGTGGATGTAGGGGTAGTGGTTCAAGTCTGAGCAGAAGGCATAGGAATTAGTGATTTGCTGCATTTGTTCCCATACTGTTGGAGTGGCCCTGCCTCTCTGCAGCCCAGATCCCTGCTGGGCATCTACCCAAGTGCTGCTCAGAAGAATACCTGGCATCACTCTGTGCAGGTCTAGCTAGGAGAAACTGAGCTTCTAACCTGGATTTGCTGGAGGAACATACTTGTCCAGAGGTGGATACCCCATTGAGACATGCCTCCAAATCCAGAGAGAACCTCTGGCAAGCTAAGAGCAGTGACTAACTCCAACATGTGTGTCTGCTCCTGATGGATTTGGCAGATTTTTCCCCTGCAGCAGTGGTGAGTTGTGCAACAACTGGAGCAAAGTTTCACAGTCCACTCCCAGGTGAACATAGGCATAGCAGGGAACTCCCCTCTCCCAGCATGACAGTTTCAGGAGTCTGAAAGAATATAAAGCAAAGCCTTCTGATGGGACTTCTGTTTTAGAGGTGCTTCAGAAACAGCAGCTGGAGGTAATCTCAGTATGGAATTGGGATGAAGTGACCTGAAGGGTGCCTCTGCAGTGGGAATCTCTATCTGCAGTCCTGTGTCCTTTCCCTGTGATGCAGCTGGTGGGCTGCACAGCCAGCATGGATCAGTCAAAAGGTGCACTGTGTGTAAAGGCAGTAGCTTGAGGGAGCTGGAGAGCTGGGTGGTGTAAGGTGGTCAATTCAAATAGCCAGGCAAGCTTAAAGTAATTCAGAATTAAAATTGAATTTATGCAGTTGGTCTTGGCCTGTTGAGGTGAGGTTTTTTTTGTGCTTTGCATGGCCAAGAAAAGATGAATTAAGAGTGAAATAAAGCTAGATTTGGCTAATGGCGTGGCAGGTGTTAGAGTACAGTGGTGTTCAATAGTTAAAGCATTGCAGACCTGACAGCAGAGCTGTAGATTCACTGCTGTTGAGCCTGATGTGTATGGGGCTGGGAAGACTTTACTGAAGGGGAGATCCACAGATGAGAGATGCAGCTACTCAGCCAAATCTGGCACCACAAAGCAATGCCTACTCAAAGCATTGTGTGCCCTTCTCTTCCTGAGGCAGGGAAAACAGCTCCCTGAGTGGATAGGAGCACCACAGTGATTGTGAGCACAAGAACCACTTTTGTGCAAAGAGCAACACCAAATTGATTTCAGAATCAGCATCATCATGCTGATGGTAAGGGGTTAGACACCACCATGGTGGAGGCTCTCTAGATGGAGTAGCATCTCCTGATGACTGCTCTTACCAGGATGACATCTATCACCAAAGTGTGGTGAAGGTCTGGTTTCAGCCTGTACCCCTGACCAGTGGCTGTCTGGAAGGTAATTGCCAATTAAAAGTTTATGTGCTTCCATCAGCTTGGTGTTTGCTAATAAACACATCCAGGGTGTGGGTGCTGTCTTGTAGGAATTTGATGAGCAAAACACTGTGGTGAGCATTTGACGAGCTCACAAACTGATTATGAGCAGGAGAGGATGGATTTTATGATAGGTTTTCATTTACAAGCCATCAATCCCTCAGCTCTCCTGTCTCCCTCCAGAGCATTGGAAACTATGTACCTCAGAGGACTCACCAGACCAAGTCTGTGCACCGTAATGTCCTCCTGTTGCTGTCAGGTTTGGGACTCTTGTCTGTAAAGCCCCAAAGGCTTTGCTTGGACTGGACCAGTAAATGCAGCCATCAGAGCTGATGGTGGAGATGGGAGCGGGTGTGTCTGTGCCCTCTCCTGCCCGCAGACATTTCCAAGAGCAGCATGAGCCCAGGCCTGTGCCTGTGGAGGAGGGTTCCTGCAGTGTCAGGAGGTCGCTGCAGAATCCTCTGCAGCTTCCAGTCACCTGGGAAGGGATGCCAAGAAAACTCACGCTTGTATCCTTGCAAATGACTCTTCCCTCACTGTCCTGAGGGTGGCTGTTCTGGACTGTCCTGGCAGCTCTGGAGCTTGCAGAGCCCTTTTGGGGTGGGCACAATGCTGCTGGCTGCTTTCAGACGGGGCTGGGGAGGGTGAAGAGGGGAGTGCACACAGCCACCCCACTCTGCGATGCAGCTCTTTCTGGGCAGGGACCAGCCCTACCTGCAGAACAGGGAGGAAAAGGAGCATGAGGTGAGCCTCAGGAAGCCTGGGGGCTGGATCCTGTGTCAGCTGAATCACCGGTTTCCTCCAAATTGGCCAGGCAGCTGTGTCAGTGCCCAAGCCCCAGGGCTCTGGCACTTGCTGTGGTTGTGAGGGGACTGAGTGCCTGGCTGTCCCATTGCTTATTCCAAAAGATATGTGCTGGGTTAGCGGTCACAGGTATGTGGGGTTTGGGTATTTTTAATTAGCTAATGCTGACTGACTTGCCTTCTGATGTCAGGAGCTTTTGTCATGAAAAGGGAGCAAAACCACAGGTTCCTCAGAAATGGGGAATGCATATGGAGTGAGTCACTGCTCCAGACTGGGTCTAGCTCACTTGTGTTGGATTTTCTTTTTTTTTTTTTTTTTTTTTTTTTAGATTGGGTGGAAATAGGGTATACTAATACCTTTTTGTTGACTCTTTAATGTGTCTCTGCACTGGCCTGTTTTGAGTAAACAAGTTGATATTGTTAATCAGTCATTGTAGAGATATTAAAGTAAGGCAGGCCTGGAAGGGATGAAGCACTCAGTGCTGCTAAGAAAGTAAATTCTTCCATTTGGATCAGCAGCAAATTCCAGCTCTGTTTCTGTTGGAAGTGTTCAAGTGGCTGTCAGGAAATATTTGGTTGTCATGTGCTTTCAAAGTTCAATTAATCTGCCAACTTTCAAGACGTACAAATGTCTGAATATCCCCCCTTCATCAGTTTTCTACCAATCCTCTGCAGGATGCAGCTTCCACGGCTTCCCCTCTTGGGGGAGAGTCTTGAGAACATTTTTCTCTGTGCTTGAGTGTTTTTAAGTTGCTGTCTGAGCAGTTAATCCACCCAAATATCCTGGTTAGCTTCTGGCACTTGTGCTGGAAGTGCTGAGTGCCTCAGCAGAGGCATCTCTCCAGTGACAGCCCCTGCAGTGGCCTGTCCCCAGGTGGCTCACAGCTGTCAAAACACACGCTGGGACAGCTTTCCTTGACCTGCCCCTATTGCAGTTCTGCAAATAAACTAACCCAGTTCGGTGACTGCAGGGTGTTTAGAACCTGTAAAATTCGTTTGCACAGGAACTTTATACAGCCTGTCTCAGGGAAGGAGTTGATATTCTAAAACCTGACTTGTACTTAAAGCAGCTCTGATCTGTATCCCAGGTAGTCTTCAGAGGACAGAAACAGGCTGCACTGTCTGCCAGCCGCGCTCTTCTAGGCAGGTAGGTGCCTTTGTGCATCCACGTGTGACAGAGCTGCCCTTGCTTTTCTTCTGAGGGGCGAGGGATGAAGGCAGGATGAGGGATCTGGAGCAGTGATTGCTTCCTTGTACACTTTGTTTATCTGTGCATTGACTGATGGGCTGTCAGCCACCAGACTAAAACTTTTGTTCTAAAATGGGTGTTGAAATGTGAACTCGTCTCTGCCTGTCATTCCCTGGTGGAGGCTTCCTTGCAGCAGGAGTGAGTGTGGCATGGCCAGGCGTGAGCAGCGTGCTGTGTCCCCACAGGGCTTCGAGTGAGGCAGCTGATGTGTGATCCCTGTGCCAGTGTGATAAAAGGGCCTTTTATGTCCCACAAGACAAAGCCTCTTGTTTAAAAATGCAACTGAATGAAAAACACGATTCTGAATGCCCTAGACTCAGCTATTAAAAACAAACAATCATAAAAACCCCCACACAACAAGAAAAAGAAGAGCTGCCCTGCCCCCCAGCCCAGTGTTACAGTGATGGTGTAATACCTCTTCATTGCAGAAAATCTCTGTACAATTGCTTTGGGAGCTTGTAACTTTGTGGCCCACTAACCTTTCCATAGACTGTTTTGTTATAACACCCTTTCCCCTTCACAGACAGCCCTGACAAGGTCAGGTGTCTGCTTTTTCTCTGCTGGTTTGAATTCTTCCTCCCTCTTCTCAAGCAGTGAAACAGAAGGAAGAAGTGATATTATAAAAACTGAGCGTTAAACCTGTTTTATGGACTGAGCTGAACAGTCTAGAGACTGGAAGGAAGATTTTTTTTTTTTTTAAGTGTAGACCCATACAAACAACCGTAGGGCATATCCAGAGCATAATATTTACCTGATAAAGTCAGAGCAGCATTTTTAAAAGCTCTCAGCTTATGGTGGTGTTTGCTGCTTCTTTTGGTGTTAAAGATGTTAGAGATAACAGCAAATTAAATTCCAATTAAGTGGTTAGGTGCTTTGGGAAATCAATTTTTAAGGGAAATCCTCTTGGTTTGAAAACAAATTGGTGCAAATGAGAATCAGGAAGAGGGCAGAACTTGTGGAGGAGCTTTGGTTGAATTTCAGTCTGCAGCTCAGCCTCTCCTGCCTGGCAGCTCATGCCACCTGCCTGCATAGCCAAATCTGGCTCTGTTCTTGATAGCATTCTCCAAGTGTTTCTGCCAGTTGTGAAATCCATCTTCTGTATCATGCAACAAGCTTGCTCTGAGCTGATTTTCTTGCTAAGCAACTCCTTTATCCCCTGGAAATAGCCAGGTTTTGGTGGCACTGAGGCTTGGCTGAGGCACCCATGGGAGTGCTGCTGGGAAGGGGCTGCTCCAGGAATGGAGATAGATCCGAGACTGGACATCAAGACAGTCAGTGCTGCACACAGCATTCCTGCATCTTGCAGGGACCTGCATGGTAGCATTGCTTTGGTCAATTAGCCTTTTTACTGTGAAACAGTAAAAAAAAATTATAAGAGGTTTTTTTTTTCCTCTGTCAGTCTAATGCACCTTTGCTGTGATTCCTCCCTCTGCCCCATTTTTTCAATTTGAGCCCAATGAAGTTTGTTGTCTTGCTGTTGGTGGCTTTTACTGACTGTTCAACATCTTGTTGTGCCTGCTAATGCTGGGAGGTGGGGTCTGAAGTGCTTTCCTTCATGTCTCTGCAGTGATGCAATTCTTGTTGGCTTTCTCTGCTGTGAGCACCTGTCTGAGCTGCTTTCCCAGGCTGCCACACCTGCCCATCGCTCTCATCTCCAACAACTTCATTCTTTCCAGACTGAGTGAAGTGTTACAGAAAATGAATATTTACAGCTACAGGCAAACTTGTGTTCTTAAGTTAAGGAGTGCTTGTGAAGGCAGCTGGGAGTCTCAGACAAAAGTTGCTAATCAGAGCACAGGCATTTGTTAAACTGAGCCTCTTGTTGCTTGAGCCTTGAGCCAGAGCCAGCCTGTTCAGGATCCTGCCTTCTGACAGTCTGTAAACCTCAATCCACCCCTCATCCTTTTGCTTACAAAGGAGGAGGCAGCTGTGTCTGTTCCCATAGGCAGAGGAGGAACCTTTTATTTCTCAGCTTCAGGATTGTAGTGAACAATGTGTGAGCTGGAAAATCTCGGGATGCAAATCTCATTTGAAGTCACACCAAGCCTGCCTAAATCCCCTTTACAGACCCTCAGCTAGAGCTAGCAGTGGTGTTAGAATGTGCTTATCAGTGCCTGTGTTTCTGTTCCTTGTTGCATCAATCACTGCTCTCTCATGGTCGTGTCAGCCAGAGTGCCACCAGGGCATCCATGCCCTGTCACGAATGTCTGGGATGGGGATGTGTGTAGGTGTCTGACCTTCTCCCATCCCTGTGGTGATACCTCCTGTCCAGGCTGGCTGGGTGGCACCTCATCAGCATTTGGAAAGGAGGATGATGGCAGATGGGTGGAGGAACTCTGTGCTTCATCCTCTCTGTTTCTTAAACACCAAGCAGATCTGATCCAAGTGGAGTTTCTGTGAACTCAGGTTTTCACTGTTTCTCATGCCTGCTCTTCTGTGCTTGCTCATGATTCTTCTGCCATTCAGGGCAACAGTGGCCATGCAAACAGCCTGTTCCTTGCACTTCTTGGGAGTCTGACTTTGGGGAAACAGCAGGTGTTGATTCAAACAGCTTTCTTGCAGAAGAACAAGCTATTTCCTTTTTGCACACAGTACCAGCTATACTACTTTGTGCCAAAGCACTCTCTTCATATACTGTTCAGAGTCTTTAATTTGGGTTTGGTAGCTGTGTGCTCTCCATTAATATTTTAACGCTGGATTCTGATTTTTTTCAAAGTTGTGGAAAATCTCTGGAGATGTGAGTTCTGACCTACAGAACACACTGACAGCAGGTACCTGCATGGTAACAGCATAGACATAAAATAATAGAGCTAAATATTAACAAGGCTAATGGGCTTTTTGACTTGTTAAAGAGTGTGTTTCCCATCTCTGAGTTTGACACATCTGTTTTCTTAGTGGAAAGATAAACGTGGTTCTGGGAACTCTGGTGACACTGGTACTGATTGTTGCTATGCTGCTGTTGGAAATTGTGTGTTGTTGAATGCAGTCTGGTTTCATACAGTGTTCTTCTTCTCTCTTTAGGTACTCCCTAAATTCATGAGATGGCCAACACCATGCAAATCTCCAAAGATGAGCTGGAGGAACTCAAGGAGGCTTTTGCTAAAGTTGGTAAGTCACACCAAGGAAGGCAACTTGCTCCTGTCTGCTGCACATTTGAATTGGATTTATCCCACCTCTGTGATGAGCAGCAGTGCCAGCAGCAGGATGTGGGCATTCTGCTGCTCTTGTGATTGTCTCTGTGCCAGGGAGTCCCTTGGCAGTGTTGTTGCTTCTGATTTGTCACTTTGGCCAAGGAGCACAAAGGCAGGGATGCGGGCAGTCTGGCTATCAGGGAGCACTGGCAGACAGCCTTGCACTCTTGCTCCAGGGTGGGTTTTGTTGCTTCCTGATGGCAGAAGAAATATCCAAACAGGTTTTGCATTGCTTTGGTCTTGGCAGCACTTCAGGGCTTGCACAGTGCTTGGTTCTGGTAGCGTTGGTTTGGCAGATTGGCTGAGCTCTGTGCATGGCCAGTGTAGCTGCTGCGTTTCTGGCTTGTGGAGGTGCATTTTGGGGCTTGCAAGCAAAACCAAATTTGTTTACCTGGCCTCATGGAGCAGCTTGTGGTGAAGATCAGTGCCTTGTGCTGAGCACACCTCCATTGCCCTCTGGTGGCTCCATCTCTGCTCACCTGCCTCAGCCTGCCTGCTCCAGGGGCTGCAGAGCCTCCTCCAGGGGCTGCTCCGCCTGCCTCCCAGCTTTCCCCCTGTGCTGGCATCACAGAAGCCTCTGGCAGTCTGCTTCAGGAAGCTGAAATGGGCAAAAAACTGACATAATGGAAAAAATAGTTTTCTGTTGGTTTAGTTTCTTGATATAGTCGGCTTACTGAAGGATCAGAGAACCAGCAGGGAGGGGTGGGATGGGCGCTGGAGCGCAGCCGTGGGGGCCTGAGGTCAGTGTGCAGCTGGGGAACCACACCCAGGACTGGCACTGGCCAGGATCGAGTTGCACAAGTGGTGAGAGCCAGCATTTTGTTTTCCTAACTGGACCATGGGCATCACTTGAGCACTGGGTGTATATATAAAATCATAGTTGCCTCTTATCTGTTTTGAGTGGTACCACCCTCTAAGGCAGGGTGGCTGTGAAAACTCTCACTTGCTCAGAATTTCCAGTCTGCAGAGAGAAATGGGAATTTCAGAGGCAACTGATTCTCATAGAGCAGTATCCCCTGATGGAACTTGAAGGAAGTTGCACTTTAAGGAGTTCCCTCTCCTCTCTTGGTCTTTAGACTGGCAGCAGGTAGAAGTGACCTGCCACAGAGGGAGATGTTCCTTGGGAGGAAGCATATTGTTTCTGTCTGTCTAATGTGCCTCTTAGTGCAGATCTCAATAAAGCTGGGATGTAGGCAGCCTGTTCTGTCCCTGGATACATTTAACATTATTAACCCCTCTGGAATGTGGTGGCTTTTTGTCATTAGTGTGGGGGATATTATCAAGATTAGGTTGGAAACACAGAGAAACGCAAGTCAAATCCTGGTTTGTTGTAGGAAACCAGCTCACCCTGCTCAGGAGGTGGGCCCCTGTTTGGTTTTAAATTATAAAGGTGGTGTCAGAACTTAAATATTAATGAGAAATGTGCTAATTATCCTAGACATACCCACAAATGAGATAGGATCTGCTAGTTCTTTTCAGCTGCCTTGCTTTGTGTGCTTTAGGCATGGTAGAACCCGCAATCATGTGGGACACACCTGTCAGGAGTGACTTTGATGCTGTCATTCCCTTTATTCTTGCCTAAAGGAGCCATGTTTGCCCTGGGATATAGAACTGGTCTCTGGCTGAGTGACTGCCTTTCACTGTGAACTTCTAATAGCATCTTCAGTGAATGTGAACAGAAGCTGGACTAAGACTGCTATGTAAAATGAAGACTGCTATGTAAAATTAAGCCTCTTTTTTATCTCCCAGCTATCTGGAAGATTTGGAACACAGCTGAGAACCATGGTTATAGCAAAACTCAGCTGGTTGTCTTCTAGGATGTCATGAAGGAGATTTGGGGGAGGAGGAAACATTTCACAGGATGATTTCTGCTCACCAAAGTGTGCCCTGCTTCAATGCACAGGTGGTTGGGCTTCCTGGAGACCTGCTTTAACTGCAGCATGGGGCAAGTTGCTGCTCTAGATGGGTAGGTTGATGGGGCTTTAAAGGTGTGTGTTTGACCAGCTTTTCTGTCTGCAGCTGGACTGTATTGAGACATCTGGGGATGCTGGAAGGCAGTGAGGTGTGTTACTATGTGCTCTGTCACCCCTTGCCTTCCATGCCACTTGAAGGTATTTCCTCTCTCCCATGCAACTGATGTGCTGTTCTGACAGCCAGCAAAAAGCATGAGTCCCATAGACATCCTACTGCTTATTAAAACAGTTCACAGGAGAGGAACCACTGTGGAAGGTTATCACTGAAGCCAGCTATAGCACAGACAAGCAGCTCCCTCCATTCTATAGGCAGTTATTTGTCTTGGAACTGATCCAAGTGGTAAAGAGCAGTGGGGGAAAGAAACTTTGTGATGTTTGAAAACAGTAATTAGTGTGGCACTGGAACTGTTTAGGCTTTGGGTGACCCACAGATTAGTGGGGGAAGAGCAGGTTGCTCCAGATCTCATGGGATCTCTGAATTTGTTATGTGGAACAGGTGCCTCTGTGTGTGTACTTGGCCAAACAGGGGTACTTCAGAGGGGAGGCGTGGCAGAAAAAAATCCACAAACTTGCTCTGTTTATTTGTCTTCATTCTCCCTCCTTCTAAGATAAGCAGAGATAAACATCTTTTCTGGAAACATGAAGTACTGAAAAACCATAGCTCGGCTGAACACTTTGTTCAACGCTGCAAGGTGGTAAAACAATGCTCTGAAACGTTTGCTTAGGGCAAATAGGGATCTGTGATCCTAGCGTGTCCTGCTGAGCATATGTCCTTAAAAGGAAACGTGTGGGCTACTTTCCCCTCTTGCATCCTGTTATTTAAGCTATTTTAAGTACTTATTCTCGGGAGGAAGCTGAGCCAGAGCTTGAAGCAGCTTTTGGGATTCATTGCGGCTTTGCTGCGCCACCTGCATATGGCAGAGGCCGGTGCCGGGCCTTGCTGCCGTGACCTTTCCCAGGTTTAGCACGCTGGCGTGCATGCATCTTTCAGTAGAAATAGGAAACTTCAGATGTGCTGTAGTTTCCTTTCCATCAGTCAGACTATAATGAATCCAGGCTGTAGCTTGTCTGTTAAAACAATTTTGCTTTCTTCCATTAGTAATCCTGGGCAGGCCGCCGAACGATTTCATTTGGGATAGCTTCTATTTTGACAGCCTCTTCAGCTGCTGAATACCATCTCAGATTTTGTTAGAGAGTTCTGTCTGAAGTCAGGGCCTGTTGCAGGACATCCAGCAAGGCACTATATGGTGGGCCTGCAGCGATGCTGGAAATAGTTTTGGAATTGGCTGGTACTGCAGAGGTGGAGGGTTTTTTTTTTTTTTTTTTTTTTTTGGTGGTTTTGTTGTTTGTTTTTTTCTTAAAGCGCTGCTTCTTTGTACATGTGATGCCAGAAGGGGAACAGAGAGAGTAGGAAGGGAAGCAGCTCCCCTGTGGAATTGGGGTTGCAGGTCTATTTGTCATGTCAGGCTTGTTGACATGTTAAGAAAAGGCCCATTTTCCATCTCATAGTCAATCACTACTTGACTCTGCTACCAAGCCAGAACCACAGGCCAGCACCACTTTATGGTAAAACCAGCAGTTTTAACAGTCAAATCTGCCCTTCTGTGGCCAAGAAGCTAAAACTTGAAATGAGAGCATCTTCAGTGCAAAACCAGTAACTTGGTGTGTGGTCTTACAGTTAAACTAACAGACCTGATTTACTTGTAATTCCCACTCCCAAGTGTCTGGCACATAGATGCCCTTTTACTCTGTGAAGTAAATCAGTGATTATTTTTTTTCTCAGAATACTATGGAAGAGTAGCTTGTACCAGTGGGTGTTTGGGATATTGTTAAGGGTTGCAAAAGCTTAGGTCCTGAGTGAGGATCAAAGGTTATGAGTAAGTTAAGGCTGTCCTTCACACTTGATTTTGTGTCCTTTGTCTTGAGTCCAATGCAGCCTTTCCTGATGGGTAAAATCTTTCTTTGTGCCATGCTCCTGACCTATGTGAGCTCCCTTGTGAGTGTGCATTTCAGTGGCTCTTCATGTGGCAGAGCTCCTATATGTTTTTAAATTTTTTTTTCTAGTGAGTAAAGGTAAATCTTCTTTGAACTAAGCAGAATTGGAAGACTGGGAAGATGCTGACTGCAGGAGTGAATGAAACCAAACTGGGCAGATGTTGACCCAGCTTGGAGTAAATTCCTCATACCTGCCCTGCAGGGCTTCATATGTAGAGCCAACCTCCAAATAGGTTTCAGCATCTTTTTATCCATGTGTCCCTTATTGGAGTTGCAGACTTTGGAGCTGAGTTTCCCGATGTCTCACCTAAAAGGCTTCTGCCTCATTAAATACCATATGAGGTTTTATCCCTTCTGCATCTGAATAGGCTCAGGCATAGCACATGCAAGCCTGAATCAGAACCACTTCTGAATGCTTAACCTAGACACATCAAGAGAAAAACCTTTACTAAATCTGAATCAAAATTGGATCCCATCAAGGATACAATTTATATTTTGAAGTCTTATTTTTCACTGTCCTTTGCTTGCTGCTTACATCTACTCTAACATTTGGGTAGCTGTAAAACTTAGATAGTGGATTGATTGGAAGAAGTGATGAACAGATGTTTTTGGGTTTACCTGCTTAATTTGGCAGCATGCTGAAGGATTTTGGTTGATTCAGTCAGGCACAGGCAAAAGCAAGGGAGTTGGCTGCAGGCTGAGGGTGAAAGCAAAGTTCTGTTTCAGGTTCATAAGCCCTGGAGATTAAGAAATCCCTTCTTGACTTATTTTCCTCACTGGCTGTAAGGAGGGGAAAAGTTGCATATTGTAAAGTTAGATTCAGTAATGAAAATACTGTAATAGGAGAAGCTGTGATTTATCTAGAGGGGAAATAGTTTACTCATGACATCTCAGGCTGGACTGTTAATAAATCTTGCCTTTGTACACTTGTATT
Source organism: Anomalospiza imberbis (assembly GCF_031753505.1). Lineage (NCBI taxonomy): Eukaryota > Metazoa > Chordata > Aves > Passeriformes > Viduidae > Anomalospiza > Anomalospiza imberbis. Next base: position 7,851,862 of record NC_089694.1, read on the forward strand.
ATTTCAGAATAAAATTCTAAAATTGAGGGCCACAGAGCCGCCTATTGTTATCATTAATCATTGCCTCAAACTACTTTATTTCCTCAGCACTATTGTAAACACTGACTTTTCATGAAGTAGTTAAATGTATTTATTAATCCACTGGAATTGATGTCTGAGACATCAATTCCAGTCTGAGACACAGAGACTGGGATGTAGGAGGGAGTACAGGTTTGCTCTGGTTACTTCGGATATTTGCCACTGAGTAGTTTCACTTTCTTGCTGCTAACTGATAAAAACAATTTTTAAATCCCATACTCCCATATGGATCTGGAAAATGAGGACGGTTGGAGTGGTGGTGCAAACGTGCTACATGCTGCTTGCTGGAACACTGCTGTGAAACAAAACCTAAAAACCACAGAATCCTCATTAGAAGTAAATTGACCTCCAAAATTTGGTTAAAAAAAGTAACCCCGGACCTTAGAGCTATCCTGATTGTTTTCTTTATTCTTGAAAGTATCTCCCTTCAAGCATAAATACTGACCCCAGTGGCTGTGGTGAGATGCCCTCTTGAAGAAAACCAAATTCTGGGGCTGGTGCAGCTCTTCAGGCACTAAATTAACTTCCCTGGGCTGTCTGTAGCTCTTGCTTACAGCAAAGGGATTTTAGCATCCTGTTACTGAGACAGTAACAGCACAACATGCCCTGAATCCCTGCCTCTCCAAAGATGGGGCTGGAGGGTCATACTTATGTCTTGAGGTGTGAATCTGGGCTGTACAACTACTTCAAATGCTCTGTCTGCTTGTGGACCCAACTCTGCTGAAATCTGGGTGCCAACTCTGCTGTGAGCAACACTCTGCTCATCCTGGTTAGCCTGGAGAAGGAGGCACCCAACCCCTGCCTGTCCACAGTGGCTGGAAAACCTCACTTGCCTTAAGGAGGTCTGGGGATGCTGGATTTGCCATGTGTGGCCAGTAGATGTGGTATGTCCCCAAAGAGGTTGGGATCTGTTGTGTGCAAAGCTTCAGTGTCACACTAGATTCTTGTTTTCTTCCTCAGTCTAGTAGGTGACACTATCTCACTAAACACACGGTGCTGCCATGGCTTGGTGATAGACTGTGAAAGAAAATGTCCTTGCAGAGCATTCTTGCGCAGCAATAAAATATCTGCAATTTGCTGTCAGTGTTAAATGGAGAGTATCACTGACAACATGATAAAAATGCAACTGCAGAGCTGACTTGGTGTTTTTAGTTCAGAAAATAAGAGGTGCTGTGTTTCTTGACCATCTATTTTTAACATGCAAGGGCTGTGGTATTTAGACGTAAAAAGAGACATTGTGGAGGTTGTTTATGAAAATACAGATGTTCTGTTGTGAAACTTTAACACCAGACTTGTCACATGTGCCCAGAGTCATCGTGTTTAGTCCTGCTTCAAAGCTGCTGTTGCCCAGAGCTGGAGGGTTCCCATGATTTGTGCTGGGGCACTCTCTGAGGATGTGCTGTGTGTATTTACTGTGTGCCTTTGGTTCCTATGGGTGTCCTTTGAACAATGTATGCCTTGATATTTTTGGTGTGGCCATGCTGCTGTGTGGCCATGCCCTGCATGGATTCAGCAGGTCCCCAGTGTGCAGGTTGCTCTCCATAAAGCTCTTGGACATGGGGGGCACGTTTTGCCCCTCTGTTGCGGGTCAGTTCTGTCAGGTACAGGCACATTTCTAAAACCTTCTGCTGCCTCTTCTCTTCCTCAGACCTCAACAGGAACGGGTTCATCTGTGACTACGAGTTGCACGAGCTGTTCAAGGAGGCCAGCCTGCCTCTCCCTGGGTACAAAGTGAGAGAGATCATCCAGAAGCTCATGATCGATGGGGACAAGAATAAAGATGGGAAGATTAGTTTTGAAGAGTTCGTCTATGTAAGTGATATTTCTGAATTGCCAGCAGCCTGGGGGGCCCCTTTAAGACAAAGCTAAGGAAGACCGTAGAAGAGTGGCGTACTTCTCAGACACTTACCCTAATCCTAATTTTCTTTTGACAAACTGATCATTCTAGCCATGTAAAAATCAGTTCTTTGTACAGGTATCTGTATATGATCAGTCTTTTGTGCTGTTATTGACAGTCTTTAGATTGGACAGAGGAGAAATAATGAAATATTTTTGAAAAAAAACCAACCAACCAAAAAGAATCCATGTGGTTTTCCTAGAGGATAGCTTCATTGGAGGCCAAAATACTGTTTCCACATGAGATGACAACTGGAAAAAGAGACTTGCAATGATCCAAGCTTACAGTATTTACTGGAAGCTATTCAGTTTTTCCAGGCACACAGATGAATGCTTGTTTTCCCTGTGTATCAGTATAATTTCCTTTCTCGGTTTAATGGGACTACAAGTATTTGCTAAAGAGTTGGAAGGGCATTTCAAGACACACTTGGATTTGTGTTAGGTGCTGATCTAAAAAAATTCAAATCTCTTGCCTTGAAAGGGAAGAACAGGAATAAGGTGATTGGACAAATTGGAGGATCTACTTTTTTTAGTAGAAATAGGCCAGAATTTAAACATTGAATAATTTTTACAAAAGTGTAAGATTTCTTCAATGTATGTTTTTCATCCTTTTGATGCTCTGATGACTGAATGCTGAAGGAGTAATTAAAGTATGTGCAGTACGTTGAGGGAGCTGTTTTCATGTCAATTGCTTTTCTTGATATTTCTTAATTTATCTTCACTTTCTGTTCCTTAATTGTTTTCAGACCCTCTGAACTTTTTGAGTTCGGAGTCAACTAGTAAGTTGGAGTTTGCAGTTTGTAAACACTTGCATGCTGGGTGCATGTTTCAGCTGTTGGTTTGAGCTGGTCCATAACTCTTTGCACTAGGAAGGAGAAAATAAATCTCTTCTGTCGCATTTGAAAGGTACCAATGGTTGAGTAAAGACAAAATGTCTTAGGGCAGCTGAGTTGTACATTAGCAGCAATGCTTAGATGTATGATTTTTACAAACTGTACTCTTGCTCTGAGCATTTTTGCTGGAGTTTATGGTACAAAGAATGACATGAACTGTCTTTACATTGGGACCAAGTGACTTAGTGTCACCTCAGCATTAGAGCACATATTCTCAAGAAGATAGTAGTTAACCCAGGAAATTTTAAAATAAATAGATCTAAAACAAAATCCTTGTGGTTAAAGCCAACCAACCAGAAATCCCCCAATTTTTGGGCTCTCAGATCTTCAGTCAGCTTTACCTGATCCACCTCTGCATGCCATCAGGAGATGATTTAACTGCACTGTATCATCATTGTGACTTACCACCTTCCCTGTGTTTAAGGGATGGGAAGGTAAGGTGTGACAACCAGCAGCCTGGCCCTGTAGTGACACCTCGCAGCCTGGTGTCCTCTCCTTTTAGCAGAAGCACATTGTTGTCTTGCTTTACAGTGCTGTTTCATTGGGTTTTTTTTCTGGGTAGTGTTTAGAGAACCTGTACACATTTCATTTGTGTTTTCAGCTTGGTTGAAACAAATTTAGTTTAGTTTTGAAGGAATTACAGTAGGCTTTCCAGCCACTGAATGTGTTTTTTACTAATAGCTGCTCAGTTCTGTAGGGCCTTGGGGACACCAACAGTAGCGTCCAACCTGTGCAAATGGCATAAGTAGTCTTCTGTGCTAAAGCATCTCTTCTGCCCTCCAACAAGAGGGTGTTTCACCAGTTAGGCGAAGCCTGCTGTTGAGGAAGGGGGAATCTTTACTTAGAGCACTCATTGTTACACTTTATTGCAGGTTTGACTGTTGTATGCTTAAAGTGAATTGTTTCTTGGGTTGTGGACAAAGTCTTTTGTGTCAACTAAAGTCACAGTCACATGAGCATCCGGCTTACGCAGAAAGGTTAAAATTGCACCACAGCTTTCTCAAGTTTGGCCCTGCAGGACCTGCTGCATGTGTTACCTGTGCTCAGACTGCAAAGGTTTTGTGTTTTTTTTTCTTGTGGTCTCTTGAAATCTACTTGTAAAGGTAAATATATGCAAGGTACTTCATGCCTAATGCTTCTGTTTCAATAGGCACTTGCAGTGTGTGTTTGAGAAAGTGGGATGACTCTGCCCACTGTCCATGTCAGATTTAATACCACTGCACCCTTGCTGGGCCCTTCACATTTGCTGATTTTACTGTGAAGTTTGCTTTAAAGCTGAGAAGAAATAGCTCCTTCTGTGGTCCTTTTTGTTTATGAAGATGAATTTTTCTTGTCTAACGAGCACTTTGAATTGTAGATTTTCCAAGAGGTGAAAAGCAGCGATATTGCCAAAACATTCCGAAGAGCCATTAACAGGAAGGAAGGAATCTGTGCCATTGGGGGCACCTCAGAGCTCTCCAGCGAGGGGACCCAGCACTCCTACTCAGGTACCACTCTGTCTCTCACTCTTCTCTTGGGATTTTGGAGGTCCTGTGCCAAAACCAGCCCATTTCTGCCGCCATACCATGCGCTGTGCTCTAGTTCTCTGAGAGCTGAGTGATCTCATGTCAGGGTGAAAGCAGGACAGAATTTATATGCTGCAAATTTAACAGTGTATAAGTTAAATGTGTTCTTATTTGCTTCGTTAACTGTGCTTGCTGATGAAGTCCTTGTGTCACACTTGAGTAGGATAAAGTTGTTAAGTAAAAGTAAATAACAGGAATATTGTGATGATTATGAAAGTCTTCTTTCTTTAAACTTTGTATGACTAATAAAATGTGTGGTAATGATAGTGCGGCTGTTATTTCCCCATGGCTGTTGTACTCTGCTTCTTTTGGGAAAATCTTTGTTATGAAAAAACTTGTATTAAATTTATGATTGGTTATCTTAGAGGAAGAGAAATATGCCTTTGTAAACTGGATAAACAAAGCCCTGGAAAATGATCCTGACTGTAAGCACGTTATTCCAATGAACCCAAACACAGATGACCTGTTCAAAGCTGTGGGAGATGGGATTGTGCTATGGTAAGTCATGATGGCTCCTGAATTCAAGAAGTTAAGTCAGCAAAATAACTTTCTGGAAATGTAATTTGGAGAATTTTCATCTTTTTCGAGACTGATTTTGTGCTGGTGCGTGTGCATAACATTTTGCACATATAAAAAGAGGCTCAGTCTCTCAGGCTTTCACTGCCATTGTGTGATGCCTTAGCTTTGGTGCCAGCTGATATTTTCATCCAGTGCTTTTGCTTGGGCTTGAGACTGAGTTTGCTGAGGGGGTAGAAGGTGCTTTGTGGGAGCAGGAGTTGTGCTGGTGCAAACTCAGCCTGGTGCTGGGTAGCTTGAGGAGGGGCACATGTGATAAATGGCCCATTCTCTTGGATGTTTAGGCAGACAGTGTTCTCTGTGGGAATGTTAGTGACCTTATTATGCATTAACCCAAAAATGGATTTTCTGGTAGTCTTCTTGTTCTTTTTTATAGCTGTACTAAGTAGGTTAGGTGGCTTATTCTGTTACATGCTGAGAACAGAAGGAATCCAGGGCTACTAAATACCAGCAACCTTCTGTGTATGAGATTTTTGTTGGTTTTATGAGTTAGGTTCTTTTGTTTTATTGTAAATGAATTAATATAGTGGAGAACTGGATCAACCTGGAATTTCAGGATCTCTGTATCAATACACAAAGTAAGTTTAAGTGAGTTACCTCTTCTCTTGAATAGCTTTTATTTTTTAGCTCATGATGCTTATTTTTAGTTTATTTATTTCCCAAGTTTTAAGAAATTCATGGCTTTAGGCAAAGACTGAGCTGAGTAGGAAGTAGTTCATACTGTAAAGTTTAAATTTGCCATTTTTTGTGTTGATTAAAAATTAATTGTGCTCACTTGCTCCCCACTGAGCTCTCCAAGTGTTTGTTCTTTTTTGGGGCAGATTTTCTTGCCAGCAGTAGTAAACCTTTACAATAGGAGGAAGTTTGTTGTCTTACTAGAATGTGCAGTGGATGTCAGCAGAGCAATGAGTCTTCACTAGTTCAGGGACTACTCTGTGAATAATTCATGTGCTCTTTTTGCTCCAGCAGCTGAGATCAGTAGTGGCTGGGAACATGTTTAAAGTTTCAGGCTTAGCTATTAGTTACAAATACATTCTTGATAATGTAAATATTAACTTCTGATTTATGCAATCTTGATTTTTACGGAAAAAAAATACACAAAAACAAGCAGGCTAGAGGAAATGTGCTGTGGTGAGTATTGTCACAGTGCATTGAGTTTTGTTTGGATTAAATACTAAATGTTGTTCAAATATCACTGGTTTTCCTCCTAACAGCAAAATGATCAATCTTTCTGTTCCTGACACAATTGATGAAAGAGCAATTAATAAGAAGAAACTCACACCATTCATAATTCAGGTATACAGCATTTCTGTATTTTATTTTCTGAAATTCATATTAATATAGAGTTAATTAATGTAGCATGTTGGCTCAAGGCATTATTGTGGAATGCTGGAAAGGAGCAAATTTTATAGCTTCTGTTTAATTATTAAATGCAGTTTTGTACCATGCATAATTGACAGTTCTGTGGGCATGGTTCAAAAATGCTGAATTAATGACACAATGGGTAAAGTGGCTGAAATGTTGTGCACACATGATATTGCTGTGGTGATTATGTACAGCACTGTCTTTTTTAAACAATGTGGTTATTGGTGTTGGCTGTGAATCATTTCATACTAGGGCAGGTTGTTTTTGTGAGGATTGCCTCTGTGTGTGTGTATGTGTGTAAATTAGCACTTCTCTAGCCTTATTCTTGTTGATGCCACTAGATGCAACTAACTCAGAGGCTGAAACTAAATACCAGAGGCTGAAATTAAACCCTGGTGCCTCGTTCAGTTCTTATTGATTCAGCCTGCTGCCACACAGCTCCTTTAAAACTTCAGCTGGAGAGTGGCTGGGAGTGTTTCCTCTGAGCCGCTGCTGTTGGAGCAAGGACAAGGGGGGAACCTCCACTCTGCTGGTGCTGGATGAAAGGGAAAGCAGCATCTCCCTGCACTGTGTCTGACTGGGCTCTGCTGTTTGCAGGAGAACCTGAACCTGGCCTTGAATTCTGCATCTGCCATCGGCTGCCATGTTGTCAATATTGGTGCGGAGGACTTGAGGGAAGGGAAGCCCCACCTGGTGCTTGGGCTCCTCTGGCAGGTTATTAAGATTGGCTTGTTTGCTGACATTGAGCTCAGCAGAAATGAAGGTAAGTGAAATCCTCAGTGATTACTTCTAAAGCATGAGCACAACATTGCTTGTGCTGTCAGCCCCAGCCCTGCCTCTGCCTCTTCGCTCCCTCCTCTCTGCTGGAAGAAGGATCATCAGGGCATGTGCCAAGCTGAATGTTCTCCAGGCTGTTTGTGGCTGTGCAGCAGGTTCATGCAGGTGGGCTGTGCCGTTCTGGTGATGTGTCTCAGCCTTGGAGAGCTGGCTGATCACCAGCCTGTAAGTCAAGATGCAGCTTGGCTTGAGCCTGGCAGTGAATGAGCACACTGCTTGGTGATGCCCTAGGCTGCTCCAGCTGCAGGCTCCTAATGGTGTTGGGATGTGCTAAAAGCTGCTTGGATCCTTTTAGGATTATAGACAACTGCATAGCTTTCTCAAAAAAAAAAAAAAAAAAAAAGGGCGGGGGGGGGGGGGGGGGGGGGCTTCAGCTCTGTGGTAGTTATTTGGTTCCAAAATCCTCCTTGCTACTGTCAGTGGATGGAGCAGCTTGAGCTCTCACTTTATCCTTGGTGGTGAGAGACTGATGCTGCAGATCTGTCCTTGTAGTCACTTGGTCCTGCATGACAGCCTCTAAAATTTAAACTTTTCAAATAATCTGAAGAGCTCTGATGTGCTATCAGAGCATCCAGATGGATGGAGAAGCTTCAGTGTCTTTTATTTAAGCTTCCCCATCATGAAGTGTTGACATTGTTTGGTTTAGATTGAAAATTCACGGCAGAGGAAGCACTGGCCAACTGAAAGGGTGCTTATCTTGGCTCCTTTGGGTTTTTTAATGGTGCTTATGAAACTGCTTGGAAGCATTTTTCATTGAGATAGAAGTACATTTGCATTTAGTTTCCTGCCATCAGCTTAAAAGACTGCAAGTAAAGTCCAGAGAATTTTGTTACACAAGAAAAGGAAAAATACTTTTTTACACGTATATTTCTAGATCATTTATACTCCTCTCTGTGTAACAACAAACTCAGGAAAACTCTGCTAATACCCAGAATATTTTGACATAATCAGTAGTTGGTATTGTACCCCCCTGAAATCTTGCTGCAGCTTGAATTCTGGCATGCAGGTTTGACTCTTCCCTCACAATAATTTTTCTTGTAGCACTGGCTGCCTTACTTCGTGATGGTGAAAATCTGGAGGACCTTATGAAACTATCCCCAGAAGAGCTGCTCCTAAGATGGGCCAACTTCCACCTGGAAAACGCAGGCTGGCACAAAATCAGTAACTTCAGCTCAGATATCAAGGTACCAAAGCTTTCCTGATTTGCAGTGCCTGGCAAAAGACTGGGAGCTGGACAGGGATGTGTTTGCATGTGTAAATGAGACCTTTCATCCTCAGGCAGGACCTTTCTTGACCCTAACATGTTGAGTAGTCTTACCGCGGGGCTTGAGTGTTATATTTGAAGTCCTGCAGGGCTGTTCTATCATGCCATGAGGGTGAGCCCAGTGTTGAACTGTCTGTTTCCTCCAGTGCTGCTGTTGTGTTTTAATCAGCTGTGAAACTGGTATTGCTTATATATTTTCAAATGTCCTTAGTCCATATTTTCATGGAGATAACAGAGGAAGATGCTTCACTGGAGAGTGAGACTTGCACATACTCTTGGCAGGTGATGGCATTTCATTTTAAATGTCATGGGCTGGTGAGAGGAAGGGAAACAAGACCTCTTATTCTTCACACTGGGTTTAGTAGGAATGGGAGTGGGGACTTCTAAAGCTGCTTTTCACATGGGAGTGGGGGCACTGATGAGAAATGGAGGATGGTGACTCTGGGTTAGTGTGGGACATCTGGACACTGGTCTCAGCAGTTTTCTGGAGCTTATTCATGTGGCCAGCAGTTTATAGTAGGAGAAAGAAGACTGAGATAGGAAAAAAAGTTTAACAGTTGAGATGTGTGACAATCATAGATCTGACCTGTTGTGTGCATAGTCGCTCGTATTTCCAACTTCAAAATTGCCTACAGTTTTGCTGATAGCTGTTGGCTTCTCTGGTGCATCCCCTAGGCTGCCATGATATGCTGAGGTCCTCCTTAGTGCTGAGGACTAAAAGGACATGTAGTTGATAAATAACCACTACAGCTCTTGGCTCCTCCTGGTTTGTGACCATCCCTGGCCTCTCTCCTCTAAGCCTTTCTAGCTAATGCGCAGGCACAGAAGAAAACGTTCAGATATCTTATAATCAGCTTTTTGCTTGGAATTTGTCTTCACTGAGCCATTTTCATCATTGCTGTGGCAGTATGAATGGCTGCCTTGGGGCATCTGGGGGCCATGAGTGTGAGCAGCATGGTGTCATTGCCTCCTCCAGCCACTGCAGAGGTGGCTGTGGCACCAGAGCTTGTAGCAAAGGCAGCTTTCAAACAGTCAAACCACATAATTGTCATCTTAAATATTTCTAACCTTTTCCCTTTGTTTCCTTTCCTGCTGCCTGGATTTCTACCACTGTGCTCTCTTTTAAGCTTACAGATTTTGGCAATTCAGTAAAGGTACATAAGCCAATTATGCACGGTGACTTGTTAAAAATGAGCTTGAAATGAATTGTTATGGTGTATTCACTGCTGTGCAGGAGGGCTGAATTTTCTTTTTCATTCATTTCAGGATTCCAGAGCCTATTTCCACCTCCTCAATCAAATTGCACCCAAAGGGCAGAAAGAAGGAGAGCCTCAGATTGATATTAACATGTCAGGTTTCAATGTAAGTATTCAGGCTGTCGTGTCCTCATCCTGTGGGATCATGAGCTCCCTGTACCCTATCATTGCCCCATGACATCTGGGTAACCTGGTATCTTAATTTCTAGAATGTGTACAGTGTCAGTGGCCATGTGCGCACCTCAGGTGTGTGCTCAATGAGTGCTTGCTGCCAGCCTGGTCACTACCCTCCAATTAACAGAGATGACTGAGAAATCCTTTGTGGGCTTGCTCCATTCGGGAGCATATTGACTTCTTTTGAACCACTAAGTTCCAAAAGCATTAAAATTTGACAGCATGTGAGCTTGGAAAGCACCATGCTAAGAAAAATAGCAAGACAAGCCATGAGAATGGCACAGCTGCAGGGGTTGGTGCGTGTGCCTCATCCCTTCACTCAGTGACTGATGCCAAATGTGGACTTGTGACATTGCTCCAGATAGTGGTCAGGAGCTTCCCATGTGCTTTGTAGTGTAGCCCAGTCTGTTCCATGACAGCTCTTGTCCATTGCATCCCTGTCAGGAGAAGGATGACTTGCGCAGGGCAGAGTACATGCTGCAGCAGGCAGATCGGCTCGGCTGCCGGCAGTTCGTCACACCGGCTGACGTGGTCAGTGGCAACCCCAAACTAAACCTGGCCTTCGTTGCCAACCTGTTCAACAAGTACCCAGCACTTACCAAGCCTGAAAACCAGGACATCGACTGGACCCTTTTGGAAGGTGATGGCCGTTATCAGTCACAAAATAAGCAGGAGGGGTCTATCTAAAGTAAACAGTTGTGTCATTGGAGGCTGTGCCCTGCAGAGGTATCTCCGTTGAAGTAACACCTGTGATTTGAGGCTTCAGTGCTGCAGTGGTTGTTTACTCATTTGGGGCAGATAGAAGGGCACTTGGCAGCCTGTTCAGCTGCTCTGACCCTGTTGTGGAGCCTGAACCTGTAGGCACTCTGCCAGCACCCCATCACTCACCATGCCGGGGAATTTGGTTTTGCCATATCCTGTGATGGGCAAGAAAACCTCAGAAATGCAGTGAGATGTTCATGGGAGCACTAATTATTGGCACAACTGGGACTGAGCTGTGACAGCAGTTAGCTAACACCCACGTGAAAGATCTTTCTGCTCCTTTTTCTTGCAGAAAGTACAAAAGGCTCTTCTGAAGCCTGGGGAAATCAAAATGACATCCAAGACTAGATAGCAGGGTCACCCTCTTCCTTTGAAAAAAATTATAGTAGGAAAAAAAATACTCTTTTTCTGCCTGAAACCTCCTGGTGAGCTCTGCTGCTCAAAGCTCCCTGCTTTGCAAGGTGGAAATCCCTGCTCAGCTTTGAGCTTGCAGAATTTGCAATGAACCTGTTTTCCATCATGTAGGAGAGACGCGCGAGGAACGGACATTCCGCAACTGGATGAACTCCCTGGGTGTGAGCCCCCACGTAAATCACCTCTATGGGTAAGCTTTAGGCTCTTGGGAGACCCAGCTGGTTTTTTTTTTTCTTTTTATTGTTGTTGTTGAAATTGCAAACACCTGTAAAGAATAGTAATTATTCATGATGTGACAAAGTCAGAGTGCACCCAAATCTCGAAACATTAGACTTAATCTGTGTTTTCTGCTTTAGTGATCTCCAGGATGCACTGGTAATACTACAATTATATGAAAAGATCAAAGTTCCTGTCGACTGGAATAAGGTTAACAAGCCTCCCTACCCTAAACTTGGAGCAAATATGAAAAAGGTAAACATGTCAAAAGACTTTAAAGGAAGCCATGGACACTAAAATTCCTGTTAGAGGCTTCCAGTCAATTGAGTGTGTTTGTGAGTGATTTTTCTGCTTAAACTCTTGTCCTGTGTAGCTGGAAAACTGTAACTATGCTGTAGACTTGGGAAAGCATCCAGCTAAATTCTCCCTGGTTGGCATCGGAGGGCAAGATCTGAATGATGGAAACCCAACGCTGACACTGGCCTTGGTCTGGCAGTTGATGAGAAGGTAGGACCCCTCTCAAACATGTGAGTCTTGTGAATGGATTACAGAATTTGGGGAGTTTCTTCCATGAGAGCGTTGCAGTACCTGGAACAGGTCACACAGAATGATTGTAAAACCTCTGTCCTTTGGGGAGTGTCTGAGATACACCTGGACAAAACTCTGATAGATCTGCACATGAGAGGCTGGAGCAGACACCTATGGACAGCCTGTTGGTGGACCTGTGACAAGTCACCTGCTCAAGTCTGGTCCACAAGCAGAAACCCTGAGCAGTAACATTACACAACTTTTATGTTGTGATTTTTAATTGGAAATTGAGAGGTAAATGTTCTGGGGCTGGTTTATAGACCTCTTTTGCATTGGAATGGGGGAAAGAAGAAACTTAGTAACAGATAAAATTGATCTTCCTGTTACCTAGTTCTGAAGACTTGTAAAATATGCAAATATATGTCTGGAGAAAAGATGTGTGGTAGATCCTAATTTGACATTACAGGTCTGAATGCCAACTCCTGAGGTAAACCTTTAGGTTTATGTGTTCCCCCTATGGAGCAAATGCTCAATGGTAAAACAGTTTAACAAGTGTCCTGAGCCCAGGCAATCTTTTGACCTCCTATTAAAGGACATGAAAGGCTAGAAAGACTAATGCTTTAACAAAAATCACACTTCAGATAAGATACATGGTTCTTTCTTTTTGCTAAAGGAGTTTTAAAAAAACCCCAAACTCAGAGCTGAGACTATGTAAAGACTTTCCAAGCTGCCATGGCTCATGTTGCATCCTGGCTGCATGGCTTTGTCCTGGCCTGTGCCTAATCTTGTTCTCTCTGCTGGTTCTCAGGTACACACTGAATGTCCTCGAGGACCTGGGTGATGGTCAGAAAGCCAACGATGACATTATAGTCAGCTGGGTAAACCAGACCCTGAAAGAAGCTGGCAAGTCCACCTCCATCCAGAACTTCAAGGTACAGGTTCCCTTCTTGCCTGCAAAAGGAGACAAGTGCCCAAATTTTTTTTTCTCGGCTGGAGGAACAGCTGGGGCTTCTTAGAAAGGAGTTTAAACAGGACAGGATTCAGACTGTGCTGGGAACAGTGTGGCTTCAGGCTACAAGAGAGGAGAATGTTTAGGGCTGCCCATAGTGGGGAATAGTGGCGATGCAGGGGGTGATCAGGATCTGGGGCAGAGATGGGAGGTGAGATGCTGGCAAGCAAAGGGGCTGGAGCTGGTGTGCATTTGGAGGTGAGCATTGTGCCTTGGGCTGTGCTCAACATGGCAGAGCTGCTGCCTGCCTGTCTGCACAATGGTTACTTCTTTGGATTTCCAGAGCACTTGCAGTAAATTGGAGTAATAGTATTGTATTATCACCAAAGCTGAAGCAGCAGTTTGGTTTTCCCTCTGGTCCACCTGGGAATAGTCACTTACACTGCTGCTTTGAAAAGGCTCGTTTGAAACTTCTTTGGTTGCATGTTGCAGAGCAGCTGAATTGAGGTGAGAATTATGCTTTAAGAATTATGAGAATAAGAGAATTATGCTTCTTCTCTGTCCCTGTATTCTCTAGGACAAGACTATCAGCACAAGCTTGGCAGTTGTGGATTTAATCGATGCCATCCAGCCTGGTTGTATCAACTATGACCTAGTAAAGACTGGTCACCTGTCGGAAGATGACAAGCAAAATAATGCTAAGTACGTTTGCTCTCTCAAAAGCTGTTTTGCATTGAAAGGGTGCACATTCAGTGTAGTGGTCTCAAGCTGCAGTGTTTTGACCAGTTTATTGCTGTGGTTTTCAGTCTCTTTTAGCACAGTACTTTTTACACAGGCAGCACTTAGTGAAATCGAGTTGCTGTCCTTGCCTGTGACACTGGAGGGAGCAGTTGGCTGAACTCTGGCTCGCTGAGAGAAATGCAGAACAGCCCAGCAGTTCTTGACAGTGATACTCTTATTTCTTACCTGTCTGTTCAGGCATTTAAAGTGTTCAGGCATTTGTGTGTGGCTCAGAGTTTTGAAATTGAACCCTTGTATGTCTTCTGTCTTGTTGAATCATCACAGATTGTCAAGTTTAAAGTATGCATATTAAAACATGCCTTTGAAATGTGTGTTCTGTGACTGTTCTGCAGTGGCAGAATGACAGCAAAATTTCTGGTAGATGATAGTCTCACTTTGTTATTTATAAGGAGCAAACAGAAAAGGAAGCATTACATGATTAATCCTTCATTATATTGCTATTAGCCCTAACAAATACTAATTAAGATTCCTTAACTGTCAGTAAAGTGGACTTGACATTCAAAGGTCAATTTGCACATTAAAAACACTTTACTGTGGAAAAGGAAAGCAGCAAAAAATGAGAAAAACTTGTCAAACAAAAGGATGTGGTGTAATTAAATTTTTCCACATCTTGAATCTTAATAAAGAATAGGTGAGATTGTGTTGCATGGGGCAGGATTTGACTTGCCATTTACTGGTAGCAGTCTTGGAGCTGACCACCTTATCTTTCCATGGTGAATAGGTATGCTGTGTCCATGGCAAGAAGAATTGGTGCCAGAGTTTATGCTCTTCCAGAGGATCTTGTGGAGGTGAAGCCAAAGATGGTCATGACCGTGTTTGCCTGCTTGATGGGCAGAGGAATGAAGCGAGTATAAAAGGGATGATCCATGTAAAGAAAAAACCAAAATGCAACAAAAACCCAACCTGCCACCTGGGTGCATGAGTAGCAGATCGGCTGTGACCACGTTGAAATGCTGTTGGCCTTGGAACTGTTGAAGTTCAAAGGACTTTGTTTTGCTTTGCAAGACAAATTTATCAAAATTCTCAGGGGGAGGAGTTATAACCAACAGGCGTACTCTTTTCCCAAAGGAAAGTTTAACTTATCAAGAGCTCACAGAAATGCATTCATAGCAGACCTGCATCTTGCAATATTGCTCTGGACCTGTTTTCACTCCATTATTTCTCAGATGCTTGACATGTGGTTTTATACCCTTGAGGGCTATAAGGTGGTTGGTATAAGTTGTAATGGAAACAAATCTAATTTCTGTCTGCAGTCCACTTTAATTTCTGTCATACAGTCCAAGCATATTTTAGGTTTGACCACATCCTTAATTTTGCAAATAAATCTACAGTACAAGTTGGGACCTGCAGGCCAGCTCACAATGCTAAATGAGAAATGTGTAATTAGGAAGATGTACTTCCTCTGGTATTCTTTGTACATGGTGCTTTTTTGTACATCTAACTATTTTGATTACCTTACAAATAAAGCATGGCAGTTTTTTCTCTTGCTGCTTATAAAAAGGGGTTTTTTTTTGTTTGTTTGTTTGTTTTTTAAGGTTATATTACATATGATAATACCACCATCCTTGGACCTCTTGCAGTAACATGATCACGTTGCTTATGGCATGGTTACACCTGAGAATGGAAGTGAATGCATTTTTGTATGCATCTTGGTTCAGTTCTGTGCACCTAGAAAATAATTTTTACAGAAATTTGCATGAAAACTATAACTTTTTTATTTAAAATGCTGTTCGATACAAAACCATACTACGTTGTGGACAGGTTTTGTGCAGGGAAGAGGCAAATGGTATTAACAGCAGGGTTCAATAAAGTGAACAGCAAATGTGCTGGAATATATTTTTAGAGATAAATGGAAGGAAGCATTGTCGCCAAAGAAGGAAGATGCTGTATCCATAGGATTTCATATTCTCTTGCTTTGGCAAGCTGTTTGCTATATTTTGAGATCATATTGCTATTCCAAGCTATTCAAAGTGATGTAATATGGTGGCAAAGCATCAGTTGAAATAAAAACATTTAAATACATGCTTCTCTCCTTATTTGCACTGACCCAGCATGGCAGCCTGTGTTCAGTTGCAGCTGGTGCTTCTGGGCTGCAGTGCCACACACAATCTCTTTATCTTTTCTGGCCTGATGTAAATCTGATGCTAGGACTGGTCCTTCAGAGCATGGTGAGGGGTTGGTGCTGCTGGCAGCGCAGCAGGGAAAGGTCCCTTAAAAGCAAAGTTTGTTTGAAGCAGCAGCTTCTGTGTTGTTGTGCCTTGGAGGCTTCAGAGGTTAACATTTGTATGAGGGCTAATTGAGTGAGAGGGAATTAATTTTCCTGTGTGTAGGAGATGAAAAAAGGGCAGGTGAAAGGGAGGAATTTGACAGGGAACAGAAGCGGGGCTGGGGCACCTGGGAGGAGATGAGCAGGAGCCCTGCCATCTGCAGGGGTGAGTACACGGGCTGTGGTGGCACCGGCTGGGAGTGCTCCCTGCTCTGGGTGTGCAGTGTCAGCAAACCACCCCAGTGATTCCCTGCATGAAGCCTTGTGCAGAGCTGGCTGGGAACTTTCCACTGGTACAGTTTTTTCACAAGAAAAGTATGTTAACAAAGCTTCCCACAGGAAATAACATGTTTTCACTCCAGATGGAGCGATATACCCTGAGTAGAGCCACAGCCATCCCACTGAAACTGTGTTCTGGTGATTTATGGCACTTGCTGGGGGTGTGGTGTGATTAAAGTCAGAATTCTTGGACTTTGGAAGTGGCCATGTACATCTGTACTGTCTTGCTTCTTTTGCCTCCTGGTACCAGGTTAAAGGGGGAGAAATGGGTACTTTGACAACTGTAGAATGGGAAAGCATCTCCTTGTGCTGGATGTATTTAAGAAAGAAAAGTTTGGAGTCCAAGCAAAGCAGATCTCTCACACTGAAGGTCCAGTGCAGGGCAACCAGGACAAACCCAGTACTTTTCCTCCAGTAAACACTCTTAACAAGCAGGTTTTCAAATAGTTTGTTTTGTTAAACACACCAAAAATTTTCAACAGGAGATGTAAGCTTTAGCACATTTACTTCTTCGTGCAACTCTTGCTCTTTAATATTAAATGATTTTTTCGTATTTATACTTTGTTTTGCTTCTTCAATTACATGCTTTTTGTTTCCAAGGTTTTTTAGCAGTGTCACCTTTGTTCATATTGAATTTTTTTTAAACAGTTGGACTTGCTGCTGCCATTGTGGGTGCATGTTGTTCTTACCCTTCATCTTAAGGTCCTCTTCAAATGTCTTTGCCAGCCCAGACTACCTCCTCAGGGTCTGTGTTTTCTGAACTTCTTCTTGTATTCCTTGCAAGTTTCATTTTTTGTGGATTAAAAATGTAGCCGCATAGTCTCCCTGAGCATACTGTGTATAACTTGTTAAATATTTCTATGACTTCTTATCATAGCACAGAGGAAGTAATTTAGTTGTGTTCCTGTTACTGTTTAATGAGGTGGTGGTGTAAAAGTGGAAGGAATATTTTTTCAAAGTGTTCAGAGAAGGCAAGGTTCTTGTCTGTATAAATTTTTCACCAGTTTGTATTATTCAATGGAAAAAATCAAATCCTTTAGGGACTTAAGAAATTGCTGAGGTGGACTTCGCTTGCTTTTTTGCTTCTGCCTTTTTCTATTGCAGCTTGATAGAGAGTAATGCAAAAGCAAGAAATCAGCTGGAGTATTTTTCCACCGCTTCTCAAAGTATGTGAAGCTGAGAAAAGTGAAGATGATGAAACAACTAAAACAATGTAAGCAAAAATTTATTGCATTGACTGTTAAATGCTTTGCACAAGCCTAATCACAAATATAATGAGGATGCAGCGTGTGTGGTTTTGTTGTGGAGCCCCACTTTGTCCCTTCCCTGGTGTAACAGCAAAGGTTGGTCCTGCTCTGCACTCCATGGCAGGTTTCCCATGTCAAATTGTGCTGGTTTGTGTGTTTTCAGCCCTAAACAAGGGTTTATTTCTCTCTTACCTCTTACCAGCTTGGGATAATTCCTCTAAGGACAGGGACAAATGTGGTGTGTCTGGCACACATTCCTTTGCTTCCTTCTGTGAGCACCCAGTAAACATTGGATAAGAGCTTTTAATATACCTGCACAAATGGAAAATTCCATTTGGGAGGACAGAGAAGGCTGATCTGTGTCTCCCAGCAGTTGAAGGGAGGCAGACTGGGGATATGGCACTGGAATTGTGCTGGGACAGAGCTCTTTGACTGCGTGCAGGGAGATAGACACAACTTGTACAGACCGTCCTTGAGACAAATGCCCTGCTTGCAGGGGTACATACAGAGCCACATTAGCTGAGGTTCAGTGCTGTGAGGAACAGCTGAGTGATAAAATGTTTTACATGGTGGTGTTTTTGGCCACACCTCCAATACTGTCTTGCATTCTAAGAGCAGAGATGCCCATGTGCCTGCTGTGGGAAGGTACCACGTGCTCACAGCAATACTGATGGGCTGGGCCTTTTCTAAGGGCTCCAGATGTCCTGGAGCACGTGCAATTTATTCCTATTTCAGCAGTACTCACAGTATGCCCAGTATGGGCTGGGCACAGGAAGGCAACCCCCCCAGGGAGGTCACACCTGGCTGTGGTCAGATGGGAAATGGGAAGGACAGAGGAGAACATGCTTCCCAGCCCTGAACTTGCCAACGTGAGCATTTGCACTGAGTTTTGATGTTAGCATTTCAGATTAGATTATTGCCCATAAATGAAATAATACATTCCTATATAATGAAATCCCTTTATTTCCATATAAAACCCACCTGTCATGAAAACCACTGTTCATAAACAAGTTTCAAGAACACAAACAAGCAGCCTCCACTTTATAATTAAAACACCATTAAAACGTGCCCACCGCAGTGCCCCATCCCCTCTCGTTGTACCACGTGTGGCAGGCAAGTGCCAGCAGGATGAGCTGGCCGGGCAGAGCGGGGGGCCTGGGGGCCACGCTGGTGCCGGCCACCCTGCACTTGTCTTCACTGGCCAGCTGCAGTGGCACGGTGCAGCCCCCCAGGTGCCCAGGTTGGGGCTCCTCAGGTGCTGTTGTGTTGGCAGGGCCCGGGAAGGCGCAGTCCAGCCCCTCGATGACCGCCCGGCGCGTGGAGCGCCAGAACCAGAGCATGCTGCAGTCACACCTCCAGGGGTTGTGGGACAGGAACACGTACCTCAGCTTGGTCAGTTCGGAGAACAGCCGCGTGGGCAGGGAGCTGAGGTTATTTTTGCTCAGGTGAAGGAAGTGCAGCTTGTTTAGGTGTAAAAAAGCAGAGTCTGAGATCGAGGAGATCTGGTTGTTGTTCAGGTACAAGTTTCTCAAGTTGAGCAGCTGTCTGAAGGTGCAGTCGACAGCAGTGATTCTGTTAGCTTCAAGGTGCATGGTCTTGAGCTGGATCAATCCTTCAAAAAGCTGATTAGGCAAATCAGTGATGAAGTTGTGTCCTAAATTTAACATGCCCAGTCTGAGAAGCTTTGCAAAAGCTCCATTTTGAATGATCCATATCCGATTCTTCCTGAGATTCAGATCGTACAGGGTTTCCAGGTCCTTCAGGGAATCTCTGCCGATGGCTTCTATGTGATTGCCCTCCAGGGACAGCCTGGTGAGGCTGGAGAGGTTCCTAAAGGCTTGTGGGACATACCTCATGTTATTGGAGGCTAAATCAAGCCTTTCTAAAGAAGGCAAGTGTGAAAATAGAAGTGGGTGGATTTCGAAGATATTGCAGTGGGACAAATCCAGGCTGATGAGGTTTAGTAGTCCTCTGAAAGTGTTTGCGTGCAGGTAGGTGAGGCGTGAGTTCCTGCTGAGGTGCAGCTCTTGCAGCCTGCTGAGAGCATGGAAAGTTCCTGGGGTCAGGAAAGTCAGATTGTTCCCATCTAGCCAGAGGCTGTGAAGGAAAGTCAGGTTTCTGAAGGTGTTGGTGTTGAGCATCCGCAAATAATTGTTGGAGAGGTTTAGAGAGATGGTGGATGGTGCTATTTCTCCAGGTAGGGTTTTCAGTCCAGCTCTGTTGCAGAGGATTGTCTCTTCAGGTGTACATTTGCACATGCTTGGGCATGAATTGGAGACATTCAGAGCCAGCCCAGCCTTTGCTGCACAAGTAAATATAAATATAACGAGAAAGAACATGACCAGCCACACATCAGCCACAGCATCTAATACCTGATGGATAGTAGAGAAGGAGGCTAGAAAAAGAGCGTGTACCTTTTGGGCAGGTGAGCCGTGGGCAGGGCAGGGTCGGTTGGACTGTGCACAGTGAAAATAAATCATCTGGTTCTTCCTGCTGCAATCCCATGGGGATTAAGTGTTTAGGCACGTCAAAGCTGATTAAGTGCTGCCCTGAGAGGCAGGGAGACTTCTCAGCCCAGCATCATGCTCTGATAGTGGTTTTTCTCACCTCCAGCCCTCTGCAAACAGCAACAGGTAACAGACTTCCCCTGGCAGCTGTCTGGGAGAGGCTCCTGCTCATGGGTTATCACCATTCTCAGAGTCTGCTTGGCAGTTGGCTCAAAAAAACTCTTCTGGGAGGAATTTTTGTGATTTTCTGCAGCTGGAGCTTTCAGCAAAGGCAGTGGAAGGGGCTCTGCCATTCAGGTGTGAGGTGAGGGCACTCACCCCGACAGAGGCTGCACACACTGACAGATGCCCCAGGCTCAGGCTCAGGGATTTCCCTTGGTGATGGCTGTGACTCCCCTGCAGTAAAATGGGAGACTGCCAGGTGCTGTGCAAGCTTCATGTTCTCTGACATGAGAGACATTTCTGTGACATTTTTCTCTGGGAAAGCACAGAGGAGTGCTGTGTCCTGGCAGTGCTGCTTCCTGGGATAAGCCCTGAGCCATCTATGAGGGGTGAAAAATGAGCCCTGTGGTTGAAACATGGAGCACCCCAAGGGCACACTGTCCTTCCCAGGGCACTGCTTGTCTCCAGCAGGTCTGAAGATGCCACTGAGCAGCTGGAGCTGGACTTTGGTCCTTAAAATTCTGTGTCCTTGCCCCTGCTCTATTTTTTATCCTATATCCACAGTGCAAAGGGAAATGCATTTGGGGGCCTGATTGATGAACTCAACAGCCAGGGATCAGCAATCTCCAGACTGATCGTTCTGCAGGAGGACCAGACCCAGGGCTTGCAGCTGATGTGTCATTTGGGCAGCCAGTGACACAATTGCTGCTCTTGGTTTTTGTCACTCTAAATTTTTCTTCTCCACTTCTCTTTGCGGGAGTTCTCATGTGTTCTGATGCGCTTGAAGCACCTTTTCACAGGAAGGCACCCCCTGCCTTCCTGTGCATTTCCATGCTCTTAATTTCTTGGTCTGTCCCAGCTTTTTTCTTTTTTTTCATGTTTTACAGGTTGTGTTTTCTTTCTCTTCCCTGTTCTGCCAGCTCTGTCCAGACAGTGGCTAAACCTCCAAATATATAGCATGCCCAACAGTAAGTGTGACCTGGACAAGTTTGCAGCTCTGTTGTTTTCTCAGCAGGAGCAGATTATATTTCCTGTGCTGTTAAATTGCTATGTCGGCTTCAGCTAGTTCTCTTTTCTTCTTCATTTTTTCAAGCAACAATCCCCTGAAGAACAGCTTCTCCCTGGAAGCTTGGCCAGGATGATCATGTTGTGTAATGGAGACCAGCTGTAAACAACATCGTTTATTTAGCTACACAGGCTTTGGTGCAGTGTTACTGGGGCCAAAATCTGGTTTCCACCAAGAGCTGGAACTGTGCCCAGGGGCTGGTCCTGGGAGCCCCAGAGGAAGGTGGAAATGTGCACTGCTCACCCCATCCAGCTGATTGTGTTTGGGGTCTGGCCAAAGGTTTTTGTGGATGAATCTTTGTTTTCTGTATTCCTGGCTCAGCTGGGACTGCTCCTTTGAGGACATCACCTTGGAGGGGTGTCCTGCTTCTGGGGTCTCCATGGCTTCTCTTGCCTCCTGGTGCAGGACAGCTCGGAATATCCATCACTGCATGACTTTGTCAGTGCAACTCTGTGAAGGAGGCAGGTTTCTGCTATCTCTGTGCAGGACGAGTGAGCTGCACTGTGTGCTTGGGAATGCTCTTGCCTTTAGCTGAAGTTTGTAGCTCAGGCTGAAAAGGATGGATCTCTTTCTCTGGTGTCCCTTTTATTCTACACAGGGTTCATTTCTGGTTGTAATTCTGGTTGTAATTCCAGAAGTTTGTAGCTCAGGCTGAAAAGGATGGATCTCTTTCTCTGGTTCCCTTTTATTCTACACAGGGTTCATTTCTGGTTGTAATTCTGGTTGTAATTCCAGCAGTGTTACCGTGTTCTAGCTGTTAGTAAAACCCAGTGCTCTCTGTAGTGTAACTCTCCTTGATTTCATATTGGAAATTTTCAGACCAAAAGCATGCAGCTCCTGGAGCTCATTGCTGCCAGATGTTGCTTAACTGGACTAAAACACTGCGGTGGAGCAGGACCATGCAGCTGCAGAATGTTTCCTTGATTTAGAGCCTATAGGGCCAAGGAAACCCATAAATATCAAAGTGACCAGATTTTTACACTTTGTCACAGGTTTGGCAATTGCAGTTTCTCCCTGTAAGGATTCCACAAAGCATGGAGGTGGGGTGGCAGCTGCCTTGTGAGGATTTGGCTGTGGCTGCCTGAACTTACTGATGGCAGCCCAGGTTGCAGCTGCCCTTGGGGTGGAAGCAGTGCAGTGGTATGCCAACACTCAGCACTGTGGAGAGCTAAACCTTTGCTGGGGGCTGAGTGCTGGTCCAAGAGAGTGGCCACGGGAATGTCCTGTTGTGCTGCAGTGCCCAGTGCTTCTGTGCAAGAAGTGCTCAGCATTGCTGCAGCTTCCTGAGCATCTCTACTGCAGTCACTGCCACACCACGCTGCAGAGACAAGGTAAGGATGTGCTCCTTGAGAAGAACTGGCACATGAGTTTTTCCTCTACCTACCTTTTTAACAAGCTTTCCCTTTATGTTCTGTTCAAATATTAACATCTTGCTCTTGGGTTCTCTTTTCCAGGCACTGCTCTTTGTGCTCCACGTGCAGGGATTTTGATTGTCTCTCTCCATCTGCTTGGAGGGTTTCTGGAGTGCATCATGTGTTTTGGCTGAGGTGGCTCATCCACCCAGCTTTAATGGAAAAGCTGAACCACTGCAGGTCTTCTGTTAGAATGTATTCCACCCACCACATGACCATGGTTGTGTTTTTGTCTTTTTTTCAGTCACTAATTTATCTGACATCTGGGATTTATAGCCCAGCACATCCCCTTCAGAAATTATTTGTAGCTGATGTCAAGAGCCTTGCCTAATACCATCGATTTTAAGGAGATGAATTCTCTTTAGAAGATTCAGGCAGTAGTCAAAACATCTACTTTGGGATGGTCTTGCTGGTCTAATAAGTTAAAAGAGCAAGGTTTGTATTCTTTAAACTTTTTGTTGGGAAAAGATGGAATTAGTAGAATCACTTAATAGCTTTGTTGGTTAAAAGATTGATTAAATAATGTGGACTATGCAAATATCAGGAATAATCTGACACCCCCAAAGCTTTATCTAGCTGGTGAACTCCCTTTCGTGTGTATCTATATTCTTGGAACATAAGAGGAATTTCTAGTAAAAACACTTAAAAAGTGGGAAAGCTGTTGGCAGTGGTTATAGTTCAAAATGGCAAAGGGAGGAAGATCTTTATTTTTAAAAGATATCTGGGAAGAGACCTTTTGGATGCTCTGTAACTCTATAAAAATTTTCACAGAGTCCTAACTCTTCCTAAATACCGCCTTGAGACCCTAAAGAGAAATGTGAAGCATTCTCATCATCCTTTAAATGCCAGGCTATATACAACTATATTAGTTCAAATGAAGCAGAAGTTAGACAGGAGGGAATTTTCTTCCACAAGCTATGGGCACCGGTGTCTGGACTTCTGCTGCTCATCACAGCAACTGGTTTGAGAGAATTGAGGAGAAAATTACCTCTGGTGATAAGTTATGAAAGCTGACTGTGGGTTCCTGTTGTGGTCTCAGTTGCTGAAATGCTGCTCTGCCACTGATGCTGCTATGGCCATCAAGGCTCTGTGCCTGTTTTTGGCAAGCCCTGGAGTCTGGTGGTCTGTCTGGTGGTGGTGTTGGAGCATGGCTGGGAGCTGAGCAGCACTCAGGGATGGAATTTTGACCAAGTCCTGCTGCCTTCAGTAAGAGCAGGCATACCCCAAGAACAGGCAGTGGTGCCAGGGTGTGTGCGTTTCCTGCCTTTAATAGCAGCGGGTGCAGCTTGTTTTCAAAATCACTTATCTGCTTGTTTTCTTTACTACTTTTAGTAGCTTGTAAAATGCTTACAGCCAATAATTTGAACAAACAATGTCATGGAGGATAAGCTCAATCTTGGCAGTGCTGTTGGTTGGACACAAACATCTCTCATAAAATAAATGCTTTGGATAAGTTTTCTGCATGCTGAAGGTGGAAAGGGCATCCCTCTTCCCTCCCAAATGCCTCTGTCACACTCACTGAACTGCTCCAAAACTGACCTCTTCTAGCATAGCAAGTCTGTTCAATGGGACTAGATTCTCTCAGAGTATCTGATGGGCCCTGTCTGGGTGGCCCTTGTGGTCACTGCTGTGCTGCTGTGAAGTGAAAAAGCAGCACTTTCCCCAAGCCTGCTTAGTTCTTCCACATGAAATCATGCCTCCAGCAGGGAGAGTGAAACACTGGCCAAGGTCTTGCCTTTGAGAATGCTGGCAGTTCTCCCTCTTGGCCGAAACACTGGGTTTGCAGACAGCCACTGCCAGAACTGATCACACTTCAGAGGTACCTGAGACAGTGCTAGGACCACAACTGACCCAGCAAGAACCAGGGGTGCTGGATGGGAATGGGACTCACTGCCTCGGCCTTCAGCCTTCAGGGTCACTGCTCGCAGCTGCTCCCTTCCCTGAGTCCCCAAAAAGGATGCAAGCAATCAGCTTTCTCTGAAGGAGTGCTCTGGGGCTGGGGAAGGGGGAGCTAGATTCTCCAATCTTACTTGCAGGACTGAGCAATGAATCCCTAAAGAAACCCTTAAATAAACAAATGCAGGAAGGAGGAATGCTTAGAAAAGTTTATGGAATGCTGGAATATTTGGCACAACACACCCCAGAATCACAGAATATTCTGGGTTGGAAGGGACCCACAAGGATCATCAGGTCCAGCTCTTCCAGCCCATGCAGGGATCAAACCTGCAATCTTGGCATTATTAGCACCATGCTCCATCCAGCTGAGCTAATCCCAGGGTCTGGCATGATGAAAATCATCATTGCCCTGGTAGTTGGTGCTGGATCCCAACTCCTGCTGCCAGCCCTGGGACCAGGGAGTCAGGGGATCCTGCTGTAAATCAACACCAGACACAGCCACAGTGATCTGTGTTGGGTTATGCATCCTGGGGAGCACATTTATAAAAGATTTTTTTCCCTCTTGCTTTCTCTAAAGGGAACAAATCAAGCTCATGAATCCAGTTTGCATCTGGATCTCACATTACTTTGAGCCTTTGGCAGGCTGGCAAGGTTTAGCCTCCAGAGGTGGCTCTGACAGCCTGCTGGCACTGTCATAGGCTCCTTGTTTGGAATATTCCATCCCTGAAAGCGGCAGCACTTCCCTGCAACGCCCAAGACCTAGGACTTGGAGTGCATGGACCCTTTTCTTTTTATTTGTACAGTTAATCAGAAGGTGCTATTTGAATTGTATGTGGTGGTGGTTCGGGGTTTTTTGGGTTTGGGTTTTTTTTAAACACTTCTGACCTTTTGACCTCTTTAGGTGCATAGGCTTGAGGATAGAAAGACAAACCTAAGGGCTGTATGTGGGCCTGCAGCAAATTTCTTGCTCCTCTTGAACTGTGAATTTTTTAGTTGGTGTAGAAGGCTTACTCAAAATCCGTCCCGAAATTCAACCCCCAGACACCTCAAGCTTCAACTAATTTAAAATCAAACGGGTCTTCTGTTGAAAACTCTCAGCTTTTGTAACTTTGCAGTCAGATGAGCAGTAAAAAAGCTCTGCCCGGTGCTGAGCTGTGTGCTGGGCTCTGCTGCAGCAGATCCATGTGCTGGATTTACCAGCCTGGCTGTGGAAAACAAATCCCACAGGCTCAGGGGGCATTAGCTCAGCTGTAACACTACATGGCATGAGGTTGTTTTCTGCATGGACAACTTGAGCATCTGTTTTACATCCATACAAGATGCTCAGAAATAGTGAGAGGAAGAAAGAAATGGTGGGGGAAATAGAGAGATTTGTGAGAGGAAGCTTTGCAGTGAGGACTTGGGATCAGATAAGGAATCGCATGCACTGAGCATTGGCAGGGGAAAGAATGGGAGCAGGATTTGCCAAAGGGCAGCCTGAGCTATGCCCCCCATTGCACTGCGTGCAGCAGGGCAATTTCTTGCCTGCTAAAGTCTCAATTCTGTAGGCAAAACAGAATAAACACAGTCAGTATCTGTAAGGATCGAAAGTTGTGTGGAAAGGAAAACTTTATATTTAAGTCTAAACAACTAGTATTTGTTATTTTTGAAAAATAAACATTCTTGTGCATTTTTTCCTTCACTGGGTGTATGCTGAAGAATGGAGCAAAACCTTTTACCAATGGTTTGTGTGCAACTAGCAGCAAAGACTCCTGGCTGAGGGTGTCCTGGCACATCTTGTTACCAAAAAATATTAATAAATATGGTTCAGAGTGAGTGCTGACATCTCAGGGCACTCACCAGTGGGCCAGCAGTCCTACAGACCCCAGGCAGGGTCTGTACTGGGGAAACTGGTGGCAGAAAGTGCATCTCTGCTCCTTTGCAGCAGGACTCATGACTTTCTCTTCTGTGTGCTTGCAGCCTGACAGTCCTGACCATGGACTGCTTTGTCATCATGTCCTTGAAGCAGTAAATCGTTGCACTGTGCTAAATAGAAATGTTGTGTGGGATTCCCTTTCTTTAAATAACTCAGTCTCCTTTTAGCACAGAAAATGCTAAGAACTGGACTTTGAATTATGAGGCAGATAAAGACAAAAGCTGACAAGGACTCTTCTCTCTGTCTTGAATGTGGCACTCACCTCCAGGGGATGGGTGTATATGAGTTTGCTGATAAGCTTTTTCAACACTCTCTGAAGCCTTTTTTGGTCAAAGACATAGCTGGGGCATGGTGAAAATGGTGAGACTGTTCTCCACAGCCTGCTCAGCCCTTGGTTGCCCTGAAGATGCTGTTAAAAGTCTGTTTTCCCCTGTTCCATCTCTCCTCTGGGTCACTCTGGTATCAGCAGAGCTGGTGATGGCTGTTGTCTCTGGTGTGCTGCACAGTCCTGGAGCATGGGCAGGCACTGGGGTTTCCCCAGGTCCCCACAGGTGGATACACCTCACCCCAAGGCTGTGCTGGTGTTCAGAGGATGGGATGAGCGTGGGTCCAGTGCTGGCTGGTGACTGAGAGCCAGGGGCAAAGGGATGTGTCACTGGCAGGGGCTCCAGTGGCTGCTTTCTGTCTGGCACATGAGCCTTGCTGGGGAGCACAGCACACAGTAGATGGGCAGCTGTTGCAGAGATCACACTCAGACATCAGGGCAAAATCTTTAAGCCTCTGGGTGCTTCCTTTGCCCCTGTTCTTACCCTCCAGGAGCCCCCTTGGAGCTCTTTCCATGGAGAGGAGGCTGGGGCCAGGCACAGATGTGACGCAAAGAAGGAGCAGATGTAAAAACTCTGTGTTGTGTGAATGGGAGTTGGCATGAGCTCGTTTTGGTCATGTCCTACCCCAGTGCAGCCTCAGAACCAAGCCTGCTCTCAGCCACATCCTGCTGCCTGATTTGCCCTGATTTGTCCTGCTGCCCTCCTCAGTCCCAGCAGTGTGCATGTCTTTGCAAGGAATAGGGCAGTGGCTTTCCCGTTCTACCTGGGAGATGGGATCAGCCCCCTTACACAGGCAATGCTCTTGTGATGTTCCTCCACTTTCTGTCTGTCTGTGTTCACATTACAGTCAATTCTGCCAGGACTAACAGCCTATTTCATCCTCAAATGTGTTAGCCAGTGCTAGGACTCCACGGACTGCATGGGAGTGCTGCTGCCTTCAGAGATGCACAAATCCTTTCATGGAGGCTCCCACATGTTGTGTGTGCACGTGGAGGGCAGAGAGGGGCTGCGTGTGGGTGTAACCTCCTGGCCCAAGGGCTGCAGTAGAAAACCACAGGGATATTTGTGTGAATTTCCTTTTTCTTGCTTGCTTCATTTCCTTTTTTTTTTTTCCCTTTTTTTCTGGCTGTCTTGTTGCTCTCTCCTGATTTACTGCATGTGCTCACGTGGCCTTGGAAAGGGGGGCTCTCAAACTGTTTTGCTTCCAAAAGGAAAAGAAGCTGGCAGGCATTCATATTTCAGTTCTCGAGTTATGTAGGTTAAAGTCTCCCAGCGGGAAAGGGGAAGATATGAGAGAGCAGATTGCTGGTGGCAATACTCACCAGAAGGAAAACGGAAAAAAGGAGCACGCAATTCTGGAGGCTTGAGAGGTAGGTTTTCTATCTGCTGTTAGAACATAATTTCCATTTATTCGATTCCATTTGTGCTGGAATGTCTTGTGCCTGCAGTAAGAGGAGGAACGAGCAGCTCAGAGCAGATCCTAAGGCACCACTTGTTCATGACCAGAGAGGGGGAGTGTGTTTGTCAATGAAACCTTGCTCTCTGTCATGCAGTACAAGTGATTATGGTGTGCTTCCTCTGCTAGGAGTCAGGGAGCTATGTAATGCCTTGTGACTAGTTCTGAGATTTCAGCTTCTCTATGTTAAAGTGAAGGGCTCAGGATATAAGAGTTAAGGGTGAAATGGGACTCCAGACCCTCTCTGAATATTTGTGTTCCCAAACAAAAAAGCTTTCACTGGGTTTAGGACCTGTTTGAATACAGAACTTGGGCTTATGATCAACTATTTGTGGCTTTAAATACCAGAATGCTGTAGAAATTCCCTTGCTGAATTTTCATTGTTGAGATATGATAGTTAAAATTAAATTTTTGTCAGTATATCCAAAGTAGTATATTGTATATTTTGCATTGAGCAAAGGATAAGCTGCTGTACATTAAACTGTTGATACAGAAAAATATGTTTGAAATGGTCAGTTGCCTTCTGTTAAATGAGAGCTCATTATCCAAATCTGTTGTCTTGGTGAAAAGTTCTGTTATTTTTAGGGCTCCTTGAGAATTCTTAAATGCCTGACTGGTTCCACAAAAACTTAAGTAAAAATTAATTTCCTCTTTCTAGTATGTAAAATAAAATACTTGGGTATGATATCTTCTTCATTGACTTAGAAAGTCTTAAAGTTTGCAAAATGTCCTGCTCAGAGTGCAGACACAAGCTGTTGAAATGTAACAACGACAGACCTGTCAATTAACTCTCTTATTTTAGCTGTTTTATAGCTACATTTTCCCCTACTGAAATCCAGTTCTTATATTTGTAAATGAATGGCACATAGTACTGTCAAATCCAGTGCCTGCAAGGACTGAGTTTATTGCTTGTGTCTACATTGAAATTATCTCTTTTACTGTTCTGATTAAAGCTGTCATGAGGGAAGGAGATGCAGATAAGTGTCAGAAGGACACTGACAGTGAATGACATTTTGCAAAGACCCTTCAATGTCTTTGTGTCCAGCCCTGTGAACTGGGGAGGAAAAAAGAAATCACAGCTTGCTTTCCTAATAGTATTTTTAAATGGCTGCTTTCATGCCTGCCTTTTTATATTATTTTAACCGCTCAGAGTGCTGGAAATAGCATGATAAAACTGAGAAAAGGATCATGAGGAGCTTCAGCGTGGCCTTTGGGTCACAGAAGTTCCCAAAGTGTCTCCAGCTCCTGAGTCCATAATCCTTCTGCTCTGCTGGCCACAGAAGCACCATTTGTAATCACAGATAAACCCCAGCTGCTCTCTTCTCTGCCAGGCTAATTAAAAAGTGCTGTGACGTCCCTGGGGCTAATTGTGTTCTGTCAGTCGGGTGGAGGTAAGGAGTTCAGCAGGGCTGCCTGGTATTTCAGCACTCGGCTTACTGATATAACTTCAAATGGTTTTTATTTTATTGTGTCTGTGTGATTTTGGAGCTAAGACAGCTGCAGAGTGCATGTCTAACACACGGTTTCTGATCTGCAGGTGAGCGATAGGAAAGTGCTGCCAGCCCATGAATTTCCTGAAGAAACTTCCTTTCCACCAGCACCAACATGCAGAGCAACTACTCCCTGATTGTCACCACCAGGGAAAGTCTCCAAGTCCTGTCTACAGCACTGACAAACTCATCCCCTCCCTGCCCCCTTACCTCTTCAGATTATCAGTTTTCACTAATTCCAGCCCTCTTCTCTGCGGTTTTTGTTCTTGGCTTGGTTGGCAACAGTGTGGTGGTTGTGGTGCTCTGTCGTCACACTGGCCCCAAGACAGTTGCTAATGTCTACATTTTCAACTTGGCCATGGCAGACCTGCTGTGCCTGGCCACCCTCCCCTTCTGGGCCACCTACTACGCTCAGGGATACAACTGGCTCTTCGGGTCTCTCATGTGCAAGATCTCCAGTTCTGTCCTGTGTCTGAATATGTTTGCAAGTATTTTTTTCATTACGTGCATGAGCGTGGACCGGTACCACGCCATTGTCCATCCCATTCACTCCCAGAGGAGAACTCCACAACAAGCTTATTTTGTAGCATTGGTTGTGTGGGGCCTCGCCTGTTTGTCCTCCCTCCCAACTTTTTATTTCCGAGACACTTACTACGTTGAAAGCTTGGAGGTCAATGCTTGCATTATGGCCTTTCCTTATGAGAACTATGCAAAATGGTCTGTGGCAACGGCCTTCCTGAAAAACACCCTCGGCTTCTTCATCCCCTTGGCGGTGATCACCACCTGCTACATCTGGATCAGGAGGCACTTGCTTAAAGCACAGCAGTTTGGGAAAAGCAGGCAGAAGAGGGACAAAGTCCTGAAGCTGGTGGCTGCTGTTGTCATGGCCTTCCTGATTTCCTGGCTGCCATTCCACGTTTTAACATTTTTGAATGCTTTGGTTCACATGGACATCATCGACAGCTGTGAGGTGGTGGGGCTCATCGACACGGCGCTGCCCTTCGGCATCTGCATGGCCTTCGCCAACAGCTGCACCAACCCCCTGCTGTACTGCTTCATTGGCAACCAGTTCCAGGAGAAGCTGCACCGCCTGTTCAAGCGAAGAGTTCACCAGTTCAGCAGCCACCAGGAGAGCTCCTCTGCCCGGAAGGGCAGCTGCTTCAGAGAGGCCGAAACCCCCATGGGCAAAGAAGGGGAACCTGAGTCTTTCCTGTAGGCACTGGGGCATGATGTGGGGTGATGTCAGTGCAGCTGGATGTCCCTGCAGTGGTGACATTCCTTTCTCCTCTTCCTTTTATTTTGTGCCCATTCATTCACCAGCTGTTTGAAGGAGAATCTGGATTTGTCATACATGGGGATTTATTCCGCCTCCCTTTTTGCAACAAGAACTCAAGTTTTACACAGAGGGAAGGTTCTGACAAATAACTGTATTGATGGCATTTAAATATCAGCTTTTTGTATGGCTGAGATCAGGCAAGTGTTATGTGTAACACAAGAAGTCTTTACTGAAGGACCATTACACCATAGCTACAATTGCATAGGTGCTGAGTATTATACCCTAAACTGATTTTCTAAAAGAGATTCTCACTAGAGAATGTGTAAATAAAGCAGTGCAGATACTTCTGTACCTACCTGTAAGAAAATATTTTCACATTTATTTTGTATATTTTAATTTTTTTAAATAAATGGCTTGAGATGTGTGTAAAATGCATCAAATGTACTTTCAGCTTGCTTCAGCCTGGGATCCTGAGAATGTGTAGAGACATGGTTCTACAGACTGCTGAAGGTAGGAGGGTATTCTTGTGGGAAAGTAAAACCACAAAGTGCATGTTTTTATACCTTTCTCATAGCAGATAACATGTCCATAGGCCAGATGGTCCTTTCTTTGATTCAGGGTGGTCATTTGTGACACAAGTGCTGCAGGAAGTGAACATGCATTGTCCCACTGCTATGTGGGCATGCTGAGCCCCACTCACTGTCCAGCAGCCTTTGTGGCAAGGACTTGTAGATTGTGTGGACCTTTTGCATTTTAAATGTGAATTACTAATGTAAATTTGGAGTACTATATACAGAAATCCTGAGTGACTCTGTCTTTTCACCCAGAAGCCAAACCATGGTGTGAGTTTACTCATTTTAACTAAAAGAATGAATGAGAAAAAAAAAAAAGTGTTTGGGAAATGCTGATTCTATTTCGAGGTTGCTTTAGATGTTTATTTGAAATTTTATTTTGCTGCAGAGGTACCGGTCCTCTTGGACCCTTTGATGGGGGGTCTGTTATAGCACCTTTTACCATTGCCTGCAGGTTTTCCCCAGGGTGAGTGACCAAAGATCATTAGTTTCAGGGAATTGTCTCTGATATTAGAGTTACTCTTGAGGCTTGCATTCAGTTTTGATCTGGGGGTCAAGCCAGCCTCGCTGGAAGTCCCAGCTGGCTGGAAGCCCTGGCAACCTGGTGCAGGGTCACTTCTCAGGTAGGTAGGGGTAAGTTTCTTCACTGGATTATACAAGAAATGTGTGAGTCTCAGAGTGATGTGAGATGAAGAGTTTGTGCAGAACTTGGCAGAACAGGGCCTGACCATAAGTAACCCCCTCTCCCTGTCCTGCTCTGGTGTTCTCTAGTGGGGTATGTGGCTGGAGAGATGCTTATCCCTGAAAGCGGCAGAGCTATTAATGCAGCTGCCCTGGAATGTTTTTGTTGAAAGTGTTCCGAGGAGCTAATAGTGTCTGGGGTGTTGGGTATTTCTGGAAGGACAAACTGTTAATTGCTTAGCAATGTGGACAGACACACAGTTGTGCTACAGCAAAACAAACCAGCACACTTAGAAAATCACCAGGTGTTCAAGGCAGCAAGCTCAGAGGGATAATAAGAGGTTGTGGAAGCTTTTTACCTTTGCTGCAATACAGGTCAGTAATGAACACAAGTGGGACATTAATTGACATCTTTGGAGGCTCAAATCAAAAGCTAACCTGCACCACCTGACCTCCTGTGCTACAGCTGTGCCTGTCATGGGAGGAGGACAGGCTGCACGTTCTCTGCATGTCAGGATGGACCTGCTAAAAAACAACAGTGTTTTACAAGGATTGTGGCTTTTCCCTGGTGTGCACTTACCCTGATAGGGAAATACTACAGGAATCTGAAATCCAGTTGCATTTACAGCTGTGAGAGGCTGGAGAAAATGAGAATAAAGCTTTCCTGAGGAGAGAACAGCAATGCAGCATCTCCTACTGTTGTGGGACAAACCCATGGCTGGCTGCTGGAGGACAGGGATTGATAACCACTTGCAGGGCCTGAGACAGCTGCACCCAGTGTCACTCTCCTAGAAACAGGAGAACAAAAAAAGAGTATTAAATATGAGGTGAACTGAGAGGGGAGGAAAATTCTCTCTTTCAAAATGCAGTTTCAAAAGAAGTCTACCCTGAAGGTCATACTCTGCAAGAGTGACAAACTTAGTGACCCCAGTGTGACATTTTTGTTTGCTAGATCTGCCTTGTACCTCTAATAGGTCATGAATTTGAGCAGTGCGGTTAAACAAACATCCCAAAAATTCTGTCTTGTGAGGGGGGAAACAAGGGAGGTTCTGTATCAAGGATTTTGCTTTATTTTTAGAGCAAACTGATTAATGTTGACCTCTAAGAATTTCTTCTATCATACTCAAGTTCTTATGAGATTTTTGAGGGACTTTTAAAATAAAATGTGTGTGTGGGAGGGGTTTCACAGTTTCCGCATGTTCTGTTTATTTTTTCATGATTTTCAGCAAAAGAATGTGGACGGAAGTTTAAGCAGGTTTTTTTCCTTGCAATTTAGAAGTGTCTTTTTTCCTTTCAAGAGAAAATTTGGCTGATATTTGAAAATTATTCTGATGGCTATGCAGGGCTGCAGCCTCTGACAATCAGACCCCAATAGTTGCAAGGTGCTTTGCAAGCCCTGTGTTGCCTTAGGGTCTCCTAAAAAATGCAAACCCCTCTCCAAGGCAGGAGTTCTGCAGCCCTGTCATGGAGTGTGCAAGCCTGGGACCTGCTCAGGTCAGCCAGGCCGTCCCACAGCACCCACCTGGACTTTGGGACACTAGAGCCACTCACAGGTTTGGCAGGGACCTTGGGAGAGTGTGTGGCCACTTTGGGTTGCCCGCTCTGCAAGTGCAGAAAGATGAATTTATGAGCAACCACTGGGTTTTGGCTCTGCTGTGGTGCAGCAGCATCAGTGGAGAGGAGAGCCTGCTGTGGAAGGAGTGTTTTTTGATGTACCATGTAGAAATTCTGATGGGTTTGGAGAGGGAATTGTTCTGGGGCACTTCTGAACCTGTCAGACTGTCTTTCCCCAAAAAGAGATGGAAGGGATGGTTTCCTACATGGATCTGTCTGTCTCTGATGTTTGTGGCTTCCTTTTTCAGCTCTTGTTGATTGCTCAGACCACTTTGAGCATCCTGTGTGTGTCCCTGAGCTGACTGGACTACACAACTTAATGTACTCGGCAGAGAAAGCCACTGGCTTTTTTATTAGGAGCAAGTGCTGGGTGGTGAGCTAAATGTTTTGTTTATGTAAGATATACAATAAGAAATGTTTGGTACAGCATGTTCTCCCTGAGGAGTCAACATGGCCTGAATCTTGTGCTGGCACCCACTCAGCACAAGAGTTCTGGGAGTTCCTGCCCGATTCTGAGCAGGAATATCATCTTGCCACTCTGCAGCTGAGTGCCACAACTTGGCTTCCCTTCACACCTCCCCTTGTCCTGGTTGAAGGGTGAGGAGGTGCCAGGAAGCAAGTCAACTGCTCATGTTCCCCCATGAAAATGAGGCCTTTTGGATATTCTGAGTGTTCCTGGCAGGAATGCAGGAAACCTGAAGTGTGGGGATTGAGGTGGTCTGGAAGCCTTTGCTCCAAGCTGGCAGCCTTGCTGATCTCATCTGAAATCTCCTTCCCATGGAGGAAAATTGCTGCTGTTTTTGGGAAGGGCTGCTCCATTCTGCAAGGTCCTGGGATGTGCTTTGCTCACATCTGCCTGCTGCAGGATCCAGCTGGGTGCAACAGAGAGAAGCTTGTTCCTGTGTTCCTGGCTCTGCCAGGAAGGGTTTGAGTCTCCCATGGCTTTTTCTTACCAGATACCTGTCTACAGAAGGAGCCCAGGCTGCTGTCTGCAACATCCCATTTCCTCTGGTTTGGGGGCAGTGGTCATCCCATTGCTATGGCTGCGGCAGAGCATCCAGTGAGGCACCTGTCTGAGAGAGGATGCTGCCTCCTGTTTGCCAGCTTTCATTAGAACCAAAATGGGAAGGAAAAAATAGTAATAAAAACGGGTAAAAATTGAGATATTTTATTGAAAACAGTGGGGTTCTGGAATAGAGTGTCCCAGGATAGGGAGCAAGCCAACCTCTCTCATTGCCTCTTTCAAATGTTTACTTTCCACTTCCTCTTCAGCTGAGGCAGAGCCTGGATTTGACACTGTCAGCTCCAGATAGAACTCAGTTAATCCTCAAAGCACTTCACAGGGGCAAAGCAGAGGGACGTGGAAGTGGATGAGCGTCATGACATTAATTTCCCTGCCATGAGGTACATCTGAACTTGCCCCCATCCCCTTCTGACAGCCAGTAGCTCTTTGGAGTAAGCAAACATAAAATCACAAAGCTCTGCTTCATCCCTGTAAGACAAGCAGTTATGGGAAGCCAGGATCCAGTGTGATTTTTGGCTTCTAGTATTGTAAATTTAAATTAGAAAAGCAACAACTGCAATAGTGCAAGTGTGAATTATCTGACACAGCTGTCAGTTCTACACAACAGGCACCTAAAATGGAACAGAGACAAGGCTGTCTCTAGAAATCACACTTACCTTGCAGCAACTGTAAGAAACATTTCTAACAAGAAGGGAAATGGTAAAATCATTAAATGCATTTAGACGGAGATGTAATGGATATATGACATACAATTACTCTTGAACGATGCGTGGGAGAGCTTGTATGCAATGGAATAAAAAGATGTCACGTTCATATAATATATCCATGAGGGGACAGAACCAGCATTTAATTAGTACTGTTTAAACTTGGGTTTTACTGTGTGTTCTGCATTCCCTGGTGATGCCTCGAGGTTGTGCTCTGAATCTGTCTGCCCACACATATTGCAGTTCATTCATTGTGGAGGAAGTACATGCATGTAGGGCTGTTTGCTGTGCTGGAGGCACAGGACTGAACTCTGGACACAGAACTTGTCTGTGCCTTGAACTTGGCCCTTTGTGCCCTCAGCCATCCCAGCCCCAGGCACTCCGGGATGCCGCACTAGCCAGGGTGCAGTGCCATACCCAAAGCACAGCCTCCTTCAACAAGCACAAAAAAACATCTGCAGGAGCAGTCAGGACCGCATCCAAACACGAGCTCTTTCGCAACGGCAGGAAAGTGAACATGATGAATACAGCGTGTGCTAGGCATGCAGATGTGTCATGGCAGGGTGGAAAATATGTAGCAAGCACCCAGTCTCTGGAGAAAATGGAGCACTCCAAGAGGTGATGTTTATGTGACATACAACTATTTAAGGCCTTCACTTGCAGGGGAGCATGGTAAGTTTTCTCAGTAGATGCGGAGCAGCATTACTTTGTGGTTTTTGACTTTCTCTGGTGAGTGCTTTGAGGAATTTTACACATAGTGAAACGGATCGTATGGTGCTCACGTGCTCCATCTCACCCTGCAAACACCTCCACTAATCACAGCCAGGTTTCTTCCAAGGGAAGGACTCTGCAATTTGTCTCTCTATACATATCTCTACTGTGGTGATTATTAATCCCTTTTTATCATAAAGTGCTGAGTGTCCTTGTTTACTGTATTAGCTGTCTGCTGTCAGTAATGCTGCTCAGCATTTCAGTGGTTGGGAAATTCTGAAAGGCTGTTAGATAAGTACAGTGTACAGAATTTGTTCTTCAAAGTGATTGTGCTTCTTTGCAAGAGGATTCCTCCATGTGCGTTCAGTGTGCAGTAAAAATATTTGACAAAGGTCTGCTTAAGAATGTACTTCTAGACCAAGACAGACTTCATAATGTAATCAACATGTTTAATAGTGAAAATATTCATTTTTCTTTTAAATCTGTGCTAGTAGACTGCTGTAGCTCAGTATATATGAGCTTTTACTAGGGAAATTATACAACCCAAGGGAGTTGTTTTCAAGGACAAGTCTAAGTAAAAAAGACTTTATAGTATGATACTAAATACTCTGTATTAACTGGGTAAAGCCCTGTAGACTTCACTGGCACTCAGCCTGGGATCTGACAGCCTTTCATCTGATTTTATGTTGATCTTCCTCCCCTGCAGGAATGCAAAGAGACTTTTCTTTCACCACTGGAAAAGCCGAAAAAGAAATTACCAATAGGAGTCAGGAATGTTTATTCCTTCAGCTCTGAGTCACACATGAATCTGACCTATGACACAACAAGCTGCTTTTCTAGCTATTTTTATTCTGATGTTTGATACTTTGCAGGTAACTTTAGGATGGATGAGGAACACAAACAGGTAATGAAAACAAAAAGTTGTTAATGTTGGGCTACCCTGTAGCTAATTCAGCTGCAGTAGTACCCAGAACAGTCTTCATGCTGAAGGCAGGAGCAGATTTTATCCATACCCAATCTGGGTGGGAAATGATGTACTTGATTGCAAAGACAGCACTTGGGTTAAGCAAGACTTGTAAGGCATGCCATCAAAAAAAAAAAAAAATCCACCTTTTAAAAAATGTCAGAGATTCATGTGGAATGAACAGGGTGGATTCAGCACGAGGGTCTGTTGAAAGCCTCTGAATAATTACTGAGGAATGTTCACTGGTTTTCCTTGGGTGGCCGGGCAGGTGACAGTGCCGAGGACTTGTTGCAACACCGGTAACATGCGGCCCGGCCCGGTGAGCCAAGTTAGACACGGTTGGAGACACACAAAGAATTGAGAGGTTGATCCCAGAGCTCCCTCCCACTGTGGATCCTATCATGAGTCTTTGATATTTTCATGATCCCACCTGTCCTGTAATTTTTGTTGTGACATTACTGCAGGTGTGCAGAAGTGTTCAGACCAGCCGAACTCATAATAAAGGAGGGCAATGCTGGCAGTGGACACCTAAAGCTGTCACACAGAGCATTTCTTTTGGTCTTGCTTCCTTTCTGTCTCAGACCAAATATTTAATGACAATACATAGAGGAAATCTCTTCAGCTTCACTGGGGTCTTAAACCCTTCCTGTTACTTGTTTGAGAAGAAAAATACTCCAAAGGAGCAGAGGCATTAAGTCAGAGGCAGAGCAGCACAGCAGGGATAGACAGCCTCGTGCTCCTTTTCATGTGGTGACCAAAAGAAGTCACTACTTTCCTTTTCATGGGGATGTCCAGAGAACTCCCCAGAGAAGCAGCCTTACATAAATCACCCTTTTGCTGGCTCACATTCACTAGCTCTACAGGCTCCAGTCTTCATTCTTTGCCTAGCAAGAAGCATTTACCTGCTCTGTAAACAAATTATCCCATTTCAACTGATGGAGGAAGTCACTGCTCAGCCACACCATGGCAAAACATATTTTATTTCCTCATATGATCTCACCTAATCACCCATACTGCTACAAGCATTTGTTTAGCACAAAGCTTATCCTGCAGAAGCACAGCGATTTTGCAATGAAGTGATTGTGCTTTTGGTGGTTGGGAAATTCTGAGAGGCAAATTAAGAACCCCTTTCCTGAGGCCATTTTGCCAGAGTGCTGTCTTGCTGTAGGCAATGCTCAGTTCCTTGTTAGCCTCTTCAAGAGAGCTAAATGCTCCAATTAAACAATTATGCTGGTCTCTGCATTAGAAACCTCAATGCCATCCATGAATCTCTTAAATGCTCCGTGATTCATCAGAGTTTTCTGCTTTTACAGAGCACTCAGAAGGAGCACTGTTGGAGTGCAAGAGCTTTGTTCAGAGCAGGGGAGGTGAAGCTGTGACTGCTATTTAGGATCTCACCTGGCAAAACCTAAGCTGAGTAGAAAAGTGTATTATTTTATCTTCACATCCTCTTCCCCTCTGTATGCTCTTGCATCTGTGAGTTGGATGATAGTTGGTACTATGTGTACCTCCTACAAAGTTGTATGGATAAAACATTGCTCAAGGCTTAGGCTGCAAGCCAGGTTACAGAGAATCAGTTCTGTATTCTGAGCTGTAGTGAATGCATTCTGGTTAGGAAACAATGAGCAGTTTTGCAATATTTGTCATAAAATCCTTCTGAACAAAGTTCTTTACATTTGCCTAATGTTTTTTACTTTTGGTTAAGTCGTTAGGTGATATAATGATGTATCAGACCTTCTCTGAAAGAAGAAAGAGGCCACCTAGTGCTGAATTACAGACTGCTGTAGAAGACTATCTGCTTGGAAGGTATGGAAACAACTTCGATGCAATAGTAATACTTTTTATGGAAGGTTTTCTTAAAAAAACAGATTGTTAGACATTAAGAATCAGATCTCAATTAGCCGTACTTTAAAAATTCATTGTGTCACTTTTACAGGTGGATCCGCTGCTTGTCATAAAAACTGAGTCTTTCAGCTCCTGGAAGTTCAGTGTGGCACTCAGAAAACAGCCCCACTGGTAATTAACCTGACACATTTGTGAACCCCCACTGCCCCACAGAACTCTGTCCCAGCTGAGCAAGGGGCGCAGGGCAGTGAAACAGACGTTGATGAACGTTAACTGCTGGTGCCAGACCAGCTGCTGGGGCACCACAGAAAATCCCTGTGGGCTGCAGATACCACTGGCACTGCAGGATCTCTGGCTTGCTTCATAGTCAGTGTTGAAAAAGGTTCCCCCCAGTGTGTAATAAATCTGAATTATTTGCTGGCATTGCTCCACTTTTTGCATTGACTTTTATGAGAACATGGGGGTATGTTTGGAGGAGAGTCTAAACTGATGGGGTTTTGACCTAAGTTCTCTTTGTTGTTTTCTGGAGATACCAGGCTTTTCATGCATTGTCTGCAGGAGGAAATGTTCTCCTAGGAGACTGCACTTATCATACCTGGGTAACTTAAGGTAGATAGCATGAATAATCCCCCCAAGGCATGTATCAGACATCTCTGTTAAATACTGGTATTGCATGCTCAATTGCGTGTTCCAGTGACACCCTTTGCTTTCAAAGGTGAACCTACCTCACAGAGTTCAGGGTAAGAGGTAAATCCCTGTTTTTATCTGACATGAGTCATCTACACAACATGAAACAATTTCCTTGAGAGGAGAAAAATCACTTTTCCATTTCCTCTTCTGAGCCACAGTGCTGCCCAAAAAGATGGATGAAACAAAGTCCTTAAATTTTAGATTTGTCATATTTTGGTGCTTAGTTTCACTCATCAGTCACTGAGGGCTGGAACTTTCTGTAAGTTTAGTACTTTCCAGATTAGGTCCCAAGCATCTTCTTTGAAACATCCAGAAATGGAGGTGCCCAATATCAGTGTCTCTGTGCAGTGGTGCCTGTATCAGTTTATGCAAGCAGTATCATGAAAATACTACAAATATTCACTATGCACATCAATGCTTTAGTAATTTCTGCAAGCACAGGGGACAGTCCCATGATGGGACTGCACATGGCATCAGTGCATGCCCTGGTGACATGGAATTCCAATAGGTCAGTTTAATTGGTTGTGTAGCTATAATAAGAATGGAGTTCTGTTGTACAAGGCTTCTCAAAAAAAATTTACATAGAAGTAAAGGGTAAGTCAGAAGATAAGGTAAGATTACACGTAAGATTACATATTGATGAAATCAGCTTTGTTCTGTGTTTGAGGCATTTTGCTGCAGGCATAAATTGTTGTGTACCAGATTGGATGGGGATAGCAATATAGTAGTAAAAACAGTAATACTTTTTAAATGTTGCATAACTTCAGAGAAAAAGCTATATTTAGAGAACTCATTGTGACAAAATCTACAAACATGGATATGATTTCATTTCTAAGTGATTTATTTCTTATGTTTGGAAAGTGTGGCAGTTTCATGTGACAATTCCAGCTCTTTTACATATTTCAGTAGAAGTTCTCAGTCTGGCATCTATGTGGGTAATAAATTCCAGAGCAAAACAGTTAGATTACAGCAAATAAAAAACGAAGTTAGTCAAAAGTTAATAGGGACAGAAGTCCTCAGAGCTGGGTTTTAATGCCTCCCAGTTATCTGGCCCATAACATCAAGTCTGTCCCAGGTGTGCTCTTGGATACATGTTCTGCTCTTGAAGAGGACAGTTCACATAGGCTAGTGGGAGCTTAAGGGTTTCACTATGTCTGTCTAATATATGAAATTCCAAGATTTTAAGATAAGAGGAATGTTAATAGTGTTTATAATTGACTACTCTTATCTCCTGCACAGTCCTACTTCAGCCAGGTTGTTTTTTTCCTAACTATTTGGATATAGGAATCCTAAAAAGAGAGAAATCCTATGAAAGTGCAAGACTGAGAGAGTACTACAAGCCTGTTTTTTTATAATTATTCTTTGTAGAAGCAGTCCACTGATCTGCAGGGATCATGGGCAGGAGATGCCAAACCACAGAGCTGTGTTTTCTGTCAGACTGGAAGACCATGACGTACGTGGTGGAAGGTGATTTGAGCATGGTGCAAACAAAAGGGCATGTGACAAGATCTGCACACGAAAACTCACACACTCTTAAGTCAGAAGGTGTCATAGGCACCCCTGCTGATCCTTCTACGTCTGCACAGCACTGCCTCCACCCATGAGGCACTGATACCAGTATCATTTACAAACCAGCTGGGTTGATCATGGAGAAGAAAAATATTCGCTACATGGAGGTTAATATACTTCAGGTAAACAAATGGTTTGCTGCTGCTGATCTTTATCTGTTAGGAAATCTTGTTGGAGGTTTGTCAACTTTGAAGGGAGCAGCAGACTTTATCTTCGTGTCCCCTTCCAAAACACAGTCCAGGAATAATGCACTATAATCAGAATCTACAAATGGTGTGTTTGGCACTGCAATGAGCTGTCCCTCCTCTGGGGACCCTTTGGGCTGCAACTGGGCAGTGCCAGCTCTCTTTCCTATACATATGGTCCCAAGAAGCAAATTTGCCATGTCTCTCTCTGGTACCTTTACAAAAGCTGTTCTTTTTCCTATCTGAAGCAAAGTAATTACTTGAGTAAATAAATGCCATGTGGTAGATTTATTAGCAGCTCTAATTTCTGCCTGCAGAATCCTCAAGTGTTTTCTGTCTTGTGCAACTGAGGAAATGTTCATAAACCCCTTAGATACAAGAACTGAAGGAATGCTCTAGAGCTTTTCTGATAAGCTTCAAAATTCCCTGGTACTAATGTCTTAACTTTCCAAAACTGAAGAAATAATACAGATAAAAATTGCACGTAGAAGGAACACACACAGACAAAAATCGCGTGTTTCAGCCAAAAGGGAACATTCTTCTGTAAGATTCTGTTTAACACCATACTATCAGATTTTTTTGCTATTTGCAACATAAAGTAGAGCTAATATTGAGAAATCTGATGCTGCCCATTAGTATCATATACTGCAATAACTCCTGATGGAAGGCATAAGTAGCCAAATCTTTGCATTTTCTTTTCTCCCTTTTGTTTTTCTGCAGCCTACCAAAGCTGTCAGGTCAGTACTTCAGATCTGAACCTGTTTGTCCTTTTGGTTCTACTCCTCTTTTTGTAAGCTTACCTTTTCTGTTTTGCTAATCTCTGTCCATCTCTACTCATGCATCTTCCTACTTGGTTCACAGCAATTACAGAGCTTTAGTACTGCATTCCTCAGACCTGAAGTTAGATTTTCTGTCTGATTTTACTTGTCTTTTATCTCCTGTGGCATGGTTACTTTCTTTTTCCTGGCTTTGCTTGGTTTCAGTAGAACCTTTACTTTTCTTTTCCTTCTGATAAAAACCATGTTTCACTGAGTGATTTTAACTTTCAATGCAACAAGTTGCATATGGTCAGACCTGAGAGTTGTTCACAGTGAGTTTCTTCCAAATTTGTTAACCTTGTCCTCTTCCTTCCCTCAAACCCCACCCCACAGGGGATGAGAGCAGTGCTGGGATGGCACATGTACCTGTTACAGAGAATAATACAGGAGGAACCCTTGTTCTCCTTTAAATAAAAACCTACAGCACTTCCTTCAGTTGCTGGACTTTGCCACTTGATTTACAAAGTGGGGAACTATGGCTTCTTCCTTTCCTTCAGCTTCTTCTTCCATTTCAGCTTCAGAAAATGAAGTTCCTTGCAGTTGTAATGCTTGGTAATACCAGTAAAGCCCGTAAATCTTCTTTGAGAAGAAAGGGTGTGGTGGGCTGCCAAGGCACCCCTGGCCTCCAGCATCAAACCCTCTTTCTCCAACATTCAACACGTAGAGAAAGGCCTTGTAAAACAAAATATTTGCAGTTAGGTTTTTCTTACTTTTTAGCAAATATATTTCTTTACTGCACTGAGAAAAATCCAAGGAAAACAAGAAATCAACCATCCAGTAATTACGCCTGTTTCTAAATTTGTCCCAGGCTCTGTACTGGAGAAGAAGACACCTCCCCAGGGGATCTTTCTTTAGTTCATCCTAATTGTCTTTCTGTGTTTTGGTTTTTTTCTTGATCACTGCCTGATGTAGGAAATATAGTGGTGTTTGTCCTAGATTTTTGATCTAATAGCTTTCTATGGGTCAGCTTTTTTTTTTTTTTTTTTTTTTTTTAAATAGCCTTCTAAACTTCTTCTGTGAGTCATAAAAAGCAACTATTTGAGTAGGTGTAACTGTGAATGCTCCTCTGGGACTCTGCACAGACTGCACAGAAAGCTACCCTCAAAAATCATGACATGAGTAATCTGTGTAGTGCTTCCTAAAGAACTGGTCAGGTATTATTTCAGTGTAATCCTCTAAACTTTTTGCTGTGGGTCTTAATCCTCCAAACAGGTATTTCTCTAATTCTCAGTTATGTGCCCTGGGACACCATCAACAAAGTCAGTGACGTTGCTTCCTCTTCTTTCTCCCACTAGGCAGCAGGTCAGAGGTTTTACTGTTGTTTTTTGGATGGGACAGGGACTTACTGGGAGCACATGAGGGGTGGGGGGAAAGGCTGATGTTGTATTTACCTTTGAATGGAGAGAGGGAGAGGGGCTGCTCAGTGTTTGTTTTTAATCTGGCAACCAAAGCATTCCTGATTTCCTTCCAATTTCTTGGAAGCTTTATCTCATTTGCTCACAAAACTCTCCCTATTGAGCAACAGTTTTGTTCCTCCTCTGGAGCAGGACTACCTTGGGAAGGTCCAGCTGAAGCACAGAGTAACCACAAGGCAAGGAATTACAAACCAAACATCTGCCACGGGCTGTTCCGTGCTGGAGAAGGTGACCCTCTGCAGCCAGGCTGTGGCATCGTGCTGAGCTGGCAGGTCTCCAGCACCACTTGAGAGCTGGTGTTGGGAAATCAGACACTATTCTGGTCAGATTCCAGACCAGCCCCAGATGAGTGGGAACATTTCTTCCTAACTACATCCATGTAGGAGTCAAAGAAACTCACAGGGGTGTCAATCAGTTGGTCAATTTGAGGGGAGAAGCCTTTGAGGGAAGGACTTTCCTACACAGGAGAAAATTTGTCTGCATTCTTCTCACTGCAGTGGGGAGTGCCTCTGCCTTGGCACTCTGGGAACTCGCTGTGCCAAACTGTAGCACGGGCACAAGACTTCAAATGCAGCCTGTGCGGGTGGGCTCCAGCCTGGTGGAGGCAGGCTGTGGGGGTTTAACTTTCCTGAAATGCAGGGCCATGGGGGAATCCTAATGGGGTGAATATGGTGGGATAGGGGCCTGGAAGAAGGAGGAAGTCTCAGTCTTGCCCTTATTTTCTACTACCTCTGTCTTTTGGTGAAGTCCTCATCACTTTTCTCCACCCTTTCAGTGAGGTCAGTGGAGCTA
Source organism: Anomalospiza imberbis (assembly GCF_031753505.1). Taxonomy (NCBI): domain Eukaryota; kingdom Metazoa; phylum Chordata; class Aves; order Passeriformes; family Viduidae; genus Anomalospiza; species Anomalospiza imberbis. Next base: position 7,896,318 of record NC_089694.1, read on the forward strand.
AGGAATGTGTACATGAATTTTGGGAGGGAGAAAATCACCCCTCTCCCACACATAAGTACAGCCCTTAGAGCCTACACTGTCCTATGACTTAATTGCACCCTGTGGTATGATAATTTAACAGAAGATTAGGTAGTTTCTTGTGTTCTTGGTACTCCTCCCCAGTCTGTGTGTCTGCTATCAGCTTCTGAGAGGCTGCCTGAAGTTCAGCTTTGTCTTCCAGGGCTGTGGAGTCCATAGTCATTCCCCTAGTATGTGGTCTTGATGTTTTTAGCACTGGTGTGATCCTCCAGGAGCCATCAGGGAACAAGCTGGCAGCTGCTCAGGCTTTGCTTTCAGACAATGTTCTGCAAACACAGGCCAGCACCCCACAGGTGACTGGGTAGCTGCCCCCAAATTCCAGGGCAGATTGGCTGGTGGGTGAGGGAAGAAGGAAGGATAAGGGGTTGTAGATTTTGGTTGTATGATGAACCTCTGCCTCTTTCTTCACTGCACTCAGGTCCTGGAAGGGATGTAGCAGCAAGGGCTCTGCTCTGTTGAGGCACATCAGCTGCCAGGACTGAGGAACACACCTCTATACACAACTTTTTTGAATAATCACCATAAATCTTTAATCCTGTACTACTCCTATTGATAAATCAAACAGGTGCAAGGTCTTGAGTTGCTCTGCACTACAAAATGCTGTGCAAGGGTAATCTCAGGTTAGATTTGTAGTTTAGTCGTTCTCCCAGTTCCCATATAGGAGGAAAAATAAAGATGAGATTGCCCTCTTGAGCCACGTGTCTGCATTCCAGGCATATCCCAGCCTCCCACAGGCTCCCTGAGAGCTGTGGGTGAGCAAGAAGATGGGAGTTGAGCAGCAGTGAGTCTGTGTCAGACTCAGGATGGATGTTTGCAGTTTCCAGTTCCCTGTTGTGTCTGGCAAACTACATGGTCTCTGATTTAAAATTTATAAGAATGTTCCATGAGCCATGAGAAAGTGAAATGATGCCAGTAATTCCACCAATCTCACCTGCTTTTACAATATAATAAAAAAATGAAAACTTTTCTGACTAAAAGTTCTAAGAATTATTTTCTTTGGAATCATTATGAAAAGCTGACTTTTTTTCTATTTACTCCAATTATTTTTTTCTGATACATTTTACTTCTAAATGATCAAGATAAAGATAATTTATTTTACTAGATCAAGGCATTTCATGACTTTATCAGCAGTGTTAAACCCAAGATTTTAAATTCTATTGGACTAAAAGAAAGATTAACATTGAATTCTTTGAAGTCAAAACAAAATATTTCTGTAGAGAACAGATACAAACTCAGTGTTGCCAAAAACCCTTGCACAACACTACCAAGTTACTGATCTTTTGGAGAATTGCTCTGTGGGTGAATTTCCAGCTAGATCTAACAGCAATTGAAAGCATGAGACTGGTGGGGTTTTTCCATCATTCCTAAGACTCTGTGGCAAATAATTTTTATAGGAACTTAGAATTAGAGGCATCTAATGAGAAGTACCATGCTTTTCATAGCAATATGGTAGAAACAAACATTAAGTTATGAAACAAATAGAACACTCTGAGTATTTAATTTGGCAACTGGCAATTATTTTTAGAGTTGTTTCTGACTTCATCCTTGAAAACTGTTGTGGGCATGGCATTACTGAGAGCTGTCTGTGCCCCTTACTGGAAGGGCAGAAGATTGGGTTTCTCCTCTGCAATTGCCTTGGATCCAGTCATGTGCCTGTAGGGCAAGGGAGATTGTTTTGGTATTCCCCGTGGGAAATGGCTCAGACTGTCTTTTCCTAGAGGTGATGAAATCCTGATCCTGCAGCGTCAGTTCTGTTTGCAGCTTTCTGATGTGTGCTTTTGTTTGCCTTTCCCTGGCCTTGAAATAATTTCCACTGAGTCAGGTCAGGTTATTACTACAGTGGGGAAATACAATTCTCAAGCGAATAAGTGGTTCTGACCTGGCAGTTATTTCCAGTCTTTTCCTTCTTTCTTTCCCAGAATCCTTCCCCTTGCTCACTCCCCAGACTTCACAATCTGTCTATGATAACCTTTAGAAGTATTTCCTTGCCAAAAGCCAAACCAAATTCTCCTTACCAGTTAATATCAATGTATCACTGTAAATAGTCAGTAGTAGAGACCTTCATTCAGTATTGTTTAAGCTGCTTTCTGCTTAGAACTGTGTACATGGCTTCATGCAAAATTCTTCATCAAATATGATTCCCTACCAGATTTCTAATCTAATGGACCAATTCTGAGGAAAGACATGGCATTTTACCTAAGGCAGATTAAAATTCAGTCGTAAGATCTGGGTTGCAGTTCAGAGCTCTGGTTCTGAATTTGTCTGGCGCCTCCACTCCTGAGCTTGACCTTGTTTCCTCGTTGTTGTTCAGGTAAACAAGCCTTTCCATAACATTGCATCTCTTTAGAGGGTGAGGAAGCTTATAATGTTTCCTCTATGTGCAGTTCCAAGAGTTTTGAAGTCCTGACAGCCATCCTAATGAAATTATATATTTTTGGGAGTACTCTCAAGTTGAAAAGGGGACATCGTATAAAAGAATCATAAATTCTGTTCTCAGTAAACTTTGGAACATTGATGGGTTTATTTTTTGCATATTATTTCATTCTGAAAACTATACAGATGGTCTATCAGATGATGTTCAAAGCACAGAAATACTGCTGTATTAATAATGAGTACAAAATGTCTTCACAATGTACAAATCATGACACCATCTTTATGTGAAGAGCAAGTACTCAGTGGCAAAGTACACTTCAGTCTGAGAGCTGAAGTATGGGCAGAGGTCACTGTAATCAGCAACTAAAAGATCCATATGCATGTAAGACCTAGGCAGAAGTGTGGATATTGCACCACAGGATGAAAGGTTTCTCATTAGTGTTTTGCACAATATGTAAGAGTTTTCACAAATTCTAAATGCTTGCTTGAACAAATTGTTCATTGTCTAGCGTCAATGTCCACTCCCATTTCCTACTTTAGATTCCTGTGACTTCAGCCAAAGTGAAATATCGTTCTGAAGTTCTACTAGACCTTTAGAATTTTCATCTGTCTTACATTTAATAAGTTTTACAAATAATATGAAGCAGTAACTTTGTATTAGGACAAAATATTAAAATTGAAGTTACTAAGAGCAGATGGAGCCTTTACCCTTTAAGTTGGTCACGATGCACAAGGAGTTTTGCCTGGCTAATTGGGCTGACCTCCGTGTACTTTTTGTTATAGACAGGCACTTCTGTCTCAGAGGTTTCTATATTGTGGTGTTGGCCTCAAAGATTGTCTCAGTCAAAATGCCTAGATCTTAAGAATCATATGGAATAAAATTTGGGAGGGTTATAATTAACAATGAAGGTAATGACTAAGATTGACATCAATGAAAGCTTCCTGATTAAGACTGCTGTAGCAGCTTTTACAAGACATTTTGTTTACACATTCTCTCAACAGTGTGTTTATGTGATCTCATAAGGTTTTTACAGTGCTTCAAACACTTTGTATTGCCATTGCCATTTGAGTTCATGTAGTTATTTCTCTTTTAGGCATGTACAGCATCAACAAAATCAATATGAGAAGCAGAAGTGGAACTTAAAAACCCCAAACAACCTCCTGCAGCTGATACTGCTACATTTAGTAAGAGAAGATTGAGGTGCATGCTAACCTTGACCTGAATGCCAAGGTAATGGTGATGAAAGATGGTACAAGAATGGGTGCCCCTCCCAGAGGAGCTGACTGAACTCTGCCAGGCAGCCCTACAGCCCCTGTGCTCCTGTGCTGAATCTGCTCCTGCTGCCCACACTTCTTCAGCAGTACAAGCACAGAGGGGTTATGGTGGGCAGGAGTAGCACGTGTGAAGAGCAGGATGGGGCAGTGTTGTCACAGGGAGGGAGCTACTGTAGGAGAGGGCCCTGTGTGTACTGTTCACCAGGAATTATGTGTTGGCTGCTTATGAAAGAATAAGAAGTGAACTTTGTGTTGCTCTGGCAAGGGAAGTGCAGCTTGTCTGTATCAGTGTGTGTGTATCAATGTTGTGTATTGTATATCAACACCTAATGTTGTTTTGGTTTTGATACTTTGGAAGATGATGATTCACATTCAATTCTTGCTTCTCTGTTAGTCATGGCCTTGTGGTCATTTTCCTTCTGGGGATCCCTGCCACGGCCATGAGCTCTGTCTGGTGTGAGCAGCATTTTGATACACGCTCACACACTCTGTTTGCCACCGTGGTATGGTTCAGGTTTACAGGTCAGTGTTTAGGACAATGCAGAAACACATGCATGGAAAGTTTTTATCTATGCAAATAAAGGGAGAAGGGTGACTGCTTCATGGGCAAGATAACAGAGTGTTTAATACTGAATTTCCTCTAACAGGTGCCAACTCCTCAGCATTCACAGGCAGCAGCTGCTGGGCACTCACTGCCAAAGCAGCCAAATCCAGGCACCCGTAAATGAAAAAGCCCTGTGGTGTTTATTCCAAACCATGTGGCTTCCAAGATCCTTTGTGTTCAGTATGATTTTAGGCATGTTATTTTTAATGCAGAGTACCTTTCTAGCATCAGTAGTTAAGCTAATGTTGTTACTTACAAAAACAAATATGTTTTAATTGTGGTAAATCTGAGGGACAGATCAGGTCATGGCACAGGCAGTAAGTGAAGGAGAGACCAAAACAAAGTGACAAATTGTTGAACCCCGATGCTGGCACTTATGGAAGAACATTGCATGTCTTTAAGGCCGTGCTCTCTGGGAAGAGGAGGCTGCTGGAGGGAGTGCAAGCTGTAGGAAATAAATCCTTGTATTAAGCAATACAGGAGCTTCCTCCTATTTGAAGAGAAGGAAATTGCAAGAAAGATATACCCAAGAAACAGGTGAAGTCCCACATTGCCTAAGTCAACAGAATCCTACCTTGTATGTGTGTGGTTTTCATAAATGCACAGGATTTTCTAGGCTGATGGAAAGTTAGGGAATTTGATATTTCCTTATCTTCAATCTTCAGAAAATACCAATTAGCTGCTGTTTGAAAAAACAAAGTTGCTATTTCTTGCAGCTCTTTCAGCATATTCCTGTTGTCTCTGGACATTTAACTTCAGGCAGTAGCGGAGAGACAGTGATAGAAAAATAATCAAGTTGTTAATGATGCTCATAATGTCAAAATTTTATTTATTTGTGAGATTGTCTGCCTAGATTCTTCTAAGCAGAATCCAAAATTAAAATTTTGAGTCTTGCTTTCAGACTTGGAATGCTGATATGAGCTTCCAGTTACATAAAGTTGAATCTAAATCTCACCACTGTAATCTCTTTTGACCCAAATTTATCCATGAGCTTTTTGCCCATTTTTGAAGAAAAGTTCAGCAAACTGAATACAACTGAGCTACAGAGAGCTAGCAGCAAGTTTGTACTGAGGTGCTAAATACACACAAAATGAGCTGTGAGGGACGTATACACTTGCACATTTATTTCTACCTTATCCTTGCCCTGGTGAGGTTGTATCCCTGAACAGATAAAATAATGACCTTCTGCAGTGATTGTAGTTGTTGTTATGACACTGTTCTTTATTGCAGAAAGATGCCCTATGACATCATGCTCAGTATATAAAGTGGGGGAAAGAAAGAGGAAGGGGATGGCGTTTGCAGTGATGGCATTTGTCTTCCCAGGTCATGGTTCTGTGTGTTGGAGCCCTGCTGTCATGGATGTGGCTGAACTCCTGCCTGCCCATGGGAAACAGTGAATTAATTTCTTGTTTTGCTTTGCTTGTGTGCAAGACTTTTGCTTTCCCTATTAAACTGTCTTTTTTTCAACCCCTGATTTTCCTACCTTTTATCCTTCCAATATTCTCCCCGATCCTGCTGGTGAGGGAGTGACTTGAGTGGCCTGTGGTACTTGGCTGCTGGCTGGAGTTAAACCACAACACACCCAGAGCTACAGGAGAGGCTTAAACAGACAAAACTGGAGAGCCAACAGCTGCCTCTTGTGCCAAGGATGGGGAGCGAGCCAGCCCCTGATCCCCTCCTGTGATTTCACTGGAAGTGGGAATTGCAATAAATCCCTGCAGTTTGCAGCACAACACATTCCTCCTGATTGAGCTCCAGTGCTTCCTGTCCTTGTGGTGTCAGACTAAATCTTGTTTTCAGCTTTTTGTTTCAAAGGCTGGGGCAGCCCCATGCTGTTAGCGTGTTTCACAACTGACCTGGTCCCCAGACCTTTGTGAGGTGACAGTGTTACCTACTTTCTTGAACTTTTCACTGTTTGGCCTGTACTCAGCGACTGCTGCAGGTGGAACATGCACTAATCCATTTATGCCTCTTCCTGCTCCCAAGTCTGAGGGAGGAGAGGGTTTGATAAGGGCTTTCAGTAAATTCCTTTTGGGTAAAACAGAGAAGGGAAGGTTATCTTGAGTCATCTTTGTGTTTAAACTCCAGCCCCTTCTATGTAAATAAATTACCTTCCTCAATGCCATACCAAGTAATTTTAAGGAAAGTTTAAAAAAATAAACCTCACAACTTTGAAACAAACCAGCCAGAAAACAGAAACAGAGCCAGACAATTGACAGTATCTGGGAGTTGCCTCTTTACACAGCTCCCTGACAGCTATTGAAGCCTCCTACATTTACACCTAGCAGGGCTTCACAGCATATGTGTGTTTCTGGAACTCTGTGGGCAAAGAGGGGTTGCTGCATTTAGGACCACACCTGCCTGTTGGTGGTCCCTCTTGTTACATGGAATGGTGAGCACGACAAAATAGACCTTGTGGCATCTTGAAATGGACAATTCTGACCAGGCATCCCTGCTCCTCTGGCCTTTCTGAGTATTTTAATTCATGAGAACTGTACTGGGGGCTTGGGTTGAGGCAAACTGAATATGTCAACCATGTCCTATGGTGCATCAACTCCAGCATCAGCAGCCATTTGAGGGAGGGGATTGTCCTGCTCTGCTCTGTGCTGGTGCAACCCCATCCTGAGTCCCATGTGTAGTTTTGATGCTTCTTTGTAAGAAGAACATCAAATTATAGAGCATGTTCAAAGGAGGGCAACCAAGATGGTGAAAAGTCTCAAGGGCAAGACTTGGAGGAGTGTCTGAGGTCACCTGGTTTGTTCAGCTTGGAGAAGAGAAGGCTGAGTGACCTCACCACAGTCTGCAGGTTCTTCAGGGAGGGCACTGGAGGGGGTGCTGCTGATCTCCTCTCTCTGGTGACCAGCAAAGTATGAGGAAATGGGATGAAGCTGTGTCAGGGGAAGTTCTGACATTAGGAGAAGGTTCTTCACTGGAAGAGTGGTTGGTCACTGTAACAGGCTCCACAGTGGGATGTGGTAATGGCACCAAGCCTGTCAGAGTTCAAGGAGTGTCTGGAGAACATTCTTGGTGATTTGGGATAGCTTTAGATAGTCCTGTGAAGAGCAGGGAGTTGGACTCCATCTTTATGGATCCCTTCCAACTTGAGATATTCTGTAATTCTATGATTCCTTTAGCTCAACATGGACTTGCAACAAAGGAGGCTTTTAAGTTTTCCTCTGTTGCGGACTTGCTGACAGAGTCAGAGTTTAGAAGAACAAGGAAAAGAGATTGCAACCTACCAGATTTGGCTTAGCTTGGCAGGAGGTTACTGCAATATTTAAAGCAATTAATGTATCTTCATAGGGTCCATTCAGCAGATTTTGTGAAAATAGGTATAATTTACCGAAGCTAATCTGGCAAATTCCATGGAAACCTATTGTGCCCCATTTGGGAAATAAAAGGAATTTTATGTAGCCTTTTGGAATCCAGTTTTCAATCTGGTCTACGATTACTCTCTTTGCTCATGCAGAAATCCTGTGATGGAATATTCTGCAAATAAAAAAGAAAATGGCTGTTACATCTGTTAGGCATTCACTGACAGATGATGGTGTAGTTTAACAAAGAATTAGAACAAGCCTGACGTTTCTTTCATGGTCTAAATAGTCTAATCCAGAGAAAATATAGTAGGCACAGAAACATTAAATTATTTGAGTTTTTCAAAACAGAATCTAAGGAATAGAATTCAGTGGAAGAAAATAAAATGCTAATAGAAGAAAATTAATGATAATTTCTCATTTTGAATAAATACAAGTATAAAATAATCACATTCTTTTACATAAGCTGTAAACACCCTTTGACTACTATCTTAAGCAAACTATGAGTCCATTGCTATCCAACTTCTATCTTACCTCTATAAACAAGAGGAAAATGTTTATCTAAAAAGGAAGTTTTCTTCACTGAGTGGGACTCTACCTCTGATGGTTTCCAAGTGTTTTGTCATAAAAAGAGCTGAAGGGGGACAGGAAGAATAAAATATATAGAAAGGTGTTTTGCTGTGGATTGCTCCACATAATTTTTAGGATGTACTGGCATTTTATCTAGATGCTGACTTTGTCCAATAGACACAACTAAACTGGTGTACATGGGAGTTTGTTCCAGTACTCAAATGTTGCCATTGAACAAACAGCTTTATTCTCAATAAATTCTCAGTTCTTGGCTCTGAATTTGCCCCTCAGCAGAGCCAAGAGCCACTGTTCCCAGTGCTGAGGTGCTGCCCATGTGCAGGTTCTGCCTACGCAGAGAACACATTCATCAGGCTCCGTTGCAAGGTGTTTCAAACTGCCTGTCCAAGGAGGTCCCAGACCATTGCTGGGGTTTGAAAACTTGGCCAAGGAGAAGGAGGAGGAGACTGGCCCTCAGTCATCAGCAAAACCAGCCCTGTGGGTTTCAGTCCTCTTAACACATCTTGGTTTCTTCAGCAACTGTAAACACAAGCGAGCCTCCTAAAGAAAACAATTGTCATGGAGCTTCTGGAAAAGGAAGAAGTAGGTATTTTTAGAAAGAGCTTGGAGGTCATCTGAGTGTCTTTGACCAATGTGGCCAACACAGGCTCCAAGGCTCATCTCAGCTTTGCTTGTACACAGGCTAAGCTTGGCATCTCAGCAGACGGGTGAGGAATGGAGATAGTGATAGTAAACAAACAAGTTGTGCTTGCTGTCCTTCTTCCACAATCAAGCTTGAACTTTGTCTCTTTCTCACCATCCTGCTGTGAAATTGGAATTTCTGTTGTGATTGCAAGTGGCTTAGGTTTTGTGTATGTTAGTTAAAGTGTGTCTGGGTTATATATCAGTTGGTCCAAACTGGAAAAAACAAGATCAGATGCAAAGGCATTTCTCAAAGAGAAAAGGAAATAGTCAACACACACCTCCCCCACACTTTTTCTAGTTCATTTGCAAATTCTTCTTCATTCACGACCCAAAATAAGTGTGGCCAAAAATTTAGAACCTAGCAGATTTCAGTAACTGTGAGAAATCAGGTATTGTGACCAGATAAAAAGAGACTTAGAAATACATTTCAATCCAATGAGGTAGATACAGCCAATTGACTCAGAGAGAGAGTTGCAGAAAGACAACTGAAGGGTTTGTATGACGCAGTGTTATTATTTCATTATTGTAAGGTTTCATAGCGTCATCACAACGTTTGAGTATGTGATGAATCTACCATATTGTTTAAGCATGGGATACACAACAGTGACTCTGCAGCAATAGCAGCTGTGATTTCTTGTCCTAATGCCTGCTCTCTAATCTTTGGAGTCCCATGTAATCTCAAATGTCATCTCAGCAGAAGAGCTGAGGCAGGGGAAATGCTTCGAGTCTTTACAGGGTTTGGTTTTTTTTTCCTCAGAAGAAAAGTTTCTTCTCTCTTGCTGGCATTAGTCAGGCAAGAATTTCTGTTTCATGGGCCATGAGGAGATGACCTATGTACTGGTTTCTGCCTGCTGAGCCTGTGAAGTGCCATAATACATCCAAACTGCATCTCTGGGCTTCAGAAACATTAGTGACTTTTTTCTGCCTTTTTCTGCTGAATTGTTTCTCTATGGCTATCAAAGCTGTGTTTTAATTTTTTTCTATAACTTTAAATGATTTTAGGATGTTAAAAGCTTTTAGTTGTTCTATTTCACTATTTTTTTCTTTCCCTAATCTGCAGTAGGCTTTTGCTTTGGCATTGATTTTTTAAGTATGGAAGTTTTTTCTCAATTTCTCTCTTTCAGGAATCTCATTTCCACTACTACAGGTTCAGTAAAACAGATCTCAGGACTTTTAGCAGAAATATTTGCTGTGACAGTTTTAAAACAGGCTACCTCTGATTGCCTCTGCTTACTCTGAGATGAGGATAAACTGTTTCTCCTGGCTGTATTCTGAAGGTAAAAATAGTTTCAGTGTAAAGCAAAACCTGACTGCTTGCTTCAGCCTAGATTTCCATCCTTTTTACCTAATTTCATATAAAAAAGGCAAAAACCTGTTCACTTGATAGGCAGGAGTTTGGACTACAGGTACTTTCCTGCCTGAGTTGTTCTGTTTCTGAGCCTGTTGTCATATAAAGGCTCAGGTTAAGTTGAAAGAAAAAAAAATAAAGGCAATTACAACAAAATTTAAAAGATATTTTGCAAATATAAGTTTAAAAACTGTGCTACACTATTTTCCCTTTTAAATTTTTTTTCAATGCTCAATCTTTTTGTTGAATTTGAGATGAGTTAGTTCTTTGGAAAGTCAGTTCTATTGAGTTTACCATTTAAAAAAAGCTATCTCACCTCCAGTGACTTCCTCCTAAATACTTTTCTCTTTATAAAACAGACTAATATGATCTAATCTTCTGCAAATATAGTTGTTTGTTTTGTTTCCAGTGGGGAACTACCTTCAAACAGTAACCAAAGAAACACCTTAATAAATAAATGTATTAAACTGATAAAAAACTTTAGACTTACTGGTTCTACTTTATCACCTTGCTAGGATCAACAGCTTTTCAAATGGCTGGAGAATGTGCCTCTTCTGTTTGGGTTCTCATGTAAACAGGATGCTTGGGTTGTCTTCAAAGTTTGCATCCTTGGCCTCCCTGCTCTTTATCCCTGCCTGTGGTTACCCGTGTTCAAAGGAGCTTAATCCAGACTGGAAGATGTGCAGAGAAGGGATGTCAGAATAACCAGAGGAACTGAGATGTGACTAGAGGAATTTGGTTTATTTACCTTAGAAATGCCAGAGTGAGAAGAGATATATATGACAGTAGAAAAGGGCAAAAGGAAAGACAGAAGGAAAGGGGAGAAGGGGGGAAAAGCAAAGGAGGAAAAGGAAGTGAATGAAGCACCAGTACAGTTGTGAAAGGTACATTTTGTCTTCAGAGGTATCAGATTGTGGAAATGCTCTATCTGGAGTAGCAGGTGGAAAATCTTAACAGGTTAAATTGAGGTTTGATCATTTTGAGAGGAAAGAAATGATGCTACTGTCCACAGGATATTGGATTGTACAACCTAGATCTGCCTGTCTCCTAACTCCTGCTTGGTGCCTTCTGGCACCACAGTGACCCTTCCTATTAAAGAAGACAACTAGGATGAACCCTTGCAGATGATCCATTCTAACAATTTTTTATAGAAACATTTACTTCCTTTTTCCAGACCCTGTAATAAGAACACTTGATAGCTTCTTTTGGTAAAGAAGATCCAGGTGCCAAGTTGGCAAATATCCTTTCTATTTTGGAGCAAAGCTATCAGTTTAGCCATTTGCAGTCTGTTTTATCATTTGTGACCTTAGTGTGCCTGTGAATCTCCTGACCTTGCTCAGAGTGCCATGTGGTGATTGTGCTCTTGTGTTTGCAATCATTATCTTTCAAAACGAAAGGCCTAAAACAAGTGTCCATGTCATTAAATATTGTGCTTGAAATATTCAAACTAGTAGAGATGTTATCTGGCCTTGATTTAGGCAAATAAGGAAGGACCTGACCTCAGTCTTTATATAAACAGCCCACAGCATAGCAGTAAATCTGTTTGCCAGCGTGGCAGATGGAACTCTTCTCTAGGTTTCAGTTTCCTCTCCACCATCTACATCCACTTCATCAGCCAATGCATGCCCATGGAGAAAGAATATTCATTGTCAAGTGAACCCTGGAAAGCCTTAGGAAACAGTCAAGATGAATGTGCCAGGATTTCTGATTGAACTTGTATCACCAGTAGTCTTTTAGTCTTTGATGGGAAAATGTTTCTTTTACAGCACCATCAACCTCCTTGAAATCTTGTTGAGGTTGAAAAAATAAAAAAATCTATATATTTAGTGTTTCAGGTATATAAACCCAGGGTAAGTCCCAAGTGCATGAAATTTGAATACAAAGGGAAAAACATTATTGTCTTAGTTAAGCAGGGGAGTAAACACAGCTCTCTTGTCTGGCTTTACTTTCTACTACAATGTTTCCTCTCCTGCTTCAACACTCACTTAAGTAGGAAGGACACTAAAAGGAAGGACATGAAAAGGAAGGACACAAAGCTGTATAATTTAGCCTGTAAAGCCACACTGTATATGGACAAAAGCCAAGACATGGGGAGCATTGAACATTAGAAGAAGAAAGCAGCCAGTATTAAGCCCTTGCTGGAAGGACTTGTCCCTTTTTCTACCAGTGCCTAATTTAGTATCAGTGTCATCTTAATGCTGCAGACAGACCTGGAACCATTTCTCAGTGTCCCAGAAAGAAGGCAAGCATGATTTATACCCTAGGAAGATTCAGATTCAGGCATATTTTGTTCTGTTTCCGTGCAGATGCATCAGAATAGAGGTGACCAAGTTACATGCTGAACAATACCTCTTAAATGGAGCTATATCCCAACATCAACATTGACTTTCCAGGGAGCAAATAAAAAAATAAAAACAGCAAAGGGTCCCCTAATTTCAAAGTGAAAGCAAATTTTCATGTAACTAACAAAGCCCTGCCTCACAGGAGTGTTTCACAACCACAGAAACTTGCATAAGCGAGGTTGGCATTTCTTCCACAAACTGGACAATTGCTGGCACTACAAGCACCACTGGAAACAATGCTGTAAATTTCCCTTTTGGTTAATATCTACCACTAGAATGTCCTAAATGAAATGCTACCTTGAAACATCTGTAGAAGGAAGTGATATGTGCTTAGTTAATGAAATTCTGCAAAGTGATGATCAATAAAAATAGAAACTTGTGGTTTGGACATAAACCATCAATTTTTAAATGAAAATTAGCTCTCAAAAATTACTGTTTCAAATTTTCTCCATACTGCAACAGCTCTGGAGTGATTGTACTAAGCCTTGAATTATCAGCTCAGAAGTGCATGGGATTGGGTGGAATAACGGAGAGAAGTTTCCTGGGACTTTTTCCAGGTGCTGCACTTTGCAACTGGGAAAATTATCATGTTACATGATGTCAGTAGGACAGGATCTGCTTTGACTAAATCATCTAATCACATTATTTGATTAAATTCTTTAATCAAGGTGGGTCCTCTCTACTCAGTAGCCTGAAAATATGATGTGTTTTAACTGCATGCCTCAGGCTGCTAAAACAGGGCAAATACTCTTACGTGTACTGGTGTGACATTTATGGCTGCAAAGTATGTATCTGGATATGCAAACAAATACAATCTCTGTGCACATTTCTTGGGTTTGAAGTAGCCGTTCTGCATAAACTCTGGGGCTTGCTACTATTTTTAACTTCTTACTGGGTACCACGGCTCAGCAATAAATCTGAGGCATTTTTTACATGGTCCTAAAAGCAGTTCCATGTTCTCTGTGCTGTGTGGAACAGTCCTGGAGATTTCCCATCATGGACAGAAAATCTGGTTCTCTCCTTCAGCTTTTGCAACTCTTCATAAAAAACCAAAACCAAACCAACAGAGAGAAGGTGAGCCTTTGTGGGTGAGAAACACAACATTGTACAGCCATCACACCCAGATTGTCACCATAAAGCAGAGCATTTCTCACAGCTAGTCCCCTGCAGATCAGTATTTGCTGTCCATCACAGTTTATTGGTACCTTTCCAGGGACTGCCCAATCCACTGTTTTAGCAGTGTCTCTGACTTGTCCTGGTGTTCCCTGCCAAGTGCATAAACACAGGTCCTTGTGTCTTGCTTCATCTCACGGGAAGGACGTCAGTGCACTTCCTTACTTTGCCTTCCTGCACTCCTGTTCAAACTTTACTCCCTTGTTTGCCAGACAAGGAGAAGTTTGTAATGAGGAGTGTAGGAGATTATAGGATTGCCAAACCAAGAGTATGCAAAGAATCTCATGACTGTATAAAAGTTTGCAAAACTTCACAATCCAGAGGTGTCCAGATGAGTGCCAAATGTTGATATACCAGATATCAGCCTTTATATAATTGCCCCAGCTTCAAGGGAAAAAAAAAAAAGCATGTCTTCATAATAATTTTTTCCCTTGAACATTAAAACCAGCCACAGAAAATGCAGGTCCTTCTACAACAAAAACATAACAGTGTAAAAGTTTACACATTAGTCTTCAGCTTTCAGGAAAGTAGAGTGTACTTTTTCTTATCCTCTGGAGTAAAACATTTGTAGGATTAGGTACCCTTAGCACTACAGAGCAGCTGTAACCTAGTGGAAGCAGGTTGTTGTCATTGGGTATACTAATAATTTCATCAATTCACCTTTCAGAGGTACAGCTGCACTGAGACCTCACATCAGGACAGTACTCAGTCCCTTACCTTTCTATACTGAGACTCCTTGAAGTCTGATAGAGACTTCAGCCCTTCCCTCAAATAAATTAAAGTGGCACTTATGTGGAACATGAATCCAAAACTGTAATCCTAGAAGCTTCATGGCTTCATGCTGAGAGGCTGCCTAACACGTTTAAAATCTGTGGGCCCTGAGTTTAGGCACAGAAAGTCAGGCAAAGTCCAGAAAATCCTCAGTGTTGGGAGTTCTGAGAGGGTTGGTTAAAATCAGTGTTTCATTAGAAAGTGGCTTCTCTTTGGCTGTGGGGTCAGGTGAGAGTGTGCTGAGAGGATCCACCCCAGAGCAGGTGTTGCCACTGCTGCCTTCCTAATGGCAGGGCCATGGGAGTTGCCTTCACATCCCTTCCACCCAGCTATTCTCCGGGCTTTTGGGGTCAGATACGGCTGTTCTTGATACTGCAGGAAAAAAGGATGGTCTGGGCTGTGAGGATGCCTGTTCAGGAGAGCCTGAGCCGGAGGGAGAGAGCCTGAGGGCCTGGAAAGGAATGTCAGGGGAGTGACCAGATTTGTGGCAACAAGGGTGAGTGTTGTGGGTGGTAAAATAACTTATGGTGTTTCTTGTTAAAACTTTTCTTTCCAGTCGGTTATGGATTATTTTGTGGTGGTCAGCTTTCCTCCCTGCTTAAGGGGAATACAAATGCACTCCCTGGTTTTTAGAGGGGAGGAGGTCCTGTGGTGAAGCTAAAGAAATGGCAGGGTCTAATGCTTGTGACCACTGCGGTTCACATGCTCTCTGCAAAATTTGTGCTATGTTAAATACCTGAGCCCTACCTCTGCTACCATCCTTGAAATAAGGGAAAAAGACCAGTTTCTTTTAGAAAGGATTTCTAAGTCTAATGATGAAAAGAGTTGTAGGAGATCCAGATAGCATTTTTTTTTCTTTCCCAAACTGTGAAAATGCTCAGCTAAGTAATTGTTCTAGTGTCCCTGCAAATCTTGCTTTTTCGTTTTAGACTCGGAATCTTGTTATTGCAGCAGGTGACTTTTTGGCATTACTACTTGATATGAGGTTGTTTCTTCTTACCTGGGAAGCCCCAGTGACTTGGATGAGCTCTTTCTGAGAGTAATTGCTAACCTGCAGGAACAGGTATCACACAGAGGAAAGTGTTGATGGAGGTATTTCCATTCCAAAGATATCAGGCAGGACTAACAGCCCGGCTTTTGTCCTTTTGTGAAGGAGGACAATCACAAAGATAATTCTCTTGGCTATCACATAGCAAGACTGCATGTCAATATGTAAAATTACCTCAAGGAAAGGACTGAGCTGAAAGGTCTTCTTTTTGCTGTGTGATAGTCAATACCTGTATTTCAAAGCCTTTCTGTTAGTCAAAAGCTTCTCAAGAATATGCATTTATGTTATCTTCTGTGAAAAGCTTTTTTTTTTTTTTTTTTTTTTTTTTTTTTTTTTTTTTTTTGTAGCAACTAGCAAGAAAGTATAGAACTGGGGGGCTGGGGAAGATAAACTACCTACCAGGATCTCTTGGCAGTGCTGACCTTCAGAAACATTGGCTCTTGGTGCTGGGGAAGAATTTAAAAATGAAACTGTTAATGATTGAGGAATTCAGTACAGCATATTTGAAAATTACTACTGTACTCACTCCTATGCTTTATTTTACTCAATTAAAAATGACTCCTTAGTTTCTACTGGCCCCACCTCTGAAATATTTCCTAATAGAAAAGTCATTATATTCTGACACCTATGCACTTCCCAATCACTAAGTTTTGCTAATTGCATGCTTCCAATTTTTCATTTTCCCATACTTTATCTCTTCCCTTTTCTTCGTTGTATCTGTTGTGACGTCTTCCCTCATGCGATACCCGAGGTTTTGTGTTTACAGAGCGTTTCAGTTGCTCAAAGACAAGTTGAACGTGTTTGGAACCTGCCTCTAGGATGGTCAGGGAGGGGGCAGGTAGAGTGACACCTGCCTGATGCATCTTGGAAAGGCTTGGATGTTTGTTTGGCACAGGGTGCCAGTGATTCATGGAAAATTGAGATGCTTTGTGCCAAAAGCAGAAGCAGACCTGGGGGAATTAGGAGCCCTGGGCTGCAAATGCTGCTATTCATTGTGCTTTGGTAACTCTAATGCAAGTCTGGATTTCAGCAGAGATTTTCATTTGGTTGTGTGATTTGAACAGCTCCGACCTTTATCAACATTTAGTCCTTTCTTGGTTGCCTTTGTCCTTATTCTAGATGGAGCTCTGTTTGAGAACAACCTTTTTTTTCCTGTATGGCAACTTCAGTAATCTCTGACAGATTGATGAGTTCTCAGGGACTGGAGAGAGGCAGTGCTACAAGAAAGACCATGTTATCATGGAGTTTTGGTCAGAGGGTGAAGTTATGGAGGAGCACATTCCAACTCTTGAATAAAATTAACTAAAGAGGAGATTAATGTTCCATAGCTACAGAACTGTCAATCTTGCCAAGAGTCATGAAAACACCATGATTAATTTTGTGGATGGAGACCTGTGGCTTCCTCTTGAGTGGCTGGGACAACAAAATATTCCAAGCTCAGTGTAGAAGAGCAGTTCTGCAGAACCTTTCAGTTTTATTGGTATATTTTAATTTATTTCTGCCTTATAAGTTTTTTCTACATGCATATGTAAAACTTCCCCATCACTAACTTGATTACTGCATATATTATTAATGATTTGCAGGTTGCAACCTGCTGAAAAGGCCTGAGGGCAAATTTGCTTTCCATATAGTTTCAAGTCTCCACCCATCCTATGAGCATGACTTTGAAGGCTTAAGTATTTTGCATTTATAGCACTTTTGCAACTGTTCCATTGTAAGGAGATAAATGAGTGAGGTTTCAGCTGCTTCTTTTGAGTTATGATAGTAGACTGTCCATAGAGGCAAGTAGGAGTGACCTTGCTGCATTTCTCACCTCTGAGATGGCTTTAGAGATGAATCCAAAAGTCCTGAAGTTGGAGGAAAATTGGATTAAGCACCTCATTGTGATTTTGCCAATACATGTCTTAATTATGATTACATAATTCATAATAGAATGAATTACTATTATGTTAGTGAACCAAACATCACACAGTACTGAAAACTTTTGATGTTTTTCTGAATCAAATTATTTCAGGATTTCCATTTAATGAAAACAAATTTGTGGGTAGAGATCCATTTGGGTAGATGTGTGTGTCCTGGTGGCCTGCTGAGCAGCAGCAGTGAACATCCCAGTTATGGAGAAAAGCAAAAACTGATAAACAAAAAAAAAAATCCAGGAAGGATATATAATGTCAACTCCTTTTCCCATGAGCAAAAGCTCATCACCCTGAAGGGATTGGCAGCGTTGGAAGGAAAATTTGCTTCCTATCTTTATTGCACAAACGGTTGCATGAACCATTAGAACCAGGCAAGCCAGTATTGGCACGAGGCCTCTTCAGCAAGTAATTCCCACACTGTGTTTTGCTATAAGCCCTGTCTGCTTTCACAGGTACCTCTTTGAAGTCACAGATGGCCATTTCAGAAACTGTTGCCTTTGTAATTTGCCCTTGACAACACCATCTTTGTCTCTCCATTCTGTCTTCTAAGCAGAAGGGCCACTTCTTGACATGCTCTCCTTGTAGATACTCTTCCACCTTGCTTACACCAGGCTCACAGTGAAATAAGACATTTCTCACCAGATGGAGAATACTGCCTTGTTTTCATGGGCTACTACACCAATGACTGATTTTTTTTTTTTAAGTTAGTGGTAAAGGTTTGGTCTAAGTTGCCTGTAGATCAGTTCAACACCAAGGAAATAGTCTCATTTTTAATCACTTTGTCTTTAAATCAAGGCTGATGATTTTTTAGGCAGAAAGCCTTAATTTAAATGTGAACCGTAGGGCTTGGTTCTGTTCAGCTGCAGAGGAGAAGATAATTCCTGCAGCTGCAGGAGCCAACATTCTAAGTTTTCTGCCTTGCTTCACCTGTCAGTTTATAGCAGTCCTTTCTGTCTGATCCTCTCCTCTAAAGAGTGTAACATTGCCAGTTGAGCTCTGGATGAGAGTAATTACATGCTGTTGATAGACAGTTAAATGATTTAGTCTTCCTAAGATCCTGAAAGCCAACATGTTTTTTTTGTTGTTGTTATTGGTTGGTTGGTCTGCGTGTGTTAGCCTGCCAGGATTTAGTGCATTCTAAAGTGATTTGCAAAGTGAGTTTTCTGGTCTTTAGCTCATGCCAGTTGGGAAGAGCAGAGGTAAATGAGCCCCAGCTTCGTCTGCTGGATCAGTTTTGGATGTGTGTGTCAGGTGGCAATATTAGTAAGCACTGCTATCAGAGAAGATATAGGTTAAAGAACATAATTTACTCATCGTATTCTTAAATAAGCTCATCAAACACAATCTGCTGGATCACCAGAGCTGTTTGTGTTAGCTAAGGGCAATACCCAACATCTGATAATAGCACTGGTGTAACCAAATGGAAAACATGGGTATCTCACTGCTCCTAGGAAATGTCAGAATTGTTTGCTGTATTCTCAGCATGTTAAGATTATAATGAATTTATTTCTAAATTATTTTTTCTCCCCATTGGATTAACAGAAGATTCAGTAAATGGCATTGATAGCAATCCACGGGTTCTTTCCAAACTAGAAAGATGACGTCAGGCTGTTGGTCAGGAGATGAGATCTCTCATCTATGGCAGAGCCAAACTGGCTCTGGTTTGCTGGCTGATAATTCTGTATTCATAGCTGAGGCATTCCAGGGGTGACTGGCTGGCATGGTGCTTGCTTGGTGGGTGGCTATCCCAGCTGTGCGGATCCAGCCTTCAGGGATCAACCTGATGGACTCAGTCCTAGTGAATGCAAGTGGAGCTGCTGTGCTGTTCAGCTGCAGAGCTCACAGGAGAAATACAGCCCTGCTTCAGGCACGATCCTCTCTGGAGATACTCATTTCTTCACTGCTTACAGCAAACACCTGTACAGGAGTGTTTTCTTTAATTTTTACTTATTATTTTCTCCCAAAACCCGTGTTCTGTCAGGACACTGCACCTGTATTTGCTTTTTGTTCCAAAGATAAGCGTATTCTAGCATCTTTCCAGTATCTAAAATAGAACTCTCCTTGAGAGTCTGCTGCACAGGGTGATAAAATACAATCTTATTTTACCTTCCCACCTTTCAGATGTTGTCCCACACAGTCCTCAGTCCTGGTGTACCTCTTAGTTGTGGCTAGATTGAGACACGCTGGGTAGCACTTTGCTGAAAAAAAGTCCCACTAATTTGGAAAGAAAAGATATTTGTCAAGGTGTGGATCTGAAAGAGCCATGGAAAAGACCATTTTACAAACAGGGGAGAGCAATTAAGCAACCAGACGATCTGTGTCTCCTTATGTCTGTACACAGAGTGTGCTTTGAGCATTGTCCTCATGTGTTTCAGAATGCCTGGGCAAGGTCACTGTGACATCCCTTCCCATAAAGGGTGAAATGTCACAGCCACATAGGTGATTGAAGCAGGGGAATGCTTCAGAAAAATCCTTAAGTCCTTCTGCTCAAATTCCTCCTCTGGAGATGACTTTACTTTTATGACCTGCCCTTTCTGTGCCTGTACCTGAAAGGTGTGTTGAGAAGCTGAAATTTCCACGGTGTTTAACCCCCTTGTGCCCTTTGCTTTGTGTCCTGAGCCTGGACTCGAGAGTGGCGCGGGAGGGGTGGAGCGGGGTCTCCGGGGCGGTGAGCGCAGGTGAGGCCGACAGGCAGTGCCGCCGCGGGGAGGCACAGGGAGCAGCGGGGTCAGCTGCTCAGCGGAGCGTCAGCGTTTGATGGGGAACTGGCAGCCTGGAGGTACAAGACAAGGAGGAGAGTTTGTGGGTAGGTACTGGAAGAGGACGGAGAGGGGAAGGAGTGGGGGGACATGCTAGAAGTGAAGGTGGGTGACAGAGAGGCGGCCAGGCAGGGGTGCAACGAGAGCTGAAGAGCCCTGACTGGGGGAGCGAGCCCAGGCAGGCTCGTGGCAGGGGAAGTGGGTCGGGGTAAGGCGAGGAGCGAGGGCGTGTGGAGGGCAGGCAGTATTTAGGAGGGGAAGTGGGCAGGTGAGCGCGCAAGGTGTTAGGCGGGTGGGTGTTCCCGAGGAAGTGGGCGCGGGGCCGGAGGAGGGTCAGCGGGCGGGGTGCGGCGGGGAAGCGGGCACGGGCTGCGAGGGGCTGCCCCGGGGGCGGGAGGCGGCCCCGCCCGGGCCGTGGGGCAGCCCAGGGGCCGCGGTTCCCGGCGGGGCAGCGAGGGGCGGGCGGCAGCCGGTCCGATAAAGCGCCGGGCGGCGGCCGGCGCGGGCAGAGCGCGGCGGCTGCGGCGGCAGAGATGGGGATGCTCAGCCTGCCCGGCTTTCTGTCCTGCGGGAAGAAGAAGGTGAGGCGGCGGGGGGAGGCTGGCCCGAGGCTCCCGGGCAGGTGGGGTGCGGAGGCACCTGGGCAGGTGCGCGAGAATGTAGGCGAGTGTGGGTGCACCTGAGCAGGTGGGTTGTGGAGGCGCCCAGGTGGGCGTAGCGGCACCCGGCCAAGCAGGGTGCAGGCACGTCGGCAGCTGTGGGCAGGCATGAAGTTGTCTGGGCAGGTGAGATCCAAAGAGGTAGTGGAAGGTGAAGTGAGATGAGCACCTCGGCATATGTGCAAGGCACTAGGACAGGTGTTTTTTAAAGTGGCCGTACAGGTATTTGCTGATGTGAGCATCTGAACAACTATAGGGGCATCTGGGCATGTGCAGGGGCAGAATGGGGGAGTCTCCTGGGGCTGATAGCACAAAGGACCGAGGCAGGGGTAAGGCAAAACTGTCTGTGGAGGTGTTTGGGCTCTCTGGTGGGACCCTCTCTCACAGGTCTGTGCTGTCCTGCCAGGGATCAGCTGGACTGGCAGCCCAACTGGCTGCCCACCTGTGCCAAGGTGTGTCTCTGGACAGAGAAATTCTGATATGATTGCCCTTCTTGCCTGGTGGGTGATCACAAGCCTTCCCTCTTCTCTTCCAAGGACTTCAGTTTGACAAATGAAAAAGATGCCCACTCCAGTGACAGTGATGAGAACTCGGAGCGTGGCAACTGGTCAAACAAAGGCGACTACCTGCTGTCCATGGTGGGCTATGCCGTGGGCCTGGGCAACGTCTGGCGCTTTCCCTACCTCACCTACCAGAATGGAGGAGGTACCTGTGCTGAATGGCAGGGCCGGGTGGGCGCACCTTGCTCTCCCCAAGAGAGAGGAGAGCAAGCTCCAAGGGCCAGCTCTGAAGTTGGGCATGTTCTGTCAAAGCTGGATGTGAGCATCACCCTGGGAACTGGGATAGAGCCCGCCTGTGGGAAAGGGGAGTAAGAGGCACCTATGTGCTTTTTGGGTACCAGCTGAGAAGGGAAATAGTATTTAGTTTGAGTTACAAATTTCTACCTGAGAATTCCATCTTCTGAATTAATCAGAACCAACATGTACCTTTTTGTCCATGTGCCAATATCCTCTACTTGTCTAAATAGCTGTTCTCCCTCCCCAGTGCTTACCTCCTGGTGAGTTTGTTATATACCATACCTGGTATGTTTATAGAGAACAGCTGAATCTCCTCTGCACCTTTGTTTTTCCATGCAAACAATCTGAGCTGGAATAATTATCTCAGCTCAATAATTACCCAGCTCAAACACTTTAGAAGTGTGAGACAGAGCCTCTACCTGCTTACACAATGAACTAGTGGCAAAGCCAAGCAGAGGCACTGGTTTCCTTGGCTTCTATTCCAGAGCTTTATCTACTTGCCAGGCTACCACTGGTAATTAAAGAGTACATAAATAGTAACTTCAGAGAATTTACTTATATGTACCTGGTTGCTCTGCCTAACAGTAGTTGAAATCAAATTCTGGGCTGTAAATGCAGTACAGCCCACACAGCTGCACATGGAATATAAGGAGGCATTCCCAGTACAGAATTTTTATTGGAGTGAGCTGGGCTGGTTTGCATTACTTAGAGTTTTGTTGAAGAAAATTGTGAAAACAAAATAAGTTGAGATGTCAGCCCTTGGACTAGATCTTTTTCTTATCTGCTGCAGCAGAGACTTTGCATTTAAAACATATTTGTGCTGGTGCTTGCATCCTTTTCTGTGCCCCTTGCCCATGATTGATAAAGACAACTGTTGCATCCTTGTTTTGAAACACAGGAGTAATCCAGTTAATTCTCTGGAACAATTTGCTTCCTGAAATTACATCAGGTATTTGCAGTTCCTTGCAGAACTGGGTCCTTGATTGCTTTAAATTCACTGAGAGTGATGAGGACAGATTCCTGCAGAAATATCGTGTTGTGTTTTTGAAACTTGCGCTCTCGCTTTCCTTGTCTTCTGTGCACACAAAGAAGTGCCAGTCCCTTTCACAGAACAAGGTGCTCACTGATATCAGGTTAACATGCACTTTTAAAAGGACTTGAACAAGAGCCATCCTGAGATGTTGTTTGACACAGGACTCAGCCAACCATAGAAAATAATCTTCATGCTTTGATGTCCAGTCGCTGCTTAACAGGGCAGTTGCAAAACACAGCTGAGCACACAGAAGAATGGTTCTGTTCCTCTTTAAATTAAAAGCTGGAAGATTAAATAGAAAGTGGACAAGGCTGGTGGTGCCTACAGTTGAGCAGTGTTCCTGCATGTATTGGAGCACATATTCAATATGTTTTTGTAAAATTAACTTACTTTCTATAAGAGGAGCCATTCTTTTTACATCAGCAGTTCTGACATTCATTGCAGGTACTATTTAGTCTTACAGAAAACAGGACTTAGAAATAAATCTCTCCATTTTGAAAAAAGCCCCTACAGTGGGGTATTTGAGCAGGGGGAAAAGGGGAGTATAAAATATGATAAAACTGTGGTGGATGCTGAAAGATGCTTTGTTTTCTCTGTATGTATGATTGTGCTTTTCCCCCCATTTTTTATCTCCTTCTCTCAGGTGCTTTTCTAATCCCCTACACCCTGATGTTGGCATTAGCTGGCTTGCCCTTATTTTTCATGGAATGTTCCCTTGGGCAGTTTGCCAGTCTAGGGCCAGTTTCCATCTGGAGAATACTACCATTGTTTCAAGGTTGGTTTTCTTATCTCTCCTTTTATTCCAGTAATATACTGTTGTGAATTAATGATTTCTTCATGAAGTTACTTAATTTTGAGACACCGATATCTGTGTTGCAACTATTCCCAATGTTACAGGGTCAGTGTTATGTACCCAGGTACATACTTCCTCATTTTTCAGTTAATAAACAGATGATGAGTAAAGATTTCCCCAAAAAGGTTCTTGGTTATGAAAAGTTTTATCAGTGATTCTTCCAGTGTTAAGCAGCACATCACCCTCACTCCAGCTGTCCAGGCAGAAGGAAATATCCCTGTTTTGCTGTGTGAGGGAAAACTTCAGTAAAACAACTGGCGTACTGTGTGCAACAGATTGAAAATAAATTTTAGAAGCTGACTTTATCACTGTTTCTTTATGCTTCATGTCCAGTGTAGCTTGTAAGGCAATTGTTGGATGGGTTAATTCTGTATTTGGCTGCCAGTGCAGCCACAGGCACACAGGTCTGGGTGCTCTGCAATATTGTGCACAATCACCCAGCAACTGCCTTGGGAGTCATCTGCAGGTGTGATAAAATAGCCTAGACTCTGGCTTTTTAAAGTGAGGCGCCTCTTGAGATAAAAGAAATCATTCCAAGCTGTAGTGATAGTTTGTCTCGCTGAGGGTTTGTATTTCTCTCATAGGGAGATTTGTTTGGAAACAATTAACCATGGGCTTTACTTACACCTGTCCGTCCTGGTCCTGTACCATGGGTGTAAAGGACTATGCAATGGTTTTGTTTGTCTTAATCTACCAGAGGAGTTAATGCAGGAACCAGGAAGTTTCCTTCTGATGCAACAAGAATTTGCTTGTCACCTACAGAAACTGGTTGCCCCAACATTTACTTTTTTTGCTAGTCTCTCTTCTGCAGCACAAGAAATTTTCATGAAAGCAGTGTGTCTATCTTAAAGCAAAAGGTTTTAAACACAGCATATCTTTTGTGTCTGTGAAGACAGAAACACATATATAGTTTCTACGATGATTTGTCAGGCTTTTCTAAACTCACATTTTAACAAGGGGGACAACAGTAATATTTACAAGATTTACTGTAGTTTAAAGCATTCATTACAGTGGAATCTTTAAAATGGCTTGGGAAGTCCTGTTTGTTTTATTTTACTAAGTTTCCCTCTGAATGGGGAGAGAACAAAATACTGAATTTCTCCTTTAGACTTTGTAAATAGTCCAATTTTTCTATGGGCCTGATTCAAACTCTATTTCAAAACCAAGTTTGAGATGGTCACTTTGGATCATATCCATAATTTCATGGGTTTAATATTTCACTGTTTGTTTGCTGTTAAAAAATATTTTAAAACCAAACAAACTTCACCAACTTCAACTACTTCCCAAGTAGCCTTTTAAAAGTCAAGTGAAGGCTATTTGTTTTGGTGGGGGGAGGATTTGCAACCCGAGTTTGGAGTGATTAAGATATTGTGTGTTTCTCTTTCCTAGGAGTGGGCATCACAATGGTCATCATCTCAACATTTGTGACTATCTACTACAACGTTATCATTGCTTATGCACTCTACTACTTATTTGCCTCATTTCAACAAGTGCTGCCATGGTCAGACTGCTTTTCCTGGGCAGATGAATTCTGCAGCAAGACAAGAATAGGTACCATACTTACCAGATAGAGTTTAATATTATTGCTTTTGGTAATTGGCCTGTTTTCTGGGTGAAAGTATAGGAGCAAGACAGCCGTGGCTTCAAAAGTCCTTCCTGGAGTTTTGCATCTGAACACAGAGGAATGATGCTTATCCACTTCTTTGCCACCAGTTCTGGGTGCTTGGGAAATCTACAGAGAACTGGGCTGAAATCACCTTGTTGGATCTTTTTTTTCTCCTTTAAAACCTCAGCTTTTTTATAGTGCATAAAATCCCTGGAAATACTGCATTCCCATTTCATCAGGCTTTGTGGCAAAAAAAATACCTTCCTTCCATGGGACAAACTACTGCAGTAGTTTTAATCGTGGTCTTTTACCCCTTGCCTCCCCTGTGGCTATGGTAATCCTGAGCACCACTGAGGCACTGGTTTCACACTTCATTTTCTCTTTAGAACGCATCTCCACACCATTGTTCTTGTGTTTGACAGCAGACTAGGGCCCAAGCACTTATCTCACCAGTTTCCATATCAGACCAGTTTAAGGCAAAAGGTGAAGTTGGTGAGGTAATTACCAGTTAGCAGCTGGAAATGTCTTGCCAGGAAACCGGTGATTATTAAAATAACAAGGACAAGATGAGGATGGATTACATTGTTTACAGTATTAATGTAAATATATCTCAACCATATATCTGAAAATATCTTCTAAGAGGCCTTATGTAACAAAAAGTTGATGATTATTCATTGGCAAAACAAAAAACATTTCAGCAACGAATTTGTAAGTTTTGGGGGAACACAAAACTGAACTGAAGAAGCTGTCCTGAAATAGGTTTCAACAAGAATTTCCAGTAAATGCTGATACATGTGCTGATAAAGTGTTTTGTATTGTATGTTCTGGCAAAAAATTCCCAACCCCAGTTTCCATTCCTCCAACTCTGCTCCAAGGAAAATATTTAAAGCACTCGAATAAGCCCTCTGCCACAAGAAGATGAATATGAGATACTAGATGATCCACGTGTCACCTTGGTTTGGGACAAAGGTTTTCATAGAGTAACCAAGGCTACAATTTTTACTATGCTCAGTTCTGATTTTTATAAGTATTCTTGAGGATAAGTAAAACGTGGTGAGCACACAAGATTCTTGGTATTTTGATTTGCAGTCAAGTAGCGAAGTCACAGCTGCAAGTGACATTTCAGGTTTGTTTCCAAATATTGTTAGCAGGCAAACTGAAGCTGTAATTCCTTAGGAAACACATTTGCTGTATCAGTCTGATAGTGTTAATGATTCCTTTTTCTTGATTTCAGTAAGTGACTGCAACACAACATTACATGGGGAAATCATTCATGCAAACTACTCATTCATCACGGGCAACAATCTCACATGTATAAATGGCACCATAAGCTACAAACCAGTGCAATTTCCCAGTGAGCAATACTGGAAGTAAGTAAATACTTTAAAGAAATTACTAAAAATACCTTTTTATGCATTGTGGTTTTTATTTTTGTCTTATCTTGCAGTCCAGAAAAAATCTAGTCAAGGGACACAGGCATGCAAATCACTAGAGAGGGGACTTAAAATTTAATTGATAAGTTTGGCCTTTTTAAGATAAATTATGTATAGAAAGAGAAATAAGGGAATCAACCTTTTTCCAATTGAAAAATACTCCAATTTAAAGAACTCCTCTTCTCTGGAGTCCTGGTAGGCACTACTTGGCATCTTTACATATGGCATATACTTTTATTTTTCTCAGGAGTTACTGTGTAAAATATATTCACCTTATTCTAAATATGGGCCTGTTGTAAAATTGCAATTTCTTTATTGCCCCACAGTCTCAATTTGCCTCATGTTCCCTGGATTCCTGGAAACTGATTCTTGTGGGCTTTTCTCTTCCTGTCAGAATTTCGTGATTAACACAGCATATCTTAGGTGGACCTTATGGGAGATATATGGAGAGATGAGAGCTGATAGGCTTCAAAAAGAGGGGGGAAATGCAGTTAAATATACCATTTTTCATTGCCAATCACGCAATTCTTACTGCACACTCTTGGAAGAGGCTGCAGACTCTTGTAATAACCTCACACAGCAGCTCACTTTTTCCTGAGAAGTAGCTGAAGAGGAGGTGTGTGAGTGCTGCTGCCAGCCCCTCCTCACCGGAGCATCGTGTGCTTTCAGCAAAGTGACTCTGCAGCGCTCGAGTGGGCTGGACGAGACCGGCAGGATCGTGTGGTACCTGGCTCTCTGCCTCCTCCTGTCCTGGATAATTATTGGAGCTGCCCTGTTCAAAGGAATCAAATCTTCTGGAAAGGTATGTTAGGAAGAGCAAGGAGATGACTTTTGGCCTGATTCTGCCCTTCCAGTGTCAGTTGGACCCAGGGAAGTTTAGCACAAGGCAGGATGCAGTCCTAACACACCCCCCTCTGCTGGGCTCAGCATTCGTCTTCCCTCCTGCTCCTCGGCTTCATAACTGTTACCTAAAATATGAGTAAGGTGCTGATTACACAGCCATTACTTAACTGCTGGGCCTCAACTCCACCAGGCTGCCCTGTATTTTGGGATCTTGCTGTTGTGCCAGTGATTCCAGCTGAGTTTTAGCCGTTGCCTGGGCTGCGTGGTGGAAGCGTGCATGTGATGGCACATATGGGCACACGCCCTGGGAACACCCAGTGATTATTTTGTACTTCCAGTCTGGTTGAGATGGTTGGACCATACAGATCAGGTGCTGTGAACAGGTGTGTGTGTATAGGTTCCTGACAGATTGTGAAATATTGTTTGTTCCCAAGAGTTGAAGTTATTTGTTAGGGACAAGGTACTTAGATGCTTGTGTTCAGAATCTGTCTCTGCTGAGCTCCCCATTTCACAAGCTGCAGGAAACTTGTGGAACATTTCTGGACTTTTTCTTGGGCTAGGCTGACTTCAGGCAGGCTGAATTTCATCCTTCCTCACCTGAGACCCTTTTCTTGGTTTTATTCCTTCCTCCTCATACTCTTTTCTCACATTCATTTACTTCTTTAGCCTCAGTTGCCTTCGTTCTTTTGTTCACCTTCTCTGCGCAGATTTTTCCCCCCCTTTTCTTTCTGTCATTGTGCTTTTCTTGAGTTCCTTGCTGCCTTCTTTTCCGTACTCAGTGTGATGTCTCCTCCTGTTTTGCTTTCTATTTGGAGCTTTCTGCCCTTGTTTCAGTGCTTTGGGGTGGAGTATCTGTGCTTTTCCAGCCTCAGTTATTTGGCTGCATGGCTCCTCTTAATCTCATGTTCTTTGGGTTCCTGGCAGTTGCCTCCTCCCGTTGTCACTTTTTTTCTGGCACAAAGGCAATAGTCTTTGGAAAGTAATGTGAGACTTGGAAGAATATAGCTGGGCAAGAGCAAGATGGATGAAAAGCAGAGAGAATTGTCCATTCTAAGCAAGCATGAAGGAAGTCTTCGGAAATGTCACTCACCACACAATGGTGCAATGCTCTGGCTTGGTGGAACCAGCAGTCCTGGGTCAATTACCTGTCTGAATAACACTGAAACTAAGACTGAAGAAATCAGAGTATTGTTGAACGTAGCCTGTGTGACAACTCTACTGCTGGCCTCTGTCCCATTGTGCTAGTGCAACAGAATGGATCTGTGTCTGAGAGAACCTCGAAGTCCTTGTTCCCGTAAAGAAAGCTTCCAGAACAGTGACTTTTAAAAAATTTTTGGTCTGACTTTTTTTTGTGGGGTAGTGGGGGGGTGGGGGTGGTTGCAGGGAGGTCATCAGGAGATAATTCCACCCTGGACACCTAGTTTTTCATGACTTTCAGTTTGCACTTGTTAGAAGCACTACCTAGCAAGAGATGTCTGGGGTAGCTGAGTCCAGACCTTGCTACAGCAATAAATTATGCCTGAAAAACACATTTCTGAAACTGGTCAAGTGCTATCTGAAATGTGGATATGTGGCTTGGGCCTTCTGCTTCTGCTGGAATGCAGCTCCAGAACTGGCTGAGCCAGATGGTTTGGTGGTTGGCATGTGCTCATTTCCCTGGTTGCCTGTTTTTCTTTTGTACCAGCAGACCTTAGCCTAAAGCCTGTCCAGTCTTCCGGCATGAAGGTCTGTGGATCCCCTCACCCCTAATGTTTGTCCCTGCCCATTTCTGCAGGTTGTGTACTTTACAGCACTCTTCCCATATGTCATCCTGCTCATCTTGCTGGTGCGAGGTGCCACCCTGGAAGGTGCTTTGGATGGCATCGAGTACTACATTGGGAGACAGTCCAACATCACCAAGCTGATGGAGGCAGAGGTGAGAGGTAGTTTGGAAGTGTGACACACTTTCCTGGTTATGTGGGCTTGCTTCTTTTTTATCCAGTCAGGTTCTTCAGGTCCTGCCCTGTATTTTGTATCAGCAAATGGTTGTGTAAAAATTCCAAGCCCCTATTCCAGCTACTCTCAAATTGAAAGACAGTCCCTTTCTTCCCCCTCCCTGCCACATCAGTGATGATAACTGTGCTATTGCCTCTAAACAGTTCTTGGGGATCATGCTGGAGTTTAATCTTAGCAAGGTCTGCTAAGAAAGTTCTTGCTGATAATTTTAAGGGACTTTATCATAAGGCTGAAAGGATCCCTGAGTTTGAAATTCAGGCCATACCTTGCCTGGGAAATTAACTTGGTAATTAGGTGGACCAGGAAGGGCACCTCATGCAAAGAAAGCCAGAACTTTCTTTGTTCTGTCTTATGCCAATATTATTGCAGTTTTATCAGAAGCAACCATTAAGTGTGATATTTATTTTTGGTACTCATGTGAGTGCTTGGCACTATCTGAGGGGCTACATCAGAGGCAGGGGTGGTTTGCTTGGGTCACACAAGTGGGAGGGTACATGGAAGTTCTCACTTCTGCAGCCAGTCCTGGTTGTCCTTATTTGTTGTCTCTGTGCCAAGATTCATATCTCAGCAATTCACCTATGTGAACAAAACTAATCTTTTCTTCAGGGTTAGCACAATAAGATTTAAGTATTTGGCAACATGCTTGGGATGTGACCTTTAGACATCATAAAAATACTGTTTGTGATCGAGACTGCAAAGTCACCAGCATGCTATATTCTATCATCCCTAAAATTCATATGAAATAGAATTAGATATACAGGCTGAATGAAAAAAAAAATACCCTTGAGCTTCAATGGAGGACAGACTTAAATGTTTATGATAAATACTTTAAGTAATACAGTAATTCTCATGTCCTTTTTTTGGTAGGTTTGGAAAGATGCAGCCACTCAGATATTTTACTCCCTGTCCGTGGCATGGGGCGGGCTTGTTGCTTTGTCTTCATACAACAAGTTCCACAACAACTGCTACTCAGATGCCATTCTAGTTTGTGTGACCAACTGCGTCACCAGCATATTTGCTGGGTTTGCAATATTCTCCATCCTGGGACATATGGCATTTTTGTCTGAGAGACCCGTCTCAGAGGTGGTGGACTCAGGTAGGCTGATGGTCACACTCTTGGTACTGGGACTTGCACTGGCCAAGGCATGACACTAACATCCTTCTCTCCACTACTTTCCAGGGTTTGAACTGGCCTTTGTAGCCTACCCAGAGGCTCTCTCCAAGTTACCAGTTTCTCCTCTGTGGTCCTTCTTGTTTTTCTTCATGCTTCTGCTTTTGGGCCTTGACTCCCAATTTGCCACCATAGGTAAGTGGGGTTTTAAGTGACTCATGGCTTTTCAAATGACCATTGCCTTTCTCAATTGTGCTGCTCAAAATCCCTACTTCTTCCTTTGCAGAAACACTTACAACCACCATTCAAGATATATATCCCAGAGTGATGAAAAAATTAAGAATACCTATAACCCTGGGTCTGTGTACATTGTTCTTTTTTCTTGGGCTTATCTGTGTTACTCAGGTAAGAAATCAAATTTTATCGGTAGTGATTTAGTTATGCTGCAAGGGATGAACTCAAATCAAAATACCCTTTCCAACTGTTCCTGTCTTTGTGGTTAAATCTTAGAGACCCTTGAATTTTGACAGTGTGCCTGAACACACAAGTAAGCAATTCCAGGGAAAAGCTTGAAGAACCTAAGGTTTTCTGTGATTATTGAACTGAGACATGCTTTTAAATAGAAGGCCTTTACAGAGCCTGTGAGTTATCAGCCTGATTTATCATTCCTCAGTTCAGGAATTTATTTGTGTAATCACAAGTAGATGCATACAGCATGTCCGTGGCACAGTGGGTACTGCTAATAAACGCTGATGGGATCTTTTTGTTCAGAACTCAGTACCAAACAGGACAGGAATTGAGGAATGGCCTATTCATGTGATAAAAACCTATTAGCTCATGACTATTTGTAGATCGCATGGTTACTTCTTCTGCATGTGTATATTTATATAAATAGATATACAGAAAAGGAATTTTAAGTATACTGTGTAAAATTTCTTGAGGCAATTGCTTTTAAGGGTATAAAGGTTCACTGCAATTACTCCATCTAGAAATGCAGATTTATGTGTGTAATTAGAGTGAGAATGTGAAGGAGGTAATTGTGGTGAGTAGACATTTGTATGGTCAAGCAAAGTAAGTAAGTCATGAAACAGGGTGGTGGAGAAGCTTGCAAGGGTCTTGGTACACAAGACTGTGAAAAGGCTCAGAGATTGTTTCCTGCTCTGGGATCCTGCTATTGCAGGCTGGTGTTTAAAGGTGTGGTTAATCCTGTGGAGAAGTCATGTAGGAGGATAGAAGCCTCCCAGAACTGATAACTGGTATAGCTGTTGCTGTAGTTCAGTATAAAAACTTCAGCCCCAACTTTATTCCTGTAAGCTCCAAATTTAAATCTTGCTTTCAGCTGTTTATATATGCTCTGCATAGACATAGATCCTGGTTTTAGCATCTATAGTATTTTGTTGGATGTGCTGTTCAACTTTACTTAGAGGATTTAAAGAAAATAATATTCACAAATCTGTACTTGACCTGGAGAACTGTGAACTTAAAAACTCAGAGTCATGCATAGTTAAATTGTCTTAAACAAACACATCTTATTTTTATGTTGCTACATCAAATTTTAACCTCTAATATTTGTTCTGCAGGCAGGAATTTACTGGGTTAACCTAATAGATCACTTCTGCGCTGGCTGGGGAATCCTTATTGCAGCTGTTCTGGAGATAGTAGGCATCATCTACATTTATGGTAAATTATTTGCATTGAAAATACATAATTAAACTAAGCAATCCCAGGAACAGTGTATATCAGAGTCACAGTATGGTTTTGGGGTGCAAGGGACTTGAAAGATCATCCTGTTCCAACCCCCTGCCATGGGCAGGGACACCTTCCAATAGACCAGGTTTCTCAAAGCACCATTCAGCTTGGCCTTGAACAGTGCCAGGGATATAAAATACTAATTACTGCAATAAGGAATTTGTAAGTTAACCATCTGAATAACAGTAATATAATAAAAAAAAAACCTTTAATGCGGAACTGGAGATTGCCTTTCTTTGATAATTTTTGAGTAACCCCGCCTGCAAGGGAGGTTCCTGCTTTACAGTAAGTCTCATGATGGTCTTCCAACAGGAGGAAACAGGTTCATTGAAGACATTGAAATGATGATTGGAAAGAAGAGTCGTTTATTCTGGCTGTGGTGGAGAATGTGCTGGTTTTTCATCACTCCTGTGCTGTTAATGGTGCGTGCACATGACTGGGTTGTCAGTGTGACAGAACTCAATAATTTAATATTGAAGAGGTTTCTTTGTGAAGATTCAGGGCTGACTGCCCAGGCTCTGTGTATAAAGATGGGGCACAGCTGTGCCAGTGAAGTGAACTATGGGCTATCTCTGCTTTCTGAAACACTCTCTCCTCTGATCCTCTCCAGGAGAGGCTGGAGCTTGAGACCAGTTACTAGTGAGCTGGGTCTACACTCCCAAGGACTAACACAGGGCAACTAGATCCTCTGCCTTGGCAGCTGGATTGTCTTAAGTTTAGACTGAGATTGGTTTGAAAACCTTTTGAGGGAAATCCTATTTTTGGGTCAGATGTTCTGCTGTTCTCCTGTCTGAGACCTTTTAATGTCCTGTTGCATGTCTGGTTTTTGTTACCCCTATACTTCCAAATGTGAGTGTAGATGGTTGGATTATGTTACTATGACAGAATTTATTAACATCCCCAATCCAGGAACAGTGGCAAGTCACTCTGGCCAGCACATTACCTGTAATCTGTACAGACTATAGTTTAGAAATTGGCAAATATTGCTTCAGAAACTGGATAGTTTTAAGCAGCATTTTCTAATCTTAGTTTCTTTCCTGTATTCCTGTAAATAATGGAATACAGGAGCACATAAAACATACAGAGAAGGGTACTGGTTTCAGCCAGCAACATGTATATTGTCCAGCATAACTTGATCTCTGGGTTCTCTTTAAATGCTATGTTTAAATACAAATACACTTAGTGCATCTCAGCACTGGTCAGATGCACATTTTTCAGTCCTGGTCTTCAGTCGTGCTGTTTGGTGATGACTGAACACCAAATCCTGCACAACTGTTCTCACACTCAGAAAACAAGATGGAACTGTGCAGAACTTGTAGACTTGTAGACTTCTTTTTATTAAACCAACTTGGAAGCAGTGCAAATTCAATGTTGCTGGAAACCTGCTCTTCCTCTCTTATTGTTTTTGCCATTTTTTCTAGGCTATTTTGGTCTGGTCTTTGATCACATTTTCAAATCCCACTTATGGCTCAGTGTTATACCCAGCCTGGGGAACCGCTGTTGGCTGGTGCATGATCATCTTCTGTGTCATCTGGATTCCCATTGTTGCTATTGTAAAAATAGTTAAAGCTAAAGGAAACTTTTTTCAGGTAAGGGCAAAAAAAACCACTGTCATAGCCTCAAATCTGAATTTCTTTGGTAGTATCAGGACCACCTGTGCTTTCTTCTCTAACACATCCACTACTTTGACATGTTTTTCAAATGGATTTTTAGACCAAAGCATTATCTCTGGTAGCTGCATCAAAGGTTCATCTACCCCACCATGTTCTGATAAGAAGATTAATTCTCTGGGAGTGCACACACCATTCAAGAGAGATTTTTTCATCAGATCTTTTGCTATTCTAGCTCCTTTAAATTGTCTGAAGAATTTCTATTGCTTTCTATCCCCATATAGTTTTCTGGAGTTTTGCCTCCCATTCCTCACAGAAGCAAGTGACAGATCTGAGATATTCTGCTCTTGGAGAGCTTTCCCAAACAGTTGTCACAGCTTTCCCTGTTCTTTGACTTCAGTGTCCAGAACCCACCAACCCCAAAGACATTTGGAATGATTTTAAACAATTTTGGTGATTTGCCATTTGTTGAGTTGCAGTGCATGTCTAGAGCTATAATTTTACTGAATTTTAAAAGTAGCCTGGACTAAAGTAAGACATTAAATGCCTCTTGGTTTTGCTTTGCAGCGCATTGTCAGCTGCTGCCGGCCTGCAGCAAACTGGGGCCCCTACCTGGAGAGACACCGAGGAGAGCGATACAGCCACATTGTGGATCCCAAGAAGGAAAAGGAGCAGGAGATTCCTACTGTGTCTGCCTTCGTATACAAGCAACATTGAGATGGCTGTTTGGATGACTGTTTTTTAGTATATATGTGGGTTTTGTCTTTTAATGTTGGAAAGGTACTAGGCAAAAAAAAAAAAAAAGACAAATCAACAGCCCTGCCCTTTGAAATCCAGCCCCCAAATGAAAGCGAGTCATATTATTTATTTTTAGTGCTTTAGTCTCTGGGGGAGGAACACATCAATTAGGCACTGAGATCTCACCAGATATGTGGGTTGAGAGGGCAGGATAATACATTGCAGGCTCCCCAGGCTGCTGGACTGGCCATGCTTAACCCCATCCAACTGGTATCCAGCTGGACTGCAGATACGGGTGTGGAGGAGACTAAAGACATTCTGGTGCTCCCCAGCTGGAGCCCAAAGGTGCTCTGTGTGTGTGTGTGTGTGTGTGTGCGCCCTGAGGTGCAGTTGCTGCCTTCTGCTGTGCTCTGCCCCTGCAGGGATGTGCAGTCAGCAGAGGGGAATGGGTGTGCTGCTACCTGGCACTGGAGCTCAGGGAACATGGATAATTCTTCTCTAAGCCTTGCTCAGTGTGCTGGGAGGCTGCTCAGGATTTGATGCTGAGTATGTTCTCTGTGTGTGTGTTGTCTAAACAAATAGAAATATTGAGTGGCAAAAAATTGCCATTACAGGAAATAAGGCTTCAACATGGTGAGAGGCAGGCTGCTTTCTATTTCTCATTATTCCCCTTGGGATCCCTAAAGAGCTATCTTCTCTGTCATGCCCTGTGCTCAGCCCTCATCTGTCTTTAATTCAAAAACCTCATGTTTCCATATTTTGTCATTAGGCTCTGCAGAATGAAAGAGTAACCACTGAATTCTGGTTTGTCTGATCTCCTATTTTCATCAATGCTTTACCTATCAGGTTGTTTTCTGCTTCTTTTACTCAGATTCGGGTTTTCCCTTCCAAAGGAAACCCAAAGTGCTTTTTTCAAAGACTCAAACAGTGTTATGGTAGGGCCAAAAGAAGCAGAACTTTAAGTAAAGTGAAAGTTACAACTACCTTGTAGTGCTGTTATTCCAAAATTTGCTGAACTCATGAGATTAATGAGAAGTTATGAAGTTTGTAATGCAATTGGGAACACAGACTTGAGCATCTACGTAGGCAGGAAGGGTTTGGGTGAAGAGAAACTGACTTCACTTCTAATACAGGTGAATCCAGATAAAGGGGGAAAAAAGACTATGGAGAGAATGAATACATTTGGTTTGCTGAGGAACTTCTCTCTCACTGTGATAATGGTTCCTTGGGAACAAAGCAGCAGGATGTTCAGCTGTCACTTCCTCTCAGGGCTTTGTCACTTTTTCTGGACATGAAGGAGTGTGGATAGTGGCTTTCTTGCTAAGCTGCATATCTTGGTGTATGTTTTATACTGGGAGTTTTGTGTGTGGTTTTTTTTTTGTTTTGTTTTGTGACAAATCAAAACTTTATGGCAAACAAAATGTGATTTTTTCCCCCCTGTTTTTAATGATTTTGGAGCTGGCAAATAAAATGTGATTTTCTGTTTTTAATGGGTTTGGACCTAGAAACTTTTAATTTTGTGTGTGTAGTTGGTGACCACAAATGCTTCTATGATCCTAAGCCTTTGAGAGCTTGAACTGGAAAGATTCAACCTCCAAGAAGTCTTGTCTCATAAAGTGCAATAGTCTTGTTTTGGAGTGGGCTCAGAAAGTAATTGAATGGGAATTTATAAAAAGGACTGTGGGACTGGAGCCTGTACTAGAAGCTGGTGAAGAGGACCCTTTTCCTGCACTCCAGCTGCTCTAGAATCATGGTTTAGCCAGAAAAGAGGGCTGTCAGTAGCCTGGAGAGGCTGGGAGCAGGAGGGTGCTCCATCTGCTGGAGCTGACAGCAGTTCTTACCTGGGAAAGGACAGACTGGGAAGGAGAGGGAAGTTAGTGAAGTAATGAGTGAGAGCAATGAGATGGTGGGGAAGGAGATTGGACAAAACAGCTTCAGAAAGAATTCAGGAAATTTTTTGCAAAGGAGGTGCTGAAGGCTCATACCAGCCATCTGCTGCCCTGCAAGAAGCCCCTGCTGCTGCACACAGGGCTCACTTGAGGCTGCTTCTGCTCTGGACTTGTCTTACAGGCTTCTAGGGGCTGTTTTCATGATGCTGCCCTACCAAAGCCACCCAGAATGACAAATGGAGTGGGAAATGGCAGCTTCACCTGGACTGACTCTGCTTGCTCAAAGTCAGGCTGACTGGTAGCAGTCACAGATACTATAAAAGGTTTTCTTCCTCAGTGAAACAATCTCAAGAAGGTTTGAGATAAATTTCTTGAACTAATTTATCAGTGTGTGACAACTCAGCCTATTATGAAAGAGTAAAACTGCATCTCAGTGAAGCATGGAGTCAGCGTGGAGATGAAGTGTACGTGTGCATCTGAATGTGATGTGCAGCAGAGAAAGCATGAAAAGACAGCCTAAGTGTTGGCCTTTTTTTTCCTTAGTGTTTTTTTGGTTTTTTTTTTTTTTTTTTTTTTGGTGCTGTGGGTGTGGATGGATGGGAGGGAGTGTAGGTGAGTTTTTGGGAGCTCATATCTAGCATTTATTCAATCCTTTTCTGTGCCTTACAGCACCCCTCCCTTTTTTTTTTTTTTTTTTTTTTTTTTTTTGTTAATCAACACAGGGTTTTTTTGTTGTGGGTTTTTTTGTTTGATTTTCTTTCATTGGCAGAAGAAAATCCACTTATTGAAGCCCTTTCCCTTTCAGAGGAAATGCTCATTCCAGGGCATTTTCT
Organism: Anomalospiza imberbis; assembly: GCF_031753505.1. Classification (NCBI taxonomy): domain Eukaryota; kingdom Metazoa; phylum Chordata; class Aves; order Passeriformes; family Viduidae; genus Anomalospiza; species Anomalospiza imberbis. Next base: position 7,933,740 of record NC_089694.1, read on the forward strand.
CCTAAAATTTGTATCCAAAACTGAGACAGATGGCTATTCACTATTTTTAGCAATTTTAGAACCAGATAAATGATGGGAACATAACTAGATGTTAGCTTTGAAGTCACAGGAGGAATGTTTTGCTCAATGCTCAGTACAACTGTAGAGCTCCTTCCCAAAAGGTGTTGGTACTAAATGGTTGCATGGCTTCAAAATAATTTAGAAAAACTAATGAAAAAGAACAGCTCTCGACAAGATACTACTCCTGGTTCAGGAGACTTGGAGAATGTTATGCAAAGGGTTCTGTAATGCATCTATGGGTTTTATGCTCTTCCCTGGTGCCTAATCCAGGTTGGTGTCAGGGACAGGATCCTGGCCTGCTGTGGACCTGTGGTTTAATCTCATACAACTGTCTTGGAGAGTAAACTTCAAAGTATAAGATTCATATTTGCAAACTTTAACTCATTTACAAGAAAAAGAAGACTGTTGCCAAGAGAAATGCATTGAATTTTCTCTCTTTTGTGTCCTCTGCCAGACACAAACAGATTCACATTAAACAGAGTTTGGATACAGTTTCATCTGGATATCTCCCTGTATTGCACAATCTCCCGAGTTCCAGACTTTCAATATTTTCCTTCAAGCAATCAGGAAAATAAAACTTCTCGGCAGAGTTTCTTACTATAATTTTTAAAAATTATGGAAACCATGACTGGCTTTGCTATGGGCAGCCAGAGTTCTACAGGGTGAAACCAGCAGCAAGCACCAATGATAGCAGATCCCACTCCACCAGTGTTAATAAAAGTAAGGTAAAGAAAGGTAATTCCCTTTAAAAGACGAGTTGTGGCATTTTCAAGAAAGCAGAGACCTCATGTTCATCTCTACCACCTAACCTGGATGCCTGCAAGGCAGCCTGTAGCTGCACATACATGTTGGTAAAATACTAGCAGCATGAAGACAGATAGAATTTCCCCAGGTGTTCTGTGGCCAGAATGATTAAACTCAAGCAAATGACCACCAGGAATTTTGGTCCTTAGTTTTACTTTGCTGACTAATGTTGAGGTACTTCAAAAGCAGAAGAGGAAACTCCAGATAAGACCCCAAAGAAGCAAACCCATGTCTTACGCCCAGGACAGGCTGGGAAGGCAGATGGCAATGTGGGAGGGAATAACAGAGTGTCAAAATGCAGCTGTTGATGAGAGAAAGGAGAACGCTTATGGAAAATCCAGAAATGTGACGATTACGGTGAATTAATAACGGTGTTTGACAAAGACTAAAATAATGAGAGGAATCTGCCATATTCCACCTGTTCAGATAGAGCTACAGGGCTCTGAAATGACAGATCAAATTAAGGTGTCAGGTAAAAAGGCTGTAGTGAGAGACTGATTTCTGAGACATTAACCAGACTCTGGAAATGGTGACCTGGGAAAAACTACTGTGACGGTGTCACAGGAGGGATCCTCAGTTCAGCTGGAGGGCCTGAGGCCAGGCAGCCCTGAGTGCACTGCTTCTTCTGTGATCTTGGAAAAGATCATTTGGGATTGATGTTTCCAGGAAAATCAGTTTGGAAGGTCTGTTTTGAAAATTTTCATCCAGGAAACTAGGTAGCAATTAGAAACAAAATTAATTTCAGGGTTTTTTTTTTTTTTTTTTTTTTTTTTAAACCCTTAAAATGTTCCTATGAGCATTTCTGTACAGATAAAAATGTTTCAGGCAAGCTTTGGCCAGTCTGTCTCCCTTAGGTGGAGACACAAGAGTCTGGATGTTAATGTGGAGCTGTGGGGCAGGAAGAATCCAGCCTTGTTTCCATCACCTGCCTTCCAGGCTGGACAAAGCTTGTGGCTGTGCCATGCCTGTGGCCACCTCCAGGCTTTGTCTAGGTGAGAGCTGATTATGCTTCTGAGGGAATCCTGAAATCCAGACTCAATGCTTGAGAGTAGACCCCTGCCCTGAGCTGCCAGAGAGTCAGTTTGTTGTCATCAAATGAGACCTGTCTGCTTGTGCTGGGATGATCTGGGATGATGCTCCAACCACTAAGTTGTTGTGAAACTGTACACTCAACTTTGGAGATGCAGACTTTGATTAAATCTGGGATTTACAAAATAAAATCAAAAGGAATGGTAGTTAAGGGGGATAAGGCACAAGCAAGGAGAGATGTCAGCAAACTGGGAGCAAGCAGAGTTGGACTGTCCAGCTCCTATCTTGGAGTTTCAGCAGGGCTAAGTTCAATAAAAGTACTAAAAGGCACAGGCATTGGTGGAGAAGCACCTCTATCTGCTTTAAAAGCTGTCCTCCTCTAGAGCTCTGAAATGCCACCAAATATGTGCTAGGATCTTCACTTTCAGCAGCCACAGTACTTTCTGGGGATATGGGCTGGCCAGTGGCATTATCTCACTGAGGAACATTTAATAGAGGCTCCTTCTGCACCCCAAACCCTCACAGAACCGGCTAGTGCTATACTTTGTCTACTAGATGTATTTTTCCAATTTCAAAGCTTATACTTCTATGAAATATGAATGAATGTGTGTTCATTTGCTCCTTCATTTCACCTTCCTGAGGGCCACTGATGGTGCTTAAAATGTGCCTCCTATGTGTTTGTGTTTGTGTATGATGGGTTTTTGCCAGTGTGGATGAAAGAGGCAAACCAACCTCGTTCTCTGTGCTTTCTATAACTGTCTGGACTGTAGACATCCAGAGCCCAAATCCCTGCTTGCTGCATGAGCGTGCAAATGGCTTCAGGAGCAGGGGTTACTCTGGTCTTGCTGAATCCCAGTGCTGCCTCTTAGTATTCTTGTTCTCCTGGCATTAGGAATTTTTTTTCTTTGTTTGGCTTTAGTTTTATAAAGAATCTACAAATTATTTTCTTCTTTTGAGCCTAGACACTGTCTTCAGTGTAGAGAATCGAGGAGTTTCTACATTTAAACTCTGTTGCAGCAACATGGTCATATTGATTCCAGTTGCCAACAGCAGCATTGCTTAATAGCTTGAGTCCGAGCATGGACTTTGGAGCTGGTTGCAACAACAGAGTCACCTTTTCATCCTGGAAGTGATGAATGGCTTAGGCATACTAGGCAGGAAAATAAAACCTGTCACTGGAAGACAGATGAGGGCAGTATTTCCCTTTAATGTCAGGACATATGTGCTCCTCTCTGAATAGGTTTTCATCTTATGTGGGCTGTTAAGAGTCTAAGCTCCTTCCAGAGAAGCCTTGCCAAATGTTCTGCTTCTTCATATAAAATTTGGGATCCACATTGCTGGTGACACATGCAGAAAGTATAGGAAAAGCAGAGATTGTCTTCACAACTCTGAGAACTCATTTATGTTAAGGGGGCTTGTTCCCCTTATCTGATATTTTCTTTAGCATTTCTCTTTTCTGTTTGTTTGTGTTTTGGGATTTTTAGGGGGGTGAGGTTGTTTTTTTAAATCATTATCTACAGTGAGTGGTGCATTTCCTGTTTCCCTGCTTTTTAGAAGGAGGAATAGCTACAGTAGGCAACAGGGAACTGTGTTAAAGAAATGACAGTGCCACAGAAGTGGACAAAGGTCCTGCTTTTTGTGTGTTGATGCTGTTGCCTCTGTCTTTGTAGTTATCTTGTATCATGACCAGGCTGAGAATGATATTTAACAGGTGGGATGGGGAAGGAGCTGTCAGGACTGATACTATTGGTCCTGAAAGGCTTTTCCCAAAGATCTGGCTCTGGTTTTTGCACATATCACCAGTGTACACAGCGTCCTCTATTGTTCTTGGGATGTTTAGACTTTGTTCTTCTGAGCCAGATAGTAGCCACAGCATTCCCACAGCCAAGGTGACTCTGTAAGAGCAAGCCAGGCATGGTAAAATCCTCTCCCTCTTCTCACTGCAGTGCTGCAATGGATGAGTTCTTATTTTACCTCTTGGGCTTTCAGCCGGCAGTTGGATCTCCTGGTCCTGTTCTGCATGGGGCAGCACTGAGCCTGCAGCTCCAACTGCTCGTCCAAGTGCGAAGATTCATTAGCCTGCATTTATCAGCTCTTGCCAGGGAAATGGTGAATAATGAAGCCTGGTTCAGGTAATGAAATGATCTCCTCGTCTCATCTGATTACATTGCTGCTTATTATTTCCTCGGTGTGTAATTTTACTTCTCTGGAAACTTGTTTTGTAAACACTAATGACTATGCAGCTGTGGCCCGAAGTTAAACCAGCACTGCAGGAGCCTGGAGAGCTTTGTGGCCTGGCTTTACTGCCTGTGCTTCATTGGGAGGGTGGGGACAGCTCCTGCCCCAGGGCTGGAAGGTACAAGGACCATCAGAAAAGGTGCAGCCCTTGGCATTCACCAGGAGCAGCTTATTCCCTTTGTTCAGGTATCAGTGTTGTGATTCAGCTTGACTGCCCTTCTTCTCTGGCACTGTGTTTCTCAGAGAGACATCTTCCACGATGCCTCTCCATTTGTAATCAGTTAGCCAAGAAAAAGACCTATTCCTCTCATTTCTTCCTTTATTCCTTTTCTTCTTGAGTAATTCTCTCAAACAAGCAGAGTACTGCAGGCTATTCCAGATGTTTTATATGAGATTTCTAAAACTGTTTTCTCTCTACTGGAATGACTTTTCTTGTACATCTTAGAATTGCATCTGCTTTTTCCATGGCAGCATCCATTTGGCAGCTTGGTGTCATCCTGAGTTCACCAAATGCAGTCAGAAATCCTCATCCTTAGACCAGAAGAATTGACTTTGCACCGTGTATTCTTTGTCCCACTGATACAACATCAGAGGGTCTTCCAGTCTTCCTAGGCCCCCACTTTAGCTACTTCCTTCTCCAAATTGTCTTTGTTTGTGGAACCCCCAGCTCTCCAAGGACAGTATTTGTACTGGTGAGAGGCTTTTTTTGAAGGTTAAGTAAATTGGAGGAGCCAATCTAATGTGGGTAGCACACTAGAAGCCTCTCATATATCCAAGATAAACTCTATTCTTGGGTAAAGCCCTCCTTCAGTAAGACAGGTCTTTGCCATGGGTTGTGTATGTGTTTCCATGACGTGCATAGTCCAAAAAATGCAGGACAGGACAGTTTTGAGTTACTGTTGAAGAAGTGAAGTCCTGTTTATGTAGGATGTAATTTATTTTTAAGCAGCTCCTTGCCCCTCTGCAGTCATTATTCATCTTCTCAAGATGAGTGTCTCATTTCCCTCCTCATTATTGCTTTGCCAGACTACATGGGAGCAGCAGGAGCTACCTGGGACTCCCTCGAGCCAGGCACTGCACAAGCAAGGAGCAGAGGAGTCACCAGCATGAGTGAAGTCACCCCTGAGCTGTGGTTTAACGGGGCAACAAGACAACATTCCTTCACCAAAGCCCCCAGGCCACTATGCAGAGACTTGTGTGACAGATTTTCACTCTCCTGCCCTCTCCATGCTCACTTGGGTGGCTGTGCATCTCTTAGGAGATGTGTTTCCCTGTGGTCCCTTCAGACACATTTGCTGGAAGCAAATCTCATCCTGTGTGTAGGTTGTGTTTCACCCAGGAGCATTTTATGGTCTCCTTAGGAGGATTGTCAAGAAACAATTCATATATTTGAGGAGGCACTTGGCTCTGTTATGGTTGCTGTATTGTTCATTACTGGTGCAAATTATGCCCAGGGCAGTGCCTCCCACTGTGTTACCTGAGATACATGTGCTCCTGCACTGATTACATACCTTTTCAGCCAGTCACTGAGAGGGAAATTTAAGCCCACAATGGAGGGGGTCCTAGTGATTTCAGCCAGTTTATTGGCCTGACTGATGGTATATAACTTCTCTGCAGGAGCTGAAAAAAAATTGAGTCATCCTTGTATTAAAATAAGTGCGGGGAAAAGAAATTTCCACACAGAATGGTTCAATCCTTTTAAATTAGAGGGTTTTTTTTTCCCTAAACTATTGACTAATGGACTGAAATTTTTGTAAATGCATATTTTTTTGAAGACAATGCCATTTTTCTCAGGAAAGAAAATCATTAAGTGACAAGGGAACAGCAAGTCTGTCCTTGTCAATGTATTTCTCTGGCTCAGCTGGGGAAACAGGTGTGGAAAACATTTAAATTAAATGGTTTTCCAAAATCTGAGTCAAAATGTAAACTGCTAAGATTCTGGTGGTTTTGTTTTCTTTGGGGTTTCACACATTTTTGCTCTACAGTCCAATTGTGCCTCATTCTAGAAATCAGTGACCTGGTGCAAAGCTCATTAGTGCATTATTTTCCTTAGTAATAAAAGCTGTGATTGCATCACAACACCCCAAATATTTTGGATGATTTTCCATGGGTCCTATGATCTTTGCTGCTCACATTTGGCTGCTCCCCCATGATGAAGTTGCACTTGGGGCTACCCCACCTTTCAGCCCATGCATAGGCAAATGCTGCACATGTCAAGTTGCCCTGTGCTGGACCAGCACCTTTGTATGATCATCCCAGACCCTGGGAAAAGTCAAACTGGGGCTTTGCCAGAGCAACTACTAACTTTTGTTTTGCTGCCATGAGCTTTGTCCTTCTGACATGAGCTGTTATAAACCCTGCACCTTGTACCCAGGACACTTCAGACCCATTTCAGGTTCCTTTACAGTGTTTGCTTGCAGAGATTAGTGACTCCAGCTGTAACTCACAAACTCCACTGGATGTGGCTCCTGTGAAGACAATTCTTAACTGCATTCCTGTGTCCAACAAATATTCTATTGTATCTTCTCTAAAAACACAGAACTGATGGAAGGAAACACAGCAAGTGTGGCTTATGGGTCCTCTTGTCTTACCTTTTCCTCTAGAGAAACTGATGTCAAAAGGCTCATATGATGTGAATTAGGCAAGATTTACCAGAGACAGTGGAATTCGGGCTTGGTTTTGTTTGTTTGTTTATTTAAATACTATGGTTTAGTATCTTATTTATGGTTTCTAGGCAAGATTTTTCAAATGGTAGTGGTGCTATAAAATTTGGAGGAATAGGGACAGTATTGGCAGAAAATGCAGGATCTCTCAGAAACTGGATAGAGGATTTTTTTTTAAGCAAAGCTGAAGTTTAACACACAATAAGGGTAAGGACTCCTGCATTGTTTTGCTTCATTAACAACACTTAAGATTATTAAAAATATGAATCCAAATGTTCTGAGTTAAGGCCTCATGCTAGTGTTTGTGTAAAGAACTCTTTAAAATCCTCAAGTTTTGGTTTTGTTGTAAGATGCTTTAACTATTCCTTTGATTGACCTGGCCATGGTGAGGAACAGTAGAGGAGGTTTTAGTTCTTGGGATTTGCATTTGAGTTTCCTTAGGGTAGACTAATCCCTGATATGGGGAGGAGGTGACTCATCTGGAGAGAACTGAAGCCCTGAGAGTGCTGCTCCCTGGGGAAGTTTGGAGAGGAGGGACAGCTCTTGGGCTGGGAGTCTGCAGGTGAATGAGATATTTCAAAGCAATTCGTTGCTCTTGCTGTGTTAAATCGTGCTGCTGGAGAACATCCAGTTGCATGGAAAAATATTTCCTGACTCACTTAGAATTTCAGAAGCAACAAGCCCATCTAGAATTGCTGTTTAACTTGTCTAGGAATCAAGACAGAGCTCTGCTGCATATTTAATTAGATGAGGGAAGGCAAAGTATTTTAAGGTAAGATTAACTTCTGCTTCCCATCACAGCTCTCATGTAAGGATTTTTCATGGCATGCAAACCAGAGTCTGATGGTAAGCCACTTGTTTTTGAGGACACTGAAAATAGCTTTGCAGAGTAATAAATTTTTTTTAATACTCATATGAATTCTTTTCTGTGTATGAGTAAAATTAGTTATGTGTTATTATGAAAATGAACAAGGAGGTGTAGAGAGATATGTGGGAACCTGGGGCTCTTGGGGGAATAAACACTTTCATTCCTATGGCTGTTGAAACCAGCAGAAGAAAGACAAGTGAAGAGGACCTGAATCCAAGTTTCTCATTGCTGCAATAATTGTAACAATAATCAGAATTAAGGCACTGGGAATAACAGTATGAAGTCAGCCATAAGCCAGAGCAATGGAGTTTCACAAGCACCAATTGGGTTTGTATTGGGTCTCTCAGTTCCAGTTCTGCAAAGGTTTTTGAGTATGTTTAGGGACTGGCTGCTAGTCCTTGCTGTGGAGGCAGCTGAAGTAGCAGAGTTTGAGGTGGCAGAAGGGGTGTGAAGAGGATGCAGAACCAGGATGGAGTCCTGTGAAGTTTTCTGTTTAGTTTAAATCTTCAGTGTTGGCAGCAGTGTGCAACAAGGGTTGCAGCTACCTATCACTCTCACACAGAAACCAGAAATGTCATGAGTCTGCACCACCACAGCTGCAGACCATCCTCTGCTCTGTCTGAGCTAGTCTGGTCCTTTGTGACTCAAAACCCTTCAGATCTGTGCCCTCCCCTTGCAGTGAGGTCAGAGGAAGCCTGGGCAATGCCTGTAGAGCTAGTCAGTACTTTCTGTATTGTCCAGGGCTTGCTCAGGAATTGGGTCCTGCTCCCCTCCTGGCAGAAGGATGCTGAAAGCAGAGGAGATGGTGCTTTAGACCCAGTTTTGCTAATTCTGTATCTCTGAACAAGTTGTTACTCCTATTGAATCAACTCCCTACATGAGATCTTAATGGTTATGAAATTCTGGCTGCACTTTGGTGCACTGATGAGTCACTGATGGGTATCAAGTGATGGCTTGGTGTGGGGAGTGACTGGATGAGCCTCCTGCTGTAACCTGGGCAGAGGGGATGTGCACTCACTGAGATAGGCACAACACATCTCTAAGAAGGTCAAAGTTCATCAGGCTGCTCACAAGTCTACCTTGGTCCAAGAAGATTCTGCATCTCTCTGCTGTTCAGAAAGGGATCCAAGTTGCTCTGGGCCAGAGGGAGATCCACAGTGTTGAAGAGAAAGCTGGAATTCCTAACACAGAGGTGTCTATAGCTTTCATGCACTGCAGTAAAACTCAGCCTGTCATTAAGCATTCATGGTGCCAGACAAACAAGTCAAATTCAGGAACAAGTAACTGCCTTTGTGGTTTTGTGAGGACCTCTGTGTCTTTGCACTTCCAAATGCTGGCATAATAAATTCTGAAGTGCCTTTTTGCTCACAGCAGACATGATTAATACAGCTGTTAGCTGGTGTGTCTGCTAGAGGAAACAATTGGCGACCCCTAGGTGGATAAGCAACAGAGGACTGCAACCCCCACAGCTTTCTCCCCTTTTGAGGAATTAAGACATAATATAAAAATGTTCTTTTTTATCTCTTCAAATCCATAATCAGTCATGACATAAAGAACAGTCACTTCTGCAATGGGTATTTTGGAGAGTGCCTGTTAGAGTGAAGATGCTCTAATGTTCTGCACAGCTGGAGCCCCTGTGGGGTCAGGCAGGTCCAAGTGTGACACAAGCACCAAGGCAGCACTTCCCATCCACTGCCCACAGCCCCTCCTGCCCTCCTGGGGACTGAGGGATGTCCAGATGTACAATGCCTTTTTTCACTCAGCAGCTCTTCCACAAGATGAGCAGGGAGCTTGTGGGAATGCTCAGGCATGCTGGCCATAAACTTCAGGCTATAAATGCATCTTTCCTCATACCCATTTTACCACAGGGAAATCCTGAGCAGGACACAAATATTCTCTCCGACTTTACCAGCTTTTCCTTCTGCTTTTTTTAACATAATCACTTCCACTGATTTTTTTCTTGTTTGCAGGTCTTGTTTGCAGCTGGAAGCTCAAAACACTATTTATGTTCTGTATGGGTTCCTAATCTGGAAATGGATCTAATTTGCTTTACCAAATTAAAAGTGAATTAAGATGAATACATTGTGCTGTGTCCGGATACATCATGGTGCTTTCATGAAAGAGGAAAAACCACGTTTGTCACTGCTGTGATTTTCTTCTTTCCTCAGTATCATTAACTCCATGTTCCCAAAAAATATAAAATGTCTCCATAAATGATGATGTTGTTTCTTGGGGCAGAAGTTGAGGAGCCAGAATTGCATCTGTTTCACATCTTTCATCCTTTCAGCCCCTTAAGACTATCTCTGCCCACACCTGCAGTACTCTTCCTTTGCAGTCCCCCCTGTTGCTCTTAGACACATTTTGATTATCTGCAATATTGCATTTGATAATATTGCTAAATAGTTCTGAAAATTTTCCTTTCGGCAACTGCTTCTTCACTTTTGAATGGAATTTTTTTCCCTACCTGTAAATCAGTTTTAGGGCCTTGTATGTCTGAAGAGAGTAAATACCCCACAGCTCCAAATGAAACAAGTGTTTTGCATTTCCATTTCCTGACCCATGAGGAAGAATTTTATGCAAAATGCAGGAGAAATGTCAAAGTGATAAAATAGTATTGGTTGTGGTTCTTTCTCTGGTCAGAACAGGTGGTGTTATGGAAAACATTCAGCACTAGCCAGACTTTGTGGAGGGCAAATACTTTATAGGTATCACTACATTTCAATGACAATTTTACTGACTGACAAATACTACATCAGCTGAGGTTTTTTGTTATAATTTCGTATTTTACTGTTTTAAACCTGAAGCATATCTGAAGTACATTTCTTTGCTAGGAAAGTTTCCAGTCTGCATGTGAGATGGACTCCCTATACTGCATTTATAGGTACAGACATCAACTTTATTTTCCTGCCACCAAACCACATTTATTCTGAGATGCAGTAAACACTGCTCCTTTTCAGAAAATCTGTTTAAAGCAACTGATTTGCAAGATTATTTTGTAGCTGAGAACAATTAAGAACTCTAACAGCTTAACCAGCTGTGATAATTAGCACTCACTAGGCCTGTCTTTGGGGAAATACAGAGCACTATCTTATTTTAGTTCTTCCATAGCAAGGACTGAGAAAATAATGTACATAACCACGGTTCTCCTGAGCAGCTTCTTGGGATGGGGAGCCTGGGGCAGAGTCAGGGTTGGGCGTGAGATGCCACAGTGGTGATTTCTGCCCGCCCAGCTCCCAAGGTGTGTCATTTTGGTAAACACAGGTGATACATTTAACTCGTCATCACGATGTAAGCAAAACCTCTTGTCAATTAGAGTGGAAGTGCATGCTACTCCCTTCTTAGAGGAAGGGCTATTTTTACTTTAATAAGTCCTAGAAGCAGCCTCCTGGGCTCCGGCCCAGGCTGGTGGAGTAGTGGTGGTCCAGGGCAGGATGCTGGGGAGGCTGCTGGGGCACAGCCCTGGGCTGTGGCAGTGGTTGGCTGGGCCATTCCTGTGCTCCACCAGAAGTGCTGGCAGCAGAGCAAAGAATGCCCAGCACATGGCTTTGCAGACGGATGATCCAGGTGGGTAGAAAGCCTTTGGTCGTGCTGCAGCACGGAGGTAAAGAGTGAGAAAATGACCCTCATTCTCAGCCATGGCCGAGTTACTGCAGTGCTTTGTCTCCTGGGGCAGGGAGCACACCCAGAGCTCTGACCAGCACAGTGCACAGTGGTAAAGCTTTTTCTATTATATAGCTGTTCTTCTATGGCAGCAAATACCAACTGATACTTCATGTCAGGGAATATGTCAACTAAAACAAATAAATGTTCCTCCTCTCACTCAGCTGCCAGGTCTCCAGAGGAGGATCTATGCATGTCCCTGCATGTGCAGGGCTGGTGCAAGTGAAGGACTTACCCCCCTCTGCTTCTTGCTCTGCTCCTTGCCAGGTTACAGCCACAGCTGTGTGTGCTTGTGCCAGACAGTGGCCTGGATTATGAGGCAGGGAGCAGGCATGGGCTGCTCCCAGATGAACAAGTGTCCTGGTATGGACACATTTTCTCTTCTTAGCCTGCACCACTACTTTCTTGGCTGTGCCTTTGCAGACCCCTCACCCTAGGAAAGTTGGGCTGCATGAGCCTGCCTGTGCTCCTGTGGGATGGCTGGGGGTGTCCAGCATGGGGCTTTGGTCTTGCCTTCCTTGGGATGGAGTATGTGCTTTTAGCATGTGTACTGCTTGCTGCAGATTTGATTCTGGCACTTGCTGATGTAGCTCTCCTGGTCTCACTGCACTTTGTGAGAGCAATAGGAGAAGCAGGAGACTAAATTTACCTGGGTCAAGATTTACAACTGGGATTTTTCAGCCACTTACAAGTCCTGGCATCCATGAGCAGGTCTGGGGCCAAGGCACTTACTATAATTTCACCATCTCAACACAGGCAGGAAGAGATGCTCTCCATGCCCTGTTCTGTAGCAACAGTGATTTCCTTTCAACTGAGTATCAGCAATCCAGCAACAGGCAGGGAGTGAGGATGCTGAGACTGGAGACATCTTAATGTCCATCTCTTCCTGCCTATCCTGGTTATAATTGGACATTTTCCAACCCAAGTCCCACATTTGCAAGCACAGGGCATTGTAGTGTGGCTTCTTGGGTGCACCTACCTCAGCTGCCTTGCAAAGACCACTTGCACAAGTGTTTACTGCAAAAGGCAGGGTTTGAGCTAGCCATTGCTTACTGTGTTTTTCAGGGTCTCTCTGCCACTGTCCTTGTTGTTGCCTGTTATTGGGCTTGTTTCCATCAAGAGGAGCCAGAGTCCTTTTCTCACTGTGCTGTGGGTGACAGCATGCAAATGGCATCACCCTGCTAGCCTGATGGGGTGCAATGTATCATCATTAGAGTGCAGTAATGTGGTACCCAGCTTGCATGAGAACAACTGCCAGTCTCCCACCAGGCTGCATTTTAGCAGACGTCATCTCTCCATCAGTGATTTCAGGAGAAGCTGTTGAGGAGTTAGCTACTTGTGCTGCCGGCAGTTTGCTTAACTCACTAGTTGGGCCATTTAAAAGCATGATGCTCACAGGGTGAGATGTTGCTGTGGGCTTGGGGACTTCAACCCCACACCATTTGCCCTCTTAATCAGGAAGTTTAGACGAGACTTTTAGTTTTAAACTACCAAAATTAAAGGGAAGAAAGTCAAATTAAATAAGCTGCCAATGTAACAAAGCACATTCCACCAGCTGCTGAGTCTTTTTGATGTTAGAAAGCACATTTAGTTTCCACAGAATAGAAAAGTGTAATTTTAAACTTTCAATTCTTTTCCCTCTGTACCAACAGCTCTTTTCCCTTTTTGAAGCTTAGCTCATTGCTTTTTACAAAATCTCTTACAGGTAAAGAAGCTTTCAGGAATGACAGAAGGCCTACAAATTTTGATAAAAAGGTGCTAGTATGGTCAGGATGCTTTAAAAAGGAGGAGGACATTCCCAGGCACATATCTTAAGTGGACCTGTCAGAATGATTCTTTTGGCTGTGAACACACAGATTGAGACCCCAGTCTGCATTAACCAGAACTGTGCTCTTGTGGGGGTTAGTGCCTTCCCCATGCTGGTGTCCAAAAATAGCTGTAAATAATTCTAACTCTTGTAGCTTTTTGTCATTCCCTGTGAGCTAAACTGGATTTGTTTATTTTAGTTATCACAAATTTCAGACTAAGCTGAAGTGTCTTTTGCAAGACAAGTGGCTTTGAAAGTCAGAAGCCACCATGATAAGATATCATTCAATCTGGGTTTTTACATGCTTTTCTAGGTTTTATTGATTAGTGGTTAATAATGCTGCATAAACTTTAATTAGAAGCTGGGGCTACATACAGCTTTGGTGACAGACTTGTGCAATGAGTTCCTCCTGTATGAGCTGTAGTTTCTCCTTCTTGGGATATTTTGTTAAAGGATTGTCACTCAGTTTTGGAGCCCTAATGCTTCTGACTTGTGACATCCTCGGTTCTCCTCCAACTGTCCTTCCCCTTGCAGGTATGAGTAAATCCATGGCTGGATATAATTTCAGGGATGGCTCATTGCCATGCTGCAGTTTCTTGCAAACATGAATTGTTGGTTTTATGCCAGGAGTTACTCATGGAAGGTGGTGGACATTTTCCAGTGATGGATGGGGCTGTTCAGCTGCTTGGGAAGAAAACTCCTGGATGGTGCAGTTGTGTGCTCTGACCCAGTCAGCCTCCCACCACAGGCAGATGCTTGTGGGGCTGATGCCTGGCAGAGGCTGTGCTGTGACAGGCTTTTAATTCCCTGAGGGTGGCATTGCCTGGCTCTTGTGGCATGGCCCCAGTGTCTCACGGTGCTGCACAGCACCCAAAGGTCACCCCTTCGTTATTATAGTGGAAAGACTTTCCCATCCCTGTCATTTTACAGGCGTTCACTCTCTCACACAATAAAAGAATACAGGAGAGCAGGAGGTTTTAATCCTGTTCTTACTGATGAATTTTAACCTAAATCTTTTCCCTACAGGTTAATTTTTACAGTTCTCCTTTAAGCAGCTGCAGAAAGAGAAGGCTGAATGCCATTGTACATTGACAGGAAGTAGCTGCAAGACTTGAGAATTCATTACCCATCTCCCCATGATCCCATTTCACACATGCTGCTGCAGAATGGAAAGTCTGCTCTGTCCCTCACAGGTCTGAGGTCCTTGACACTGCAAGGAACATTGCCAGGATAAAGGTTTGCTACATCATGATTGCAATGACTGTGCTGGGCTGGGTGACTATGATCATCACAGGCAAAGAAGTGAGTATTGTTTCTGGGGGAACTGGTTCACTTAATGTATGGTCTATGTATGTTCTTTGGAAATAAACACCTGGGTGACAGATAGGTTTGAGAATATGCACACGAGCAATGTATGCACAAGATCTGTATCATCCCTTCTCCAGAGGAGACACTGGCATTGGAAAGCACAACCTGCTGATTAATGTGTTGCTCCTGACCCATGCTGCCATAAACCTGTGCAGTGCAATGCTCTCTATATGACAGTGTCTCAACAGGAGGCTGGGCCAACAGTAATGGAATAGCTCAGACAGTGTCAATGGAACCTCATTCTGCCTGACATCTGTCAGCCATGAGGCTCCTGTGGTCCTGCCTGCCTGGCCTGGATGTCACCATGGTCACTAAGAGCTGTGATCTTCTCCCTATCCCACCCCACTGCTGGGTCTCCAGTTTGACTTGCAAGTCCCAGTGCACCTGTAAACAATTTACAGGCTAATTCTCCTGCTAATCAGAACTGCAAATGCTGAAAATGTGGTATAACAAGGAAACAGATTAACTTCCATCACTGCAAAATATCAAAAAGGACAGTGAGGTGTCAAAGGAAGTGGTGCAGATGTGGGGAAATTTAGTGGTGGCAAATGCGTGCATGCAATGATTTCCACCAAATCGTTTCCAGGCTGTGAAGAAGGATCAGACTCTGCTGAGGGTGAATGCAGAAAAGAATGCCAAATGGAGGGCTGAAGTGAAGAAAGGTCAGAAGGCAGCTGTTGGGAAGTCACAATGATCTGGAATTATTTGATTTATTTTAACATAAGGAGATAAGTGATTTGCACATGTGGCATATGGACCTGTCTTCCTTTAACTCTTAAGAGCTTTTTCACTGAAACTCTCAGAGCAAAGACTCCACTACTTAAAAACTGCTCATGCAAACTGGGAACCCCATAAGGAAACTAACTGCTTTTTGTGGCTTCTGGTCTTTGGCATCAGGCCCAGCTCATATACAAAAATCTCTTTTAACCTCAAAGTGTGGAAAGGACAAATGCAGGACTCCCACCTCAGGATCAGCTTTTCATGGTGCTGCTGGTGCTCAGGTCTCCTCACATCAGGGAGCATCACATTCTGTGTAAGGCCTCCAGGGCAAACAGCCTTGGCCAAAGTGACCCAGAGTAGGGGGGAAAGCAGTCTGAAATATGTTTTGCAACTACAAACCTGTCAGTTATCTCTCTGTCTCAATCATCTTTGAGCCTGCTGCCATCACTGTCCCCTCTCCCTTCCACCAGCACTTCTTGGGATGCTGTGGCCAGGTGAGAGGGAGGACGTGAGCATGAAGAGGGTCTGGGAAGAATAGAAGAGCATGAAAAGACCCTGATGACTGATTTGGGCAAAAAGGGCCTTTGGGCCAGAGGAGATGGTGGTGGTGTGGAGTGGCTCCTGTGGGGCAGCCCAGGAAATCCATGCCTGATGCAGGGAGCCTGGCCTCGAGACATCTCTTGTCCTGTAGCACCTCACTGGTTTTCCCTTTCATCTTCTGCTTCCTATCATTGTCATGAAAGTTGTCTAGCACTTGCTTAGCTGTGATTTTAGTCCAGAGTAATTGTTAATATATGGTTTGCTAAAACTGAATTATTTTTAATCATCATAGTTCATTAACTCATAATAAAACAGCTGTCCAATTACATCTAAAACAAACGCATCTCTTCACAGCTTCATTTAGAGTGTCACCAAATTCTCTGGGATGATGCTTAACAGATGGGAGAAGTCCTAATGAAATACTGAAAATTACATTTTCACAAAGTGACTTAAATTCAAGACAGGCCCCAGCTCATGCCTGTGGGTGCTGATGCTCTGATTCCCCAAGTGTCACGTGTAACCCCTCAAGACCTGTAATGCTGGCTGGTGGAGCTGGATGTGCTGCATGGAGTCCTAAGGAAAACAGCGTGGCAAAACCCAGCCAGTCTGACCCCAGCTGCTACAGGAGATGCTGCAGACATGCTCAGCCTTGGAGCAATGTCCTGAGCATCACACTGGCGCTTGGCCTTTCCAAGGTTTATTACTTAGAGCAGTCACACTTGTGGTCCCCGGGAGTTTGGAAGCTCCTGCTCAGGTCTCTGGAGTTTATTGTGTCAAAAATCACGTCCATTTATTGCTGAAGTGTCACTGTACAAACAAGCTGCTGAGGCATTGGCAGGTGGGCAGCAGTTGTTGGGCTCTGGGATTCCATCTTCCGTGCCTGTGGTTTTTGGGCATTTTTTTCCCTCTGGTGCTTCTTAGGAGCACTTCTCTCCATGCTGCACACCTGTTTAGGGTCAGGGGGATGTTACCTCTGTCACATCTCCAGGCTTGCAGTCCTTGTTTCTGATGCACAGCCCCATGCAGTACAGTTCACC